>NW_026542601.1:72377382-73119557 GCF_028750875.1 Macrosteles quadrilineatus
CTGTAAATGAGTGAAAATTTAAAAACGTACGTTTTCAGGAAAAGCACTTTGCAAATTTTTTTCCCCTTTTTTCAAAACTTGTATTATTATTTTTATTTCATTAACATTTGAAGTTTCATAAAATGTCCATGGTAACGCAATATCTTTGGTATTTTTTTTTTTTTTTAAAGAGCATCTTTAGTGGAAAAACACAAAATCCTGTCACGACCATAACAGACGATTAATGAATATTAAAAATAGTTAATATTATTTTTATAACTATGTTTTGCTGTAAACTAATTTACTTTTATGACCATTATACAATAAAAAGGTCACTGAGCTTTTAGTATATTTGGTCTTTCTAGAAAAAAATAAAAAAACTCAAAAAATTGAAAAAAGCCAATAAAATCTTTTTAAGTTTGTATAACTCCGAAAAAACTTACCTGAGACCCGAAAAATCGTTATGTTTGTATAGAGGTGTGCTTCTTTTGTGTATAAAACATTAAAATATGACGATATTTTAGTTTTTGAAATTTTTATGATAGGAATCATAAACGTGATGGTCAGGGACAAGCGGTACGGTCGTGAATTTTCTGAAATAATCTAAATCTTTCTAAACAATCCTTCAATTATACTGTTAGTTATAATAAAAATAAGTGTTTCAATTGAACTAAACTGTTCAAATTACAATTACATTAAAGTTATTGTCACGACCAAACATACTATAATCCATAAGGCTGGATTGGTCGTGAAAAAATCCGCGATGGTCGTGAAACTTTGGTCGTGAAATTACGTGTTATTTGGCTCTGTTCTGGCGGTAGCCCTGCACCTTATGTTCGAGGATACAAAGTGGACTTCTTGGTTAATCTAGCAATTGAAATACTGTATCTTATAAACAAAAATTAACACCATGTCTACTTCATCGAATGACTACGTACGGTCATGGACACACCAAAATTACAAAAAACACAATCTTTCCTTTATTAATCTTGTAATTCCTCCTTTCAACTCGAAACGACCGGCACTACAATCCTGACGTACACCCCGAACTAGTCTCTAAAACCAACTGACTCCATCGACGCCAGGCTTGCCACTGTCGTGCTCCGAAAATTTTTCCCAAATGGTCGTGACGCCAAATCGAGGGACAGACTTATTTTGTCATGGTAGTCAGTTTCCAATGACAATAAAATTATAATATGCTCCTTTTTTGTAAGTTTAATAACCACTGATGACATAAAAATATGGCTTTATATATTTCGGCATGAATAATTAGTCTAAAAACAGCGTGAAAGTTGGAAAATGTAGCCTAGGGACGCGTCATGGTCGTGAATTTCGAGACTTTTAAAATACGAAAAAAATACCTAGAAACTTTTTAAAAACCAAATAAATGTGTGTAACATGTTGCCCCCGTCCCAAAAAATATTAAAACAAATAATAATAAACTACAAATCCAGTATCTACGAAGTAAAAGGCGAGGGACATGAAAACGTACGTTTTTAAATTTTCACTCAAATAGTGTTTTATATAGCCACTTGATGGGCACCATAATCGATCATCAAGTCCCTGAGATACTATTTTGCCGATAGCTGGATGCAGAGAAAGTTCCCCCGAGGTAATCTTTTGGGGAGTGTTGGAGAATTCTGCTGCACCTGTGCTGACGCCAAGACATTGGTATAATGTATACGATGGAACTGATTGTATCAGTCTATGACCACATATATGCCACGCAAGTCAGCAGCCATTTACTGGTGGGCACCAAATCTCGGACATTACGAAAGCTTGTCTGAAAGCCATAAGTGCCACTACAAGGGCTAAAAGATTCTCGGATTTTGAAGTTAAGTCCGCGGTATTTTTCCGGGGACAGATCGGCATACAACAAAAAATCTGCACACACACATTTTACTCACACGGACAAAAATCACTTTGAAAACCACTTTTTGGGTTCAGGGGGACCCAAAACGGATACATCAACTCAAAACTCAAACTCGAAAATTTTGAAAACAATACTTTCTCCATAACTATATAGTACAGCATACCGGGAGAAAGTAAAAAAAGTAGAGGGGGAACTTCCCCGCAAACGACCTACATTTTGTAAACGGAGTTCCTCTATAGCTTAACAAGCATTATTGATTTATAATGTAAAAATATAATCTCAGTCCCATATATCCATTCATTCATCAATCTGTAATCATTCATACAGTTATATTTAAGTAATCATATTAACAATACCCAATTATAAAACTACTACTTTACAGAACTGTCCAGTATGCTTTTTATAAAAATCTAATTTGTTTGCCCCAAGCAAAATGATTATCCTTAGACAATCTAAATGAAAAATTAAAGCAGATCTTTAAATTCCTGAGGCTATCTTTCCGTGGTAAACAAAGTCAATGCTGGTGATTTTTCTTGATAAGCCTAATCCCTCTTCATCACCACCCCTCCAGTACTGATGTTGAATTTCATTCGACAACTGTTCTTTACAGTGATTGTTCCTTAGTGTTTATTGAATCTGATTCAAGCTATGCATTTAAAAGTATTTTTTCTTATTTTCAGCATAAGCTCTGCTTATTCAAATCTGTTGAACAATCTCGATGCAGTTCTTGATTTTGGAATCAGAAAAGGAATTACCGATTTGAATTTTATCCTCGGAGTATCAATTGCAAAAGGTAATTTTGTTATTGAATTTCTTTGGTTTGAAAAAGTTTAAATGGAGAAGAATGATTTAGTAATTAAATTTCTAATAAGTGGTTTCTTATTTAGCCTTTAATAATTGTTTTTAACGCTGTCAAGATGTTTAAATCTTTAAAAATAATAGGCTAGTTGTAAGTTTCTACTGGACGGTCATAGGTAAATTTGTATTCAAAATTTAAAGCAAAAACTTAACCAGCTTTTCAGAGGCTAGCCCAAAAATTATTAAATAATTTCTTCACCAGCATTGTACGTGTTATTAAATTCACGGAAAGTAAATAACCAATATGTCTAGTCTAATAACACTTAAAACATATATTTACACTTATACCTAGTTGTAAAAATATTTTTCAATTTATTTGACACTATATTAAAAAGTCCAACCAAGTACGTATATGAATTTCAGCACAACTTGAGATTTTAGAGAAACATGTTCATGAAAAACATTTACAACATATTCAGCCAACAGTTGAAGCTTTATGTAAGAAATGTGAGAATTTAATCGACAGAGCAAAAGATAACAAGGAACCATGTAAGTAAAATAAATGTGTTTAGATTTACTTTTAACAATATTTAGAGTTTTGTCTGTAAATTGCTCAGAATGATATATTTTTTGGTTATTTTTACTAAGGAGCCAAAATAAGTCTTATATCAATTTCTGTCTGTCTATCTGTCATAGCCCAGAAGGTATTTTTACTCAGCCATCTCCTGAAAAAGGGGAGTACCTATCAAGATTCAAATAATTTTAATGTATTGGCAAGAGTGTCTTTAGCCATTAAGATATGACCTCACTACTTTGTAAATAAAATGACGGACAAAAACCCAGTTTTGTGCGATTTTCATCAAGTTTTCTCCCAATGTTTATCACATACGTCATCTATGAAATAACGAACAGCTGTTTGGATCAAGATTATTTTTTCTAGTTGTCACTGATATCTTTACATAAATGTTGTTTACAAATACCACAACCATTTCCTATCACGTTTTGAAGCAAATCCAAACCAAGTGAGATCAAAAACGTTTTTTACTTACATAATGCATTTAATTAATCGCAAGTGCAATAATGTGCAACAGTAAATTAAATTAAATAACTAGGCATCATCCAGGTCAGGAACCGGAGATTCTTTGTGTATCAAATTGTTCTTGAGTTTTGATAACCGGGAAAAATACCTTGAATCAGTGTTTTAGGGCTGGGAAACTTACATTTTTTAAATCATCATCGCCAATAGCTTACAAACAAGGTTTCCACTCATTGACGGCGCTTCAATTGCGCTTGTGTAAAGTCTAAAGTAAAAAAATCACAACTGCAGTGAGTGATTGTAATAGAGGTTTACGGATGATACTAAACTCGCTTTTCCAATGTGTCACTTTCGGTTTCTACTACCCGCCGAAAAGTACCGATATCAATGATACCGGTACTTTTCCCTAGAATACATGGCCTTGGAACTACACTTATGAAATAAAATTACAAACGTCCATAAACCCAACCTTGAGTGATTTTTATGATAATACGTCCTCTATTAAATAACCAACCGTTGTTTGGATAAGGTTGTTTTTCAAACTGTCACTGATATATGTTTACATTAAAAGTTGTTCAATAATGCAATTAATGGGAAATAACTTTGATTTCCGATAACTTTTAGTAAGAAAATCCAGAACCAAGGGGGATCAATAACCTCGGGGCTTGGTTAACGCATTTAATTGGTTGGATGTACTATTAGTTCTTAGCTTTAAACTTTGGTTTTCAGTTCTTGTTCTTTTCCTTGGTGGTAGCAGCAAGAATCATTTTTACGTAGGAACAATCGTATTAAATTTAATTGCTGTCTAACTCCAAGTTTTGGGTTTTCTGTCTGGATTCCAAAATGTTTGTTTATGCTATGAAATGATAACACATTTAAGTAAAACTTTTGTTGGGCAAACCATCATGAATTGTTTACGCTTTACATTTTTTATGTATCAATAGTTCGTGGCCTGTGTATTGTTAATTACCAATCTAAATCGTCTTTAGTACTTCATTACCAGGGCCGCAATAAGGGTCAGTGGAGCCCTGGGCAAACCCAAAAGCAGCGCCCCCCTTTTTTCCTAGTGCAGGCGAGCGGTCGTGGAGGGTGCCTGCTGGGCATATGCCCAGTCTGCCTGCTTATAAAAGCGGACCTGAGTATGCCGTCATTTTGACACCATTTCGGGTCATCTTCGGGTTAAGCAAATATAAATTGTTATAATAAAATTTGATGACAATAACAAAGATTTGTAGATTTCAAATACTAATTTTATATGTACTTTTCTACGGTTAAAGCATAACAAATTCCCTAATTAAATTCTGTATTTTTGTGTATATGTCTGTTGGTAACGCTTTAATGTCCTTATTTCTCAGTATTTCACTGAACGGAAAAGACGAGTGCACATTTGTTAATGAAAATGTCAACCCGAATGAAGTGTTCAATGGTGAGGTTGAGGTAGTATTTTAACTACTTTTAACCAGTGTAGAAGGGAACTTTCAATTATAGGGCTACCTTAGGGCTATGCCTCATAGGTTAGTATGTCCTAAAATAGTTTTGCCAGAATATCTGGAAATATGCAAACCAACTGCTGTTCTGAATATAAGAAGGTTCCAACTGACTACAAGATCTCCATGCGTAGAACGGGCACACAGCTTGTTTCTAGATATAAAAACAAATACGAAAAACAATGAATAAACTTATTATTATTTAAGTTGTACCCATAAAAAATGAACTTGGTACAGATAAGCAGGATAATTGAATTATTAAATACTGGCATAAAATAGTAGAATAAGGGTAAAGGTGAAAAATATATATTAATCATGATCCAGTGACGTTAGCACTCGACTCAAAGCTTTGGAATGTGAGCACTTGTCCTGGATGTCAGCTTAGTCCTCCTCCATCTCCATCTCTACACTTGGCCAAACAAGATCTTGCACTCAATCCACAACTCTCTGATGAGTGCATCAGTCTTCTCCTCACTCTATGTCTCTCACCACCCAGGTACTCAAGTACATTGTAATGTCCCAATAACAAAAAAATACATACAGTCAATCAATTATGTTTAGGTAATTTGCTTAAAGCTCACATAGTCTTACACTAAGCAAGTTTACTAGTCAGGTATTAGGCAAGTCCCATTGCAGTTTACCTAATCTGAACAGACTAAAATAAATCTTGTCATCAGCAACCACAATTAGTTTAAGAATAAGTGTAAATTAAGGAAGTCTAGTCTGGTAATGACTCTATTACACTAGATTAAATTACTATCAGCATGTGAATTTTTCCAGCTGTTAATAATATCGCATTGGTTATTATCTTTGAGTATAACCAATGAATACAAAACCTATAAGAAACGCAATGCCTTTGTTAAAAATTCAGTCTGGGAATATTTGAATTTCCGAATTTCGGATAGTTCCCACGACGGCCGCTAAAGGTAGACTATTGCGAGCACGTGGCCAAGTCAGCTGACTAAATGAGACAAAGAATCTGCTTAGAGAGAGATATAGAGTAGCGTGGCCGCCGTGCTCATTTCGGCAGAAAAATTCCAGTTTGACTATTCTCCATAAGCATTTTGCTTTGCTTCTCAAAGGGCTTGTTTCATTGGTATAACCTTTCAGTCAATGATATAACATTGTATAATTGTCACTGATGTTTTTAGATGTGTCATTGCTGAATTGTCAGATAATGCCACAAATTATCTAATAACTCATCAAGTTCTGTACTGGATCATATTCAACCAGGTCAGTTAACAGATTAGAAGTTTTTATAAATATGTGTTATTTATTTACATGAAAAATAATTAGATGGTGAGATAACATGTTGATTATTTAAACAAAGTAAAATGGGTCATGGGACTCAGTACCTTGACAGGGAAGTCAACCAAAACAGTTTGTTTTAAATTAACAATTTTCTAGTCTTCATGATATAGCTCTTTTTAACCCCCTAACCCCTAGCTTTTTTACCTCCCTATTAATTACTTACTTACTCCCATGGCCATTTGTCCCCAAGTGGCCTCACCAACACACTGCCTCCACGTCGTCCTGTATCTTACGGTATCTTCATTGGCTTCCTGGAAATATCCTTCTTTACTTCATCCGTCCAGTGTTTCTTCGGTCTCCCTCCTGGTCTTCTCCCCAGTGGATCACTTTTCCATATTTGATATAATGTGCTGGTTTTCTCTCTTCTAATGATGTGGCCCATCCAGCGGAGCCTCCTGCTTTTAGCCTCTGCGATTATATCAGGTTCCTTGAACAGGTCTCTCCATTCCTGATAATGTTGAATTCTCCATACATATCCTTCTTTAGTAGTTTCCATACTTGCTTATTAATTAGTTTAATTTAGTTTATTTCTGTTTACAGAAATGCACAACTAAACTGGTTAATTCTACAGTTACTGAGCAGATCTTGAAACATAAGTGTAGCATGACTTTTCAAGAACACCACAACCTGGAAGAAAAAAACTTGCCCCCTGAATTCAGGGATTTGTACTTTGAGCAAAGTAAGCATACTTGGTTTTTTTAAATTATTCTAGACTAAATTTTGTGAATCTGTTATCAGCATCTACAAAAATACTCTTAAGAGCTATCAATTTCTTGATATTAATAATTAAAATTAGTTTATAGCTGTTAAAACATCTATTCAAACACAAATTGATGAGTAACACTACAAACAAACTAGGTCTTTTGTTATGGGAGAATCAAGCTAGATGCATTATTTATTTATCAAATTCTAACTTTGCAAAACAATTGTTAAGAAGTAAAAACTTGAAATGTAAAAAAGTGGATTTTAAAGTTTAAACCTTTAGACTTCTCTAACCTTGCAAAACTTTTATTTTTGCATCAACAATTTGTATTGGTATTTCCTGTATGTGATCATTAGGATGATATGAAACCTAGCATTCAACATACCTTGAGGAAAATAAATCTTAGAATTTTGGCAAGCTTTGATGATAGCAATAATATTTTGGTACTTGTAAGAGGACATTAATTTTGCTAGCACTAACTTTCCTAACAGTAAACTAAAAACAAACATTTGCTTAATTACTATCACTAGTTCAAACTGTGTACTTAAATGCATATTCTGGAACTTAGTAAGCTTCACGTATAATGATAAAGCATTATTTAATATATTTAAAATTGAGATCCAGACTATTTAGAAATTCATATAATTAGTTGCCCTACCTAACGACCAAGATTTTTTGGGTACATGATTCTTTATACTTTTATATCTGATTTCTTTCAAACACAACCTTTAAACAAGATAATTACTCTGGCACACCTTGCACCCAAGTTTTTAATTTTTTTATTTATGTCGATAAAGTACCACCCAATTTATTATACAGTATTATTTATTCTACTAACTTCCTTTGTCCATCTCAGCCGTTGTCTGTGGTATTTTGGGATTCACTGAGTTCATGGGTGACAATATGAAAATGATCACTTCTCTTCAACACGTGAAAGGTTGCTTCACCAAATACACACACAGGTAATTCATTCAACTTTTCCATTGGTTAACATAGGATCCTTAATCATACAAGCCCTGTAGTGTACATCAAAACAAAAGTAACATAACAAAATCTTCACTTTCAATTATTTAAGTCGGCATAAGTCAAATAAAACTGTTGACAATTTTATCTGATATTTGTCCAGCAAACTGAGAGCTACAATTCTACATCAGCATTGGGTTTACTGGTTTTGATCAATTGGGTGGGTATGATCAGTGGTCAAATGGACTTAAGGCATTATCTCCCTATCCCCAGCCAGGGCACAGCACCATAGACCAAGGGTTCGGTCCCAGGTCAAGTGAGCAACTAACAAATTCATATTCAGAGCTTGTGGGAGTGGCCTATTTCAAATATCAGTGTATCATTTGGTTTGTGGAGCTTGTGACACAACTATATAACAAAAACAGCAGTATTTAGTTGGATGAAATGTTTAATATTTCTGTGTAAGATAAGGTAGAGAGAGAGGTATTACTCATTATCAATACACAGTTTTTTTATAACATTACAATTAGTAGTCTAAAAGCTGTGTCAAATTGATTTAATCAAAAAAATAGTGTTCTTTGGATTGTCGTAGGTTTTCAAAGATATGTGTTGTAAACTCCGGTGTACAGGCAGTAACAGTTTGCAGCGATGGATAATTTTATCTATTACAAAGTGTACTGATTTGTAATATTTAATAGGTAGTTAAATTATTTAAGTATTTTGAGACTCGGGAAGTTTAAAACTGTTACTTATCATTGTACTTTTTTACACAGACTCTTCAGTTCTGATATTATTTTCCAGGGAACGTCCGCACAGGAAATGTGACCTCCATTTCAGTGGGGTGGCAACAGGGGTTTTGGCTCTGATTATCAAACATCAGTACGATTAATTGTGGAAACAAAACAGAAATGTTGAAAGTCTGTAATAAAGTTTGTAAACAGGTTTCAGTTATTTATCCCTATCAATACCAAAAATTTAGAAGGTAAAAGGATTAAGTCATACTTTTAGCGAATTTACCATATAGGGAAAAAGCTATTACCGTAGTACTCATGGTAAGACCTGGACCCGGGACGGATTTACTTTTTCGTTTTGAGGTCCCTAGAGAAAAACACCATTCGTTCAAATTCATATATATATGTATATATCTATATGTGTCCGTTAGCACGATAGCTCGAACAAAGATCGAGTTGGGTGTGTTGCTAGCCTAATGGTTAGCGTCTCGGACTTCGGTGCGGGAGGGACGGGTTCAGTCCCCGGAACATCCACAAAACTTTAATGGGTTTGGACCGCTTTCCCTTAAAAGTGTTTGACATCATTACAAAAATACCACTGACGTAGATACGAAAAAAAAAGGAAAAAAAAATTATCCAATCGGGTATAAACGTGTAAACCTACATTTATTCGAACGAGTTCAGGAAGCAGCATGATCGGACTACGGGAACGGGGGTTTTATGGGGTAAAAATTGGTTTTTCCTATTTTTGATTTAAAAAACATAAAATTTAGCAATTTCTTTCCAAACTATTTTGTAGAGTAAAAAAAAAACAAATAATTTAGTATATTGAAGCGTTATTATGCGCCCAATGGTTACGGAGAAAATTCCAAAATATTCGAATTTTAAAATTTTGATGTTATTCTTATAGAGAATAAGTAAACTGTTGTAGCTTGCTTGTTTATGCCTAACATATTTTGATAAAATTTTTACAATGCATTTGTTTATTACTAAACTATTAAAATTTAACAACAAAAAAGTTTTAATAATAACAAAGATAAACATGGACAACCTTATGCGGATATGAGTCAGGAAATGTTTGTAGAAAACACTAAAAAACAATATCAGCTTATGAAAAATGATAAAATATTTACAGGAAATGTTGATTACATTGAACTGTTACATACATCCTGAGTATTTCCATGAGTTACACACCGGTAATCTTTGAGTTGACTCTCTAAAACTCATTGCAAATATGACTGTTATTCGTTTTGAAATAACTTCTGTAATACTTTGCAATTGCTCGAATTCGAGCAACATGTACACTAGTTTGCACTTAAGCTGTGTATAACAACAACAAAAATATATGAGGAATGTATTTTGTTTTTTTTTTACCAGTATTGAAAGTCTAGTTCAGAGATTTATTTTAATTGGTAAACAATAATATGACAACTGCTTGAGCCACTTTTGGTATTTACAATTTCTATAATATACAATAGACATTAAAACTAGCATTTTGGTTTAGTCTTAACAACAAAATGTGAAATATGTTTAGGTATTAAGAAAGTCCTTCCCGAAAAAAATATTTAAAAATAAAATAAATGGAAGGGTTTTAGAAAACAAAGTGGATAGTTTATTTGAAAAATACTTTATTTCATAAAATACAATACCTGAGAGTGAACTGTAAAAAATACTCTAAGAATCCTTATGAATAAGTCCATTATAAAAAAGGTTTTAATTAACACTCCAGACTCAAAAAAGGTTTACAATATTGATAATAGCACTTGAGGTTAAATAATGTCAACAAAGTTCTATAAGCTACTACTATGATGATTTCAGATTCCCTTACAGATTAGATTAATATATACAATCTACAATATTTACAAAAATACATAAAAAATTGTAAAATTTTATACAAAATGTTCTTAACACTACCGAAATATCTTATACAAATAAAGCTTTAGACAAATTTTAATATAAAACTGATCAAGTGTGAAAGTGCTGTATCGGTTGCCATTGTATGGTTTCAGTTTATAATTTTGTTCTGTCTTTATCAGATCTACGCTTATTTAATCTAATTTTCAACTCAAATCAATATTATTGTCTGAAGTAATCAAACATTAAAATCCATTGTTGTAACCCCGAAACTGCTATTTAGACTAGAATAAGGTGAAGGTTATTACCTCGTCTGCAGTTCCAAAATTCTATTTTGTACTTTAGTAGTGTAGTTACATGTTTCGGCAGACGCCATTGTCAAACTGTCATAGTACAGGAACATCAAAATCCACTTATTGTAGCTTTGTCAGGTAGGCATTTAGTTCGTACACACACGATGACACATACACGAAGACACGATTGACGAATAATAAAATACATTTAAGTAGGCCTACTGATTTGTACGACATTGCCTTGACCACGAGCAGGAACAGACACATGTGTGTATGTGAACTAAATGTCTACCTGACGAAGATACAATAAGTGGATTTTGATGTTCCTGTACTACGACAGTTTGACAATGGCATTCTGCCGAAACATGTGACTACACTACTCAAGTACAAACTACAATTTTGGAACTGTAGACGAGGTAATAACCTTCACCTTATTCTAGTATAATTAAGCTGTGGCTATCAATTAACAGCTATGTCTAAGGAATAACTCTGCCTTAGTCACTAACAAGACTACAAGATCGCGCCACTCATCCTACACTCATCTCCATTCATACTTGGCTTAACACGTTGACTGCGCGCGCCGATTATACAGGCGCTCCCCAGTGGCGGGCGAAGCCCCGGCGCGCAACCGAATCAGCGAACGCAATTAGCATTCAAATATTTCAGTCTGACGAATCACAAAAGAGCAGTGGTGACTGTGCTGCGTTACCCTGAGAGTGGATGTAGTTCACTGAAACACCCAAAGGTAGCAGCACTGCACGGATCCGTATCCAGTGTCTTTGTAATGTGGGTTGAAGAGAAAAAATCCCCGAAACCGGGACAAAAGCATTGCCAGACAGGATTTTACGGGAAATTTTAGTACCAACCTACACCAAAGTAAAGCTCGCATTCTAAGCTGGCAGGCTGGCAACGATTATAACGTCTCCGTCTGAGGCTAAGCTCACACTGACTCAATATATTTCTGTTGGTCTGGTGCCGACTTTTGTCGGCGCGCGCCACCTGGGAACGCTGGCGACGCCGACTGACGCCGACTAAAGTCGGCGCGCGCAGTCAACGTGTTAAAATACCTACTTTGTATGGTCGCCATTTCATTTAAAAGTATTAAAGTATTAAACATTATTGTACTCTATTAATTGGGAATCTAACTGAAAATTTAAAACACTCCAAGATCCAAACTTGATACAAGTTACGAAATGTGGATAAGCAATTTTAAGGTATTCAATGGCTAAAACCCAAACTTGGTAGTAGGTAATATAATTTTTTTTACAAAAAAGTTCAAATGATACTATACGTAACTAATAAAAAGTGTGTGTTATTTTTTAAGAAAGCTGTTTTAGTCAAGTTCAGCAAAGATTTTTTCTGTAATGAAATTCGTTACATTTTCCTCTCGTTTTTAAGATATCCAAATTTTTTTTGTTTTTTACTTTTGTTGATCATAATAAACTAAATATATATGATTAACTAAAATAGATAAACCGGAAAACAGAAAATATAAGTAGAATAAATTTAATAACAATAAAGTGCATAAAAAAATATCATTGACAAAAAATAAAGTAAAAGTAAGCAATGCTTTAAAACACTTTTTAAATAAAAACATCACAAGGGATTAAAACATGGTACTAAAATTAGGTAAAATATTTTTAAAAAAGCACAAAGCTATAAACAATCTAAAAATACACACTATTTAAAAAATCTAAGACAATCTTACCTATTTTCTAAACACCTTTGAGACTAGCTTGAAAAACTTTCAGTGTCTTTGGACGAATCTTTAAAGCTAATTTATTAACAGATGGACGGATGGAATCCTGTGAAGATGGCCTGAAACATTGGATACAAGCTAAGCTATAGTCTGATATTGTAAATTGAAAGAAAACCATACAAATCATTAGAACATTGAATTTTGATACCTCTTTCCCTCTTTGTTAAAAAAGACAAAGAAAAAAATGGTCTTCTCTAGTTAATTGTTGCAGTGATGAAAAATTACATTATCCTACTAATATTATAAATGAGAAAGTTTGGATGTATGGATGTATGGATGTATGTATGGATGTATGTTTGTGACAAGTGAACGCATTAACTCTTTCAATGCGGCCGTCATGTTTACTCTTGAAAATTCCACTTATCTCAATGATAAGGAATCAGTCGCCGGCGACTGACCCGCACGCAATGTGTTAACCACTGGACGGATTTTGCTGAAATTTGGCATGATGATAGCTCACATTCCCGATTAACATATAGGCATATTCTTATCTCAAAAATCCTTTCGGGCTCCGCCCCAGTGGCTCTATAGTTCCACATGTTAACCTTATGAGTATTCATATTAAAAGGGAATTAAATAATTTAGTCAGCTGTTTCAACTAAAAAGTTGATTCTATGATATGCAAAAGCATTAAAAACTTACAAGGATTACCAACAGGGTGCAGCACTATTATTTTTTTTTAAATCTATGACAACAGCTAATTTGGAACCAAAAGGTGAGTGAGCGTAGCGAACAAACTTCATCCTGGAGGCGAGTTAGCGTAGCGAACGAGCTCCATTCTAAAGGTGAGTGAGCGTAGCGAACAAACTTCAACCAGGACGTGATTGAGCCATGCGAACGAGCTCACTTATGAAGTAAAACGGGGCAAAGCCCGCGGGTACAGCTAGTATTGAATAAGTAATGTACTAATAGTTAGTTGATACATAGAAATATCTATCTATATATTAATAGGCAAGCATGTTTCTTTAAAACCTTTTTTCTCAGCTTGTCTGCATCGCAGGGAAAATCTACGCATTCTGTTGGAAAGATATTTTCCTCTAGATGTGCAGAATCCCTTTATAAATTAAAATAGGCACAAAAATAAGCACAAAAAATGAGTTTGAAAATTTTGAAAAAATTAACATGGATCTTATGGGTTGCCATGCTGGTGACGAAATAACAACGAAATATTAACAGAAAATCAAAACAAATGGAAGAAACTTCATTCACATGTTTTATTTACAGTGTGGGGTGAAAATCAAGAAGTCTGTACATTACATATTTTTGGTCGAGTTTCGACCACTGGATGACCTCTAGTTATTATTATTATAAATGCAAAATCTTGTAATCTAAAACAAGCGCATGTACGGGCAAACTTATTTTTCTGTCTGAGGATTTTAGATTTTTTTCTTAGATAAAGGGTATTTGGCCACGAGAAATCGATTGGAGTTGGTCACAACGCTGGGAAAAATCCAGTTTCCGCCCTACAGCCCTTGAAAGTTCCTATGTCAACACAACACAAAGTTATTATGTCAACACCTTTTTGTAGTTTAAGTTAACAAAAATATTTGATACAGATTGTTTTTACTGTCATCATTTTGATTTACATGTAAATAAAAATAACTGTATTGGTTAGTTTGGACTAAAAGTTTTAAAGAATAGTTATACAGTAGACCCCTCTTAACCGACCTCGTATTAACCGATAGTCGGATTATCCGCCTTTGATCGTAAAAAATTACAGTTTGTTTTAACCGACCTTGCTTTGAGAGCAGCTCGGTTTAACCGCCGCTTTCTAGGAATCTCGGCATTTCCGCTCCCCCCGCTGGGCGATGAGAACTGAACCATACGCTTATCTCCACAGGATATGACTAACAATAAGTTATTTTGTGATGATCACAAAAAATATAGCATAGCCTATTGTCAGTTTGTCATCATCGTTCGTAGCTCGAGCACATCTGATCTGATTTGTTATCTGTGCGGCAAATTTATAACATCATAAAGTGCATTACGATTTTGAGAACTGATTATCTTATCGCTGGAGTAAACAAACAACGCAACTTGTAGGGAGGGCAAAGTAAAGTTATTAAAATAGGAATTTTATTGACTCTTGCCTAGTATTATAATATATTCACTGAAAGTAGGCCTATTTGACTTAACCGTGCTTTGTGTTCATTTGTGACATTTCTATCAATATGAAAAAGGAGATAAGAGAAGTTTATTTTATAAATAATGCAAGTATGACTTCAAAATAATAATTATATAATTCCAAATGAATAGCACTTTATTATGTTATTATTTTAGGGATTGCCCGTTTTATCCGACCTTTTGAATCATCCGACCTAGGTCCGGTCCCATTAGGGTCGGTTAAGAGGGGGTCTACTGTATTCAGTTTGGTTTACATAGGTCATAGATATTATTGTTAAATGTTTTCAAGGCTAATTAAGGTAAGATTAAGAATGAAACGTGGAAGACCTCCAAAGCGAATATACATAATCCGAAAGGGAGAGAAGCTACAATTGATCGTCAGGAAACGAATTTCACCACTTCGTCTACAACCGAGCCAGTTCCAACCAGCCCATACATCTCACCAAATGTCTCAAACCTCGGTCAAGTCACGCATTGAAGAATAAAAGGAGAGAAATAATTTAAGATCTTATGGCCGTGTAAAATAATGAACAATCATCTGGATCATCTTGAGCAGGAGTGTCAACGAATCAATCGCTGCTCGACGTTCAGAAGAACGCACTGCAATTCCTCAAACCTAGTCACCATGTTAGCGGAATTTGGATGTTCATGATTGGAACCGTTTGACAAGGAATGAATGCACACAACGTGAGGCCGAACAGATGCGCGGTAAGAGGGTAGTTCTTCAACATCTAGTTTGATCCGCTATGCGAGGGGAATGGCCTCTCTCTACTCCCCTTAGCTAACAGGTAGCCTTAAACACACTATTCCGTAGCATTTCATTTCATTATTGCTGCCCATTATAAATTCAAAACGTCAACAAATTATGAGCTTTTAGTTTATATAAGTGTACAGTTATGTCCAGTGTTTAATTAATATTAAAACAAAATGTTATTATTCAAGTCACGGTACCGGTACTGCAAATAATCTAAATGCTATGATCTATGAAACGGGTGTGATTAGACACACATTACACAGTTTATATTATTTCAGTGATTAAATGTTTTTGGTTTGAATTAAAACTATTTTTGTAAATGATAAAATGTGTCTGATCAAACTGAACAAGGCTCGGTCCCCCGGTACTATTGCCTTATTTATTGGATCAGTAATCTTAAACAAACAGCAATTTTGTTGCTTTTAAATTTGTTGACTAAAATGTGTTATTTATTTCAAAATATTGAAATGAACACTAACAAAAGATTGACAGTGGAAAATTTAACAAAAATTAAATTAATTGAATGAAATTTAAAATAAAAACTCTTGTGTCACCTCCTGGTGCACCACCATTGTCACTCACCTGCTACAGCCAGCTATCCTGTATCCCTCCGGGAGTGCTAAGGGCTCGTCTCCTCTCCTCGATGGCGTGCAGTATCTTGCGCCTTGGCCCCATAGGTATACCCAGCGTGATCAGGTCTTGGTCAGAGAGCATCAACATGGCCTCCAGGTCGATCCGTTGATCCACAAACTGGTCCGTGTAGTCCGCTACGCCAGCTGACAGCAGGAACCGCTGGAGTGATGCGATAGATCCAACAATGCCTGAATTTTCCTCTGAAATATTAAGAATAGTTATTCAAAGTGTTGATGCATTTCTGTATTATTTCTATAAATCAGGTTCATTTGTTAAAGGAGGTGGGTTTAGGTGATACACTGCAGTCAAATATTCAATTTACCTAATTTTAAAACTTATTTCAATTTCTACGATATACCATCAGATTTTGAGCACTTTGCGAATACTATGCCAGAGTGCACATGCTGATGAAGTGCTGATGCGAGTGCATGAGATGATGTAAGATTTGGATAGCAAGACTCTTTGATCACACTTCTACTTATTATTTATTCTTTTTAAAGTTTTTCTTGCATTTCAACTTTTAACGTCAGACTAATCCTCATCTCACATTTATTATACTGCAAAATTTCCTTTCTTTATTTTATTTCTAATAGGCTCTATAACTATGAGTAGGAATAATAGAGCTTTTAATACTTTCTTATGAAATGGCGACCATACAAAGTAGGCATTTTAAGCAAAGTATGAATGGAGATGAGTGTAGGATGAGTGGCACGATCTTTTAGTCTTGTTAGTGACTAAGGCCGACATAGGGTATTCCTTAGAAACAGCTGTTAATTAGTAGCCCATACAGCTAACGGCAACTAAGGGACCTACAGTTTATAGTGGAATCCAAACCACATTTTTTCCTTGGTATTAACGAATTGGTCTAATTATCAGAATAGTACTGTGGATAGTCGTAGTACTCACTAGTGCGGACGTTAATCCACATCAGGAAGTATCACATCCACAGTGCATGCCTATAAATATCCACAATTCGTGACCTCCTTCTTGTAGCTGGATTACAGGACAACACCACCATCCCAGTCAATTTATTTACGACTGAGTGTTCATGAATACATTTTCTAACAAATAAAGGGGTTTTTTCAGATAGTAAACCAGATCCATTCGGTAACAACGAAAGACATTCAACAAGCTAAATTTGTCTCTAATGATAAATTGTAGTGAAGAAGAATGATAAATCCAAGTTCAACAATATTTCTCAAGTTCCAATTCCTAAAGTGCCCTTTGCTATTCACCAACTGACCGTCACTCTCCCAGCACAGTTCCCCCTGGTTCCGTTTGGCCAGGCTGCCGGCACTGCCGATGCTGCTGTTCTCCCCTCCCTCCTTCTCTCCCCCTCCACCACTCATGGTACCAGCCAGATGGTTCCTGAGGACCAGGTCATGTGTAAGTATGAGTTGAAACAACGCTCAATATCAATTTCACACAGAACTTTTCAGTTCTTATGAGTCTTTTGTTGGCATTTTAAAATTATCTTAACCCCAACATTTTTTGACTAGATATGATGGTTGACTTGGTAAAGAGAACTGAATTTGCTAATAAAAGAATACAATTTGTACAAAAATATCTAACTAGTAACATTAAGACTCCCCATCCTCCTACCCCTATCATCTGACATCTCCTCACATACAACAATTTTTGATAGTGCAATAGAGTGTCGATTATCCAAAATCTTATCATCCGAAAATTTGTTTAACGAGTAAGAAGACAGACACATAAATGGGTCAACCATAAGCTCAACAAGCGATTGCTGCTTAAGTGTTGAAATTTTTGTCTGCTATGGCAGTATTCACAATTTTTATACAGTTGCCTGTGGGTATTCATCAGTGACAGTCTATGCATTATTGTGTTGTGTTGTTTCTAATTCATGTTGGGGTCTAACCTGGATAGATATTGGTTCAGTTAAAAAATGTGCAAGTGGATGCAGTTTAGATCTGGAATATGGATTCGGAAATATGATAGTATCTATTAAAAAGAAAAGTGAGCTTTTACAAAACTTGCCTGTGTGTACTCGATAGTAAAGATGGGAGTTTATTGTGATCTGGTAAGCGAATACGGACCTCTTGTCAGGTCATTTTGAGAAAAACTATTTTGAAAATTTCAAATGCGTATAAAAACAGTTATTTTTTTTATTTAAGAAACGGTTTTGGTATCAAAAGAAAGCTTATATGTCCTCTTTGAAGGCTTGTCTTAACTCACGGTAGTTTTCATTTAAATAATTGTTTTATCGAAGCATGTTGTAAAAATCACATTTCAGAAAAGGGACCTCTTGTCGGCCCTATGTTATTTCTCCATAACATAAAAAAAGGCACCTCTTGTCGGGACCGCAAAATTTGTGAGATATTTTGTTCTCCATAAACTGAACTTGGTTGTAGTTCTCTAAATTTCCACTAGAATGCAGGACAATTCATTTTTTGGACTAGTCTTTTTATAAAGTGAATATTAGAAATGGGACCTGTTGTCGTTATGGTGAAATAACATTGAGCGACAAGAGGTACCTTTTCTCAGACCGTGCAGAGGTTAACAAAATGATTTATTTCGACCTTTTACATCTTCAATTTAATATTTTAACCAATAGTGTCCTATTTTATGTTAAATAAGGCCAATACAATTGATAAAAAACCAAATTTTTATATTTTCGCCTTAAATTACTTATATCGGCTGTACTGAAAATTTTACATAGCCGACAAGAGGTCCCTTTTCGCTTTCTACATCACAGATGGAGAAACTGTTTGGATGGCAAAACCAGTAAAATATACATGTAAAAAGTAATTTAGATGTTATTTAAGTTTGTTTAGGATAATTAACTCTCTAATGTAATTTTTTTTTATTTTAATGAGAGTTTTGTAGGCCTATTGTTGCAAACAAATAAGAAGTAACCAACCTTGGCCTAAACGCCACACTGCCGAAGCCTGGTCTGTCAAAGATGCTGGCCTGTTCATGCGTGATTACTGTGTTTAGATACTCAGGTTGTGACAGGGATCGAACCAGTTCTCCTCTGGTGTCAAACACATCAGCAATGCGACCTCGCTTTCCTGCCAAGTACAAATAATAGGTTATTATACTAGAAGAATGTGAACAAAGTTAATCTGAATGTAAAGCTTTTTTTTTAAAGAAAATTCAAGTTGTCTAAATCACACATACTTGCATATAAGTATAACCTACTGAGTCTGGTAATAACGTAAATCGGCATTCGCGATCACGTCAACATCCGTAAGTAAATATTGTGGTCCCATTAACAACACTCACGAGTATTTCGGTCTCGGCGATACCGCGATTGTCTCCCGCAATCGCGACTGCACTATGAACATCTCTTGCCGTGTCAGTAAAATTTCTGTGATGCTATCCAGTGATCGTGATTTATTTATGACAAAGTATATGAGAAACAACGTTTATAAACCCATAAATAATTATGTCAGGTAGGTCAATTATTTTGTTTTGGTCACAGTATTGTTCGCAAAAGCGTACAGAATTTTAGCTAGTCAAAAGGTTAAAGCAACAAAAAATCAGCAAGAAATGTAAAAACGTCATCAATGAGCTCTTAATTAGAAAACTTCCTCTTTGTGGGTTATTTTGAGGGGGGCTCCCCTTCTACACCGAAATGTGGCCCGCCTTTCCTCCAAAAATTGTCAATGTGGCCCTTGAGTAAAAAAGGTTGGAGACCCTTGATCTACTCAATTAAACTAAATTAAAAAGAATTATATTTATAATGTACTAGTTATCTCTCTGTAAAATATGGCTACCCCAACATTCAGACAATTCAAAAATGTATCTTGAAATTTTATTTAAATGACACTGAATAGTATTTATAAAACATGTAATGTTTTAATAATTCATCTTAAAGTCATTTACAATCCCAAAAAATAAAAGTTGCAAAAAATTACTTACCACCATTTTGAGTGTCATAGGAGTTAACGTAGATGATTTGTGAGTCGGGACGAGCCCTAACAGATCTTCCAGAGTCACTGTCACCCTGAAAAGAAATTAACAATAATCAGTTGCACAAGTCATAAAATATTGATGTGTGGCTCAAATACCCGAGGTTTTGTCTTTTAAATCTACAAAACAAATTCAAACTGAGTGACTAGAGCTAAGTTATTGCTTAAATTGAGAGATTACTGAATAAGCATTTACTGTTGGTAAAATACCTGTGTAATTTAATTAATATTGAGTGTCCGGTCGGTTAAATTAATATTCATCAATACAAAATTTACTATGGGTAGATGTCTTTTCCATGCCTTGACCTGGTCAAGACTAACAATTATATGCAGATGTGTAATTATCTTGAAAGCCTGAGGTCCTTCACGGTCACTAGTTCTTGCATCACTGAAGAGATTCTTCAGCATAAAATCCAATATATACTACTGTCCTTCTTTCATCTGTGCACTTATACTCCTATCGATAACTAATAGAGCTAGACATGTTACTGCTTTAACTTATATAAGAGTAATTAATTAACTAATTATACTATTGTATATTAACTTCACAACACATCTAACCCAGAAATTCCCAGTCACTTGACATAATTTTCAGAGAGTTAGTGTAAAAAGAAATCTGTAAAGAAAAAACTTAACCTTACCTTTATTTCTGTCTGGAAAGGACGATGATTATGGGTACCATTTTTCAGTTTCCTATCGAGGATTTTCTTTACCCCCACAGCTCCGGTTGGTTTTTTGTTTATGGTTCCTCCTACGATCTGTGTAAATGTAGGTCCTCCTACTTCTGCATTTACTGGCTTGCGAACTCTGAAATCATATATTCTTAACTCCAAAATGCTCGTCTTCAAAGAACTTGTATACGAAATATCAAACTAGGTGTGGAAAATGAAATCTTAGAGAAATCGGGGTTAAGTAAATAAAACTGTATGATTGTTTGAGATACAATTCTGTTCATACATATTAATAAGGGGTACAAAACATTATTAAATTAACATTATGTATAAATATATCATGGTTTGAAAACGACGAGAGCTGGTGTTGGAATCTTTTTATTTATTTATTTATTTATTTATTTAACATCATCACATTACATCAATTCTCTTGATAGGCGATTTGTCATAAAGTCTAATAGGTACTACAGTACATTGATAAATCTAAATAATAAAATACAAAGGAAACAAAGCAATCAATACAAACTTATTATAAGAGAAGTAATATCCAGGCAGTTAAGTAAGGCTTCTGCAATACAGTTAATGAGTTCTGGGCATAAACCAAACTGTGAATGATTTATTAGATTATAACTTTCTTAAAAAAAAATCTTTGAAAAAAAAGAAAAAAGATCAATGGGACAGTAGTTAGAGGGATCGCGGGCATCGACCTTTTTGAACAGAGGTTTAATCTAAGCAAACTTAAGCTTATCAGGAAAAACTGCCTTCTCAAGGGACTGATTTACCATCTGGCATAATGGATGTTTGATAAATTTAAAAACTCTTTTAATGACAAAAAGAGGAATTTCATCCCAACCTGAGGAGATAGTGTAACTGAGAGATACAATAAAGTTTCTTAACTCATCAATTGAAACCTTTCTAAATTTATTTAGTTTTTTAAGAGGTTGGCGGCCTCTTTTAACCTTGCATTTGCCCGTCCACATAGACTAACTGCCCATGCAAGGATTGGATCCAGCAAAGCAAGGAGTGAGCCAGTACAGTACAAAGGTGAACTGTACTGATAAAATGTTTGCGGCAGAGACCAGGATCCAAACCCACGACATCGCTTTGTTGGGCCCGAAGTCCGTGACGTTACCGACTGAGCCACCTACTCACAAATGAAATTTTTTTTACATGGATGATTTTTTATTAATAACTTAATGGCTTTCAATTTATCTGTCAATTGGTTAGCATAATAAAAACATTTATAAACAAATTATTGAATTTATTTGCTACAAATACTGCACAATTTTGATTATCTCTTTCATGTTTTAATTTAATTTCAACTGGTATATCAGATATTTGCTTATTAAGACCTGTTTCATTTACTATTACTTGTATTCCAGCCCCGAGAAGAGAAAATAACAACCAACACTTACATCACTGTAGGGATGGGCATGTCCATCTCAACTTTTGCCCCACCAAGAATTTCTTTCTCGACTTTCTTCAATCTCTTTTCTTCCTTGTCCTGCTCCTTTTTCATCCGTTCGTTGAACTTCTTCCTATTTTTCTCCACATCTTTCATTGCTTTTTCCTTTTTCACTTTCACTTCTTTCCTGAACAACAAAAAGTCATTATTTATAAGTTTCTAAACAAGATTCATTCAATAATTTTAAAAAGTATTACTACAACCAATACAAAATTCAATTTGTGTCTTTATTTTACAGTTCTATTAAAAGTGCTTAGAGATAGGCTCTTAACATTAAACCAAATAAGCTGAGACAATGATTTAAAAAAGTTGCAGAAAACTGTGTAGATCAAAGTAAGCAAGTATTAGATAGAAACAGAGTGTACAGAACAAGGTCTTGGAAGCAAATAGCCAACACACACGAACAAAAGTACAGAAAACTAACTCAACTAATACACTCATCAACTCATCAAACAAAATAAGTTAGTTATATTCAATTTTCTATTTAAGATTTTATATATTAACTAGCTGACCCGGCGAACTTCGTATCGCCTAAGTTATAGGTTTCCCCTAAGACAGACCGATGGAAAGAAAGTACCATTACGTTTAATTTTCAAGATGATCTCGTTCGCATCGCTCAATCACGTCCTGGTTGAAGTTCGTTCGCTACGCTCACTCACCTTTGGGTTGGAGCTCGTTCGCTACGCTCACTCACCTTTGGGTTGGAGCTCATTCGCTGCGCTCACTTGCCTTCAGGTTAGCTCGTTCGCTACGCTCACTCGCCTCCAGGTTGAAGTTCGTTCGCTACGATCACTCACCTTTTGGTTGCAAATTAGCTGTTGTCATAAATGTAAAAGAAATAATAGTGCTGCACCCTGTTGGTAATCCTTGTAACTTTAATGCTATTGAACATCATAGAACAGAACCAACTTGTTTAATTGAAACAGCTGTTAAGATTCATTAATTCCATTTCTCATAAGGTTAACATGGGGAACTCCAGAGCCACTGGGGCGGAGCCCTTTTAAGAATTTCGAAACGGGTAATAGTTTACGTCCGATTCGCATACCTACAGAATTTACACACCAAATTTCATAACGATCGGTGAAGTCGTTCCGGAGGAGTTTGCAGACAAACACTGTGACACGAGAATTTTATATATTAGATATTATTTTTGTTTTGGGAGTATCCAGTGAATGTTTTGTCAACACTGGTTTCTATAATAATTGCTATATCAACTTACTTGTTATGCAGTTCTTGCTTCGCCATTGTTTTGTCCAGAAATTCAACAACATCTCTCCGTCCATTGAGTCCAGCAACCTAGAAACACAAAAAAAATTTACAAAAATCCTTCTCAATTTATATCCTCCTCAAGATAATTTGGGTAAAATAATAAACTGATACAGCACATTTAAAATTAAATGTTGGACCCCATATGAATCAGAATCAGAATCAGAATACTTTATTCTTGAACATAGAGTACAGAATAGGCGTCAAACATTACAGAGATTTAATTATAAAATAGCATAAAGTTGTTGGGCTTTGAGGCGCTGTCGGTAGTGATGGTTATTACTATGAGGTATGTTTGACAGTCATAATCAAGTACCGTAGTGTCTAACAGCAATTTCTAAAACAATTGTGTCTGATATTTTTTATGTGTCATCTTCATACCAGGATCTTCTCATGACAATATTAATGTTAATCAACATTTTTTTGAAATTTCTTGATAGTTCATCAGGAATATTAGAAAGTAGTTAATTGAATGGCTAAAGAGGTAATCTACAACCAAGTTGTCTTTTTGATTCTGAGAAAAGTTTGCTAACTTAATAACAGTTCAAAACAGGACAGCTGTCATTAATTACAGGGTGTTTAATGATCTTGTTGGAAAATCATGGTCTAAGCCAGTAACAAAGGTACAAATGGAATTTAAAAAATAAGCTGTACATTTCTTTCAATCAAAACTAATCCTTTAATGAGATTTGTGTCAGGCACTTGTGTTTTCTGTTGTCTGTAAAGGAAACAGTGTGCCCGTGTTAGTAATATCCCGGTACCTGTCTCTTAGTTTTGTATAAAACAATATAATTTCATTTGAGTTTGGAATTTGATTTGGGTCTAAGACGTAATTGTGTGATGCAATGAGGAGGGCCAGGTGATTGGGGATGTTTTACCTGCAAAGCTGTGTGCAGATCCAAGTCCAGAGCCCACAGGTTGACATCAAAGCCCACAAGGAACGTGACACAGGCGAGGTGTCCCTTACTGGCTGACAGATGGAGTGCGTTCTGTCCAAAGTGGTAGTTGCACTTCTCTGGATCCCCTCTGCAAACAGAAGCAGAGCCGAGAAAACTATATTAGTTAACATAATCTAATGTTATCTGCTCAAATGCATTTGAAATGTACTTATACTGAGTTTGCCGAACTGAACTCCAAATGGTAGACTATGAAAATTGTAGCATGATCAACCAAATTAACAGAATAGTACAAAACAATATAGCAATCCCTTTAAACTTTAGATTTACTAAAACCTCTCTTAACCCTTCCTGAGCGTTGGCCGTATATATAAGTCAACGACGCTATTCAATTGCGAGCTTTGGTCGTAAATGTACGTAACTCAATCTGAAGGTCACAAGCATACGATGCATACATACGTCAAAACATGTTAATGTTATTTAGGTACTTGAAAGTTGTTTCTTGGCCGTTAACAGTTACTTAGGCCATTAATCAATATTATTGTTGCAATATTTTTTTAAATTTTTGATGGTAAATTTCTGATTGGTGGGTTCGCATTACTGATCTCGTAACATCTGTTATTCACAAAACCGGTCGGCTGAGTCATCCTCATGTTATTGTTTTGTGCAAACAGTCTTTTTAACCTGTTCTTGAGTGAAGTAAATCTAGTAAGATAAGATTAATGGAATATATTCAATGCATTATAATGTGTTGTAGCCTATTGTTTATTGAAAATTACGTTTATTGAATGATCCAAATCAATATTGTTTATTGTATTATGATTAGATAAATAAGTTTTGTCTTTTAGAAATAATAAAAAAGAAGTCATATTGTTTTTATCGTGATTCTTTTTATTTCATTAACCTTTTTAACAGTTTATTAAAAAAAGTTTTTCTTAAACAAAATTTACAAGCATTAGACGTATATATACGGCATTCAATGCATTCCTTAGCGAGCGTTAGATGTCGCAACATGGTCATAAAACTTCTAAAAAATAGTTTTGGTAAAAATGTGTCCATAATCAACTTTAACCAACAGACAGAAGTAGAAAAAAACAAAATTAAGTTTTTACCCCAAACAAAAGCCGCCGCTCGGGAAGGGTTGAGGTGGAACGTTAAATTGGTTAATAAGCTATTTTAAATTGTAGTAATTATAACCGTAAGTTAACTGATATGTTGTATCGAACAGAATATTGTGTATAGTATCCCCATAGAAAATCTAAAAAAAATCTAAATCCCATGTTGTTTTGGTGTTATCTTGACACTTGTTTTGTAATATCCAGGATAAAAAATTACAATTGCCAATAAAAAAATTACATGAAATCAATGTCATAGAACAGACTGTCGGAAATAATTAATAATCTTATATTTATTTTCTGGGACTATTTTTTTAGGACCATCTACTTTTTCTCTCATAAGTTCAATGTTTACATTTATTTGGAACTTATACTGTATTGTAAAATTCTCTTACATAAAAATATGAACATCAAACTCTACGCAGATAAATTCTCAGTTCTAATTAATTCACAACCTCGGGATCAATTATTTAAATGATAGTTCTGTAGACTACATCATGCATAGTTCTGGCCTTGTCCTGTATAGAGAAGGAAGTCATGAGTGTGATTATGGAATATCCTGTGTATCAATGTTACCGACGCCTATATTATTAGCCTATTGTTTTGAAATTACACAAAAAGGCACGGAGAAAAACATAATTAAATAGTATAATTCCTTATTGAATCTTTTTACTTCTCTTGCAATATGTACATAATTCACATAAATGGCTGTAGCAAATAAATCTCATTCATTTTAGCAAATTTCTCATATACGGAATTTAGCATTTTTCTCATATCGGGAATTTCCCATTTTATAGATAATTTAGGGAATTTCTCCTATTGGAAATAAGTTGTTGTCATAGGTCCCGTGGTAAGACCTAGCTCCTGGACCAATTCTATATTTTGTTTTGAGGCCCCCAGAGGCCAACTAACACCATCTGTTCTAGTTCATATAAATATATTTATTTATATAATTATTTGTCCGTTCAACTCGAGTAAAAACCGTCCAATTTTGATGTAATTTTAGTACAAACGTTTAAGCCTACGTTTATTCAAACAAGTTCATGGACCAACGAACTATTGTAATGGAGTTTTGTGGGGTGAAAATAGGGTTTTCCCATTTTTATAAAAAAAAATAATTTGGTATTTTGAAGTGTTGCAGTACCCTAAATGATTACAGAGAAAAGCTCAAAAACTGTACATTTAAAATTCCCATCCTATTTTTATAGAGAATAAATAAATGGTTGTAGTTTGCTTTTTTGTAGATATATTTTATTAAATTAATAATATATGAATTAATAATATATGAATTAATAATATATGTCCCGTTTTTAAGAGTATTTAAGTAACCTATGCAGTTAGTTTAAAATAGACATTAACTAAAGCCTACTTTTGCTTAGTTCTTATACTGTTCTGGGGCTAAAATATGGACTTAAATCCCATTTTTTATATTCCTAAATAGGTCTATTCATTTTTTTGTAATAACAAATTTGAATAGCCTTTGTGTCATTAAGTATGTTTTATTTACCTACTCTACAAAAGCTGCAAGTACAGTATAAATTACTTTACTTGGTAAATTATTGTTGAAATTTTAAAGGAGACTGAAAAAGCTCAAATATAAATATAACCGGGATTGCACGACCTAAAATAGAATCCCATTAACTCATTTATATCTCTCTACCAATCAATATTAATATTGGTCCTCTTCCATCGACAACTTCAGTATTAACAATGTTTACAAAATGTAAAACATAATTTTGTTTAAGGGGAGATGTACGTCCCTATCCCTGTAATGTTAAAATGATGCATACAATTGACCCATTATCTCAGAAAGTAAATGAGATACAACATTAAAATTTCTTCACATAATTATGTATACTACAATAAAGACACCCAAGTAATTTTATTAAATTTAATCCATGGTATGGCATTATTTTAATCAATTATATAATTTAAAAATATTTCCGCTTTAATTTCTGAATTTTTTTTTTTAATTATTTTTGGTTTTGAGCTAGATGACTAATTCTGCTAGGGGTTGTGTATATACAGATGTTAAATACACAGTAAAAATTTGAACCATTTTGGCCTACTATTTGCTGAGATAATGGGATCTTTATGTTTAAAAAGTAAACTTTCGGTAAATCGCAAAAACACACTCCAAACGCAGGAAAAATTGCGGACTTATACATTCCATATTCATAATCCTGTTTTTTTTTCCTTTTCAGTGTCCAGGAGATTTTTCTTATCATCCTGCTTCTTTTCCTTATTAGACTACCTAATTTAACATGTTTGTTCCCTCTAAAGCCTTTTTTTCATCCACATTTTAGTAATTGAGTATGTATGACAATACGTAGTTGTTGGTTGCTAGGTGACCATGAAAACATTTTTTCAAAAAATTATTTCTGTATTATTTTTTATTCGAGTATGCATGTATTATATATCATTTTAATCACAAAATCCTAACCAATAAAAGCAATCAGAAAACAAAATTTTTCAAAATTTTAGGTTTTTGGGCGTGCTTCTCCCCTTAAACCTTTCTACAAAAATATCCCTGAGTAACACTGAAGAACGGCCTCTGTATGAATGTCAATGGCAGCTGGGGAGGGCAGCGGACCGTGAGTCAACGCATGTTACGCGCCATGGCCACCACCACACCGCGACGTGCTGTACCGGTAGCAGGGAGCTGATGGGAGAATCGCACCACCTGGTTGGGAGACACTGCTATTGTTTCTACTTCGATCATTAGAGGTTTAAAAAAAACCTTGAACCTAGGATGTACAAGATCTATAACGTTACTTAGAACATCATTAATGGCCATTAAAAATACCAAATTGTTAAAGGTTACTTTAGTTTTATTGGTAATATTTTGACAATAAATAAAACTAGAAATTCTATTTATATGTGAAAGTTGTTACTCCCTTAATTAGTTTTCAAAGACTGCACAACATGTTATTTCTTGCTAGAGAAAAATCACTATTGACGTCCGAATTATCGATGTTCTAATGTACACTTATAAGTGTAACTCAAAGGAACTGAATATCAATAGGGAAGAATATAGTAGTAGTGAGGGGTGTTGGATGCTAACCGGCAGCACAGAATAACGAGAGAGGTCTAATTAATTACTTTGGATGACTCTCTTTATTCTGAACTACTAAGTGGTTATTTTGTTTGAACGACAAGTTGACAAAACTTTTTTAAGTTTTTGAAATAAAAAAGAATGATTTTTGTGTGTATTTTAAAATAACAGTGTTTTTTTTACATATTTTTGTACTTTCAGGTAATTTAATAACACGATGCCGATCAAGAAGTTATCTCTAATATAACTTGTCATCCTTTACATGTGTCTTGCATTTACCTTATTTAAAAAAATGTGTTGCAATCTTATCACTTTGATAAACACTGTGTTTATTTACCTACTCATTCAGTTACTATTTGTTAATTGTTACACTCTACCCTAATGCAACAAATTATTTGTGTATGGCTAATTAAAAAAAACAATATTAATCTAACGTAACATTGTGCTATTGTTGAAATGTGTGACATTTCCCCAGCAATAGATAAATTAATGGTATTTCACCCCCCTCCCCTCCTGCCGCCTCTATTGTCATTCACTCACCACCTGGACAGGAAGGTCTACCTACATGTGTGAGGTCAGCAGACCGTGAACATCTGAGGTCAATGGCAGATGTGTTATCTTTGTGGCTCCACTCCACACATCATATCACATTGGTTTTGTTTCCTCAACTCATCCCAGCCCTCTACAGTCTCTTTATTTTCAATTTAGTGATTTAAATAGACGCGTTTCCCTTAGATCAACCTAATCTTTAAGTTAAGAATTGTTTAGCTCTTTATTATTTGACTGACTAATTCATAAATTGTGTTTCTTACTAAAAAACTAAATGATAAAACAGCCCTGCTGCAGCAATCTAATTTAATTTTAAAACTGGTGACAACTTTAACATGGGGATGGAATGTCTAGTTGTAAGACAATGGTACAGGCTTCTCCATTTTCACCCCAAGCTGTAAATAAAACATGTGATTGGAATTGCTTCCATTTGTTTTGATTTTATGTTTACATTCCATTGTTATTTCGTCACCAGCATGGCAACCCCATAAGACCCATGTTAATTTTTTTTAATTTCGGATTCAATTTTTGTGCTTATTTTTTAGCCTATTTTAATTTATAAAGGGATTCTGCACACCTACCGAAAAATATATCTCTAACAGTGTGCGTAGATTTTCCCTACGATGCACACGAGCTGAGAAAAAAGGTTTTAAAGAAACATGTTTGCCTATTAATATATAGATTAGTTTACGAGTATTTAGGTTTGCTGCAACAGGGAGGGTAAAAAAGTGTTTTTGTTATAAAATGTTAATACTTTAGTTTAGTAAGAAATGAATGTATTTTCCAAATTTGATCAAAATATGTTCATAAACAAGCAAACTACAACAGTTTACTTATTCTCCATAAGAATAACATGGGAATTTTACATTTATAATTTTTTGGAATTTTCTCCGTAACCATTAGGCGCATGATAACGGTTCAATATACTAAATTTTTTTTTTTAAGCTCTACAAAAAGGTTTGGAAAGAAATTGTGAAATTTTGTGTTTTTAGGGTCAAAAATGGGAAAACCCTATTTTTAAGTTACCCCATAAGCCCCCGTTCCCATAGTCCGATCATGCTGGTTTGCGAACTCATTCGAATTCGAGCAATAGGTGCAATAGGTGAAGATAATAATTGTAAATCAGCTAATAACTAGTAGTACGCTTATTATGCGCGTAACGGGATGAGTGAACATGAGCGCAATAATGAAAGAGTCCACCCACACCTAGCCTACTTACCGGTGTCACTAGTGAACACAATGTTATTTGTATGGGCAAATCAACCAAATCTCAGTCAACAACAATCCTAACTTCTTGTCTATTAATTAACCAAAGTCATTGGTAATATACGTAATGGATTTCCAACAGTTATCGATAGGAGGTAAATCCATCGTTCCTGTACAAAACGTCTTTTGATTAAATGAAGCTTATTTCCTTATTTGTTATGAGGCCTATCATAAACAAAACTAAGCCAAACTGAACTAATCTAACTTAACTTAATTGCCAAAGCACGGTGTAAGGAGTCTCCTTAAAAATATCGTATGGCTTACAATGATGATTTATAACAACGAAAGCGCTATTATATCACCTAAAAATTATTAAATATCCAATATATGTTCATCTAACTAATTTCGTTTTAAATCTTACACCTATTTATTCTCTCCACATATTTATAAATTATTTTCTGCTTTTTAGTTCATTTAAAATCGTGGTATTTTGAAAAGCTTTTTTTATTTATTAATTATTTTATTAAAAGAACTGAGCCTATGCTGGGTTGAATTTAAATTGTTCTTGTATGTCTAGTATTATGGGAATGAATACTATCTATTGAAGTACTTAGGTATGCTGCTACAGGGAAGGTATGTTTTTAGGTTATAAAGTATGTTTTTACTAAAATACTAAAATGGTAATAGTAAGTAAGTATAAAATAAATAAATTTGCTAAATTGTTTCTAAATATATCTACAAACAAACAAACTACAACAGTTTACCTTTTCTCCATTAGTATAACAAGGGAATTTAAAATGTGCAGTTTTTGGAAGTATATCAGAAACCATTAGGCATACAAAAATGCTTTAACATACTAAATCATTTGGATTTTTAAAGCTGTGAAAAATTCACTTTTTACGCTCCTTTCACACTATACGATTTCTCTCGTACAAGTGTTAATCGAACGGGCAGATAATCGTGAGTCTGTTGCTTTCACACTATACGATTTGTAATATTACGATTAAATCTTAACCCCTACTCCAGCAGAACAGAGTTCATTGACACTTCAGTTGAAAGTGTTAAGTAGTATGGATCATGAGCAAATTATTGCTGCTTTGATAATTTACCGGCGGAGAAAAATAAAGAAACGCGACCGTGTCCACTGGGTGCATCCAATAAATTTGAGACGTGAGGAAGTGGGAATGTTTAAAACATTATTTCAAGACCTGAGAAATGACGAAGGAAAGCTTTAGGGTCAATCAAATCCATAATTTTAACTACCTATATAAACAAAACTGTAATTGATAACAAAAACTGAATAATATAATACAGTATGCACAGGTAATTCAATAATTAAACAACTATACTGTAAAAACAAAATATCTGAAAACTATACGCAAGAAACTGCACTTGGGGAGGGCTCCCGTACGACTAAAAGTCGTGTAGTGTAAAAGGGGCCAAAAGCTCCATTGGTCGACAACAAATACAATTAATAACCGCACGAGCAAAATCATATAGTGTGAAAGGAGCGTTACACTTCTCAGTCCTTAAGCACACCACTAGAAAGTTTGGTCGCTAAAAACTTATCTTTAACAAAATATACAGTATATAAAATAACCTATATGTATTCATTCATAAGTTAATATTGCAATGCTAAGACATTTTAAAAAGATGATTTAAACCCAATTGAGTCATTCATACGGAAAAATTAATTTTAAAGACACTTAAGTCAATCATTGTTATTCTCTCCCAGATAATTTTCACTATACCAAACAGTAACCTAATTTTATACTGCAAAAAACACCGAGGAAAATCATACAGGATACCCAAGTGAATTACAGTATACCATAACGGAACAGGAAGCCCCAGTCTGCAGGGGTGCCAACTACGCCATTAGTCACAGATACGCGACATCCATCCATCCATCAGCTGATGTCATATAATCAGTTGTTGCCACTTTCACTACCATAACTCCAGCCCCTTACTGGACTATAATGGACTACCGTACAAGCCTTGGTCACAACAAGTTTTAATCAGCTGATTGAAACTCAGGCTTTCTCATTTTCTATTACAGACTGGGATAATGGCAGAGCAGATTGTTTACTATGAGAACACGTTGCACAATGACAGAGAAAATGAACATAGACTTGTGATAAATCTAACTTGTACAGGTATAATGTGGCAGTTGATGTTTTAAATTATTACGTTAAAGAGTTTTGATATCTGTCAATTAAAATTTACAGAATAATAAGCAAAGCAATGTAAATTAATGTTTGCACTGGGCATTTCATCTTATGTATGTGACATATCCCAATTAATTTGGGGTAGAAAAAATTGAAGCAAAACACTTTTTAGTGCTATGTACCAACTAAAATTTTTCTTAAAGACAATAAAAAGATTCCCTTCACAAAGCTTAATAAACCACAGTGCAACTCAGGACAACTAATATAACAATGTTTATGTGTGAGAGTTTAACTAGTGTGTAGTTTAGAGTTGGTGTGGCACCTTCAGCATATAGGCCTACTATGACAATACCTCCCACTATTAACGGCTGTTTGGTTGACTTTTGACTATCCTTAATAAATTTAAATTTTTTTTATTAACTGCAGATGAGCCATCTTTCGTATTAATCCACATTTTCTAGTCTACTTAACTAGCTTATTCTACGGGTGGCTGATTTAAATATGATCTCTTAGAACCGACTAGGTACACTTTAAAATTTTTTTAAGTTAGAAGTAAATATTGTTATAAACATAAGGAAGCTAAGTCACTCACCCACGCCCCACTAGCAGCCGCAGGACGTCCAGATGACCGTGAAAAGCTGCCCAGAGTGTCGGGGTCATTCCGTCCTCATCCTTCAAGTTGCAGTCTCGCTTGGTGGCCTCCCTCAGGATGTCCAGCATCCCATCCTGGGCGGCTCTGGAGCAACAAAGAGAATATGTTAATTAATTAAACAGAATAAGTACAACGCTTATTATTCACAACACACTTAACATACCCATTAGTTTGACATATGTGAATAGCCTCTATCATTAACTAAAAATATTTTATGTTAAGACATTAATAGGATGGCCACGATTAGACGTATTGCCATATATCATTAATTTATATAATATTTATATATGTAATAATTAATTTGACCCTTCAGTCCCAAAGATTGATCTATCAGATGACATGAATAACATAAACAAATATTCACTTTTATAACTAATTAGCCTATTATGTGAGCGTTAACTTTACATAAACAGCTTAAAACTGTAGTTTAGAATTGTACAAGCTTAGAACTACCAATAAATAGAAACCCTTTAAGAAGCAAAATGCCATTGTAAAACATTCAGTCTGGAAATATTTGAATTTTCGATAGTTCCTGCAGCGGCCGCTTGGTAGACTATCACCAGACTATCACGAGCGTGCGGCCAAGTCAGCTGAGTGAGTGAGAGAGAATGAGACAGAGAATTTGCATAGAGAGAGAGAGAGATAGAGTAGTGCGGCTGCCGCACCAGCGATCGTAGCGGCGGCCACGCAAAGCTCATTTCGGTGGAAAAATTCCAGTCTGACATTTCTCAATAAGCATTTCAATTTTAAAGGGTTTGTAGTCATTGGAACTGCCTACAGTACTTTGCAAAGGCTCTGGGTTAACCAGTACTATAAATTATTTTGATTTTTAGCAAATTTCCCATATAGAGAATAAGTTCGTTTTGAGGTCCCTAGAAGCCAAAACACAATCCGTTCAAATTTGTATATATATCTAATATATAAAATTCTCGTGTCACAGTGTTTGTCTGCAAACTCCTCCGGAACGACTTCACCGATCGTTATGAAATTTGGTGTGTAAATTCTGTAGGTATGCGAATCGGACGTAAACTATTTCCCGTTTCGAAATTCTTAAAAGGGCTCCGCCCCAGTGGCTCTGGAGTTTCCCATGTTAACCTTATGAGAAATGGAATTAATGAATCTTAACAGCTGTTTCAATTAAAGAAGTTGGTTCTGATCTATGATGTTCAATAGCATTAAAGTTACAAGGATTACCAACAGGGTGCAGCACTATTATTTCTTTTACATTTATGACAACAGCTAATTTGCAACCAAAAGGTGAGTGAGCGTAGCGAACGAACTTCAACCTGGAGGCGAGTGAGCGTAGCGAACGAGCTAACCTGAAGGCAAGTGAGCGCAGCGAACGAGCTCCAACCTAAAGGTGAGTGAGCGTAGCGAACGAGCTCCAACCCAAAGGTGAGTGAGCGTAGCGAACGAACTTCAACCAGGACGTGATTGAGCGATGCGAACGAGATCATCTTGAAAATTAAACGTAACGGTACTTTCTTTCCATCGGTCTGTCTTAGGGGAAACCTATAACTTAGGCGATACGAAGTTCGCCGGATCAGCTAGTATATATATATATATGTCCTTTAGCACAATAACTCGAGCAAAAATTATTCGATTTTGATGAAATTCGGTATAAACATGTAAACCTACATTTATTCGAACGAGTTTGCGAACCACCATGATCGGACCATGGGAACGGAGGTTTATGGTGGTTTTATGGGGTAAAAATGGGTTTTTTTTTCCCATTTTTGACTCTATAAACCAAAGATTTTGCAATTTCTTAACCATTTTGTAGCTAGCTTAAAAAAAGAAATAATTTAGTAAATTGAAGCGCTCTTGTATGCCTAACAGTTACGGAGAATATAAAAAGTGTTATTTAAATTACAGTTTTTTTTAGCTAGAAGCAGTTAAGGTGTGGTGGAATATCTTTGAAGATGAACCTATTTTGCTGTAGTGCGATCATGTGTTCATATGTGTCAAATTTTGAGGTTAAATCAAAACAAACAAACTGGCATGTTGTCAATTAGGCATAGGGGCCGTGTTGTATTACTTTTGAAATAAATGTCCAATTAATATAAAATGAATTAATTTAGTATGTTTCATTGTCTAATTTATTAGAAAACTTTCAGTATTTAGGCTACTGCATTTTATAAACAAAACTCGAATCTTGCTTCCTTGGCCTATCGTATAATGTTACCTATCCTGTTTAAGTACGTGGTGAACTTTTCTGTCTCCATTAATGCATTATCATCAATACTACAATTAGCTGTTAATTAAAATTTAAATGTGTCAAAACGTTAGTCTTTAAAGGTTTATCTCTTCATCTCAAGAATTTTCAAAGCAACCATCACTTATTTTTTTGGAGACAAAAATTAAATAACAACTTATTCATTAATTGATTTGGAATTAGGAATCACGTCTCTATTTCACAGTATATATTCTCTAAATTGCCAAATACTTTTATACAAGTAGGCTGGAGTAAGTTTAAAGTATATTTAACTATCGTCAACTCCAATATGCTAGTTTGTTTGTTTTGATTTAACCTCAAAATTTGACACAAATGAACACATGATCGCACTACAGCAAAATAGGTTCATCTTCAAAGATATTCAACCACACCTTAACTGTTTCTAGCTAAAAAAATCCAACTGTACAATGTTATTCTTATGGAGATAATGAAAACTGTTGCAGTTTACTTGTTTATGGATTTATGTTGATAAAATTTGGCAAATTTATTTATTTCATCCTATACTATTGACACATGCTCAAAAACAATTTTTACCTTCCCCGTAGCAGAAAACCTAAGCACTCGTTAAATCTAATGATGTTATTTAAATTGGGAATAATATTTTATTTATGGAAACATTTTAGTAAAAATGTAATAAGACAGGTTGAAATTCGATTAGTCTACAGGTTTGCTCCGGCGGGGGTTAGAAAAATTGATTTTTAAAAATTTTCTCTTTACATTCTAAAATATTATAATCAAAGTCTACATTTGTAATAGTGGAAGTATTAAACAGGTGTTTTTACAAAAAAACTGTTTCACAAGAGTAAACACTTCCATTTTTGTTGCCATCGTTTTACAGATTCAATAGTTAAGTGTGTAACTAGTAGGCGAAGTGGCACTTTGCTGCACACAAGATAAATGTTAAGGCACGAGCTGTAGGCGAGTGTGGAAAGTTTCTCGAGTGCAGCAAAGGCAGTTTGCACTCGTGTTACACATTATATTTTTCCTACAATTAATGTAAATCATATACCGTAAATAATTAGTCTTTCAAACACTGTACAACACATTTTTAGGTTAGGTTAAATCAAAACATTGAACGAAATGAGAAACGCTGCACCAGCTGATCGTAGTCGTAGTATCTTTAAGTGTTGCCAACTTATTTTTATGTGAACACAAATTAGGACGTGCATAATAAAAGCACGCTGTTTTGGGTTGTTTGGTTTGAATACTAGTGTGCGCCAAAGTAAAAACTGTGCGCCAAAGTAAAAACCGTGTGCCAAAGTAAGGCTTTCTCCTATAATCTGTGCAAGGAAGTCCACTTTGTCGGGTGACTGTAGGAAAAACTAATTTTCAGTTCCAAGTTCATGAATTGAAAGATGTAAGTTAATCAAAAAATGTAACCCCAAAATGTTATGAAAATGTTTAATCAAACCTTTACACACAATACCACTACCTAAATGAATTGCATAGAATACATATTATCTTACTAATATTATAAATGTGAAAGTTTGTGTGTTTGTTTGTTTGTTTGAAGTTCAATCACGCTTTAACTATTTGACGGGTTGGACTGAAATTTTGCATGTTGATAGTTCACATTCCCGATTAACATATAGGCATATTCTTATTCCAAAAATCCTTTTGGGCTCCGCCCCAGTGGCTCTGTAGTTCCCCATGTTAACCTTATGAGTATTCATATTTAAAGGGAATTAAAGAATTTAGTCAGCTGTTTCAACCAAAAAAGTTGGTTCTATGATATGAAAAGCATTAAAAAGTTATAAGATTTACCAACAGGGTACAGCACTATTATTCTTTTGCATTTATGAAAACAGCTAATTTGAACTAAACGCAGCAACAAAAAACTGTGATACGCAATGAGAACTGTCAAAGTAGGATTGTTTACAGTTATGTTTATGTTTTTGGTTTCCTAAAAATTAGTGATATTTTGCGAATTTTTGATAATTTATTTTTCTCTATTGTTTAGGTGAATTTCTAGAACAATATGGCTATGGTAGATATGTGTAATACGAATAGTATACTGTAAATTTACAGAAGCAAATTTGATCAAACTGTGTTCTCCCCTATTGCAAACGCAAAGCTTGAGTATAACTGCAATAAGCATTTTATACTTATATGCCAGCCCCGTACGAATAACGGGTACTCTGCTAGTATTCAAATATTTGTAAAGAAAACACATCTTAAGTCTTGTATTTATGTCTTGTATTTAAGTCTAGATATAATTTTGGGAGGGGATATAAACATTGATGTTTTAAAAAATAACCCTAATCATAAATTACTAAAAAGAACACTAAAAGTTCATCAAATGAGGTATCTGGTCAATTTCCCAACCAGAGTTACTGAGGAATCTGAATCAGCAATTGATAACTTTATAATTAAAAATTGTCATGATTGCAAGGTGACTGTTGAGGGAATTGTAACTTGTCTATCAGATCATGATGGGCAATTGCTCCTTATAAAAAATAAAAACCTAAATAATACAAAAGAGGTTCAATCAACTATAAAACGTACAACTCGTAACTTCAATATTCAAAATTTGAATTTATTTAAAAACCTCTTGGAAACTGAGATTTGGGAGAGTGTTTACATGGCTCCTGTTGAAAGAAAATATGATGAATTTTATAGTACATTTAAGCACTTTTTTGACATTTCGTTTCCCAAAATTACTGTAACTGAAAAGAAACGCAAAAAAATTGGATCTCAGAAGACCTGAAAAATGAAAAAAAGAACTACTACAATTGGCCTTAAAACTTAGTAGGAACAAAAATCCTGCCTTGAAATACGAGTTAAAACAAAACAAACTGAAATATAGGGCAAAATTAGTCAGAGCTAAAACAAATTATTTTGAAAATAAAATAAAAAAATCAGCCAATATACAAAAAACAGTATGGCAGATTATAAATTCTGAAGTTGGGAAAGGAAATGGAACAAAAAATAAAAATATTACTTTGAAAGAGGGAAATTGTAGCTTAAGTGATCCTAGAACTATTGCCAACATGTTCAACAATTATTTTACTAATGTTGATCAGGATGTCAGTGGCAACCAATGTGAGAGCAAGATTGAAAATCAAAGTCTTATTGAAAATGAGCAATGTATTAAAAGAGGTTTTGATTTTAAATTTATTGATGCGGGGGAGGTGGAAAAAGTAATTAACTCTTTAAAAAACAAACATTCTGTTGGACACGATGATGTCCCTATTAAAGTTATAAAGCATGCCAAAAAATGCCTGAGCCATATTTTAAGTCATTTAATAAATTCATCTTTTGTATCAGGAATTTTTCCAAATCAATTAAAAAAATCTAAAATAATACCAATTTATAAGAAAGACGACCTAGAAACTGTGTCAAATTACCGTCCTGTTTCTCTCCTACCAGTAATATCAAAAATTTATGAAAAAATTGTTAACTGTCAGTTATTAAATTATTTAGAAGAATTTAAACTATTAAACAATACTCAGCATGGATTTAGGCCTGGAAAATCTGTAATTACAGCAGCAGTGTCATTCATAGAATCTATAATTGAATCGGTTGATAAAGGGGAGTTCACAATTGGAATTTTCATGGACCTAACTAAGGCATTTGATAGTGTCAACCACACCCAACTGATAGATAAATTACTCATTTTAGGGGTTACAAAAAAATCAATAAAATGGTTTCAGTCATACCTAAATAATCGTTGTCAGTTTGTAGAAATCACACATAATCATGATAACAGAATTACAGCATTTTCTTCTGAAACTGAAAGGGTTAAATGTGGTGTACCCCAGGGGTCAATCCTTGGCCCCCTGTTGTTTTTATGTTATATAAATGATGCTGGTGGTGCACTCTCATGTTTACCTCAGAACAATCTTTGTTTTTATGCAGACGATACAAATCTCAAAGTATCGGCTGAGTCAGTGCACCAAGTTGAAATTTTAAGTTTTGTTGAATTGGCAAACATTGGAAACTTTCTAGAGCAAAATCAATTGAAGCTTAATCCTAAAAAAACTAATTTTTTAACTTTTAAAACAAATCAAAATAAAAAGTTAATTAAACCAAATATCATGTATAATGTAGAAGAAATTGAACATAAACACAGTACACAGTTTCTAGGTCTAACTGTGGACCAAAATTTAAACTGGGATGAACATGTTGATAAACTCCTTTCAAAATTATGTTCAGGACTATATTCACTCTCTAGAATGTCTTATTTTTGTAACCATAAAACATTAAAAAACATATATTATGCTAATGTCCATTCGCATTTATCCTATGGTTTGTGCCTTTATGCTTCAACTACAATAGCAAATTTGGATAGGATACTTAAACTTCAAAAAATAGCAATAAGAATAATTTTGAAATTAGAACACAATGAAACAACCAAAAACAAATTCAAAGAACTGAAAATTTTAACGGTATATGGCCAATATATTTACGACACAATTATTCTAGTAAAAAACTGCTTGAGCACCTCTGAGACAAATTATCACCCATACAACACTCGGCATAAAAAATTCCTTATTTCAAGTAAACATAAATTAAAATTCTATGAAAAAAAACCATCCTATATAGGATTAAAATTTTTTAAGCATCTTCCTAATGAAATCAGAAATGAACAAAACAGGAAGAATTTCATGAGAAAGCTAAAACTATATTTAGTAGAGAAAGCATTCTATTCCCTGGAAGAGTATTTTTCCACCTCCCCTCTTAGCGTTAGTACATAATTGATTCAGTTTTGATTATTTCCATTTCCTGATTCTTGGTTTTTTATTTCCAAGATATGCAAATCTGTAAATTATTAATTTAAGATAGATTTAGTTGACACCATTCAATGTACAACACTGTACTTTATGAATAAAGCATATTTGATTTGATTTGATGTAAGTAACAATTGATTGACAGATCTTATAAAAATCTTAGAATGAGGATGAAATAAAATAAAAGAATTGAAAAACGGTTTTATAACTTTTATCACCCTCGGGATCCATCATAATTTTGTCACGGGTTTGTGTTTATCAGATAATTAACCACACCACCGCTCTGCCACACCCATATCAAGGTCACAGCACCATTGTCTGCAGGCAGGTAATTGCCCCCTTTCTTTTCCCACATTAGCCCTCCGATCTTCCCACTTTCCCCAGATCGCAGTTAAATAATAAAATTGTATCGTTCTTCACACTTTCCCGCTGCCTATTGTCACCGAGACACTAGAATTTGTGGTGCCCAACAGTTGGGACTTATAACTCCTATCTTTCCAAAACCAGTGCTAAATAATATTCACGGAAAGTAAATGAGAACACAACTAATAATAGCACTTGAAACACATATTTACACTTCATACTCTTTACTCAAAATATGGTAAATACTGCACGTATAAAAGAAGGTGAATGGTGATAAATATTGATTGGAGTTTCTATTTATAAGATATCATCTTGTGACATTTTTTACCCAGTTGTTTTTTATAGCTCAAATTTGCAGCATTGTATTTTACTAGTAGGCTAAAGAACTTTGATGTGATGTGCATATCAACCTATGCTTAAGATTTTCTTGTGACTCCAAGCGGTCTGTCCTTTTGAGGAGGTAGCGTATCACTGAATACGGTAATGAGTTTTAAATTATTTTAATGCCAAGTAACCTTGTACCAAGATTTGTAGCTCTATCTTTATTATTATTTCAACTAACTCAATTAACCCAAATGAGGGATGGCTTGCGTGGTTTGACGGAAGGCAAAAGTTAAAAGAATCTAAATGACACAGCCTTAAAGTCAATTTGTTGTTAGTCCTTAAACGTTTTGTAAGGTTAGGGTATTTAAGTTTTGACATTCCAATTTACTCTGTTACTGTATAAAATTCTAAGTTCAAGACACTAAGTTCAAGTTGGTTCTTTTCCTCTGAAAATTAGCTGTCTAACATTTTATGTAGTCTATAAATAATTTGTGACTATCAAATGTCTTATGAAAAAGTCAATGAATATTAGGGCATAGCATTTCTAAACAAAGTTTGATTAAGAATAACCTTAATACATTGCAAACTCGCCAAATAGAAGATGCAATTAACAAACATGAACTGTTTGGTTTTAAACTGATATAATTTTTTGTACGTACCACATAACACATTTTTGTATATACTCACACACTACAAACAGTTTTAGGGATTGTTTTGGGTTTAACTTCTCGTATGAGCTAAATCTACAACGTTCAGCGGACCACACAAACCGTGACTAACAGGCAATCTTGTGACTATCGTTAACAATTTAACCGCAATTACCCGAGTATACAGAGTGTGGCTAATGAAAACCCGAGGGAGAAAACACAGACAACTTGTCATAGTCATGTAGGAGAAAATTATATAAACAACAACAATGGACCGAGGTGGCTTATGGGGACATTTCATAGCATCTAGGGAAGTACTCATGTTGCCCTATATTTCATATTTACCTTATTTAAATAACATAAGGTATTACTAAGAACTAAACTAAACTAAGAAACAAATTGCTGGATTATTTGAACAATTCAGAAATGAAGTTAACCCTAAAACCTAAGGGAGTTATGTTTTATCTACCGGTATCATAGACTAAGCAACACAAGTAGACTCCTCATCCCATTGTAAATTTTGAAGCTTGTTTTTTGTGTCTAGTTCATGTACGTCCACACTAATCGCTAGTGTAGACAACATTTTTTTTCTATTATTTTAGGGTTATTTTCATGATTTGTGCTTTACTATTTGGTTATATAACTAGGATACCAGTTATTGCTTATGATTATATCGTTTTAAAAGGTTAAACGAGGTTTTAAATGACTGCAATAACAAGAAACAAATTGTAAACAAAACATAACCTCTATAGTTGGACGTACAGAACTAACAATAAAATTGGCTTCAGCTGTTCCATTAGGATGACTAATCTACTAAGGGAGTTATGTTTTATCTACCGGTATGCTAAAACTCACCAGTGTCACAGAAAAGATTAAGACATATTTTACTGATCAGTAGGCCTATATTCAATTTAAATGTTATAATTTTATTACTGACTTAAATTAACTAAAAAAATCACAATATGCAGAACTCTATTTTGCTGAGTACCTATATATACAGTAGAGTCCCGCAAACTCGGCACTCGATAACCCGGCAGTCTGGATAACTCGGCCATCACCTGGCTCAGAAAATTAGTGATTTTTTGAGTCTGAGTTAAACATGGACTCAAGTCAGCTCAAGTCAAATCATTCTCAGCTTGTACAAATGGTTTTTTGTACTATATCTGATGACTTGATACTAACTTGCAATAAAAATATAAATAAAAGAGGTAGTTAATAAGCTTAAAAATGGTATTGTTCTTGTTTTTAACCCTAGTTCCCCATAACCCGGCATTTCACAAACTCGACACCCTTCCAGTCCACATTACGCCGAGTTTGCGGGACTCTACTGTATTACAGAAAAAGCCAATTTGGAGAGAAAAAACCCTTTTAAAAAAGGTCAAACTCATGAGGAAATTTGACATTTGTCAGTGAGACAGCCCAGTCACTTTTGATTGGTCACACTCTAGTTGGTTGTCATCGTTGTCAAACAATGCCGACACCTCCATCCAGCAATTTTGTACTGTTCCATTAGGGTTTTGATTTTACTCATACTGACATTCTATTAGGCCTAGTCATTTTGTTTAAGATTTGTTTTTGGTCTTTTTCCTATTCCAGTTCATTTTCAGAGGCAAAATAAGTACAGTACCTATGTCACAAATACAATGGGATATTGACAGTGTAACCTACTATCTGTCGCAAGTGTGGGGTTTTTAAATAGCAGATACAGAAATTACGAAACTATAAGTTTGTGACCCACATATTTTTACCAGGGAAAAATATACCTAAAGTCAAAGTCATCTTTATTGTCACATAACGTTTCTTTAAATGCTCTGGCACAGCCAGACAAAACAGTTGACATTGTCAAACCATACTAAAATAAACTAGCTTATAGGTAAAATAAATACATAGTAACAAAATAAACAATTCACATTGATTTGTCTTCGAGAAACTGATCTATACTATAATAATTCTTTTCCAACAAAAATTCAACAATTTTTTCTTTAAAAGATACTAATCCTTATTGATTTGTAATTAACGTCCGCACTAGTGAGTACTACGACTATCCGCAGTACTATCCTGATAATTAGACCAATTCGTAATTACCAAGGCAAAAATGTGGTTCGGATTCCACTATAAACTGTAGGTCCCTTAGTTGCCATTAGCTGTATGGGCTATTAATTAACAGCTGTGTCTAAGAAATGCCGACCTTAGTCACTAACAAGACTACAAGATCGCGCCACTCATCCTTCTTTTACCCATATAAGAAGGTGTCCTTTCCAAAAGATTTAATCTGTGTTTAGGATATTGAAAACCTGTATGAAATCTAGTGTTATAATTGTGCCCTGGGCCTATGTTAAATGAATTATAGGGTGTAAGTTATGCAAACTCCTCAAAAGATTTTAACTTAATTGTACCATATTTACCATAGGTCTATAGGGAATAAGCTATTACTACCATAAACTAATATATCAACTTTTAAAATGCAATGATTTTTGTAGCAAATTTCCCTATAGACCTAGGGAAGTAGGAGGTGGCACGGTAAGACCTAGGCCCGAGACCGATTTACTTTTTCATTTTGATGTCCCCAGAGGCCAAAAACACCATTCGTTCAAATTGTTATATATATTTATATAGATATATATATATATATATATCCTATGTTCCTACACCCTGTAAGTCAATAATTTTTGCTGAGGACTCAACTTTTTTTGTAATAATGTCAATATTGAAACTATTAAGGGTCAGATGGAAAATTGCATTTCTGAATGTAATATATGGTTTAAAAGTAATGGTTTGTTGTTAAATAGTAGCAAAACCCAGTCTATTTTGTTTAGCTTAAGAAACAGGAATCTTAGCTTATCTTATGTGAATGAGAATGTAAAACTGTTAGGAATACATTTAGACTCAAAACTCAATTGGAATTCCCACATAAATAATGTTACAAGTAAACTATCAAGAGTAGTTCATCTTCTTCGAAAACTAAAAACTTGTATACCAAAATCCTACTTGAGAATGGCTTACTTTGCTTTTTTCAATAGCATTATAAGCTATGGTATACTACTTTGGGGCTGTGGCCATGGCATTAAAAGAGTCTTGTCAAAGCAAAAGGAAGCTATTAGAATAATTACAAGTTCTAGTTACCATGCACATTGTAAACCACTTTTTGTCCGTGAAAAAATTTTAACTGTTTATAGCTTGTTTATTTTTAAGTGTTTGTTACATGTAAAAGCAAATCTAGGTTCCATAGCTTTAAGAGGTGAAACTCATGTCCATTTAACCAGGAGGAGACATTACTTAGATTTACCTCAGGCAAGGCTTGCAAAAACACAAGAATCCTTTTCTTATCTTGGTATTAAATTGTTTAACAGGCTACCTCTTGAGTCACACCATGTTAGCATGAAGTCCTTTAAATCTAGTCTAATGGCCTGGCTGCTTGAAAACCCGTTTTATAGCTTGGAAGAATATTTTAAATGTTCCAGAATTAATTTAAGTTTTAGTAATTAATTATTGACATTGACTAGTCTTGCTCTGTTATGTTTACATTTTGTTACCTTGTTTATAGTTATATAGATGGCATTGTTGATCTTTAGATATATATATATATATATATATATATTCACTCTTGTTAATTTATTAGTCTTAGTATCTTTACGTCACCTGTACAAGTGTGCAATCTTGTTTCTTGTTGAAATAAATCTTTGAATCATTGAATCTTTATAACATTGAACTTGTAAACAAAGCAAAAAATCATTAAATACCTACACATTCAAAATTTATCTTTTGACATCAAGGACATGTATACCAACATTCCCCCAAAAGAAACTTTGAAGATATTAAAACATGATTTAGAAAAGCGCAACATCCTTTCCGAACAAGAAATTAAAGAAATCACAAAACTGACAGAAACACACAGCTAAACCAAAATTATTTTACATTTAATCGAAAATTCTTCAAACAAAGTGAAAGTTTGGCAATGGGGTCACCTTTATCTGGTTTGATAGCTGATATATACATAATTTAGAAGAAAACAAAATTAACAATGATTAAAATCCATTTCATTCAAAAAAATAAATATTTGTAGGCCTACAGATATGTTGATGATGTAATGCCTTTTTGAAGGAAATAAAGAGGAAAGTAATGATTTTTTTAAATATTTGAACACATTGTCCAAGAAAATAAAAATTACCCAAGAAATTAACGATTATGAAATAAACTATCTCGAACTAACTATTTCAAAAACATAAACAAACATGATTTCAAAATTTACATAATACAAACTCAATCAGACCTAATGATACCATCAAATTCTAACCATCCTTGGAAATACAAACTAACTGCTCTCAGAGGGTCGCCGGAATTTTATCCCCCTGGAATTTTACCCCCTGGGCAAAGCTGACGTCACTATGACGTAGTAACCTGAGTGGCCAAAAGTTTGTTCGCGGCCGGAATTTTACCCCCGCGGATTTGGAAGTCTAATGAAAATAGTCAGAGCGTGATTAATTAGATTAGCGATAAAAGCCGGAATTTTACCCCCTGTCCATATAACTAGCGTTTAGGCAACTGAAGATGTACGGGCCGGATTTTTACCCCCGGAATTTTACCCCCTGGCTGATTTTATAAATTGAATGATTGATTTTATTATTTCTGTTTTTAATTAATTGTAAACATTTCATTATTTAGTAGCCTATCTTTATTTATTTATTTTGTAATCTCAACTAAGTAAACAGAATTCGCTGTTTTATTTTGATCATATTAAGGGCGCGCTTTACCCCTGACGCGCAACCGAATGCAAGGGTTTGCAAGATTTCTCTTTTCACCTGCTACATTGAAGATAGAATCAAATTTAAGGTCTCATATTAAAGAGGATGAAATTTTCTATAGTTCTGCGTTTCTATATTTCAATTATCTTTATTACACACCTTATAAACTTGAGTTTTATTACAAGAAAAAAGGGCCTTTTCGACTAGCCGTAACTTATTTAAAAAACGTTATTTGAAAATTTTAAAAACGCAGAACTATAGATTGGTCTTTTTACTACTATAATCCGTTTAGAGTGCGTAGCTATCATTATTGGTTAATTCGAAAAGAGTAATCTTGGAAACCTCTGCAAATTAAAAATTACCACTGTGCGGTGCCGGCGTCTAGCGGCAGCTCGGGGAAGCTCGCCGGAAATCCCCCTCTCAGCACCGCTTCTCACCCCTCCAATGCTTGATCCACGTGTTTCCATCTGTCAAACCCGGCGCTACTCTACCTCTGTGTTTAATGCCTGCAGTACACTATCGCCGAATGTAGGCGAACTAGGCGGACGCATTACATAAACGCGGACTGCGTCATTGAAATTCTTGGGGGGGGGGGCTAAAAAAATTCAAATGGGGGGGGGCTAAAGCTAATCGCAACAGTGTTCAACGTGACAACAATCCAAAATATATTACGAAGTCGCCGTAATAGTTATATTATTTAATTAAATTAGTTAAAATAGGATTTTAGGATAGTTTAGGATTCGTGTAGAAAGTTATTATTTAAGATTAGCAAGTCGTGAGATCTAAGAGAAAGGGCACGGAATGGCTCAACTGCTGCGATAGATAATAGATAACACGTGGTACAGACACGTCCAGCTACACCGCGAGTTAGCACAAACCGCTTTGTTGACATAAAGCTCGTTAAAATACAATCAAGTAGCAAGTAGCATAGGTTACAATACTTTGAACTTATCTGTAGATACTCGATTACCTGAGTTAATAGGGAGAGAGGGGGGTAATGAAAAATACGGTTAATCCAATATAGTATAAAAACAGATGACAAACTCATTAAAACGCTGTAAACAGCCATTAACGTCACGATTTGCATTTTTATAAACGAAATTCAATGTTGCACAATCATTATTATTGTATATAAAAAATAAAATAGTAATCAAGATACTGTAATAATATAAATTAACAAAATTGAAATACTGTTTGTTTGTAGTTTGGACACCTCATGGTTTGTCAGTGGAGAAGATCATGAGAGACAATGAGTTCTGGAGGAAGAATATGGAAAATCCACTAACTGACTTCTATTTCAAATGCATTCTGCCAGAACTTATTGATCCCAGATACCCAAGAGGGCTACCCATCAGAGATAGGATATAAATTCTATTAGGGTCTATATCCGAGATTTAATTCATCAAATCATCAAAATCTATAATCCATAATCAACTCAATCATCAAATCCTTATTAATAAATATATTTTCAAATAATTTTATAATCCTACCGAGTTTTTAAATAGTTGCCATGTAATCCAGGATGTGGACTAGGGTCATGTTGGAAAATAAAATAATATTAGGTACCCTTTATGTATTTGTTGTGTATACTTTGCATATAGTGAAGGACAAATTATAATGTGTATTTGTACGTCATGTACACAAATTTCCTTTTTTTACTGCCAATGTCCATAATTTTAAGATGTCTAATGGTGTAGAAAAAAAGTAATAATTTTGAATAACAAACATAGCTTACTTCGCTACATTCTACCATAGATGAAACAAACTTGTTGCTTAGTCTATGATTATACTGTACGCGACATCGGAGCGCTTACACCCAGTAGTAGCCTAGTTTGAGTTGTGTGGTTGTGTTGATGCGACGAGGCAAGGCTACCGAAAAGCGCTGGTCTACTGTGGCCGTGGCTGGCAGTGAGTGGTGCGCGGGCGGGCGCGACTGCGCGTGCGAGAGCCATCTCAGTCTCAAGCGCTGTGCAGCCCGGAGTTCGTTGCTTGCCAGTTGCGGCCATCTTGCCATTTCTCCTCTCGCCGCATCGCTCCTAGCGCTCCCAACTCATAACGGCGTAACTGGCGTTAGCAACAACGATTGCAGGATTTCTACTGCGGGTAAAGCGCGCCCTTAACCAACAGTTGGCTTCAAAGATCGAATCCTGACACTCGAATCTCAAAATCTATCTATCCATCTATCTATATATTAATAGGCAAGCATGTTTCTTTAAAACCTTTTTTCTCAGCTTGTGTGCATCATGGGGTAAATCTGCGCATACCGTGAGAAAGCAATTATCCTGTAGGTGTGCAGAATCCCTTTGTAAATTTAAATAGGCTCAAAGATAAGCACAAAAAATGAGTTTAAAAATTTGAAAAAATTAACATGGATCTTATGCGTTGCCATGCTGGTGACGAAATAACAACGAAATATAAACAGAAAATCAAAACAAATGGAAGAAACTCCAATCACATGTTTGATTTACAGTGTGGGGTGAAAATAGAGAAGTGAGTACATTACATAATTTTGGTCGAGTTTCGACCACTGGACGACCTCTCGTACTTATTTAATACGCAAGCAGGTTTTTTGTGACAATTACTCCTCCGAAACTACTGAACCGATTGACATGTTTTTGGTGTCATTGGAAAGAACGTAACGTGAAGTTGTGCAGGAAACTTTCTTTTTAGGGAAATAATTAGAGAGTGAGGCCTGGGTGCCCTTTAAAGTTTCGTATTTCTCCATAAGATTAACATGGGAAACAAACATTGTTATGAAACTCCAGCTGTTGTTGGAAATGCTGTTCTGCTATTTAATTTGATTTGTTTACAAGGAGATTAGTTTCTTGGTGCCATGTGGTCAATGAATTATACTTTTGCATCGGACCTATATTTTAAATGCTATACACTATATACAATGATAGTACTGTAATTCATTGAGCAGATATCTTAATTTAAATAATCAATAAGCAGGATTGATGCTTTGCCTATGTTTCCTGGTAAGTGTATTGTAACTGTTTATCATAGTATATTATAGTATCTTAAAAAGTAAAACCTAAATATTCTTTTCTGCATTCTCTCCCCGTAGCGAAGCACGGGCAGAGCAACTAGTATTTATTTAATACGCAAGCAAGTTTTTTGTGACAATTACTCCTCCGAAACTACTGAACCGATTGGCATGATTTTGGTGTCATTGGAAAGAGCGTAACGTGAAGTTGTGCAGGAAACTTTCTTTTTAGTTAAATAATTAAAGAATGAGGCCCTGGGGCCCTTTAAAGTTTCGTATTTCTCCATAAGATTAACATGGGAAACAAACATTGTTATGAAACTCCAGCTGTTGTCAGAAATGCTGTTCTGCTATTTAATTTAATTTGTTTACAAGGAGAATTGTTTCTTGGTGCCATGTGGTTAATGAATTATACTTTAGCATACACTATATGAAATGATAGTATTGTAATATATTGAGAGATCTTCATTTGAATAATCAATAGCCTAAGCACGATTGAGCCTTTGCCTATATGTTTCCTGGTAAGTGTGTTGTAACTGTTTCTTATAGTATATTATAGTATCTCAAAGTAAAACCGAATTATTCTTTTCTGTATTCTAGAGCAACTAGTACTTATTTAATACGCAAGCACGATTTTTGTGACAATTACTCCTCCGAAACTACTGAACCGATTGACATGTTTTTGGTGTCATTGGAAAGAGCGTAACGTGAAGTTGTGCAGGAAACTTTCTTTTTAGGTAAATAATTAGAGAGAGTAGCCTACACCTTATTGTGTACAAATTGGCTAAATAACTTAGGTACGGTACATTATAAAAGCTGACAGCCTTTTTACGCTGACTTAAATTGTAAGCTTACCTTTTCCCGTACATGTGCAGATTGATTGTTAAAAATTCACCCTTTAAACTGGAATAGGACTGTCATGTAAATTGTGAGCATTTCCTTTTGTTAATAATATTTTAGTTGACTCTTTTAAAATCATCAGAAATTATGACTGTTATTAGTTTTTAAACAAGTTATTTGTTTATAAATAACTCCTGTACTTCTTTGCAAATGCTCGATTTCGAGCAACATGTACCGTAGGCCTACACTAGTTAATATTAAAACCCTGTTCGATTAGTTAGTGTTAAGATATAAATTAAGATAGGCTACTTAATAATAAAATGTTTACCATTAAATTAAAACTGAATGACGATAATTAATCATTCTCACTAATTTAATATCTGGCCAGGGGGTAAAATTCCGGGGGTAAAAATCCGGGCCGTACATTCTAGGTTTTTATAATTTGATGTGTTCTGATTAAACTCACAACCGTGAAACTATATGTTTAATTCCGCGTTTAATCCATCGAGCTGATGTCGCGAAACTCAAAAGTTCCCCCTCTCACCCCCTCTCAGATCCATGCTAAATCGTCTTTGGACATTCTAATGAAAAAGGAAAATTACAAAATAGGATTTAACAACATTAAATTCTTAACTTGAAAAACATCATCTACAATATATAGGCCTATTTGGTAATTAAAAACATCAAAAGAAATAATCTAAATCAAGAACACAACAAATAAAGAAAGAAGAAAGAAAAATTCATTAGTATCCTATTCAATACAACTCTTAACAGGACTACAAGAAAAACTTTTCAAAATTCTGAATACAAAATTGGCTTTAAAACAAGAAATCGCACTTTTAAATATAACATTATTACAAATAAAGAACATCAAGATATCTACGGTTCAACAAATCTGGCATACAGTATACAAAATTAACTGCACTGATTGTGAACACTTCTATATCGGTCAGACAGGACGTTCTTTTAAATCTAGATTCAAAGAACACATTCAAGCTCTGAGTAAAACAGACACCAAGATTCAACCACATAAATTTAGTAGGTATCCGACTCTTTAGAATTTGCCCAAAAAATACGGAAAAAATATTATTATGAACAAAATTCTACCGCTTTAGACAGTAAATTGCCTCCATCCTTATTGAAATTCAAAGGAACATTCTTGGGAACCTGATCAATTACCTCCTGATCATCCAATCGAACAATTTATCAATGTAGTAACATCAAATTTATCAGATCCTTCATTTCCCGACAGTTACCCAAAAACAAAAAACTTACAAATCAAGAGTTCAAAGCGATCAGATCCTTACAGAATAGCAAAAATATTGCAGTACTTCCTGCTGAGAAAGGAAACAGCATAGTTATTTTAAACAAAACTGATTAGGCTATATTAATGAATGTGAACGGCAATTATAAGATTCTTCAACATATAACTTGTCAGTGTTGAATCCATGTTTACAATTTTGAAAAGTCTGCGTATGTTTGAAGGAAATATAAAAAAGTACTTCTCATCCCTTGATATTTCAACATGAATATCAAAATTATATCTTGTATCTATTTTTTTCTGTAAGTATAGGCCTACCGTAGTCTTCACTGTGCCATCTAAATGACCTTTGTATCTATTTGATTTTTTTGTTTATGCCTTATTTGTTAGGCTATGTACTGTAATTTATCTTTGACTTGTGTTTTGCAGCATGTATTCAACTTTATTGACGTATCCAAATGCATGTACATGTCTAATGGAATAAAATATTGATTCTTGATTCTTGAATGAAACAATCGATCAATCGATATATTGATCAATATTTTCATTCGAATGAGTGTAGGACCTAAAGTAAAGTGCAGCCAGGCCTACTGTAAGGCCTACTAGGCTATATATGTAATCAGAGAAAAATTAGCCTAGGCTTACTTACTTATGAAATCTGGTAGTTGTCATGTTCTAAATAGGCTAGGCCTACATAAGTTGTTAATGAAAACTTCACATCCAAAACAAGTTTAAACTGGTCACTTCACATTTGTTAGGCTAAATTAAATTTCATACTAAACACTGAGTTTAACCAACTTACTAGACCTACTAAACACACTGACACAACGTAACCAAACCAAACAAAACAAACAACAATGCAAACTCAAAGCAAGATGCAATGCAAATGCAATACAAGCAGTGAAGCAGAAGGCAAGGGAAGCAAGGAGCAAGAGCAAGTGATGGTGATGGTGATTACTGATCGCCGATTGGTGAAGAAGAGCCTCCCTCTTTCAGGCAAAAGAGAATTGGATTGAATTGAATAGTCACATGGAGGCAACTGGAACTGGAAACTGGAACTGGACTGAACACGAAGTACTGAACCATTGACTATATAACAGTAAGATAGTTTTTGATCCATTTTAAGCTGCGCGCGCGCACTACGGCGGCACGGCACGGACGGGCGGGCGGCACGGCAATTTTTAAAAGTTAATAACATTGAATGTCATATGAGTGCGCCCACTACGGCGGTACGGCCGGCAACGGACGTTCGGCAGCTTCCGCCGTTTGTTAAAAAGTCCGGGAGACAGAACTCCAGGACATTTCCGAGCTGCCGTGACGCCCGTACCGCCCGTACCGACCGGGAGCACTGGACACCGAGCGGGCAGGCGGCACGGGGCATCCGCCATTTCGTATGTTGTAAACATAGATGTTAGTAAGTTGATTTTTCTCGTTGAGAAATAACCAGAACTGTACAACATGCGACATCCGGAATATTTTAATAACGTCCAACGTGACAATATAAGGGCAGAAATATGATATATTATTAAACAATCAGGTAAGTTTTACACATAATCCTTCTACAAGATCAGGAAACAAGGTGTGGAACCCTCCAAAACTTAGTCTTTTCCTGTTTATATGGTGTATCTAAAATCTTTGCTAGCACCTTCTTGTCCCCTCTTCCTCTGCTAAAATTAAACCTACTATCACCACTTTATCTACATCCATATTTACTCACAATTTTTAGCTCGCAGACTGTCAACTGTATGTGCGGATGTCCCGTCCATTTCCATTTCCATTCCATTTCCATTTCGTTTTGTCATGAGAGCCGAAGCCCCCTGACTACATACCCGGTACCTATCCTTTAGGACATACCCGGGCCCCATGATGTAGGCCGAAGCTTACGCATCAACCTTTAGCACAAAAAATACGGATGTCCCGTCCCGTCCGTCCGTGCCGTGCCGCCCTAGTGCGCGCGTAGCTTTAGGGCTTGATTTTGAATTTTGTATTTTTCTAATTTTCGTATAGATACTTTCCAGTCTAAGGAGTCAAATTCTTTTTGGAGGTCGATGAATATGCCAGTGGCCGTTAGCTTCTCTTCCCAGATTTCCGCAGTTTTGTTACAAAGGTCTGCTATGGCGGTTGTGGTACTAAGTTTTTTTCTGAATCCATGTTGGCATGACGTGATTATGTTATATGTTTCTAGGTGTGCAATAATTTGATTGTGTATAGCACTTTCATCATTCATCATTCTTTAATCTTGATCATTTGAGCTTGAGAGAGTGGGTAAGTTTATGGGCCTGTAGTTTCCTGTGTTCATTTTGTCACCTGCTTTAAATTTAGGAATGATCTTGGCTACTTTGAGTTTGGAGGGGATTTCTGCTTGCAAGATTGATGTGTTTATTAAGTGTAAGAGTGGGGTTTTTTTTTATTTCGTCAGTACAATATTTTACTATTTTCCCCGATATGTCGTCAAAGCCTGCAGAGTTTGTTGAGTTGAGCTGGAAAAGAATTTTTTCGAGTTCAGGGGTTGTAATTGTATTGAAACTGTCCAGAAAGGAGTGATGTCAAGATCTGTTGATCTGTTGGGTCTTCAGCTGTGTGATTTAGACTTTGTTGAGATTTCATAGGTCCTAGAAACGTGGTATTAAAATTGTTGCTTATATGATACGGATCAGTGACTATATTTTATTGTTATGAAGTAGTTTGTAGTTCTCTTGTGGTGTATCTTCTATTTTATTCCTCTTTTCATTTATTGTGTTCCATACCATTTTTACTTTGTTGACGGCTTCTTGTATTCTTTGTAATGTTTGTAGTTTCTTTTTGTTCTTTGTATCCGTGTCGTATTCTTTCATTAGTCTTGAGAATAATTTTACCAACATCCAAGAGAGAAAACTTTGTTGTTTAACTGATTATAACATTAATGAATATGTAAACATTTTTACAAGGTAAATAACATTTCAAAATAACAAAGAAATAAGTGTGCATGTTTTTTGCACTTTTTGTTTCAATAAATTTTTTTGTGAAAAAATTTGGTAATCTCACCTTCCTTCTACACCAGTTGAAAAATTATTGCCACTTTAAAATTTACGTTACTTATTATTCAGTTTTTGACCACGGCCGCCTTTTCGCGGCCTTCAAAGTGGAAACGTCGCAAGTGGTGTTGAAACAGCTGTTTTGTTTGGAAGCAGCTAATGGTATTTGTGTATTTTTTTATAACATGAAAGCTTGTTTACTGGGCTATGAAATGAAGTCACTTTCAACAGTGTTTATTCCTAAACAAATTGACATTGAAAGTTGAAAGCACTATTGTAATTTCCTTTATTTTGTTAAAAGAATTTCACTCTAAGAGTGAGAGTGATCATCGACAAAAAGATTATGAAGGGATTCGAGTTACTTATAAAAAAGCAAACATTTTAAAATAACATTCTGCAGTGTTTTCTACAGTGTTTCAATTGTACAAAAACAGTCTGGAGGTAACATGAACTAACAATTAAGTTAATTATGACCTGAACTTTAACCTAACACAAAATAGCCCCAAACTCTTACTAAGCCTGAGCTACCATCCTGAAATGCCTAAATAAGGCAACCTTCTTTAAAAGAGCTTACCAACTTCTGCTCGTCAGAGGAGCATGTGCATGTTTGATTTATTTTTAATTTAACTTTTCGTTAGGATTGTAGTGTTGGGGCCGTCGACTCCCCTTACTTCCGAGCCAGTGAGTGCATGTGGATGATGCATGAATGGGACGGGTGGCGTCGTCCTGTAATCCAACTACTAGGAGATCACGAATAGTGGATATTTATAGGCATGCACTGTGGATGTGATACTCCCTAGTGACAGTGTGGATTAACGTCCGCACGAGTGAGTACTACGGACTATCCGCAGTACTATCCTGATAATTAGACCAATTTGTATATACCAAGGAAAAAATGTGGTTCGGATTCCACTATAAACTGTAGGTCCCTTAAAAGTTCCATTAGCTGTATGGGCTATTAATTAACAGCTGTGTCTAAGGAATGTCGGCCTTATAGTCACTAACAAGACTACAAGATCGCGCTACTCATCCTACTTATACTTATACTTTATACTTTCTTACACTCATCTCCATTCATACTTGGCTTAAAATACCTACTATGTATGTAAGTTTTTTTCACCTGAGGACGGGATCAGATTCCAGATCCCAAAACGTTGTGTATTGTTTTTTTTTTTTTACAATCGTGATGGAAAATGTCCGCAATAAACCTTTGAACAATACTATGTATGGTCGCCATTTCATCGAACAGTAACAGTAGTATTAACAGTATTAACAAACTGTGTCTAAGGAATACGTCGGCCTTAGTCACTAACAAGACTACAAGCTCGCACCACTCATTCTACACTCGTCTCCATTCATGCTTGGATTAAAATACCTACTTTGTATGGTCGCCATTTTAATGAAAAGTATTAAAGTAAAAAATACAACATTAAATAATAAACATAGTTTTAAATACTTTGTTACGTTAGTATATTATTGTCATACAGTATTGTCTTTATTTTTCTCTAGTTAGCTTGGGAAAGGTAAAAAGCAACTTTTTTTATTTGGATGTCTCTGGTCGGATTTGTTTGTAAATTGTGATTTGTAACCATACCATACACAACCTTTCCATAACATAACCACATGAATGTTTGTCCAATCTTGGGTTTCTTCATCCAAGGCCCACCTTTTTCGGGTTAGGACATTGCCTGATCGGCCCAGGCAGGGAAGACTAAACCTTTTCCCTCCCTCCCAGATACCCATCTACATCAATTTTCCTTAAAGAGATCCTTTCTTTATTATTAACAAAAATATCAGAACAAATCATAGCTCATTGTCAACATTTATGTATGTAAATAACAAAATTAAAGTGTCAACACCATTCTCCTGAGTAATATCAAATAAACTAAGAAAAAGACGGATAACCACAAAAAGTGAACATTGGTGCCTCATGAATTTTAATCAAGGCCATCACATTTGTGACATTTAGAAGAAAAAATAAAAAAAAAAACATAACCAATGTTATCGTCTGCTTCTGCAAGGTTTAGGCATTGTTTTAGTCAGTGTTGCCAGGTGTACGATAATTATCGTATTTGTACGATTATTTTGCTCCTTCCCCATAAAAAATAATTTTGAAAAATTGTACGATAATTTTGACGTTGTGTACGATTTTTTGTCATAATGTACGATTATTTTTTGGGGGCTGGAAAATTAACTATTTCATATTGATTATTATACATTTAAACACGTTTCCCACTTTTAATATATGGAAAAACAGTAACATCACTTCGTTGCTGTTCGATCTGGCAACCTTGCAAAGCCATCAGCTGTGTTAGAGAGGGCCCATTGGCTACCAACTTAAGTGTTTATAGGAGAATTTTGAGAGAAGTTGGCCGCCATTTGTACTAGGGGTAGATTACGTTGTACCTTCAATTAATTATTGAACTCAGTCAGTACATTGGCAGTAGGGGAATGAAATAATGCAATGAGCTGGTTGATTTTTCCAGTTGAGAACGGAACGAAAATACCATCATTTTACAGCGTTTCAATTTTTTTCTAGCAGAGATGCAGATTCCGTGTGACGTGTGTGTGTGATAAGTGTGCTGCCTCCGGTAGAATTTATATTTTTCATTTTTCTAGCTCAGTGGTAGACATAGTAGAGCAAAAACGGTGGGTGGCAGAGACAAATAGAGTAAAATTTCGGCCATTCCATCATCGACTTGCTTGTTTTACATTATAATAATATTATTATAAAAGAAAATTGTGTGTACGATAATTTTGCCCCAAAAACGATAATTTTGGCCTGCTTGTACGATAATTTTCGCCGGCAAATCTGGCAACACTGGTTTTAGTTTAGTAATGTTTACTGATTAATAATTTCCGATCATGAAATAATGTTTACAGTTACAGTTATTCGCTTTTGAAATCGCATTTTACATTACAGCTACTATTAGTTGCCTTCTTTACCTAATGGATAAACGTATCTAATTTTACTATCAATATTTAAAACAACTAGGGTACCAGGTTTGTGTGGTTGGTGTGTACCCGTTATAACCTCAAATAAATTATTATCAAAACATTAGGGGTAGGCCTTATGAGTTTTATATTATTTTACTCTTATTTATAATAAAAATGTTAGTTCGTTCGGTCATTAAGTGTTTCTGTAAATGTCATCCAAGCTTTGTAAGGTGTTACACTAATAGAAACATATTGTTCCTTCGTGAAAGAGGAATGTTTGAAGATATTTTTCCAGATAATGGAGCGTAAGTATCAATGTAGTGAGTTATACTTTATTAACCTCTATTTAAAATATACTCCAATGGATTAAATTACCTTGTAAATTTATTGATAAATAATACAACAATTAGATGCTCAAGATGTGCGTAGTAAATTTCTGTAAAGGTATAAGTACCTGAATACCCCCTCTTCATCGTTGACCAGCCTGGGCCGGATAGATAGTGTCAAAATCCTTACAAAACTACTATTTACAAATAAATAAACATATATTTAATATATACTGACTGCGCATTGGTGGTGGATGCTTATTCTAGCGACAGTGTTGTCGAGTTTTAAAAAAATCCATCAATTGAATAAAATGGCTTTGCTAGGAGAAGTTCTTTTAAGTTCTTGGTAAAAACCTTATCTTCCATGTCCACTAAACGTTTCGGCAGGGCATTGAACATCTTAACAGCAACCTGCGGGAAACTATCCCTCGTCATTGCTAGCCTACATCTAGTTGTGTTGAGTTTGTGTGCTCCCCTTATGTTGTGATCATGCTGTTCCCCTCTGTTTTCATGAAGATGCAAGTTGGATTTTATATGAAGAAGGCAACTGAATTATATATTGGTTGTATACTGTCAATATGTTAAGTTGTTTGAAGATGGGTTTACATGGCTGCGATCTTTTACTTCCAGTTACAATTCTTATTGCTTGTTTTTGTAGCTTCAGTATACGGATACACCCTGATGAGTGGCCCCAGAGTAAGATTCCATAATTTATATGACTATGGAATAGTGAGAAGTATATTGTCATGAGGTACTTCTGTGTGATTTGATGTTTGAGTTTTCTAAGAAGAAAAATTACACGCCTAAGCCTAAGGCACACAGCATCAACGCGGGAGTCCCATTGTAACTTGGGATCCAAGACAAACCCTAGTAGTTTTACTGGCTCGTCTTGAGATGGAGAGGTTTTGCTGAGCGTTAGTAGAAGGTTCTGGGTTTTGGCTTCATTTAGCTTAAGGCCATTGTGCCCAAACCAGCTACTTGCATTATTGAACAGTTCATCTGATTTCGCTGTCGCTTCAAGAAGGTGTTGTCCCCTGCCACAGAGAGTTGTGTCATCGGCGTATAGGAGGGTTTCATCATCCTTACCGAGGTCATTCATTAGGATCAAGAACAATGAAGGCCCCAATATCGATCCCTGCGAGACACCATGGTCCATCTTAGCTGGAGCAGAGAGAGCCCCCTGTATAGCCACCATCTGGCTCCTCTCACAAAGATAGGAGTCTAGTGTTTTGAGCACAGTCCCACCTAACCCATATCGAGCCAGCTTCGGAAGAAGAATACTGTGGGAGACAACGTCAAACGCCTTTGACAGATCACATAGGACAATGGACATGGAATGCTTGTCCTCAAAAGCATTTTGTATTCCTTTCACTAGGGAGATGAGAGCAGTAGCGGTTGATTTTCCTTTACGGAAGCCATGTTGTGAATTTGAGAAAAGATGGTTAGTCTCAAAATAGTCTACAATTTGGTTTTGCATTATTTTTTCAAGTATTTTTGCCAAACAGGGAATGATGGATATTGGTCTATAGCTTGATGCAGCGTTTACATCTCCTTTCTTGTAGATAGGAACAGTTCTTGAAATTTTAAGGCAGTCAGGAAAAATACCCGTTGACAGACAGCCATTTATAGCCTTACAGAGGGGTTGAGCAACAGCTTCTATAATATGCTTCAAGATGTGAGGTGTAAGACCATATATATCTGGACTGTAAGAGTTTGAAAAGCTCTTAGTAATTCTAATAATTTTTTGCTGAAGTTGTGGGTCTCCATTTCACAAGATTATGTTGTGCCACAGGCACCGCTAGAGCAGCAACAGAACTGTCAGATTGCATGTCATTAACAATGTCATCTACAGTGCTTACAAAGTAGGAATTAAATTCATCAGAGTTTATTTGACTACTAATGGTTGCTCTTGACTTTCTTGATTCATTTATGACACACCAAGCTGCTTTACACTTGTTATTGGAGCGCTCAATTTTATGTACAGTATGCAGCTTTTTAGCAGCATCTACTTCAGCCTGATAATTACGCTTTGCCTTCAAGTATAATGCATATAACCTATCTCTTCGCTCTACGGACGCTTCAGCCTTATACTTATCAATTAATTAAGTTAGCCTAGTATCAATTTATTCATTTATTGTAGTTGATATTTTTACCCGTGTTTTACATTCTTAGGCAGGGTGCACACTGGAGAAATCCGTTTCAGGAAACCGATTTCATGAAACGAGAAACTTTAGTTGCTCGCAACAGATGGATTAGTTTAACACAGGGCAGTGCACACTGCGTTGCATGAAACTGTAATTTCATTTGTTTCTTGCAACTGGTTTACATGAAATCCAAAAAACAGATTTCGTATAGGCTTCAGTTTCACGTTTCTATTGGCTTTATTGACTTCTCAGTGTATTGTTATTTTCCCTCAGCACTCAGAGCTAACCTCCGGTTGGTGTCCTTCTTTGTTATTAGTGGACTAAGTAATTCCACCAAACATTCAAAAAAGAGGCTTTGGCATTATAAAAATAAAATAAAATTACAAGATCACTGCATAATTAATTAGCTACAATGTACGTACTGTGTTGACCACCCCTAACCAACGGGTGGACGGTGGACCCAATACTTCCTTCTTTTCGTTTTCTTTAGCCACTCACCACCAATATAGTACCATAATCATCATCCGAATTCATATCACGAAACTGATGGAATACCGTTTCTTCTGTGTGCATTTGTTAAAGAAATGGGTTACTTGAAACCAATTTGACGAAACCAGTTTCCTGAAACGGGTTTCTCCAGTGTGCATCCTGCCTTACATAGATCCTCTTCAGTATAATCCATATAGATCCTCTTCAGTACAATCGTAGAGATGGGTGAATTGTCAAGTTCAATGATGAGGGTAGTAGTGTTTGTAAGTGTGTGTGTGTGAAAGTGTAGGCCTATTGTTCATCATAAATTTGGGTAGCCATGTTCTTCGAAAAATTCTTTAAGTTGTAGCAAGGTCTTAATGTTAAGTATTCTTTTAGCGAATTATTAAATTTGTTGTTATTTCATAAGTTATAGGCCTAAATTACAAAACCCAGACATTCAAAAAGTTTAAGTTAATTCAGACTAAAAATAACTTATCTATACTTAATAATCAGTTTTATTTTACTAAGTTAGCACTACAGTATAGTCTATCAAAAGTCATACTTTGCCAGAAGTTAGTTCAGAATTAATTGTATTGTAATTTGTTCCAGAAGTTCAATGACGGATATATTAAATGCTAAGCCCCAGTGTGTTTATGCTGGCTTTGATCCAACAGCCAAGAGTCTCCATGTTGGAAACCTACTTGTTCTCCTTAACCTTCTCCATTGGCAAAGAGGCGGACATCAAGTTATTGCTTTGGTAAAGATGTAGTCTCGTTAGTTGACGATAAAGCCTAATTTGAATTAACCCAGTCATTAGTCTACACATCAGTGATACCATACTATATTTCAATAGTATGATATTAAGTTTATATAAACTTAACTATTATGATATTATAATTACGAGCTGTTGGCCTGTCCTACGTACGGGAATCGAGCAGTCCATTAAAACTTTATATAGTTATATCAATAAGTCTACTCCTAATTAATGCTTAGTTTAAGCAGTTCAAAATTAATTGTAAAGTAAAAGCTGACAAGATTAATTAAAACTTAATTTCTAAAAAACTGAAACCCTAAACTAAAATTGTGGCTTCGACATTCCCTAGTTCTCAAAATTATCTTTCTTTCAACAAAGAAATTATGAAAATCCGTCAAGTGCTTGATTCAGAATCGTGAAATAAAAAAACCGTGTTTAATATATATGATTAGTAGGATATTATATAATCCTATTTTATACAGGGAGCGGCAGAAATATCTGACGGTTTTCAAGCGTGTACAGTCCTGCAGCCGAGTGGAGGGGGGTGGTAGGGAGCGGCTCATTCTCAAGGCCAAGTGACCCCATTTCAGTCGCCATGGAGCAGTGGACCGGTATACATCGCGCGTTTGTCGTTGAGGCGTATTTTAAAAGTGGTGATTCTGTTGTTGATACGCAACGTAAGTTTCGTAGGCATTTTAATGTGGCTCGTGGGGAACACCTATACCATCCCGAAACACCATCAAATTTTGGGTGGACCTTTAGATCCACAGGATCAACTATTCGACCAATACCTAAAATTCTGTTTGTTTACATAGCCATCTAGGTGAAAATGGGCCTCAACACTCATTACAAGAATTTTTTCGTCATCCATCAAATCAATCATTTGTTCTGAAAATGTTTGACGATTAGCGTGGTCGTGAGGCTGAAGTTTTTGGACGATTGCTATTTTATATGGGTGAAAGTGAAGGTCTGAGTGCAAAATTCGTTGAATAGAGCGATCAGACATGCCAAGAGCAGCAGCTTGTCTACGCGCCTGGCGATACGGGCTCGTTAGCACAGCTTGTCGCACTCGCTCCACGTTCTCCGGCGTCCTCACTGACCATGGACGGCCTGTAGGCCTACGTTTTGCTGTGGATCTAAAGGTATCCACCCACAATTTTATTGTGTTTCGGGATGGGATAGGTTCCCCACGAGCCACATTAAAATGCCTACGAAACTTACGTTGTATATCAACAACAGAATCGCCACTTTTAAAATACGCCTCAACGACAAACGCGCGATGAATACCGGTCCACTGCTCCATGGCGACTGAAATGGGGTCACTTGGCCTTGAGAATGAGCCGCTCCCCACCACCCCCCTCCACTCGGCTGCCGGACTGTACTCGCTTGAAAACCGTCAGATATTTCTGCCGCTCCCTTTATATAATATTTAACTTAAGCCAATAGGTTCTAATACTATGAAATTGCTCCAAAATGTGCATAATCCAAAAGTTAATTTAATCTTTTAATTAGGTAGTTAAATAATTGGTCCGATAACACCACAACAAGAAAAGAAGCAAGACCATGCCTTATTTTATATTATATATCTTTAGATCTTTTTTCCTTAAAATCGGAAATAATTCTAATAGGGAATAAATCTGACATTTTGTAGGATGTAGTGAAAATCCTGCATATCCTGCATATAGAAATCCACTTACTCTGTAGGTTTGCGGTGTCAGGGATATTTAGGCCTACCAATTTACTATTCATATTTAAGGTTCAACGAGCTGGTGGCCCGTCCTACGTACGGGAATCGAGTAGTCCATTAAAACTTTATATAGTGTGTCTATTACTAATTCAATCATAGTTTGAGCAGTTCAAAAATTTATTTTAAAGAAAAATCTGCCAAGATGAATCAAAACATTTGATCATTGTTATTTTCCCAACCTTTCCTCAAAAAGTAAAATAATTTGCATAAGCTTTCTTTTGAAGATTCGTGAGCTTCGATTCGTATACAGAAATGGTTATAGAATCTCGCTTATTTCCTATAATCAATGACAAAATCAGAGAGTAAATAAACTAACCTCATAGTTCTATAGAATATTTTTTTATTCAACCAGCTGTTAGTTATAACAAGTTATATTGCACTAAAACAAACTAAATATTTTAAAGACTACTCAATAAAATAAATGAGAACTTCTAGTATTTTCCTATGTATATTTATAATTAATCTCTCATCCTCTTACCGAATAAATGAACGTATAAATGATTATAGCATTGCATATAGTATAAATAAGTCAATTCTACGTATGACATTTCATTTTCATCCAAAATGCTAAATTTGTGTTAAAAACGCTGAATGTTTACAGCTGTTACATTAAGCAAATGGTATTATACCAAAAGCTAGAGTAGAACATTGAGATATAGATTATAACTGGAGTCACTACTCTCTGGTTAAACGTTAGAGAAAAACGTGCCACTGTTTTGGCTGGTTTGTGGTGTTTCTTGTTGTTAGGTTGGCCGTGTGATCGGTTGGTGGGATGCTGTCAAATAATTCCAATTCATTTGAACCTAACCATACTATTTATTTGGGGTTATGTTATCCGTTATTTCATGGACTTGTATCAAAAACTTATTTAAGTTATTGCACGTTAAAACCTCTGTATTTAAAGTTATTTTGAAACATTATAAATTGTTTTTGTTTGATAGTAAATAAATACTAACTTATTTACCTCTTTTCAAGCTATTGTGTGAAAAGAGGCTAGTCAAGTTTCCTGCTTTGGAGATATTGGTTTAGGCCAATAGCCCTATGGCATTTGATTAAATAACGACCATCGGTTTATGATCTTGTTAAAATGGGTTGCTCTTGCTCGTAAAATAAATAAATAAACTTATATTGCAATCATAATGTTGAGTTTGCAGATTTTTGTTTACTATCATCAACAAAACAGGATGACGCCATCTTGATTTTGCCTCTAATTTGACAAGTCCCACCAACCCGATCACCCGGCCAACCTAACGAAACGAAACTCTGAAACAAAACCAGCAAAAACAGTGGTACGTTTTTAAAACACAGAGTGGTTACTCCAGTTATTATTATAGCTCAGTGGAGTAGAAGTTAGAGTTAGCGTCGTCTGCTAAACTTTTTAAAAATTAAAACTTAATTTCTAAAAAACTGAAACCTAAACTAAAATTATGGCTTCGACATTCCCTAGTTTTCAAAATTATCTTTCTTTCAACACAAAAATCATGAAAATCCGTCCAGTGGTTGATTCAGAATCGTGAAATAAAAAAACCCTGTCACGTTTTAATATATATATGATGTTGTGTCCCAGGTAGGTGGAGCCACAGGACGAATTGGTGACCCGAGTGGTCGAAGTAAAGAGAGAGAAGAACAATCTAGTAATGTGATCCAAGATAACCTTGAAGCTATTACTAGAAATATCCAAAGAGTATTTAAGAATCATGAGGACATCTTCTGGAAGAAAAAAGAAGAAGAACCACTGTTGCCTGTTAAGTGAGTAGCAAAGATTATTTGTTCTAGATGGCTATGATATTTAAAAATTGAAAATGTTAGATAGGTTTAAGACCTAAAGGGGAAGGCTAGATGAAGACAACTAAAAAGAGGGAGAGTATAATAGTATGACTAAGATATAACTATTGTTATGCTCTTTGAAAAGAGAGTTGTAGCCTACCATCTGCATTTATAAAATATATTTAATCTAGTAGGTCTTCAAATGTTACTTGGAAGATCATTTATAGAAATTAAAAACATAAGAGGTCTATCGTAAGAGGGTAGGGACCCCTGAGGCACTCCTCAATCCACTATAACCTCGGTAGACATCTTACCGTTAACAGAGACAATCTGTCTTCCATTACTGAGGTAAGATTTTAGAAACTGAAGAGCGGTATCCTTCGAAAGTGGATGAATGAACAATGAGGTGAAGTGGAATGTGGAAAAGAAAAGAGTGAGATGGCAGATGGTGCTTTGATGGGTAGGAAAAAAGCTAGTATCTTAGTCGACGCCTAAAGCCAGACTTAAGTGGAAGGGATATGTGTGTATTTATTTTAAAATATGTATCACAAATTGTTTTTAATGCTAATATTCACAATTATTTAATCAATAGAGTCAATGACCTTTAAGTTTTATTTTCCAGAGTTGTCAATAATGAGACGTGGTACAAGGACCTCAATTCATTAGACTTTATCTGCGGAATAGGCCGTCACTTTAGAATGGGAATAATGCTTAACAGAACTGCCGTCGCGACTAGACTTAAGTCAGATGTCGGCCTGAGCTACACAGAGTTCTCCTATCAGATATTCCAGGCATATGATTGGTACCAGCTCTTCAACAAATATGATTGTAGATTTCAGGTTAGTTGTAACATCTTGATTTAATAATAAATGAACAATGATCATTTCCAGATGTATTTAATTGGTACTATAATAACTTATATTGGAGATATTGGCAATTAATAATGAAATGTATAATTAAACTAGCAAAGTACCGTCCTTCGTACGGGGTTGGAATATAAGTATAAAATGCTTATTGCAGTTATACTCAAGCTTTGCGTTAGCAATAAGGAAGGACACAGTTTGATAAAATTTGCTTTTTTAAATTTACAGTATTTTATAGTATTACACATCTACCATAGCCATAATGTTCTACCACTTAACCCTCCCAGTGTTACTTGACGAAAATTCGACAAGCAGCACACTTTGTGTAGTGTTACTTGTCGATTTTTCGACACGCAGACATCGTTTACGGCGAAGGCTCTATGACTGACTGAATCGTATTGAACTGGATCGAGTTAGGTATCGTTCTTTCCGTAATATTCTAAGCTTTCTCCAGAGGTCTGTCTCTAAGCGCTATTCATTTTAGTTCCGAAAATATTGTAGCAGACAGCTGACGTGCGTGTATTTGTAAACAGCTAGGTTCCCCCGGACCGATGACTGATGTGTTTTATTACGTTTATCATTGTTTTAGTGTTAAAAATCAAAAATAGTGATATACGTGGTGCATTATAAGAAGATTTAAGTGGTTTTGAAGTGCTGGTTGATGATCCTGAAGAAGTAGGTAGTGATATTGATGTAAATTATCAGCCAGATTCCTAGCTATGGTAAGGCTATGCATTCTTAGCTAAACGCTATGTACTGAAATCAGTTTTTTGCCCATAACTTATTTATTTGTAAATATACTTCCTTATATTATTATATATTTGTAATCCTCATAAAATTTAGAACAAAGTGGCTATTTCCAAATATTTATAGGCCTATAATTTATACAATTTCATTGAGCGCGAACTTTTTTTTTTTTTTGAAAATTTTCAAAATTATATTTTTTTTACCTAAAAATTTTTTTTTTGAAAAAATTTTCCTTATGTTTTATATATAATATTGAAGCCCATGATTTTCCAAACAAAATGGTATATAGAACATTAGAATTAACATTGTTTTAAGCTTCTCAGATCCGTTTTAATAAAACCTTGCAAATGCGCCAAAAATAGGTGGACATTAAGGCCTAAACTATGGACACTTGGAGGGTTAACCTAAACAATAGAGTAAATAAATTATCAACAATTCGCAAAATATCACAGATTATTCATGAAATGAAAAACATAAACATAACTGTAAACAATCCTACTTTGACAGTTCTCATTGCGAATCACAGTTTTTTGTTGCTGCTTAGTTCAAATTAGCTGTTTTCATAAATGCAAAAAAATATAGTGCTGCACCCTGTTGGTAAATCTTATGACTTTTTAATGCTTTTCCATATCATAGAACCAACTTTTTTAGTTGAAACAGCTGACTAAATTCTTTAATTCCCTTTAAATATGAATACTCATAAGGTTAACATGGGGAATTACAGAGCCACTGGGGCGGAGCCCGAAAGGATTTTTGAGATAAGAATATGCCTATATGTTAATCGGGAATGTAAGCTATCATCATGCAAAATTTCAGCCCAATCCGTCCAGTGGTTTATGCGTGATTGAACTTTAAACACACAAACAAACAAACACACAAACTTTCACATTTATAATATTAGTAAGATTTACAAGCTCAACATGGCCAATATATAATAATTGAGCGAAGCTCACTTTCCCTCACTTTGTAACTTCTTTGTAAGAGCATCAGAATGTAATGGCTCTGACCAATTGATATGAAATTTGGCCAACAGCGGCAACAGCTAAAGAATACTGAGCACAATGTTTAGGTAAAAAATATTTGACGTCGTAATATTGGTCGTGTGATATGGATCGCAGGTCGAGGTTCGTTAAATGATAAGCATGTTAACGTTGGCATGGGTTTATTCAAAGTGACCGAGCACTCAATCTAGGTCTAACGGTACAGTTCAAACTCAGTACAGTCCAAGTACAACAACAAGAGTACAGTCTGGTCGAATGATATAAAACTAACATGATATATATAAAAGAACATATTATGACATCTCCCTCTTTTAAAAAGAAAAAATTACATTTTTTTTTTACAAATAAAATATTCAATCTTTTTTTTCAAAATTAAAAATTACTTTTACATACCAACAGTTTATTATTATTTTTTTTTTTATTTGATTTTCATAACAAATTAAACTAAGCCTAACACATCTGAACAGCAATATAATCATCAAAGTGAATTTACAATAGTCATAAAATTACCAAATATAAATTTACAATACAAAATCACAATATAAATTTACGATACAATTAATTATCAAAATATGAATTTTATAAGGCATAGTTACTAGCCTAAATGAAATCAATAGAGCGCAAATTTCAAAGTATTAAAACTAAACAAGGTTACTGGAAACAACAATTAATCATTAAAAATATACAGAGTTTGAAAGTTACCATAAGAATTATAGACACGTTAGGCTAAGTACAATAAAAGAAACATAAACATGGATATTACAATAAAAAATTAAAACACTTCAAGTTAGGCCTACCTATACAATAAATCATTTGGGGCCTACAAATTCATTTTGTCGACAGGTTTTATCATACGGCCAGAACGGGTCGTGTAGTGATTGTGGTCAGCGGGAAAGTGTACATGTCTAGGACTGTTAGGCCTTTCAGGAGAGGTTACTTCTTTGGCAGGAGACAAAGTTGGTCTCAAAGGAGATTGGCTATGCCGTAGGCTATGGGAAGGAGACTTGATTGGGGATCTGGTCTTTACAGGCGATTTCGGGTTAACACCAGGTACATCATTACTACTGACAAAATAAGGCTTACATGATACATTGAATGGACGGAGATCCCGTCTGTTTCTAACATAAGTCTTGTCTGAACGTTCACTTTGTACAATATAAGACCTAGGCTCATCTCTCTTTCCAACAATTTGACCTTTTACCCATTTGTTTTTGTATTTCATCAAGGCATGTTCATTTACCTGCAAAGGCCTTAAGGGCTTACCTCTATCATAATACCTTTTTTGAGAGTCCTGTCTTAAAATTAAGTTTTTTCTAACATTTTTCTGTACTCTAGGCCTAAGCATTTTTTCTTGACATGGCAAAATACCATTAAGTTTCCTACTGAAAAGAATTTCAGCTGGAGAAGGCAGATTACAACTGATTGGTGTATTTCTTAATTCTAAGAGAGCCAAATACAAATCAGTTTTTTCAAGGACAGACTTTTTTATCAAATTTTTAACACTTTGAACAGCTCTTTCTACCATCCCATTTGATTGCGAATATTGAGGACTTGTGCGTACATGTTTGAATTCCCAACACTTTGAGAAATTTTCAAACTCACTACTGTTAAAACTAGTATCAAAACCAGAAATCACAACTCTAGGAATACCATGTCTGCTAAATACAGATTTCAAACTATTTACAACATAAACACTGGTCATATTTTGCAAGATCACAACTTCAACATATTTAGGAAGATAATCGACAACTAGTAAAAACTTTTTATCTTCAAAAAAGAAAATATCAATGCCTACCTTGTCCCAAGGTAGCTTTGGTACCTTGTGTGGCATCAGAGGTTCCTTTACATTGCTGTTTGCATTCAAAATACATGTTTCACACTTTGATATAACATCTGAGATTTGGGAGTTCATTTGCGGCCAATACATTACATTTTTTGCCCTTAGCTGAGTTTTGGTTACCCCTAGATGTGGATAATGTAACCTTTTGAGCATTTCATTTCTGATTCCCCTCGGAATCACTATGCACGGTCCCTTAAACAACAAACCATTACAATAGGTTAAGTCATCTTTAACAGACCAATATTGTCGCACAGATTCTGGAAGCTTACTTTTGTGGTTAGGCCACACATTACCTTTAACAAACTTAAGCAATGTAACAAGTTCACTATCATTAGCAGTATACTATTTTAACTTAGACATGTTAATAGGATCAACATTCAGGTTTTGAGTTACATAATTAACATGAGCTTCTATGTCATCAGTGTCCAAGTTGAGTTCACTAGTATTGGAGCCATCAAAAGAACGGGACAAAGTATCCGCTATGAAAAGTTCTTTGCCACGTTTATACACTAAATTAATGTCATACTGCTGCAATTTTATTAACATCCGCTGTAGCCTAGGGGGACACGAATCAAGATTCTTCTTGAAAATTGCTACCAGTGGTTTATGGTCCGTTTCCACAGTGATGGTTGATCCAAATATGTACTGATGAAAACGTTCGCAGCCAAACACCACGGCTAAGAGTTCCTTTTCAATTTGGGAGTAACGTCTCTGCGTTTCATTTAACGCTTTGCTGGCATAGGCTACAGGCAGATTGTCTTGTAGCAGTGCACTACCTAAACCATTTTGAGAGCTATCTACAGTCAGTACAATAGGTTTGTTTACATCAAAGAACTGTAAAACAGGTCTGTTTGTTAACAATGATTTAAGTTTTTCAAAAGCGTTTTGTTGTTCATGTTGCCAACTAAAAATACAATCTTTTTTTAAAATAGAACGTAGAGGTGTTGTGTGCTCGGATAGGTTAGGTATGTACCTATTTACATATGTTACAAGACCTAAAAATCGTTCCAAAGACTTGCGGTCTGTTGGAGGTTCCATACAGGTTATTGCTCTGATTTTACTTTCATCAATGTCAATGCCATTTTGTGTAAATTTATGCCCAAGATACTTAATTTCTGTTGTGCCTATTTTACATTTTTCTTTATTTAGCTTAATATTTTCCACTCTCATTTTGTCTAACACTAACTTTAGTCTCGCATCGTGTTCCGCTTTTGTACGACCCCACAAAATAATATCATCAACGTAAACCTCGACCCCTTCAAATTCATCAAAGATTTGTCTCATTTTTTGCTGGAACACTTCACTAGCAGAGCATATACCGTATGGCAACCTCAGAAATTTGTAGCGACCAAAGGGGGTATTGAATGTGCATAGATCCGAAGACTTGGCGGTTAACTTCACATGCCAAAACCCATTTTTACTGTCAAGGGTACTAAAAAACTTAGCTCCAGCCATTTTGGCGGAAATTTCTTCAAAAGACGGAATTTGGAAATGAGGCCGCATTATTGCAGCGTTAAGATCTTTCGGATCTAGGCACAGTCGCATATCTCCATTGTTCTTAGCAACTATGACTAACGATTGAACCCATTCTGTAGGCTTAACTACTTTCTCAATTATTTCATGTTTGACCAAATTGTCTAGTTTCTTTTTTAATTTAGGTTTTAATGCAAGTGGAACTTTTCTACATGCATGAATAACTGGAAGAGCACCTTCCTTTAGCTGAATTTCATGTTCACCTTTTATACATCCCACACCAGACATCAAGTCTGGGTATTCATCAAGAATACAATGAGAAGACTCAGGACCTTCATTTGAGCCTTTATTACCTTTTACATTGTCAACCCTTTTTATGAGGTTCAGTTTGACACAATCGGACAACCCCAAAATGCAAGGTGATTTACTATTTACAACAAAAAACTCTACACTATGTACTTCATCTTTGTGTTTAACATCAAGGGAGCATTTACCTACAGTGTCTAAGCCTTGACCTGTGTAAGAGGTTAGCCTAGCTTTGGTTGGCTGAAGTTGTACATTTAGGTTAAGATCATCAAAAACTTTCTTACTTAATATGGAAATATCAGCACCTGAATCAAGCTTAAAACTAACATTTTTATCATTGATCAACAAATCTGAATGCCACTGGCACTTACCATATTTATTTTTGTTAGAGACAACATGTATCTCCCCTACAAACAAATTATCATCATCTTCACTGGAATCATTAATAACATTACACATATTTACATTCTTATTTTTGCATTTAGTAGCAAAATGATTCAAAACACCACACTTAGCACATTTTTTACCAAATGCAGGGCATTTACCATATGCATGATTGTAACCACAGCGGGAACACACAAACTGAAACTTCTGCTTGTTGATGAAGCCCTTTTTTAGATGAGTCTGCGTCGTCTGCGAGTGCAGCCGTTCTGCTGAAGTCGGTCTGCTACGATTGCGTATGAAGCTGTTTGATCGGGACGTCACATGTTGCCCTTTCTTGCAATCCTTGCTTGCAATTTTGTGCACGTCTATACTTGCCGATCTAGTGTCTGAGCAAATATCTCCTAATTGTTTGCTAGCAGTTTCTGAAGCCCTACATATTTCCAAAGCTTTATTTAAATCTAGGTCTTTAGTTTGCAAAAGTCGGTCTTTCAATGTTCTATTTCTAATACCCAAAATGAGTTTGTCTTTGATTAAACTGTCTGTTAACTGACCAAATTCACATGAGCTAGACAAATCCCTAAGATCAGTTACAAAAGAGTCTATATTTTCATCAAGGTTTTGCTCACGCAAAAAGAAAATATGACGTTCATAAGTTACATTTTTAGTGGGTATAAAATAATTATCAAACTTAGATATTACAGTCTCTAACTTGTGCTTGTCTTCTCCTGTTGAATACTGAAAATTGTTGTAGATTTTCAGAGCACGATCACCAATGACTGACAGTAAAAGAGCGATTTGATAATCACTAGTCTCTTTTTCACTTTTGCTAGCAACCATGTAGATTTTAAATTTTTGTTTGAAAAACGACCAATTTTCTGACATATTACCTGACCATGTCAATTCTGATGGTGGGCGTATTGAAGGTGTAGTCGAACTTTGCACGACGATGGACATTTTTTCCTCCTCTTCTGCTTTCGGCATGATTATAAAGCTTCAACGTCTTGTCTCAATAATTAAAAATAACTGTATTAAATTCAAACATACTTTTAAGACTCACATAATTAAATTTTACCGACTGCGCCATGTGATATGGATCGCAGGTCGAGGTTCGTTAAATGATAAGCATGTTAACGTTGGCATGGGTTTATTCAAAGTGACCGAGCACTCAATCTAGGTCTAACGGTACAGTTCAAACTCAGTACAGTCCAAGTACAACAACAAGAGTACAGTCTGGTCGAATGATATAAAACTAACATGGGATATATAAAAGAACATATTATGACAGGTCGTCGCACCAATAATGTAAATATTGTAAGAGAGTGGCGTTGTGAACAAGAAGAACCAGATGAAGCAGTGGCGGAAGAAGCTGATAATGATAGGCAGTTAGCTAATCAATTCCAACATGAATTAGATGCACTAAAATTTTACACTTGCACTAACTGTCATCGCCAACAACTAACAGCTTCAAACCAATCACCGTTTTGTTCGCGTTGTCGTTCAAATGCAACTAAATTCACGACGTTAAATAATATGGATGTGTCAAGTGTTCCGAACGAATTAACTGACCTGACGATTGTAGAACAAATGTTGATTGCACGAGTACATCTTGCTATGCCCATTTACAAAGTACAAGCAAATGGCCAGGCTTTTATCAATTCTTATTCTTATTCTTAACTAAATAAATAAACTATTAGATAAATTTGTCATTCTTTAGAACTTAAATAATATCGGGCAAACAAACGGTGAATATGTTGAAAGGGAACATATTGTAGGTTGTTAGCTGCTTTAGCCATTGACAATCTTTAAATAATGCTTCGCTCATTTATGCGTCTAAAGTGTAACGGCAGTTCACCCTAGTTTTATTTTATTCAATAGCGCTTTCAACAAAAAGAATAAGAACAACACTGTAATATCAAAAAATTCAAAAGATTATTTTTCTAATATTAATTTTTACATATTTTTCCAATGTCCTTTACATCTGTTTTACTTTTAACTTTGAATTATTTTATTATTAAGTAAATATTTACTTTTTGTACCAGTGTACTAGTGCCTGAAGATGGAAACCTAGTTTCTGAAAGCGCTAGTGAATAAAATAAAATTATTATATATTGGCCTTGTTGAACTTGTAAATTTAATTGGTACTGTTTGACTTTGAGCAACTTTAGGCATTCCAACTGTAAGTGAGCATTCCATCAAATTATGTTAGCTTTTAGGGAGAACTGAACCAGAGACAGCTTTTCCAGTTTAAAAATGATCAATATTTCGACAGATATGATGGAGTATTATGTGTTTAATGTTCCACTCTTTAGACAAGCATTTTCATTTAACTATTAACTAGCTGTTAGCATTTCCTATGGACGGAGATGTAGTAGTCAGTTGAAACTGTATTTTATAGCAGTTGTGAATTAAATACACAGGATTACAGATTAAAGCTAGTGTGTGCCTAGCTTAAGTTAGATTTTTCAAGATCTGTAAACAAAAACAACCTTCACAAAAGCAAATTCTGGTAGTTAGAATTTTTTAAATCACCTTGTTAACAATTAATTGTCTTGTGGCCATCTATGTTTTCATCTAATTATAAACAATATGCATTTTAAGTCCAATAACTTTATAATTAAACAGCATCTTTCTCTTTGTGAAAAGCCTTGAAGTGAGATTGAGGGCTGATTTCCTCTCTAGTTATTAGTTGCTAAGGTTACATACCTTCCATTGCATACTATTTCCATATATATCCATTTGCTATATCCATTTGCATACTTACCGTACGTACTTTATCTTACCTCTGTAGTCACCGAAACCTCAAGAGGTTTCTGGCCTCGCCGACAACAACAACACGCCTCCACTTTCTTCTATCACCTAAACTCTTCTAATGTACACCAATCTGAAAATTTCTTGATTTTTATCAATGTCATTCTTGGTATTCCAAGTGGTCTTCTATCTTGTTGTTCTCCTCGGAATACACTGTTAACAGTTTTAGTATCTTCTCTCCCGCCACGCAAGGCCAACCCATCTTAGCCTTTTGGATATTGCCACTTTAATACATAAGCGTTTATATGTATTTCTCTTAGCATATTGTTCCTTCCTCTTCTCCAGCTTTGTTATCTTGTATTGGTCCATATATTTTTCTCAGCACTCTATTCTCAAACACAACAAAAGATTTGATTCAGATTCCTTGGTCAGTGCCCAAGTTTCTAAACCATACACTACTACTGGAATAGTTATGGTAGCATATAAATTGATTTGAGTTTCTACTGACAGCCATTTGGACTTCCTACAGTTTTCTAGAGATCAAATGATATTGTACCACCATTTTCATTACATGCCGACAGACAGGACCGACAGTCGACCATAAAGGAAAACAACTACTAACACGTAAACCACTTATAACTTAAACAAATAAACAATAGTTTACTAAATAAATATTTTCCTAACATAAGTTTAAATTTTCATGGCACAAACTTATATTCACACAGATTGTATCAACGAAATAACCTGGTTATTCACAATTTTAGAGATTTATTTACGAACTACACATTTCATGAAAACAAAAGTTCTTTGCCATAGGAAAAAAACTCAATTTAGTGTGATGATAAAAATATGTAATAACGATGATCAATATTTTTGTAAAAAAATTGTAACATTAACATTCCAGTCATTTAACAGCAGATGTTAGATAAACCAAATTATATTGCACTAAAAATAACAACTTAAAAATGATGTTCCTCTTCCTCCCTTCCCTTCCTCTCAAAATTATCTTTCAACAGAAGAATAATGGAAATCTGTCAAGTGGTTGATTTCCCAATCTGCGAATAAAAAAGTCCTCCTACGTTTTAACGTAGGTCTATAAGAAAGATTACGAATCATTCTTTAGTACTAACCAGTAGGTTATTGGTTTGGATGGTGTTATGCTGTGCATAGAGCAGAGTTTTTACAATCCAAAGATGGCTAGTTTCTTGTTTAAAACATTTAAATTGTTTTCAACAGGTTTATAAAAAAAATAACCACTTTTTTAGGTTGTGTTCACAAATAAGTTTAAAATGAAATGTTTAAAACTTTTACTGTAAACTCTGATGTACCTGCCAAAAGTATCCACACAGTAAATCGGTTTTGGATTTTATATTGTTTTTTTTTATACATAAACTCACAGATTCCCATTTTTCAGATTGGAGGCAGCGATCAGATGGGAAACATCCATTCAGGTCATGATTACATTGGCAAGTTTTCAAAGAAGGACGTTTTTGGTAAGGCAATATTATTACATTGTTACATCATATTGTTACATCAATATTGATTTTATTTTCTAACCAAGTTCTTAGTATCTTATCTAACAACTTAACATTTTCCACAATGAGAAATAACAAGTACACAAACAACGTAAAGACATTAATTTGGTATTTCAGTGCTAGTGTCTCAAAGTATTGCTTGTAGTAGTTACTGTCCTAGTGTCAAACTGTCGTTAGAAAGCATCATTTGTTAGCCCAATGACAAATTTCTTCTGGGTTCTCAATCAATTCAGCCACCTACAGAATGGCAAGCTTATAATAAATTGACTGCCCAGTCATCCAATTGTAATGTTAAACTTGAAATTTTCAGGTTTAACCCTTCCTCTCATAACGACAGAAAAAGGTGAAAAGTTTGGAAAGTCAGCTGGAAACGCTATATGGCTGGACCCTGAACTGACGTCACCATTTGAGCTGTATCAGTTCTTCATTCGAACAGCTGACGCAGATGTGGAGAAACTTTTGAAACTGTTTACGTTTAGAAGTGTACCCAGCATTCAAGATCTGTGTAAAAAACATATGGCAAGTTTACTCCAATTTTAAAGTTAGGCCTACAGTATCAAAAGTGTTGTCACAATTTGACTCTTTTTTGCATAAGTAAAAGCTTAGTTTTATTATTATTCTTGGGAAATTTTGTATTGTTATTGCTTGTTTTTAATCCTAACATTGCTGGTTTGATCCTGAGAAGAATTGGTTGGATCCACCATTTGGACTTTTTTGGGCTAAATAAGACTAGGGGCTCTATATAAACTGGAATTACTGGTTAAATAGGTAGTAAAATTATAAGGTTTGGATTGTTCTCTAACAAAATCACAAAACAATTGCACAGGTGTTATCATTTTAAAATTTAAACGTAAACAAATTTTAAAACATTTTTTAGTACCTTCATTTTTTTTATTTATTGGTCATAGCCTCCTCTAATACAAGGCTGCGGCGAGACAAACCTGGCAACACTGCTGTCCCGGCAAACCCAAACAGCTGATGTACAGCTGTTGATAATGGAGCATATAGACATTGCTTAGGTTTACACATTTTGTTATTACCGTGGCAATAAGCATTCCGGTGCAACTTTGCCACACACCAACAGCTTTGTATTAGAGGATGATTGATTGATAAAAAGGGATGGACTCTAGGTCCAGACACGTCAGTCATAGCTAATGTAAATGTGCCACAGGATCCATGGTATTGGCATGGCATTTCATATGAATGAACAATAAACACATGGGGGGGGGGAAGTTTTAAAAATCCTCCAAATGTCTAGGGATTCAACTTTAAATGGTTTGAATGTTTCCAGAACAAACCAGAACTAAGACAAGCCCAGAAAATTCTTGCAGAAGATGTTACTCTGCTTGTACATGGAGGTTTGTACAACTTTATTCCCACCATTCTCATGAAGATACTCGTATTTAGTTTACAGTTTTTTCACATTGGTTGTGTTATGTATCTTACACAGGGTGAGGCAGTGAAAGCAGAACGATATTGAAAAATCACAAATAATTTGTTCATAGAAAAAGGATAGTTGTTCTAACATAAATCTTAAGTACATGAGTGAAAATTAATGTTTTACTTTATAAAAATGTTTACAGTGTCAGTAAGGTGGCGTTTTTTGTTTTGCAAACATTGTTAAAATCTGAAATGAAATCCGGCCATGATGTTACGTAGCATCTGCAAAACGTCTGAAATTGTTTTGTAGCACTTTGTCATGCTAGCAGTGGCGTCAAAGCTATTCACCCAAAGGAGGGTAGCTTTTCTTAATGGAACGGGAAGCTGTGGCGGTAAACTGAACTTACGATGGAAAGCGCGCTGAGCACAAACCAGACTATCTCTCTGTACACTCTTCTGACGCTCCATACTACTGAAATTTCCACTTTTAGACGCTCAAGGTTTCCCCCGTGCTCTCATAACCCAACCCCCGTCATCTGGAGGCAGAATTGTGACATTTCACTGCCTCACCTTGTACCATGAACAATATAACTTGATACCTATAATACTAGGTTGATAATACTAGGTAATAATGCTTGCTAGTAATCAGTTTTTTTCCAGATTTTCCAGATCTTATAATGGTTGTTTGTTTATAGTAATTGTGCTTTGGGTGATATTTCAGGAAATTTTTGCACCCAATTCATTATAGTCCTCCTAATTCACTGCTTAAATTTTGGAAAACTAAAGGTAAAAATAATAGAAAAATTAAACTAAACTTCCTAATTTTCCTTGTCACTTTTTCTTAGCAGCTCAGTCTTGTGGGTGTGCTATCAAATCTCCTACTCTCTTTATGCAAAACAGTAACTACCTCTAAAACTTAATATTGACTTTAATTGAGCTGCCTACGTATGAGCAGTAGCCCTATCAGATAAAGAAACGTTTCAATTATGTTTACAGAGGCAGGTCTAGAGAGCGCCAAGACGACAACAGCTGCATTGTACGACTCCAGTATAGAACAGCTGGGTAAGCTGACTGCGCAAGATATGGTGAAGCTGTTCAAAGGAGCGAGAGTCCTAGACTTGATACTACGAGCAGACCTCACCATACAAGATCTGGCCATGGAGGCAAAGTGTTTTGGGACTACAGGTTTGTGGCTGGGATACAGAATGTTAAGGTTGTTTGTATTGAAATTTGGAAAACTTGTTTAAGCTTTACAACATATTTTTAGGAAACTCTGTGAAATTTAACTTTTTAAGTAAACTAATTTTTGCATACTCATATGAAAAATAGTTGGTATATTTTACATAACTTGACCAAATTTAATATAAATGGAATCATTTTTACTCAAGTTATCACACTTACTAGCTTTTTGGCCTACAACCGTGTTTAGATGATGCTGAGGAACACCACAATTATCTACTAGATGATGTATACTGGTAATTAATCTAGGACTGTGTAAATCAAGGTGGACAAAGCTCTGCCAACGTCACAGGGACTAAATACTATATAAAATTACTTATTTCGTTAAATTACTTTATTAGGGATAACTATGGCATTGCCACCATATGACTATACGAGTCCCATCATATATCATGAAAATATTTTATTTTTAAAGGATTCTAACTCTTTCTCATAATGTGACTTATCAGTTATGCCAATATTGAGCATGGTTTTAGCCGTTAAGCCACCAAGACAGTCATCACCCTGATCTTTGCTACACCAGAATACCTTCTTCCCCTTCTTTAGAGCTTAAAATTATACTTTTTTGATGAAGTTGGCTGTTGTGTAGGTATCGCTCAGACCATCATCTCAGCAGGTGGGTTCTACATCAACCAAAAACGTGTGACAAACCCGAGTGAGATGGTGAGCAAGTCTGTGCACATTCTGCCCAACAACATCTCTCTCCTTAGAGTTGGTGAGTGGAACACTTGACACTTGCTGTCGGTGAGTCTGTCAGACATTGGGTGGTTATCTGTACTTTAATGACAAAGAGATCGTCAGTTGACCATGATCAAGACTACGATGACTAAGACTAATGACTAAGATCAGCTGTTTCATTAGTCATGATATTTTATTTAGATCCCAATGATCAGAAACAGCTGGGTTCAGTTTTGAACCATCAAAAAGCTACTGACTTTTCTTAGGATAGAACCGGTGACCTTTTGATTGTTAGACAAGCACTATAATAACCACTCGGCTACGGTACCCAGTTGTTATCTAACATTCACTCACATACACATTCATGCAACCATACTGTTCTTCATTTAGATGTACAGTAGAACCTCGCTAATCTGACCTAGGATGGTCCGACTCCTCGCTTGGTCCGACCGTGCCGCTGACATAATAGGCTTCCGCTAACATAACCTTACCCTTATTGTCCAAGACAAATACCCAGAAAGTTTTATAAAATGTGTTTCTTTATTCTAATGTGTTGAAATTTGTTGTATATTTAACTATTTCTGCCCATCTATATCTATAAAAGAGGAAGTATGATTGTATGTACCCTATGGACTCCGAAACCGCTCACAGATTGTAATGAAACTTTCAGGCATTATTAAGCATTATTCAAGGATGGTTTGTGTGGAGTTTGGTGCAGATCCGTCAAAAGGGCTCCGCCCCAGAGGGTTTTAAGGGGTCCAATGTCATACTTTTAGAACTACAATGTTTACAAATAAATATAAGTACCTGGGGACCGAGCTTTGCTCGGAGAAAATCATTAGTTTACTCTGAAAGCAGTTTAGTATTGCAGATACATTAATACATTCCCGAACTCCACACTAATTGCCTTTACTACTTCCTTCACCACTCCCTACGTCGTGGACCTGTTTGCCTTCCTTCCCTATACTATTTTAGAATTGCAGATACATAATTGCCACAGACAGTTCCCACACTCTGCACTGCTAGCCTTACTACTTCCTTCACCATTTCATACTTCATGGACCTGATTCCTTCCCTTCTCATAGCATTTTAGGATGGAAGATACATTAATCTAACTGCCACACACGGTTTCCACACTCTGCAGATACCTTAATCTAATTGTTATGAACAGTTCCCACACTCCGGACTACTCGCCTTTACTACTTCCTACGTCGTGGACCTGTTTTCATCTCTTTCCATAGCATTTTAGTATTTTAGATACCGTACATTATTATAATTACCACAAACATTCCCCACACTCCGCACTGCTAGCCGTTTCCTTCTTCTATTAGCATTTCAGTATTGCAGATATATTAATCTAACTGCTTAACCTTTACTACTTCCTTGACCACTCTTCCTACGTCTCGGACCTGTTTCCCTCCCTTCCCACGGCATTTTAAGATCACAGATACCATGATCTAATCGTCATAAACAGTTCCCACACTCCGCACTGCTTGCCTTTACTACTTCCTTCACCACTTCCTACATCGCGGACTTGTTTCCCTCCCTTCCCATAGCATTTTAGGATTGCAGATACCTTAATCTAATCGTCATAAACAGTTCCCACACTCCGGGCTGCTTGCCTTTACTACTTCCTTCACCACTTCGTTCGTCGCAGACCTGTTTCCCTCCCTTCACATAGCACTTTAGGATTGCAGATACCTTAATCTAATCGTTATAAACAGTTCCCACACTCTGGACTGCTCATAAACTGCATAATCTCTCACCTTAAGATGCCTTTACTTCTGTCACCACTTCCTATGTCGCGGACCTGTTTCCCTCCCTTCCCATAGCATTTTAGGATTACAGATACCTTAGTCTAATCGTCATAAACAGTTCCCACACTCCAGACTGCTCGCCTTTACTATTTCCTTCACCACTTACTATGTCACGGGCCTGTTTCCCTCCCTTCCCATAGCATTTTAGGATTGCAGATACCTTAATCTAATCGTCATAAACAGTTCCCACACTCCGGACTGCTGGCCTTTACTACTTCCTTCACCACTTCCTACGTCGCGGACCTGTTTCCCTCCCTTCCCATAGCATTTTAGGATTGCAGATACCTTAATCTAATTGTCATAAACAGTTCCCACACTCCGGACTACTCGTCTTTACTACTTCCCTCACCACTTCCTACGTCGCGGACCTGTTTCCCTCCCTTCCCATAGCATTTTAGGATTTGTAGATACCTTAATCTAATCGTCATAAACAGATCCCACACTCCACACTGCTAGACTTTACTACTATGTATCGATTAATCTTAAATATAATCTTTGCTCAATAGTAACAACTGATGTTTTCCCTTTTGTACTGTATTTTGTAATTTGCTAATATACTGTGGATAGACAACTTACAAGTCTTTGGTTACTTTTTCCTTGTTATTTAATTCTGCTAAGATGGTTACTTAGCAACCCCTAAGACTAATGTTCAAAAAATGTGAGTTTCATTTTTCTACGTAATTAGATTTTTGTTGGCAGTTTTAACTGCAGTAAATGCGTTTTAGGCCAGAAATAAACTATTTACAACATTTGAAGAAAATCGTCTAAGCCGTTTTCAAGATCTTTGTGCAAGCAAGCAAGCAAGCATACATACAAGCAAACATTGTTCATATTAGAGTATAGGATTTAAAAACAGACGTGCACTCAACAACGTTAAAATTCTCCACTATTAGAATAGAATAGAATAGAAATAGAATAGAAACAACTTTTATTTGAAGCGGTTTTCAGTACAAAAATACACTGCTTTTCAAAACAACTCAGTCAGGTAAATAAGTATCTCAGGTTATTAAATATCTAAACATTATAAGTAAAACCTTTATCAAAGTATTATAAACAATAAAAGGGATTGCAATGCCTTAATATTTTTATCTTTTGTTCTATACCCACACAATCTAACATAAATTATTAAGTGAATAATAATCGTGTGTGCTATCTTAGGTATTCAAATGCCTCTCAATTTGTCATAAACCCACCACATTACTGTCATTAAAAGAAGGAACTCCAATAATACTAATGCGAAAGTTAAATACACCCAAGCTGTGCAACGGGACCAGACCGACGGTTTAAAAAAATGACACCGAACTTGATCTAAGCAACAATCATCAGTGGTAAGTTTAAAGGAGGAATAGTCTTAATCCTAAGAATACCGATGATTTCATCCGAATATTCTATTTTTTTTTTTGGTATATACATTTTCATTAATTATCTTAAAGAACAAATTACCATTTAAAAGAATAGTTGTTCCTAACTGCTAGTTATTTATACATATGCAGTAGGCTCCCACAATATTGTTTTTGAAATTATAGTTTTTGTTCATCTGTCAAAAATAAAATGGAAGCAAAACAAAGAAATGCCGAACAAAGCTTCAAGGTCAAGCTATCCCTTCAATGAATGGACAGATAATGAGAAACTCAAGAAAGAATAGAAGAACAAAGAGAAAGAATAAGCAATGTTTTTATGTCATTGTTATTTAATGTTTTTATTTATAATATTCGTCTGTCCTGAAACAGCGTAGCAGTAGCCTATGACTAGCAGTAGTTTACTAGATTTTCTATTGTTCTGTGCTTTATTTTGCTGTACAATGTTTGGCAATTTGTTTGTTTGAGTAAAAATTTGAGAAAGCTGTGATTTTAAACGTTACAGTTTTTATTACTGAACCAAGATCAATGACTTAACAGAATTATCATGAATGTGCAATAGCCTACTAATTGTATTTTGATGATGTAATAATATTTGCGTATTTTGCAATTTATCACATTGAAGTCCATTTATGCAATATAAGGCATCGTTTATGAGTTAGAAATTACTGTTTTATGTCATGTTGGATTAACCGTGGATTTCAGTTATCCGTGGTCTGTTAAAAATACAGTTTTACTATGTGTTTATTTCAATAAAAGTGTTCCTCTAATAATCCAACCTTTTTGCTGTTCCAACGATGCTCCCGGTCCCGTAGGTGACGGATTAGCAAGGTTCTACTGTAATACGCACGCACCGTTCTGCCAAGAGAGAGCCATCCAGTGTGTTTTGTACTGTTCATGTAGACAATTATACATAGATTAATTTGGTCTATAGTTATCATGAAGTTCTTTTATTTTCAACCACTACAGTATTTATTAATTTCAACACATTTTTCAGGTAAGAAAAGTTACTTCATCATCAGGTGGGCGACATAGAATAATCTCTTAGTATTTAGTATATAATTTGTATAAAATAAAGTATTCCACCATCATACTGACAAATATTTAACCCCCTACCAGAGGACTTCTTCCAATTCTCATCTCAGTTTTGTATGATCTCAGATTTAACTTCTTTGCAGACTTGTTCATCCCCAAAAGAGGCTATTGCGGTTGTAGCATGATCGGAAACACCATAAAGATTGCTAACAAATGCAGCAGAGTTAAGGTTAATCCTCATTTGCCTACCAGAGAACTTCTCTTTTGGAAGTTCACGTAAACATTCTTGGTTGCTGTCAATACAATCGTCAATTTTAGTTGGTGAGCACAGAGGTACATTATCATCACCACCTTGTTGTTCAATTTAAGAAACTTTAATTCGGAATCATATGTCGTCGTTTGGGTCACTGACCTGATAGTGCCTTGCTCAAGTGAATTTGTATTGATATGCGCAACCAGAAGGTCAATTTTGATTTTGTCCGTTTTTTTAAGTTACTATCTGAATGTGGACAAGCAGATTTTCAGTATTCTATTTTGATATCGATAATTATTTTTCAGATAATAAGTCTAGTAAAAAAGGAAGTTTTTCTAGGTTTTTGGCAAAATTTACAGCCGATGCGCGACCGGAAGATCTTAATATACCACACTATACTATTATTTAAATTATAAATGGTACAATGTTACCTGGATCTGCCAAAGTAATCGAAAGGTTGTCTGTCGACTACGCGTTTTGAAGCAATATTAGCTTCATCATCAGGTCCTCAAGAACACGTTTGGTTGATTCCCGTAGATGGTACCAACATCTACAAATGTTCCAAATCTGTAAATGTTACTACAGCGTGTAGATTTACTAGCATTTATTTGATTTACTAGAGTTGCCAAACCAGTACCTCCAGTTGTATTTCTAGCTCAGACAGAAAACTTTTTGTCTAAACGTTATTCGGTTATTTGTTGTTTATAGTGAGATGTTTATAGTGTGTTGTCATTGACTAGACTACCCAATTTTGCTATCCCTTTATTTTCTACTCACTAGTGGAGGCCACAAGCAAAAATCTCCTCTTCTTTACACAGTATTGTATGGCAACCCTACCTTCCTGGTTACAATTATTTTTTAGAAAGGCACTTAAACATTTGACTTGCGAATTTGTTATGACTATATCAATGTCCTTTTTTAACAAATTTCAAACTTATATAAATTGGGTTTTTGGTCTCTGGTCATCATTCAAAAGGAAAAAGTTATTTCAGTCTCGTATCTAGGAAATGTCATTCCACTCACGGTAATAGCTTCTTTCCTTTAGAGAAATTCTCCAAAACCATATTTTAGACTTAACATAAGACATGGCTGCTTATCAACCAAGGCCTTTGACACAGTAACCTGTTATCAACAGTCACCAACGACCTTCACTATTCTACAGTTATCAATGCCCTGATTGACTTTGTGATTATGTGCACGAACACCTAGCAAGATTGTAAACTACCTGTGTCAAAGTCAAAACTGAGTTGTATTGATTTCACCCACTGTTGCATTTTGTATGACTAAGCCTGGTTTGATTGATTTTTACCTCTATACAATGAAAATTTAAAGCTTTGTAGCCTGTATCTTAAGCTCTTGTAAAAAGTCCACTGAAAAAATATTTTTAACTGTAGGCAAACTTGTATATTCTATGATTATGCCAATCTATATAAATTTGAGTTAAGTTTTTTATTAGATGGTTTCTTTAGAAAAAAGAATTTTCATAACCAGCAGAAATAGTGTGTGAACTTATTAGTCTTTGGTGTACTTTCAAATTTTTTTTACTTGCCATATTGAAACATGTAGAAAGACAAGTCCCACATAATAAATAACTAGGTTGCACTTGTTTACGTGAGGACTAAACAAACCGTTATTCAAATCCAGGATAGTGCAAAACTAAGCACAAACAATTATGGCAAGGAGATAGTGTATGAGTTACTGTAATTTCTAATTTTTTTTTTTTTTGTCTATTCTAGTAACATTTATTCAATATTATGTAGGTACACCAAAGTAATACTAGAGTAAAAAGTACTTAGTTCATGTCTACATCTGAGAAAAGCAAACACAAGCCGATATGAAAATGGTAATATGGTAAGCTCTAAAACAAAGGTCCTCTCAGCCTTTTCCCTAACAGCACTGTAACCTTGAGTTTTAGGAGATGGTTCTAAAATAAATGTTTACTGAAAGTTTGACAAAATTCTGATCTTGACTCATACCTTTGCTCATACTGACATCTCTGCAATTAACATTCAAGTATTCTGGACAGTTTTACCATTTGGTAAGGAATTTAATATGTTGAAAAGGAATAAAGCTTGACTCGTCACAGCACTAAATAACATGTTGTCACACTGTAAATTTGTCTAGGTGAAAAAACAACTACAAAATAACATTGTAGATAGTACTTTATTGACCCACTAAAATAAAACCGAAACAGCTAGCCTGCAAAGGGGGACAGTTTGAAAAAGTAAATACATTGGATGCAAAACTTTGGGTCATAATCTCACCATTCCTGGAGACAAAAGCTTTAAACCTTTTGTATAATTTGATGCAACACTAGACTGTCTCAAGAAGTAGCGAGATTGAGCTGTCTAAAGGTGAATAGGACTAACACAGAGAATGAACACGTACTTACTATGTACGCAATAAGTTTATTGCTTGACTGCAGCTTGCGTAGTCATTAATAACACCTAAAACTGTCAAAGAACATTGTGGATTGACAAATTCACTTCTGAAAATACCTTCTAAAGGTTGACCAACATCTAAAGAGCTTTTAATAGCAATTTAAAGAGAAAGCAATTAAAATAAACTTAGATGATTGAATTTCACAGGGTTTAGAGTAGGTCTAAGTAATTTTAATCAGAATGTTTGCAATCCAACTCCTTCACATTATTTGTGAAAAGAATTCTCATCTCAGTTTTGTATGATCTCAGATTCCATTTCTTTGCAGACTTGTTCATCACCAAAACTATAAAAACTCTTTATATCAAAACATTCTTTTAACATAAAACAAATGAAAATATTTTTGACTAGGTTTTTATTTTTTGAATTGAATATTACTAAACAAAGAAAATCAGTTCATAAGGGCAAACACTAATTACTTACTCTCTTCAGTTGAATCTAAGAACAATTTATTAATTATTTGGGAAACAAAAACTTATACTTGCAACTTGTTCCTTCTAAGAAAATGGTTATATCATTATCTTCAAAAATGATCTGGTCATGCCACAAACACAAATTGTACAAGTTATTTGGTAACTTTATCCATAGTTAATATGCTAAAAAACGTTTAATATAATACTAACCCAAATTCAAACTACAATAAATTAAATCAATTATAAAGAGCACTTCTGATACACTTTACAACATTTAAGATAGATTGTGATCCAAGAATAATTGAAATCTTAAACTATGCATTAAAAATTCATCTTGTTATAATAAGCTAATTTCAAATACAAAAAAATTCTTATGGACTCTATGTTATGGGATCAAATTAAACTCTTAATTCTACACTAAATTTATGTTGCATTATTTTAAGTACTCAATTTACACAGACGAATGGAAGTCTGTACCGTATTTACTATTGTCATGATCTGAAAAATTCTAGAAAATGGTAAACCAGCTGACTGACCACAGTTCATTGATAAAACAGCTGATTATTGAAATAACTGTTTAATAAGAAGCTAACTCGGCAAAGGAGCAGCTTGGAATGCAGTAAACTAAACTATTTTTAAGCTAGCGGTGAGTTAACGGTAGGAATGTATTTTAGAGAAAAAAAGCATAAATGCGAAAGCTTTCACAAAACACGATCTTTCCTGTACTCTAACAAAAATAATTAACAAATTATAACATTTCAGCGTTTAATGAACAAAATTTCCTAACTGGTTGACCTTTATACATACGTACCAGCCACAGTTAGGATTTTTAGGAAAATTTAATTATTTTATTTAACATTGTACAGTTAGAGCTGTATTAAGATTTGTTAACAATATCTTATTATAGAACAATATACACATATACACGTATACAGGGAAAACATGGAAATGGCAAAAAAATAACTCTCGCAAAATACTCTTCTTAAACTTTACTTAAGCTAACTTTTTACAAACGACCCCATTAAATGATGCCTACTTCTTACCATGAAACAATTTAGAGAGAATTTATTGTGGAAGACAAATAAAACTGAAATAAAATACCTATACATCAATTAACAGTACGATTACGATGTGTAATTGAATATAAATTATATTCAACATTTATGGAGTGTGAGCATACAAAAATTTAAGAGATACTATTGCTATAAAAATATATTAAATTATAAACAAAATACTATAGGTGTGTATATAGATAAGAGGCACAAACCTTAGTTGGCAGAAGAAAATGAGTTTCAAAGGAAACAGAATCTTTAAACAAATAATTAAAACAATAAAAAGAGAGGCAACAAGTTTAGAAATACAGGTAGTATAAAGAGAGAGGTTCAATATAGTGTGCTCTCAGCTTATGATTCATCTGATTATAATTCTGATTCAAAGCGTGTCAATGAGTCAGATAGGTGTGGTAATGAAGTCATTCTGACGTGTAATGTCCATTCTCACTTTCCAGTAGAAAGATGCAGAGCTGCCAATGAAAGAACTTATACAAATGTACAATAAAAGAACTTATACAAATGTATTACTTTGATGGCACCAAACTTTACTAAATTTAAGCCATTTAACCTTTTTAATAGCAACAGCTGATAAAAGGTCACAAATGGATGGATAAAACTATATAGCACTGTCCAAATCAGTAAATCTAGATAATCAGTGATAAATAATCAAATGATGCTGTATCTCTTTAGTGGCGCTTTCTATCAGCTGTTTTTGTTCCACACTTGGCGCACACTGAGGGAGCAAGTTCTATGCATTTCCTAATTTTAGACTGTAGCCAATAAGAATGTACAGTGGTGTAAACTATATGATTGCGTAAAACGCTTTGCTTGCTCAGTTTTTGCACAGTTTTTACAGAAAAAAAGAAGTAAAAAAATAATCTTTTCCACCCTGTCATAAAAATAAAATAACATAACTTTTGGTTGTGGAACAAAATAAAAAAATAAATTTAAAATTGTTACCGTAGTAAGTTTTAAAGTTTCTCAATGTGATAAAGCTTCATAGAAATAATAAAATATATAAAAAAATGAAACCTAAGTTTAACAGAAACTAAACAAATTAAAAATAAATTATTATTTTAGGCCTTTCTGGCAGAATTGTTAATTAATACACTCCTAAAACAGACAGAAAGTAAATTAAAGACCAACACTCGAGACATCCAAATGGGATTGGTGTCCACAAACAAGCTGAGATTGAATTTTAAAAATCAACTTAAAAGAGTTCATTGAATATTCACAGTAAAAACTAGGCCTACACAGTCACTCAAAACATGCGGCTAAACCCTGAATTCACCTAACCTAACCCTTGTTTGATTCACAGTACACAACTATCGTAACACGACTATAATAAATACTTCTAACTCGTAACAGATGCTATGTACACTAATCTGAACTCTACGAAAACATTTAACGTTCGTTAATTACAGATTTACGCACCATTTAGGACCATTAACAATGGCTATGTACATGTTAAAGCTCCATTAATGGACTGTAAACATTTACGAATGTGCCATGTCTGACACAATATTTACAGCTGATAAAGAATTTAAAGGTTTTACGAGAAAATTACATTGAAGAATTACCACATGATTTTAAGTCGTGTGTAACAGTTGAGAGGAAATTATTCCTAAAAGGTAAACAAACAAATATATTTTACTCAAAACAATATTGACTTATAAAATTATAAAACACATTCGCAATAGTATCTAACTAAAAACACCCAACCACTAATTTGAAATAAACATCTTACAAATATAGCAAAAAATATACATTTACAGCATTTCTGTAATACTGAAACACAAGTTTCGAAGACGGTAAAATATGTAAATGTGAAACTTTACAAGTTTTGTTATACCTACATGGGATGCTGAATGCCTTGCACCAGTTTAAATGAATATGACCAAATAAGAGAGGATTATTTGGCAAGGTACATACTTCAAAGAGAATTCTTCAACAAATAGTTTTACATTTATTAACAAAATTTCTAAATGAACTTAAAAGACAACTATATTGTGTACTACAATTCTATTGTAAGTAAACTTGCAGCTTCCATCTAAATTCCATTGCCGTTTCAAAGCGTTTAGCTGCCCCATATCATAAACTAAAAATACTTTTTTAAGTTGCAAATATGTAAGCGGTATGCAAGAAATTAGAAAGAAAATCATAGCAGTTTTAAAAATTAGGGACAAAACAGCAAACAATTAGTTTGTAGTTGTACATAATAAAATTTCATTTTCTCAAACCACAAAAAGTATGTTCCACAGAAGAGGTAGAGAGACCTTTTGCAGTACAGTTTTGGTTGCTTTTAACAGCCAGAATATAAAATATGTACCAAGCATATAACCTAACTTGCAATATTAAAGAGCCAAGTCTCATTGTATTCCCTACAAGAGCATGATAGTTGAACTATTTTTTAAATAAATGTTGAATTTTTACTTTACAGAGAACACAAGACATTCAAAGTACAAGGCTAACCGGTTTTGTGTCACAACTTGACATTTTACGACCCCAAAGCACTGGTCCAAAAGGGAAAAACAACATGTTAGTATTGAGTATCCAAGCATTTTCTGTATGACAAGCAAGGCTTGTAACCCATTCTTTAAATCAATCTCGTTAACCACTTCTCTAAATTGACCTGGCTGAGGCAAAACATATAACATCCCAATTACATAATTTTGCACAGTTTCACATTATGTTACATTACGAAGGAGGGAAGGAGAGTTTAGTCGGTGTCTGCCTTCATCCCCCGGACCTCGCCTTGCTTCCTCTGACGGTCCAACTCCTCCTTCGTCTTCTCCTCGAGTGCTCGGATGTCCTCCATTGTCAGCCCGTGCCAGCGGTCCATCCAGCAGAACAGTTGTCTGGAAACGTTCACATGATTAGTATTAACACACAACAATGGATTAAAAAGTAACCTTTTAACAAATTTAAAGTAAAACCTTAAATCTCTATTTCTGTTAGTATCTGTTATCTTAAAGCAATTATGATTGAATAAAACAAAACTCAAATTCGTAATTTTAAATTACCACTAATTAGTACATCTTTTGAGGGTGGGTTTGCGGCATTGTGTTCTCCTAATAGAGGCCTATAACTTAATGCAGGCCTACTACTCAACAAATGCTGTCATTTAAGATCTCCTTCCAACTCCTTGGGGACCTTCACCGGTATGATGGTAAATTTGATACTTGCTGCAAAAAGTGGTGTTTTAGGTGAAGTTTTAAGTGTAAAGCTGGAATGCATTATCTGCCTTGTTAAAAAAATTAGATGCCGTTTCCAGACATTTTGAGAGCCCAGTATAGACCAAGTTTTCCCATTTCTCTATATTTGTTGCTAAAACCCTGACGAGAGACACAATAACAAACAGACCCTGGATCCATATGAACCAATGTTTGCCAACATTTTCATAAGTATGTAATATTCTAATACATCTAATTTCATTTTTAACGTGAAAGAAAATAAGCAATAAAGCCAGGTTTGATTTTCTAAAACCAAATTTAAGACATTTTACGTTATTACTAAAAAACAGCAACACTCAACTCACCGATGGAAGACGGTGAACAACCTGCGTTCACTCTTCTGTATGAAGTTCTCCACTCTGGTCTGTAAGCCGAACCACTTGAACTCGCAAGTGACCAGCTTGTAGCAGGTCATGACCGGGTCCACAGCGTCCACCCAGCAGCCCGTTAGCGGACCTCGACCCGTCTTCTCTGACTTAAACTTGGTCGGGTCTTCACTCGGTTTGTAGTCCCCGCTCGACACCGGGTCATTGGCGATGTCGATCTTGACAACCTGAAAGTATTGTTTTAACCAATTCACAAAAAGGTTGGATTGAGAATTTACAAACTGAGGAGTTGGAAATCTGAAGCTAGAGATTTATTTTTCAAATAATTTTCATCTTTTGGTTAATTGTTGCAGGAAGTTTAAAAATAAATTAAAATTGAGTTAATTTACTGGCACAATAACTGAAAATGGTTTAAAAAACGTATGTAAACAAAGTTATTATAAGCTAAAGCAAGGTGTCCTAAAAAAATTAGTAGAGTCCCGCGAACTTGGCTCTCGATAACCCGGCATTCTGGTTAGCTCGGCCATCACCTGGCTCAGAAAATTAGTGACTTTTTGAGTCTGAGTTAATCATAGTAATCATGGACTCAAGCCATCTTAAGTCAAATTATTCGCAACTGGTACTAAGGATTGTTTGTACTATATCTCTGATGACTTAATACTGACTTGTAATATAAATAAAAAAACTGTTAAAAAACTTAAAAAATGTATTGTTTATATTTATAACCCTAGTTCCCGATATCCCGGCATTTCATAAACTCAGCACCCTTCCAGTCCACATTACGCCGAGTTTGCGGGACTCTACTGTAGTAGCAACTAGCAAGAAAAAACTGGTTACATAATTTTTAAGTAAATCTTATATTATACTTTTAAAAGAGGAGTTTCTTAAATTAGTAGTAGTATTTCAGCGATTGGCACTCAATAAATTATCCAGTTGACTGTTGAATTAAATGTGACACATCCAAATCTTTACTAACTGATAGGCATAATTAGCCTTCTTTTCAAATTTCATCTTACTGATTCGCTAGAAACAAGTAAATGATGTGTTTAAAAAAATACCCTGTCTGCAGGAAAAAAAATATAAATTAGTGTAATAATTAAAAAAAATTCAAAACATTTACTGAAACACAATATTAGACGCTAGGGCAGTGTTTACACGAGGCCAGTAGGCAGACACTCTAGTGTATTCTAAGTAACTTGAGGCAAGTATCCTGCCCACTAACGGCTTTGTGGAAACACAGCTTTAGTTAGTATATTATTAAGTTTTTGCTTATGCCCAAAGTCTTGGCTATGGATACTAAACATTGTGGAAAACCTGTAGAAGTATAAAGATACTTTTCTTAATCTTATTGCCTAGATGTCACTCAACAAACCTCTCTAATTTTGAGCTTGTCGGCTGGTAGTTCATGGACATTTTCCTTATCACCTCTGTCCCCGATGTGATAGGACTCTATGACGATCATAAAGTTCTCCTTCATGTAGCCAGGGTTGGTAATGACCGTCTTGCAGTAAGGATAAGCGTTCCATGCCTCCTCATGTATCTCCAGCGAGCCCTTGGGAGCGATCAACTTGATGAACCCAGGTACCTGCACAAACAACCAAAATAGCCAATTATTGAGGGGAAAATTCCAAAAATGTGAGTCAGAAATACAAGGTTGCGTGGTACCATACCGTTTACATACATTTTTAATGTTATAGGCTAGCATTAGTCAATTATAGCTTCAGTAGTGGTACTGATCTTGAAATATTTGTTGAGCCTCTCAACATTCACAGTTGTTTTATTTAAAAAAATAATTAATTAAACCTTCAATCAAGCCACTAACCTTACTCTGAAGGTGGTATATCTTGTAGGTGTACTGCCCCTTGTTGTATTTGCCACCCAGGAGAGGGTAGTTGTCAAAGGGTTCATTCTTTAACACCTCTATTCCCTCTCCGCCTCCAGTCTCGTTCTTACTTGCCTCCGCTACAGAATACAACTGAGCGACCTGAGGATAACAGGTTTTTAAGAGATAACAAACAAAACACTTTTAGGTCTTAGAGACATACTGCCAATTACATGTAATACATGTTATTACGATTTTTAACATTTATGAAAGACACATTAATACAAAGTTCATTTTGAATTCAAAGTTACTAATCAGGTTCTTGGCATTCCAAAATCTAAATCGTGAAAAATATAGTTCTTTGAGTAACAAAACAAAGATTAATATCAGGCCTACTAACACTAGTCACAAGCCTACACTTGAGCTAAGGCCAACTCCCACAGCAGGGGCCCTATTTAATAAGAATCAAAAGGTTAACTAAAGCCAGGTTTTCTTGGGCAAGGAAGCGGAGCGCCGACTTCTCTTGTCTTAGGTAATTTAATAGTAGGTACTGTTTTCCTAGAAACGGAGTGAAACGCTATGTTAATCGCTTTTCAGCACCCCCCCCCTTTTCGGTATGTTTACCCCTCAGAAAAAGGGTTTCTCAATAACTAATATTTATCGAGAAAGTTTAACATCAATACTGGAGTTTAAGATTCAATTATGCGGTTGATAGATGTGTGGCTTACAGTTTCTCAAAAGTTTCTGATCCCTATTGGCTTTACATATAGATAATGATGACACAATTTATCTCATCATATAATACAACTTTTTGTAAGAGATCAGTTGAATGACCCGAATACTTTTAAAAGTTTGAGATAGTCTATTCAATGTCTAACTAAACATTTGACATGTGTTTTGTGAGGTTGAGAGGTTATAAATATACGAGTATGTAAATTACCACAGTTCTAAAAGAATCAATTGGAGTTGTACCTGGTATTCCTCAACAGTAAGTGGTAACGTGACTCGAAATTCTTTGATCAACATTGCTACCAACTACGACGGACGACACAAAAGAGACGAACACTAACTGTGACTGGCTTGTCTGATGAATTTAATGCATCAGTTGATGCAAAGTCTTCAGTCAAAACTGTAACAAAAGTTCTCAGTAAGTACTATCCGATGATTATTTTGGTTACAAATAAATTAACTTAATAGGCTATCGATAGGGAAACAAATTGTTTTAGTGATGGGGCATTCCATTGCAACTCAAATGTATTCAAAATATTCGATAAAATAAGATCTCATTAGAGTATAAATTCTAAAATGCTCATTCAAATTTCTCTACTAACCCAGGTTTGAGTGACCTAAGACAACATTGTCCAAAAGCAAACGACTGAATTTTACTGTACATCACATCAATACGTAGTTTTGCAATATTACAAGTTATAAGTTTCCAAAACAATTTGTCCAAAATCTGCCTAGAAGTTAACAGGTCTAGAACAAATGTTGAACCTATTTCCTTGCAATCAATTTTGGTAGAGATTGTGAAACAATTTACTTAAACTTGTTATTTATAACAAAACTTTATAAATGACATAGACCTATCTACAACTATGAAATAACAGAAAATTTCCATAATCCAACTGTTCAATTTCAATATTTTCAATGGCAGATCCATCAACATTTAGACTAGGCCTTTGTTTCTCTCTTAATTTTCAAATCAATTTTTTAACCCATTGCAAAAGTTTATGCATAGTACGCTTTGATTTCCTTAATGACTATTATCGATGCTATTAATAAAAATGTAAAACATGCAAAAGTTATTATTAGCTATAACTTCTGTTATTCTCATATTCAAAAATATTTCCGAATTTTTTGAAACTATATATAGGCCTACTTATTTATTTTAGTTCCAATAATACAATCTTTAGTCCCAGCTACACTTGATCGAGATTATTATTAGTTATTTTTACCTAATCCATTAACTAAAGGTAGGTATTAAAAGAATCACTATATAGTAATTGTATTAACCACAGACAATAAAAGATACAAGAATAAGAATGCAGTACCAACTTCAAACAACATTTGTCACGTGGTAAAATACACCTAATTGGACAGGCTCATCAACACTTTAGAACGGGTCTATTTGCGGCAAAATAAACTGGAAACAATAAACACCACTGATGTAAACAGTGCACTAAATCTGTAACATCTGCACAAAAAGAGCTTTTCAGCCAACACTTGGGTGTTAAAACTTGTGAGAAATTCATTTATACAAAGCCTCGGCTTATGTAGGAGTAATTTGGAATGAAAAAAAAACAACTAATAAAATAGCAAAACAGTAATGAGAAATTACTTAAATATATTTATATAAAATTATCTAACTACAGCATTTTGAATTGACTAGAGTCAAAAAGAATCACGTCCACACTGATTCTACATCCTTGTTATACTCAAAGGTGTTTGAATAAAAGTATTTGAACTCAGGGGAAGCTACAAATTAACTGAATTTGATTCTTTAAAGTATTCAAACCTCCCATCATTAGATTACATCATCAATAATATGATTTTTCCCAGCAAGGATTAGATGTTTTGGATTAATGTATGAAAAAATATCACTATTTTAGAAAATCAGTAAGTAAATAATAGTAGTAGGTATAGTAGGCTTAGGCATTCTTTGGGTCAAAAGTCTTATTCAATTTATAACCTATTATTAAGATAAGAAACATCTTATCTAAGTTGACATAAAACGGAAACTGTCAAAGTAGCTTTATCTTAATCTTTATTGAGTTAGTAGACACATCCAGTTCAAAATAACAAAGGTAAAAATAGAAAATATGATATGTACTGTATAACAAAAATGGCTAATCAACATTACTTTAATATAAACTCAATTACATATAACTATTAGATCTACAACAAACATTATCATGATTGAAATAAAATATGGACTTTTTCGCTCGAAATAACCATAACAATTTTTAGAATGACATTAAAAGTTAATGCTAAGATTTTTATTTATTATAATTTTTAAACTACTTTGAAACCATTTATAAGAGTTGGTAATTTAATTGTGTTTGTAATTTAATAGTCTACTAGCAGAATACCCGTCCTTCGTACGGGGTTGGCATATAAGTATAAAATTCTTATTGCAGTTATACTCATGATTTGTGTTTGCAATGGAAGAGGACACGGTTTGATAAAATTTGGTTCTTTTAAGTTACGGAAGCTATAGTATTACACATCTACCATAGCCATAATGTTCTACCACTATAAATAAATAATAAAAAAGTAAATTATCGAATATTCGCACAATATGAAATCATTATTCATAAATTAAGAACATAAACTTAACTGTAAACAATCCTAAATGACAATTGTAAATGGCATTGCCGTTGAAAATAAAAATAAAATAAAATAATCCTACTTTAACAGTTCTCACTGCGCATCACAGCTTTTTGTTGCGGCTTGGTTCAATTTAGCTATGTTGTCATAAATTACAAAAAAAATTAATAGTGCTGCACCCTGTTGGTGAACCTTAAAACTTTTAATAGTATTGAATATCATAGAACAACTTGTATAATTGAAACAGCTGACTAAATTCTTTAATCCCTTTTAAATATGAATACTCATAAGGTTAACATGGTAAACTCCAGATCCACTGGGGCAGAGCCCGAAAGGATTTTTGAGATAAGAATATGTCTATATGTTAATCGGGAATGTGAGCTATCATCATACCAAATTTCAGCCCAATACGACCAGTAGTTAAAGCGTGATTGAACATCAAACAAACAAACAAATAAACAAACAAACACACACACAAACTTTCACATTTATAATATTAGTAAGATAAGATTGCAGTAGTTTAAAGTTACATCAATATAAAAAAATTGCACTTTTCTAATGTTTTTTTGATTTTAGAACACATATATTAAAATATCTTATTTAACCTTCTCAATGAATGTTTTGTATTGAATTAATATTAATTAGTATGACATTTTATCATTGTGTAAATTTGAAACTTTACAAATACAAATAGTTACAGTAGGACTTTTAATGAATTCTAATTTTCAAGTCATTATGATGAGTTGGTTTATAAAATGTTAAAACCTACTTTTACACTATTCAAAATTATTAGATTACAAGAAGCAGGACCACAGTTTGTATGTGGCATTCTATGGGCCCGAGAGATATTGGTGCTCTTCTCCCCCCTTCCTTCTGGGGAATTTTTTTCTTTACAAACCTCCCCAAAAAACCTAAAACCGCTTCTGCTCTTGGGCCCAGGCCAACCAGGCCCATTTACTAAAGCGGGCCTGACAAGAAGCCTTTACCAGCTAATGTGTGAAGTACTTTAAGATCATAAACTAGTAAAATACAAAAAAAATTGTAAAATATAAACAATTTTATCTAAATTTTTTCCTATAACTTCGATAAAACCTACTACAAAACAACAACTTCTGTGCCCAATATGTAAATAACATAACCACAGAAAGTTAATCATCGACTGTTGATTTCTTAATCAGTGAAGGTCATTTTCATAATTGGTGTAGTTCCGGTTTCATAATTTTAATCTTTCGAGTATATATTCTACTGATATCAAACTTTCCTATAAATGTGAGCAAGTCTTTCGTACCAATTATTAACACACTTTTCATTTGATAAATTGTATACAGTAAGTAACAAATGCTATAATTTAACACTAAGTAAATAAAGCAATGTAGTTATTAGTAATGTAAAATTATAATTGAGCGGAGCGAATCAAAGCTCTTTGGGATCAACTCCCAAAAAAAAAAAAAACTTCAAATGTTAAACTTGATGAAATAGTTGTAGTTGTATTATATCTATAAACATTTTATTTATTTATTGCTTTATTAAAAACCATTAAATGTGATCGCTCCGCTCAACTAGCTTTCATTGCTATGAAAGCAATCCTAGTTTATACTAAAGCTTGAAAGTACCCCTAAAACGGTCTGACACAACATTGTAGGTACTTACTTTTGTGCGAAGAACTATATACAGATTTATTGAACATTTAAATATATCATTAATTTATTTGGTATCATAGAGGATTTAATATTTTCCAATGGAAGAAAACTTATCAATCATTAAGTGGAAATTAACAAGAGGCTGAAAACATAACTTGGCTGTTCTTCAATCTCAGTTTAAAATCGATGAAGACAAAATCAAGCATTGTGAAACAGCTGAATATCCCTTGTCCTTGAATGGGTCTGAATCATAAAAACAGCTGACCTAGGCCATGACAGGTGTTTATTTTTAATCTACAAGGCACTTTCTCTAATGTGAGGGAAATGTTGTAATTTGTTTTCAAGATATTAGATAGAATAAGGAGATTACTTTGTGGAAAACACAAAATGATATGATTTAATAGTGGGTTTTTTTTTTTTTTTTTTTTTTTTTTTTTTAAGGGAGAGGAGGTAAAAATGCTTTTACGCACACAGGTAGCCAGCCTGTAGTGTGAGACTCCTGAATCTATCGCAGACTACTCACTAAAAAACCCCCTCTACTCTGTTGGACACAGACCTGGAATTGTTTGTCACATTACTTCAAGTCAGGCCAACATGTTACCTAAGCCCTCAGGGCTCTCACCGTTTATGGCATTTGGATACTTTAAGACCTACACCGCATCCCGGTCAAGGTCGAGCTTCTTGGCGCGGAGAATACCCTGGATGTAATGTGACACACAGGTCCAATTGTCCTCACCCTCCGTCATCATCGGTATGACCGTGTCCACCGACAGCAGTCCTACTAACTGTTGAGCCTCCAGGCGGGGCCTTTCCCAACGCTGGCAGTGGAAAAATGTATGTTCCACGTCATCGGGAATGCCTGGGCAGTATATGCAATCGGGTGACACGGCTTTGCCCATCCTGAACAGGTACGACCGGAAAAAGCCGTGACCCGTCAGAAATTGGGTGAGGTAGAAGTCCACCTCTCCGCACCGCCGATTAACCCAAGGTTGGACTTGCTTTATCAGTCGCCTGGTCCAGCGTCCCCGAGTCTCCTGTTCCCAGCTCTCTTGCCACAGCTGGTAGGTGCGGGTGCGTTCCTCTGTTCGTGCCTGGTCCTCCCCACGGCGCTGATAAATTGCTTTTCTCTCCGCCGCCAAAAGTTTGACGGGGATGACTCCAGCAACCACCAGGACGGCGGGTTCGGACACTGTTCGGTAGGCGGATGCAACTCTTAGTGCTGCCTGACGCTGCACTCGGGCAAGCCGCATCCTATATACCTCCTTATTTAGAGCGTCTGCCCACACCTCAGCACCGTACAAGAGTACGGACTGGACAGAAGACATTAACAGCCTTCTACGGCTGGACCGAGGCCCTCCGACATTGGCCATCAACCGGCTAAGAGAGGAGACCACCCTAGCGGCCTTGTCCGCCGTACGGAAAATCTGATCCCGCCAGCTAAGCTTGCTGTCCACCATAATCCCAAGGTACTTGGCAGAACGAACGGTCTGGACTTCAACGGCCCCTACCCTCAACGGCACGATGGTGTCAATCCGTTTTTTTGTTAATATCACGATCTCAGTTTTGCTCAAAGCAAGCGAGAGACCGTGGTCTGTCATCCATGCGTTTATAGTACGCATAACTCGGTTCAGCTTTAGCTGAGCCAGCTCAACGCTACGTGCAGCTATCAAAACTGCAACGTCGTCCGCGTACCCAACCAAAACAGTTTCCTCAGGCATTTCAGACCTCAGGAGGCTGTCATACGCGACATTCCAGAGGTCCGGGCCGAGTATGGAACCTTGGGCAGCACCGGAAGTGACACTCATCGTCCGTGGGCCCTCTGTAGTGTCATACAAGAGGAGGCGGAACCGGAGATAATCCTCTATGATACGCATGAGGTATGCCGGGACGTGAAAGGTGTTCTCCAGAGCATCCAGCATATCGCACCACCTCGCCGAATTAAATGCGTTTCGCACATCGAGAGTGACGAGCAGCACAACCCTTCGAGAGTAGTGGTTAAAATCCTCAGCTCTCATCACGGCTTGCTTCACCTCTTCAACAGCGTCAACCGTAGATCGCCCCATCCTAAATCCATACTGCCGAGGGGACAGGTCCCCCGCAGCGACTACGGCTGAATTCAGTCGGGAACGTATCAACTTCTCGAGGACTTTTCCAGCCGTATCCAACATACACAGAGGTCTGTAAGAGGATGGCAGGTCTGGATCTCCCTTCCCCTTCCCAACAAGCACAAGCCTAGCTGTTTTCCAGCACGAAGGGAAAACTCCTTCGACTAGGCAGGCATTGTACATGCGTAAAAGGATCAAGGGGTTAATAGTCAAAACCTTTTTGAGAACTTCGCCGGGTACCCCATCGGGTCCAGGAGCCTTATTGTTCTTCAGGGATAGGACGGCCGCCTCCACCTCTCCAAGACTGAAAAGTGGTACGTCATCCACCCTTCCGAAATCCCGCAGTGGGCGCAACGTGTGAGCCGGGAAAAGGGACTCGACTATCCTCTCCATAGTGGCCCCATCCATGACGGAAGGTGGAGAGCGGGTGCCAAGTTTCTTGGTTACCAGTTTGTAACCCAAGCCCCACGGATTGGAATCGATATCGTCCCTTAATGTCTCCCAGCAACTACGTTTACTCCGGTTGATGGCTCGACGAAGAGACCTCCTAGCCACTCTGTAAGCATCCGACTTACGACGTCTGTCTACAGGTTCTCTGGCCCTGGTAGCAAGTCTTCTGGCTCTCAATGCTGACCGACGCAATTCCGCAATCTCGGCAGTCCACCAGTACACAGGTCGCTTATTGCACCGGGATCTTCCGCGAGGCATAGACTCATCGCAAGCGGAGACGATTAGTCCCATCATGGATGTAACTAACACCTCTGCATGAGCCACACTAGTTGCGGGGGGAACCACCGGGGTTCCTCGTAAGATGGCTTCATTGAATTTTGCCACGTCCAATTTTTTAATATTCCATCGAACGGGCACTTGACGAAACGCGGCTACTTGTCTCTGATGACCATCCAGGACATCAAAAATAATGTACTGGTGGTCACTGCCCGTGTAATCCTCCAGAACTCTCCAGGCTCTGATCCTTGGCAAAAGGGACTCAGATGCAAGGGTTATGTCTGGGATCGTTCCCCGCATCCCGGGGCGCCGGAAAGTTGGCGTGTTTCCCTCGTTGACGACAACGAGTCCGGCTCTGGCAGCAAAGTCCAGAATGTACTTGCCCCGGGAATTGGTGAGGGTCATTCCCCACTCGACAGCCCTAGCATTAAAATCCCCACCCACGACGACGTGTCCTGTGGTATTGCGCACGCTCTCTTCCAGGCGGTCTATCTTCTCACGAAATTCACGGATGGCCTCGTTGGGAGTGAGGTAGACACTAAAGTAAGTGACATCCCGGCACCGAACCCAAACGAAACCTCGGCCCTTCGCGTGACCCCGTACTTGTACTTTCGCTGCATTACGCGCCCAGAATGCAGCAGTACCAAGACTATCAGGGAACCAAAAAGATGGGTCCCTATCACGGTACTGGTACTGTTCGCTGACTAAGAGCGCGTCGACATCGTGTTCTAGGGCAAGCTGACATAGAAGTGCGTCAGCCGACCTAGATCGCTCAAGATTGCACTGAAGGATTCTTATCTTCGTGAAAGGACTTTCGCTTGCTGTAGTGCAGATTTGAATACACTACACTGTCCAGACCCAGCTATATGCTTCAAGTGTTTGTCAGCGAGCCCATTTTCTTTGCAAAGGAAACAGGACTCGACTTGGCAGTCCTTACGGACGTGACCGACCTCCCCGCACCGAAGGCAGTTCTTGCTTCGGTCGGGTCCCTTGCAGTTTCGGGAGGAATGGCCGAAACAGAGGCATTTAAAACACCTCTTCACTTCCACTCTCCGTCTGAGCCTGCAGTTGACCCAGCCGACTCTCAGATGCTGGAGTCCCAGCACTTTCGTGGCATGTGCGTCTGCCATTTCGGCGACCGCCATCCGCTGCTGACTCCTGTTCGGTTTTGTGAGCCACACCTTAAATAAAGCCGTTTGCCCGCCAAGCTCGGGGACAGCTTTCTTCAGGGCCTCAACAACATCAACCTCCGTCGACACACAATCAATGTCTCGAACCTCGACTGATGTCTTTGGTTCAAGAGCACGGACGGTGCCCTGGCCTTCAACAGCTGCCTTCAGTTCGGCAGTAAAGGCTGCTTTGTCTTTCGACTTACCCAGTTCAAGGAGAACGTCCCCGTCCCGGGTTCGTCTAATCGACCGTACAACCGTATCGGTCTGCTCTGGCTTAGCCTTGGCCTTAATTGCACCCAAGACCTCGGCGAAAGATCTCCCCCCTGAGGGCTTATAGTGTACCCCCAAGAGGTGTATACCCTCTTGAATAGTGGGTTTATTGAATTAACTCTTAACAATGACTCTTGATACAACATTATTTTATTTTTTACACCTCATTCCAGTAATATAAGTAATCTAAACTAAATTCTCAAATATTATATTGTATCCTTATTTTTATGGTTTTCAACGATACCTGTTGTAGGTTACAGATTATTATAACTCTATAATACAAAATCAATATAGTTCTAATTTAAGACTAACAACATTATTTTCAGAATTTAAGATATTGAAAATGTCTCTTATAAACTTACGTTAATACAAAATAAGTTGTAGAACAATAGGATGGTTAAAATAATATTACAATGGATTATTCGTAGAATTATTTAAAACTAATTAATACTTTTAAACAGGAGCATCTACTTTATAAACAACAAATTAATATCAAGCTTCAATTAAATGTATATTACTCAATATCAGAGCCAAAAAGTTTTTGAATCTTGAACTCTATTCCTTTTGTTTAATTTCATTTAAAAGTTTCAATGTTTCTTGGAAAGTCCTTTTCAAATTATTTTGTTCCTTTGATCAACTTCATAATTTCAAATAACGATTCACTGCCATCTTGAATGATTTCAATGAAAGTGTTCACATCATATCATAAAAATGTTAAAAACTTATTTAATATTTTTTCTGTTGCAGATTTATTATTATTTGATACAAAATCTTAATTACATGTGAATTAAAGGTTATTTTACATACTTATTTAGTTGTATTTATTATTTTGCTAGTTTATTTAAATGGTTACCTTATTGAAAAGTATATTTTAGACTATTTTTCCTTTCTCCCCCTATACATAGTAGGCTATATGGAGAAAGTATTGTTTTCGTAAAAATTTTCGAGTTAGAGTTTTGAGTGGATATATCCGATTTGGTTTTCGAAGTAATGTTGGTGTGTGTGTCTGTATGTGACAGATGTGTACAGAGCTACAGGACCACACCTGTAGTCCGATTTTGATGAAATTTGGTGTGTAGGTACTTGTTAGAAGTACTCTATGTATACTCTCAACTGCCTGCCATTTGAGGATAAAATCATATGTTTTATTAATTGTTATGATCTATTTACTTACTTGTTTACTTTTTATCAGTTTTGTTCTCAACCATGTTAATAAACCATCAATTGTTTTTCATCTCTTTTATTTAGTAAAATCTAATCAATCATACTATCTATCATTAACAGTACTAATCCATGGTATCTCCAGTTTTTTTTTCAATTTTTTGGAAATTATGAATTTTAAGGGGGATTTCCCCATAAAAGCCCATAGAAGGAATAATAAGATTTTCTAAAAAATTGGCCTGAACAATTCTTATAAAAACTTTGCAGTATGTTATAGTCCTTTAGATTCTGAACAAAACGGTACAATTCCCATTTCCGTAAAAATTACAGTTCAAAAGTTATTGTAACCTATGCTATTTTCCCATAAAGAATCTCATACAATACAATTACAAAAAATCGGATTTTGGAAAAAACCTGGTTTTGATTCAAATTAATGTGTTATGGTCCTTAAAATTCTAAACCAAATAATGCAACTCTCACCTCACCGCTTACCCATGAAAAAGGTTGTTGACAAGCTTATGGGAGAAAGTATGTGTCAGATTGCTGATACCGTTTATTTACCTATTATAGTCTAAATGGAAAATTAAGAACAACAAAATGTGTCATCAGGATTTTAATAACAGTATGGTATCGTCTATATTATCCTATAAAAAAATTAATATACATTGCTTGTTTGTAGTTTGCATTAAAATGTTCAATGAGACTCTAGAGATTTGCTTAGTACACACGTTTGCTGCATCCGGGGCATTTTGTTTTAGATTCTAAATCCAACAATATTTTGAAAATGGAAAAAATCTGTTATTTGGAAATACTGAGTAATTCTCTAAAAAAAGGCCATTAATAAATTAAATTTAAATTATATATCAGCCAAGAACTTTCCTGTTACCTTGATTTATAAAACTCACTCTTAAAAAAATATTTATTTGCTTAAAATGTTGTATTCACTCTGAAACTAACTAATAGTTTAAAATAGACGTGTAATAGACTTCCAATTTCTTAGATGTAAAAATTATCTTGAAAAATCAAAGGCATTTAAAGAAATAAAAAATATTGTTAACTTTTAAGCCAGGTTTACACAATCTGTTCCTGACCGCCCGATCCCGTTCCTGGTCGCCGGCTAAATTGTGACCAAGAGGATGGGTTTACACGATCGGATATCAGGGTGGACGTCGATCGGGCCCGATTTACAAAAGAGTGTGATAAAAATGTGATTGACAAGAGTATATGTCACAAGGCCCAGTCATCCATAAACTATCTGCAATTGAAAAGATTGCACAAAGCAAAACCATGCACATTATTTTACAGTTCTTGGGGCACCAAAAACATATTACGTTAAACATTCTAAATATTTTCTAAGGGGTGAAGTACCAATTCCTAAAAAATAAACTTGGAATTGGTAAAGTCTTTGATAATTATATATTCTAAATACAGAATGCAAACTGTTAATTTTTGTAAAATAATTTTACTTGAGATCTAGTAGGCACTAGTACATTTTAAGAATTTTAAGTGAATTATTTCTTCTAACTGAAACAACATTCTGCACAACTGTAACAAAACCAATTGTCGGCAGACATAATTGAATAGTGGCAGAAGCATAAGTAGTCTAATCAAAAAAGTGTACAGTAGATACTAGCAGCCGGTGTCACTTCGTGACTTCAAAATCAGTGATATATTCAAATTAATTTATAATTTTCTATTGCTCTGAGACATAGATGATTGATGAGATAGACGATTATTTCTCATCATATCCCTATTATTTTCATTGCGTGTCCAATCTCTTCGAGGCACCTTAGAAGAATTGCAAATACTGATGAAACAATACCTACTATGAAAACACAAAATCTAATGCAAGTAATTTTCTTCCTTACATTTTATACAAATAACATTACAATATTTTACTTGAATTCACTAAAACATCACCAACTGTAACGATAAGCCAATTTTTGTGTGAAAAAATGGTATCATGACAATCTGTTTTGATGTAACTAAAATGTTAACATGAAAAAGTTCAGATGATTGACAACAGAATTCAGCACAATCTCTGAAATTTTAAAAGCTGAAAGGGCTTTCACAGGATTTCATCCAAACCCACAAAAGGCACATCTAGAAGATAAGAGCTTTAAATGCCTATACAAATTTATATTTAGGGGTCAATTTGCTGAATACAAAAAACCAACAAATTCTTTTAATAATATAGATATGAAATACATTGTTCTGGCAGTACTGTATACCTTACCCATGTTTTAATAGGGAAAGGAGTTCATTACAACCAATTAGTTAATTTATAAAAATAAATAAAAAGGCAATCAAATAATTCTGAAAAACTAGAACTAGCCATGGCCATTAAGTGTAGCATTTCAAATTTCCTTATAACGCACCCAAGGAAAAATGAAACCCCCAATTTAGTTTACAATCTACTAATCTAGGGCTAATAGTCTTGATTTGTCCATTTCATTATTGGATAAAAGATAAGATGATAAGAAAATGAAATGCCCAGATGATGTTTATAAAACTATTTTTTGTTAGTTATTTTGATTCAGATCTTGAAATGAATTATACATTGTGATTAACATAAGCAAATTAATTGACCAAATCACTAAATACATGTTAGATTGACTTAAAAAAAAAACACTTTCCAAGATCAAACTTGGCACCTCGAGATGAAAATCATTGGTATCTTTAATTCTAATTAACAACTCATGACTTCTGAACGGAGTTGGTACAACCATTGAGTACAAACGAACCATTAAATCCCTGTTTTCCCTAATTAGCTGTTGTAACGACTTCAATAACGATGTAAAGGTCATTTCGGTAATTAGTTGCTGGGAAGAATCCAAGCACTTATAATCATGATGTCTCCATTTGACCAATGCACATTTTATAAACTAAACTACCAGATAAGAGATTAAACTAAAAGAAAATAATATCTATTTTAGAAGTTATCACCAAAAAACCACTTTTAAAATTATCAATAAGAAAAATTGACAAACTAATAAAAAAAATTATCAAGGACGCCATAAGATCTTTTGTTGAAGGTAAACATTGAATTCAATCCTTTGTTTTCAACGCCAAGCAAAATCCAACTGACTTTGTACTATTAAAGTTTTATTTGTATGGCCTACTAAAATTTGAATTGGACTTTTGTGTTTTCTTCTGTTTCATAAGAATGAAAAATATTGAAATTTATCTGGTGAATATTTGTGTAACATTAGATAGCATGGAGCTTTAAGAAAACTTAATTTACCGTATTCAACCGTTATATTTAGTTACAACTGTTCCTCTCAGTCAAGGAGTAACGTTATATTGTATTTATTATTGGGTTTTTAACGAGTAACATAAATTCCTCGTAGAAGTATTCTTCCACAAATGTAGCACTAAGTAAAAATCCAATACTGTAGGCTTGCTAAGTAAAATGATTTGAAAGTAACTCTTACTTAATACTACGACCTAATTCAATCAGAAAACTACAATTCAGTAATGTCCCGACTGTGCGATTTTCAGTTTCTCACCCTTACTGCGGACAATCAAGTTTTTGCAAAAAATATTTTTCCGGCCAAAGAATTTAAAGTTGATTTACTATAGAAAAATAGTTAAATCCTATCATATTGTTTAGTAACCAAATACTAGGTAGCTGTTTTGTAGCAGCATAATTTATAAGAGAATAAATTTAGGTATAGATATAAAAACTGGTTACGCTATAAAAAACTGTTACCATTTAGCCCTGCCTGCTTTTATGCTCAAATATAAAGAATCACCAATTACTTTCTGTAGAATTAAAAACTGTTTTCTTTGAAGGCCAGGCTGAACAGTTTGGCTCAAGGTCATGAAAATTAAAAGTCATACACCATCATTGGGTGACAGGAGACAAACTACATATCATAGGAGAAAATATTAAATTTAATGGTGACATTTTAAAGTGAATTAATACAATTTGCTTTGTAGTGTAAATTTGTAAAAAGATTGGTATTTTTTTTGTCAATATTTTAAACAAAATTTCAGTCCTGTTGCTTATTTTTGCTAAGGCTGAACAGAAAATCGATTGATGTAAATTGAGTTGGTTGTAAGTAGGCTTATAGAAAAACAAGTTTTCACATCTATGAAAAAAATATTATTTTGTTTGTTAATCAAACATTCAACTTAAATGTTGAATGGACCTTAGGCCCGGTTCACACGAGCGACTTATCTAGCTGACTAGGCTGTGACTAGGTAAGCCCGACTGGATAGCGGACCACAGGATCAAATGGAGCCGTTCAGTGCCGGATTTAGGGTACTTGCGGCCCTAGGCCAAATTACTTGAGCGGCCCTCCCCCTGTGGTGAAAATTCCTTGCGATCGCGGAAGTAATAGTGACTATCTCCTATACATCAAGGGGACATCATCATCGACACCCGTGATCCTGGATGAAATCGTGGACATCTCTCCTAAACCAAGTAAAAGCCATCATAGTTATCCGGGACCGCAGTAAAATCGTGAACATCTCCCGCGGGCCGCAATCACGGGGACATCATCATCGAAACTTGCGATCGCGGCAAAGTCGTGTTAAAAACCTCTCCCGTGGACTGCGATCATGACGACTTCATCATTGTCACCCACGGCCGTGCCGAAATCGTAAACATTCCACTCGGGAAGCCATCACGGGAACGTCCTCATTGACACCCCAGCCGCGGCGAAATCGTTAACATCTCCCGTGAACCGCGATCACGGGGACATCATCATCAACACTCACAGCCGCGGTGAAATCATGAACATATGCCGCGGGCCGCAATCACGGGGATGCATCACCAACACTCGCGGCCGTGGGGAAATCATGAACATCTGCCGCGGACCGCAATCACGGGGACATCATCATTGACAACTCGATACAGCATCTACTTGTGAACGTCTCCTGTGGGCTGCGATCATAAGGACACATCCCCGTCACCCGCGGCCGCGGCTAAATCATGAACGTCTCCCGCGGGCTGCAATCACGGGACATCATCACAGGCACCCGAGGCCGCGGCAAAATCGTGAACATCTCCCTCGGTCCACGGAGACATCATCATTGACAACTCGATACAGCATCTACTTGTGAACGTCTCCTGTGGGCTGCGATCATAAGGACACATCCCCGTCACCCGCGGCCGCGGCTAAATCATGAACGTCTCCCGCGGGCTGCAATCACGGGACATCATCACAGGCACCCGAGGCCGCGGCAAAATCGTGAACATCTCCCTCGGTCCACGGAGACATCATTATGGTCACCTGTGATCGTGGCAAACTGGTGGTTTAAAATAAATTATTTTTTTTTATGTTATATAAAAATTGTTTTTCCCAATCCTCTGCGGCCCCCTTTTGTTTGCGGCCCTAGGCCGCGGCCTAATCGGCCTAGTGGTAAATACGGCACTGGAGCCGTTCACACGAGCATAGGGCGACGACTAGCAAACCGTGTTCGAGCTTGGTGTCCCAAACCATAGTCAGGCCCCGCTTCCCAGTCACCCGCTCTAGCTGCGTAGCAGTACACATAGCCTTATGGGAGCGTTTACACGAGCGATCAGTCGTCGCGCTGCAACTCGCATTCTTCCCTTTGTTCTCATTGTGCGCCAGTGATGGATCCGAGTGGCATTGATATTGATATTTTTATCAAATCAGTGAAGCAACGACCCTGTCTTTGGAACACTTCTCTTTTGGAATATCACGATAAAGTATAAATAAAATAATAAGAATAATGAAAATAATCATGATGGCATAATGATAAAAAATAATCTTTTAGTTTCAATTATTATTTTGTTTGGTTTCCGTCATTGTAAAATTGGGTTATTGATTGACAGAAAATTAGCAACGTTCTGAATGACATAAAACTTGTTTGGTAACTGTATTACAAGTCCAAAAATACGAATAAACAAAATATAAATTTGTAACCGACTAAGAGGTTTATAAAATAATTTTATATTGGCCCTATATGCTCTAAACAATGATGTTTGTTAAACCAAACTTTATAATAGTTTAAATGATAGTTTGTTAGGTGAATTTAATTATTCTAATGCAAATTTAGTTTTGAAAAACTTTTATAATGTTACTTAAAACATCGTTATTGTCCAAAACATCAATGTACGAAAAGATTCACTTAGTTACCATTTACGCAAAAACATCAAATATTTCTAGAAATACATCAACGTATAAAAAAAATTGATGTATAAAAAAAATCAATGTATGGAAAACATTGATTTATCGAAAACATCGTTTATCGATGCACATTCATTTATGTCACACCTGCGACCTAGTCCGTGGACATGTCGCTCGTGTGAACCGGTGTATCCTGTGATCCGCTACCCAGCCGGGCTTACGTAGTCACAGCCTAGTCAGCTAGATAAGTCGCTCGTGTGAACCGGGCCTTATGGACTTAAAATACACTAGCACATTTACTACATGGGCCTTTCTCTTAGTATCTCCTCATCATCCCAATAAGTTACCTTTTATCATAGGATGTAAAGGTGCATGTATTGTATGTATTGTATTGTGAGAGGGTTGGACTCGTGGTCCAAGCACGTCAACCGAAGCTTATTGTGCATCCCACTTGCTGCTAACTGGGTATGCCTATCCCCGTGTCTTTGACTAGGTGTAGGAGCTTTTGCCCAATGTTAGCGTCTGGTTCATCACCTGGCTGCTTTAGATCAAACAGAGCCCTTCTCCTAGCCCCAAGTCCATTCCAATCCAAAATAATGTGTTTTCAGTCTCATCGGACTGGTTGCAAAGTCAACACTCCTGATTGTCATTGACAATTCCTAGAGTGTGGAGGTGTTCCCTGAAATGGCCAAGTACCAAGTTTATCCTGGTTCAATGATAAGAGCAAGTACCTGCTTGACCTGCCCTCTCCCCAGCTTTGTCAGCCTGCTAGCTAGGTTCTGAGAACAATTTCTTGCCAAGTGATTGTCCACGATAATTACGCCAAAGCTCTAGGTGTTGTCCCCTGGCTGATTGCATGTTTAGCGGTAGCTTTGCTGATACCACAGAATGGCTCCGGTCCAAAGAATGGCATGCTCGCACCTTTTTTTGCCAGTTTATCTGCACTTTAAGCTTTAAGAGCAACCTGACAATTAGACAAAATCACTATCATTTTGTCTTGGTAGCATCTGGCTAGTCCTAGGTTGGCACAAGCCAAGATACCATAGATTTCTGCCTGGAAGATGGTACAGTATCGTCCCAGACTGGCAGAAAGTTATTTTCTAGGCGATCGACTGTACACTCCAAAGCCAGATTTTGCATCGATTAGGGAGCCGTCTGTGTACCGGACATAGCTCTCTGTTTCTTGTGGAATGCCTTCTTGGTATTTCCAACCATCCCTGGAGCGGAATTCAACAGTGAAGGGTTTTGTGAAAACTGCTTCTGTGCTTAGGAATTCTGAGGTCATGTCAAACACAGGACATGCAGCCACAGTTTTGGCAATGGCACAGTGGCCTGCCCCTGACAGGCCCTCCCTGCACAGATGTGCAACCTTCAAACGGTAAGCTGCCTTGAGGGCTTCAGCTTTGAAAAAGATGTCCAGAGGTAGCATCCCAAGAGCGACATCTAGAGTAGCTGATGGACCTGAAGGCACCAATGGCTTTTAGCGTACCAAGCCTTTGCAGGCTTTCTACTTTGGCTATGACAGTTACCTGATTCACCTTTGTCCACCAGATTAGCGAACCATAGGTAGTTTGAGGCCTAACCACAGCCACTTATAGCCAGAGTGCTATGTGGGGTTTAATTCCCCAAGTTGTTCCTGCAAATCTCCTGACGTCATGATCGTCCATTGCATAGCATTGATCAAGTGGTTGTTCCACGTCAGATTTGAGTCAAGTGCCAATCCTAAATACTTGACTGTACCCCCAGCTGAGTAGTGCAAATTTTCAGCCTGGAAAGAGAGTCTAAGTTTTTTTTTTTTTTTTTCTGGTGAAAGGGACTACGACTGTCTGACTAAGAATGGGGGGGGATTTATGTTGAGTCCCTCTCTGAGACACCATGCTTTAACATATTGCAGGTTACAAAGTTTGTGAATTTTCCTTGTACCATGAGGACTACCTCATCTGCGTAGGTAGCCCTGGACAATGATTCTCTTGCTGGTGAGTTCACATAAAAGATAGTCCACCACAAGAATCCACAGTAAGGGTGAAAGTACACCGCCCTGTGGACATCAATTTTTGCGTCTTGAGTAAAGCATATTCTCTGTCCATCTGCACAAAGATGCATGGACAGTTCCTTATTTAAATAATTACTTTCTTTTCACTATCATTAACTACTGTAATACACATTTGTTCAAGAGGTTTAACAAAAAAACTTGTTTAAAATACTTGTTAGCTTCCACTAGGACACCTCCACGGATAGGGTTTTGAATAAAACTGACCAAACCTAAATAAAATAATCACCACAAAAAGTTAGCTACGGTACCGTAACTACAGACTTGGAACCTGTAACACGCCCAATATTTTCTACAAATGTTCCTGTAATTTTTATCTTAATTAGTCTATAATCAAGTTCAGTTACACAGACAACTAGGTCGAGTTAGACAATGTCTGTTTATCAGTAGAGGTCGTGGGTAGTCAAGGGCTCGACCTAATGATTGTAGCACTAGGAGATAAACACACTTGAGGTTAACTGGACTCGGCTGATAAAGACAGTAAATAAACAAACTTATAATGTAGGGTCTACAACTCTTTGATCTCGTGTTGTACTAATGATCACTCATGATCTTTAGTAAACGGCTGACATGAAATTGGTTGCTCTGTATTAGTAGAAGTGATCAAGATTAATAAATAAAGTAATAAAAATAACTTAGCGTCAGACTGAGGAAATAACCAATTCAATAGTTTCTTTTTACAATAGCATTAATCAATGAAATATAATTCACCGCTTACTAATTATTCAAATATGTTCCATATTATTATTTTTTTTTCATAATATTCTAATAGCAGAACCAAAACACTTTAATATAATAAGTTATAGTACAATTTTGACATGGAAAAATAATAAAAAATTTGCTATTTAAATTAATAAAAATGTTTCATATAATTACTGTATTTGAATAGCCTAGTCTATTATAAACACCTTTTGTAGGGGGCAATAGTTAATTTTGCATTGTTTTCTCTTTTCTTATTAACAGAGTAATTTAAAAAAATTGTAGAATCAGATCTTAGAGATTATAGAGTTCATTTGATGTATTTTTAGCAATATTTAAAAAAGGATCTAGTAATAAGTTGAATCCGAATCACGATTTCGTAGGCCTACTTAAAGCAAAATGGAATGTAAAGCTGATGAGGAAGTTTCTTACACATACATATATAAAGCGGTCTATATAGACTAAATTAATAGTTGGAATATTAGAGAAAGTAAATTCAAGAAATTTATTTCACAAGAGTAGTGTTTATTTCCAGCCTGTACAACATAAAGCTAATTAGGCTTAACAAGAGTTCTTGAGTTGTAGGGTCCGAGATAGCGAGGGGACAACGGAATTCCGGCCACTTCATATAACAGTTGTTTTACTATTTTAATGAATTTTCTATTGGAAAAACTATTACTGCGCTTCATGGTAAGGCAGTGTCAGTGTACTTTAAGTGAATTCTATCTAACCACAAACAATTTGTATACATGCAAGTAGTTACTAGTATGTTATTAGGCTACATGGAAATTTTTTGTAGGCTATCTCTCAATCTTTTAACAAAGGTAAAAACAATTGTTGTGGATCTCTTCAAACCAAAATGGTCTTTAAATGTTCAAAATGCTGTAGCTAAAGATCTAAACTCAGTATATACAAGTTCTTAACCCCTTACAATCGGCCTTGAAGCCATCAAACAATCATTTGAACAATAATTCTCTACTTCGAGTCATATAAAATGTTGAGACTTCAGCCTGAATTATGTTGCTTTGGTAGCCTAAGTATTGATTTTAAAATCTTGGTTTTTATATAGGCCTAATAGGTAATTAATTTGTTCATAAAATATTGTACATTACCCCCCACGATCATGATCAAATCATGAGCATCTGCTGTGATTTGCAGCTAAATCGTGACATCATCAGTGGTCACAGCAAAATTGTGAAGATATTCAACAGGGACACATCCATCGTCTCCCGCCTTTGCAAGCCATTATATAAACATCTTGCACAGTCATGGAAATATCATCATTGTCTCCCGCAATCGCGACGATATCACGAACAATTCCTTCGTTCGGGGAAACGTCATTATCGTCTCTAATAATTACGACAAAATAAAGATTTTTCAATCACACAAACTTCGTAGATGCTTTTGATTCCGAGTGTGTGCTGCAGCTTATTTTAAACTCCTCTGATCTTTTTACAAGCCTCTTATTCATTCTGCAACAATTTTGCACTGTTGTCTGGTGTTCTGCTTTAGGAACTTCAACCTACAATTGGTTGGCCTAGGGAAATATTTAATCAACTTAAATCATTCACAAAAATTTCAGGTTTTATTTGTCTCAATAGCCAAACATTTTGATACTGGTGTTGTGCCTGGTTTTCACCCAAATGTTGGTAGCAGATAATCTTTGTGGTGGAGAATAGGTTTGAAATTTGTCTCAATAGTCAAGCATTTTGTCTCAATAGCCAAACATTTTGGTAGTGATGTTGTCCCCTAGTCTTCACCCAAATGTTAGTAGCCACAGATCATCTTGTGGCGGGGAATATGTTTGAAGTAAAAGTTCCTCACTGATGTTTGTAACTGACCATTGCTACAATGTTTTAATTTTTCAGATGTCTTTATGGTCTGGATCCGTGTAGGCCTACCTCGTAGAAAAGCTTGGACTCTGAAATCAGGTGTGGACTCTTCATACCACAAAATAATCTGGACTTGTAAACCACATAAGAGGTTTTCACAAAGCTCAGACTCTAACATTATAGCTTTAGGTGGATTCAAAACTTAAGATAACCTGCATTAGTGAGCCTTGAAGAATGCAACAGCTAACTTTATGTAGGTTCTATCGTAGGTTGTTTTTTTTTTAAGAGGTACTTACTAACTTACTTACTCCTTCTTCATCTTTTACCCAAAAAAAGGGATAAATTGCGTCTCGAAAAAAAAAAAACATTTCTTTTACACGCACAAAAGAAAAATCAGTCCACAACGAGTAAAACCGTTTAGAAATAAAAAATTAATATATATATACATATATACAAGTTAAAAATGACTTCCAGGTTTGATGGAAAAGATGGCTACCGCATGTTTGATATTTCCTTATCATTCATGAACTCAAAGATGCTGTAGTAGGCTCTCTCTTTAATTAGCGACATTAGCTTGTCCTTGAGATAACCCCTTTTCCAGCCCCTAATGGCCATTGGCAGTTTGTTAAAGAACTTAAGCCCCTGAATTTGGTATGTAACAGCTGTCTTGGAGAGCCTAACGCGGGGAACATCCAGCATGTTTCTCTGCCTGGTGTTGTAGGGATGGACCATGGCACGGGACGTAAGGTCTCTATGTTTATCCCAAACATGAAGAAGGCACAGGAGAACGTAATGACCGAAGATAGTAGGTATTCCTAGTCTCACAAAAAGGGGCCTACTATGAGCCCGTCTGTCACTAAAGGTGATGATTCTTAAGGCCCTTTTCTGAATCTTGAGAATCTCCACTGTGCTTAGCTTAGGCTTACCTTTTTTGGTATCGAAATTTGACAGAATAAGTTAACTTACTCTCCACGTATAAGTATTTTGTTTTGTTTCCACAAATTTCACAATTTTGATTAATAGGTAGGTAGGCCGAAGTTTAAAGTTTTATTCGGCGTACCGTAAGTCATTTCTTTGACTTAAAAATTAAATAAAGGAAAAAAAACACATTACTAAACTGAACCCATTTTTACAGTTAAATATTTAAAATTCACAAGATTAGAATCATGTTTTACTTCCATTTTTATTTAGCCTACAAGGGTAATTTCCTGTTAAAGTGAACATTCATTATCGATGATTTCTTTTCGATATATCGATAAGTATTTTATTTTTCTATCCGATATATTGATAATAACAAATTGAGACATCATATCAGCTGACAACTACAATAAGGATACAGTAAATAAATATTGTTCAGTATCAACAAACAATAAAAAAAAATATATTAGGCCTATATTGATATGAAACTGTTCTAAACTAACCTAACCAACCAAACATGCTTTAACATTTTAAAATTCCATTTGATAGCCTATTCCCCACATGCTTTTTCAAAAGGAATTTTGAAACGGTAACTTAGCCTACAGCAAGTTTGGTTAGTTATGTTAGGTTAATTTAGAATAGTTTCATTTCCTAATCCAATATAGGCTATTATTTTTTGCCTAAACAAGGTCCTTATTGCCGATGACTCAACCTTGGTAAACAGAGGATTAAGGGTTGAAGACGTTCTGTCAGATTCCAATGAAACCTTCACCTCTGCTAAAAACTGGTTTCAGAGCAATAAGTTAAAACTTAACGAAGATAAGACTCAAAGAATATTATTGTCTCTAAAAAGAGAAATTCCAGCGGGGAACAATGAACCAGTCAAGATTCTAGGCTTCTGGCTAGATAACAGGCTTGATTGGAACTTTCATGTGGCCAAGGTCTGTTCAAAATTATCAAGAGTAATTTGCCTTCTAAGGATATTGACAAAGGCGTTAACTGTGGATCACCTTCTAGGAATTTATCATGCCTTGTTCCACAGTCATGTGAACTATGGTCTTCTGTTGTGGGGACACTCGGCTGCCTGCAGTGATGCTCTTATGCAGTGATGTTGATTTGTGTAACCCAAACAGGAAACACATTATCTTAAATGAAACTCTTGCTATGCACAACATCCAGAGACTACAGCTTCCACCTACGAGAATAACAAATCTAACACAAACCTCCATTGACTGGATATGTACAAATATGGACACAAACCAACTCACTCCAGAAATCATCAATGCAGGACTTTCGGATCATACTGCTCAACTCTGTACTGTAAACTTCAACTCACACATCAACTCAAGTTATCCTGCCCAAATTGGACGCTGTCTAAAAAATAAAAACCTGCAAGACCTCAAGTATCTTCTCAGTCAAGAAAACTGGCTTAGTGTTACCTCAATAAACAATGCCGAAGAAGCTTTTAAAACTTTTAGTAACATAGTGAGAGTAGCTATGGATGCAGCCTGCCCCCAAAAGAAGATAAAAATACAAAGAAAACATAAACTAAAATTCTCCATGGACCCAGAAGCAGTGAGACTTAAAGCCGAATTTCTTAAAGCTCTAAGAAAGTTTGAGGTGACGGGAAATCCAGATGACAGAAGGGTTTCTATTGAAAATAAAAAGAACTATGACCTGTACTTGAAAACGATGCGGAAAAAGGTTAACTCTGACCAGTTGATGAAAGCTGAAAATAAATCTAAAGCTATCTGGGAAACAATAAACACAGTGTGGTCCAAAAAGGAAACATCCCTAAATGAAATAACCCTTCAAGTAGATGGCCAACTCATAAGTAATGTGACCCATGTTGCAGAGCATCTGAATACATTTTTTTACACAAGTAGGAGGAAAAACAGTAGAGAAACAAAAACACCTAAAGACCACAGCTCAAACTCCTGACGTAACTCAAACAGGTCCACTGTTTTCCTCCTTTCAAAGCACAGACGAGAAGGAAGTTAAAATGATTATAAACAAACTTAAAGCAAAAAACTCGTCTGGAATTGATGAAATCTCGTCAAAAATACTTAAGCATTGCTGCAATGAACTAGCACTACCATTGGCTGATTTGATAAATAAGTCCCTAAAACAAGGCATCTTTCCTTCACTACTTAAAATAACTAAAGTATACCCGAAATTTAAAAAAGGTAGCACATTAGAAGCAAGCAACTACAGACCAATTTCCCTCGTTTCCACCTTCTCCAAAATATACGAAAAAGTTGTTTTAAAAAGACTTTTAGACCACTGCACAAATCACAACCTACTAAACAACCTTCAACATGGATTTACAAAAGGGAAATCCACAACAACAGCAATTATTCAGATGGTTGAGTCCCTGATTGACAGCCTAGATGAAGGAAATCTAACAACAGGAATCTTTCTTGATTTCAGTAAGGCATTTGACTGCCTTGACCACCAGCTAATCATTAAAAAGCTGGATTCCCTGGGGGTATCAGGGATAGTAAGAGAATGGTTTCAAAGCTACCTTACAGACAGGAGTCAGTTTGTAGAACTAAGGCACAGAGATAACAGCCTAATAAGAAAAACAAGATCAAATTTTCAACCAATAAATCGAGGAGTTCCCCAAGGTTCAGTTATGGGTCCGGTACTGTTTATTCTTTTTACCAACGATTTGCCGCAACAAATAGGAGACGCCTGCCTTACTCTTATGTATGCTGATGACACAACCTTAGTGTTTAATGAACCACTAGCTGAAAATCTAGAAGTAAAATCCTATGTGTCACTCAGTATGGCCTACCAATACTGCTATAACAATGATCTCGCAGTAAACACGTCTAAAACAACTCAAATAGCTTTTGGCCGTAAATCTCAAGAAGTGCCACGACTCCCAGATGTAGAAGTGGAAGATGAAGCTAAGTTTTTGGGCATCACACTCGACAAGAATTTAACCTGGACCCCTCATGTGGACAATATATGTAAAAAATTAAGTTCAACCATCTATGCTCTTAAACATATAAAAAATGCAACAGATGACATGACAACAAAAGTAGCATACTTTGCACTTTTCGAGTCGCATATGAGATATGGACTTGTAGCATGGGGTGGAACCTCTGCCACTAACATGCAAAGAGTTCTCAGAAAACAAAAAAAGGCAGTCAGAATAACTGCAGGACTCCACAGACTCGACAGCTGCAGGGAAGCATTCAGGTCACTCAAAGTACTTACCCTTGTAGCACTCTACATCCAGGAAGTTGTGTTATTTGCAGTAAGAAATAACCCTACAAGGCGTGGCGAAATGCACCAACACAACCTGAGAAACACCATGCAGTACAACCTTCCACAACATCGCACGGCACAGTTTGAAAAGAAACCTTCATACGCAGGAATGAAAATCTACAACAGGCTACCTCCAGATCTAAGAAGCAAGTCAGAAGATGACCTCAAACCAGCTTTGCATCAATGGCTCATTAATCGACCTTTCTATTCCTTAGAAGAATACCATCAACAGGTCTTTGACCAAACAACACCTCAACCAAACATTTAGAAAAAATTGTAAATTGACGCTACTACTATTCTTAATGAATGTGTAAATAAAGATTATTTGTCTATTGTCTATTGTCTATTATTCTGCAGAAGAAGGTGCTAAGAGTTATGGCTTCAGCTCAGGACCTTGAACACTGTAAACCTCTTTTTAAAGAATTTAGAATCCTCACAGTATATAACCAGTATATTTTCAACTCTCTCAACTACATCAAACAGAATATGAATCTTTTTAATGACAGAACTACCATACACCTCAACATCGAACTCGTAAAGCTCCAAATCTGGAAGTCCAAAGATGCAGGCTGAGCAAAACACAAAAATCCTTTCCAATTGCAGCCATAAAACTATTCAACAGCCTCCCAGCCGACGTGAAAAGCCTCACAACCTCAAATTTCAAGAACCACATCAAACATGAACTTTTAGAATGGCCAGTACCTATACAACCTGAACGATGCAGAAGGAATCCCACTATTCAAGGGAAAGAAATAGCCGAAAGGCATTTGACGCAGTCAATCCCACAAGCTGGGTCAAAGACGAAGACATCAAGTATCAAGTAAGTAAGTTAGTTAGTTCTTAATTTGTAATTTAAATGCGTTTGAAGATATTAAAACTGAAGGAATACGGATCGTGAAGTAAAAGAAAAATATCGGTACCGGTATATCGTAAAGAAATCATTGATAATAATGAATGTTCCCTATAACAGGAAAGTACCGTACCCTTAGGAAGACTGCACTTTAGTTTACGTCCTACATTTACTCACATACTGCAGTTTGGTTTTCAAGGTTAGGTTTTGTACAGTTCCATTTTATAATCAGCTGGTAGTTAATGTATAGCTTAATAGTAAATGTATGACATAAACTAAAATGCAACCAAAAGGAAATAAACAAATTTAAAATTTGGTAAAACATGAAATAAAAAACCTAGGCCTAGGCCTACTGTAAAACCCAACAGTTTTCTGAATTGATAGCCTAAAAGGCCCATAGCCGACCCAGTGCTAGCTTAACCTGGTCCAAAATAATGTCTAGATCGACTAATCGACTGTAACTTAACTTATTGACTTGAGTTAACCGCTTAGCGTTTAAGCCAGTAAGGTTTAACTCAACTTAAGTAAATCATCAAAATTATAATGTTGTCAAAATTAGAATCTTGTATAAGTTAAGTACATTTTATGGAAACATCACTTCCGTAGCTGTGAAAGGATTGTATAGGATGCTCAAAACATTTTAAGATTTTTTAATAATTTGTTTAAGGCTTGGGACTATTTTGAAGTTAAAAATTTACTTAAATGAAAATATAACTGAATTCAGTCTTGGCTTTAATTTTAACCTATTTAAATTAACTTTTTTTAGGCTATGTCCTGTAAAGTGGCTCATAAAACGTAACTTTTATTCTAAGCTAACATAAAATTGAATAACAAAATGTTTGAAACGGGTTTTAGTTATAAGAAATAGCCTGTAAGCACATTTTAAATTTCCATAATGAATAATGCAGTGTCATTTAAACATCTCAAGTCAGCAGTTTTGAAATGATCTCTTACACTATCAATAGGACTAATTATCGAAGCCTATTATACCTATATCTCTCCTTAAAAATAGTGTAAATTAATCACAAACATCTCAAAGAATCTAGATCAATAGCAAGATGAAATTAAAACATAGCTTCCTCGGCCTTATAACAAGGCTAACCTCTACATCAGTTAACCTTGTAACCAATATAAAATTAATGAATAAACTCACCTATTTACAGAAGACAGTCTTTGGTATGAATCTAAACTAAATCACTGTTCATTAAATGAATAAAATTACAACTATTTAAAGCTAAGCCCGGTTTAATACCGAATTTGAGTGGTATTACTCCCACTGCACACCACAGCAGCAGAAGAGAAAATCTAAGAGCTGAGCTGAAATGAAGTGAAGTGGGGTTGCTGCTGACGGATCAATGCATTTCGTCACTATCCAGGCAGCCATGGCCACATGAGAAAATTATATATATAATAATAACACTTACACTATGATTGATTATTAGAGAAGATTTTTGTTTGCTGCCGTTATCGAACCAAAGAAAATACGATAGTGTATGATACAAAACATAGTGATTTAGATGTTGTGCTCACAATTAAAATAAACTAATGTCTAGGATATAAATGCAAACTATTTTGTTTAGAATACCTACATTCGTAGGCCTATGGTTATGGTTGCCATTTCAGATTTAAGTATTTAAATTATTAAATATAGCATCCCTCATCAATCTTTATATTGCATCACTAGTTTAGTTACTTATCCTAGCTGGATCCTTTGTGTGCCCTATTCATATCAGTATAGCACATAAGGTATATTTCCCAAGAGCTTCAAATGTATGCCATGTAGTTCCCCTTAACAAAACTGTTAACCCTTCCCAGGTCAAAAAGTACAGACACATCTTTCCATCTTTCTATTGTCCTGAGTTGGTCAACTACTGGTCACTGGAAAAGTTTTTCTTTTTAGGATTTGTTTGGTGAATTCGGTGAGAGCAAAGAGTTCACTCTAATGTCTGGAGTACCTCAAAAGGCTTCTGGGTCCCTTAACCCTTTCATCAATATTTTTCATCATTTAAATATGTGTACACCCTTATAATATTATTTTCTGATGATGTTGTTAAATTAAATTCACGGAAATAGCCACAAACCTCTGTTCCTCTACAGTCCAGCCTTGCCTCAATTCTTGACTGATGCAAAAGGAACGTAGCGTGAAGCTCAATGTCCAAATGTTCAATAACGACCTTTCACAAACTGGAAACCCGTGCCCCCCCCCCCCATCTTATTGTAGACCCATAACTGACCTTCAGCCTTGAGAGGGTTACAACAACGGTGGATCCTGGATGTGACTTTCTCTACACCAACATTTCCATTGACGATCACACTGATAAGCTGTTGAAGAGCCATTACAATGCTGGGATTTATAACAAGCACAACTCGAGGATTCAGTAACTCTACAACTCTGATAACACTAATTGTTATATAGTGAAATTTGTTTTAGAAATTTTTCTTCAGCTCTTTGGGGGTATGCCCTGGAACCACCCTCAGCCCCTGGAACTCCGTGCTCGTGCAACAAGTTGTCTTGCTGATGCCATCCTGATCTGTACAGACTCCTCAATGGACTCGTAGACTGTCTGATCTCCTGGGTTAAGTGGGTATCCCAATATCATTAATAATTCACTCTCAGGATATTATACACCATACAAGACTCTATTCTTTTACAATCCGCTGGCACATATTCCTTCGGCTTATGGGGGATAATGTTTGCAAACAAATAGATTTCTTTCACAGCAGTCTTCAGTTTATTAGGAAAAGCTCTGAAACACGTGTTCTTTGTTCTCTTGAAAATAAGTTTTTTCCCCATCCAGCTTAATTTATTGTTATAAAATATTTATTGTATTAATTAAAATTGGAAGAGTACGGTACCCATAGGTTTGCTGCTGCAGAGGGAAGGCAATAGTGTACCTATGTTTTTTCAAACATTAGGTTATATAATGAAATAAATAAATTTGCCAAATTTGATCAATATATAAATCATAAACAAGCAAACTACAATTTATTTTCCCTCCATATAAGAATAAAATGGGAATTTAAAATTTACAGTTTTTTTCAGTAATTATAGACGTAGAAAAATGCATAAGCATACTAAATCTTAGTTATTTAAGCTAATCAAAATGGATTATAGAAGAATTGGAAAATTTTATTTTTTGAGGGTAAAAAATTAGAAAAAACATATTCTTACCCCTTGAACTCCCATTCTATTAGTCCGATCATGCTACTTCGCAAGCGATGGAATAAATATAGGTTTACACGTTCGTACCAAATTTCATCAAATGAGTGGCATTTGCAGAGGAGAGAAGATGAGAGTTATCCAAACACTTTATAGGAAGTGGTCCAAACCATCAAACCCATATGTTTTGTGGATGTGCCAGGGATCGATGAATCCATCCCAACCTCCACCAAAGTTTGAGACGCTATTCTACTGTATAATGGTTACCAAACCTGGGGAAAATAAACTAAGAACTATTAAAAATTCATGTATTGAAAAAATTCTTTCACATATTATGTTTTATGAGTACAGTAAACCCTCACTAATCAGGACCTAATCTAATATCTAGGCAGACACTTAATCCAGGCACCCTTTTTGACAGAGCTTAGTTTAAAAACACAACTGAAGTTAATGATTACCAGTACGGTACGCCATTTGTGAACTATACAGTTATGGTTACTGTCAACATTACCAAAATGTGCATTTAAATGTCAAATTATAATTGAGTTTATTGTCCTGCGTACATAACAAGTAGTCCAGGTTTTCATTATTTTCCACAAGTAGTGTACAACTCAGATGACTCCAGATTATATAGGGCTTACTTAGTATTTACAATCAATGTTATGATCTCATAGAGAGATCCTTTCCTTCCATGGAATCATTTGCATGTTCTTCAATCTTTTTCCGTAGAAAGTGATAAGCCTTTGCCACATAGCTCAGTACCCACAACGCTGCATCTTCCATGGCTTTCTGGTTTACATGTTCCTTAAAATTGTGAACAAGCTGTTTCTTTTTTAGGATAACACAATCTTTGATCCTGTACAAATATCGCATTAAGGCAGCTGGCTTTTTGTGAACTAGAGAACTGTTTGGTTTTTTAATTACTTCACTAGTTTCATTAGATCTTGGGCTAGCCTCAGTGCTGGTTTGTTGAATATTTTGTTTCCTTGTGAATTTATTTTCTTTTTCTAGATTACTTTGTTCAGTTTCAACAAAATCATCATCACTTCTCTTTACATCTCGTTTACCTCTTTCCACAAGTTGTTCCTAAAAAATAATATTCAATAAAACAGGGACAATGCATATAATTCCAAATTAACATTCATTATGTGTACCAAGTCAATTATACAGCTTTTGATCTTTAGAAGTGTATACCAGGTTTATTTACTCCTACTTGTTATATTGAACAAAAGATTATTTATTAGCTACCTGGCTCAGCTTCTAGTGTGATTGTTAAGGTATAAGTTCATATTGTGGTGAAAAAATATACTGATACAAAAGGTAATGGATGAGGTACGCCATTTTAGAGACAGTCTACCCCATTTTACTTAAGCACTACTTAAGCATTTTACTGACGACTGACTGGTAAACAAATAATATTAATGAAACACTAATGGCAGTGGTTTATAAAATTTCTTCATGTTTCATACCTTTTTCCAGCCTATATCCGGAACAACATAATAAATGTCCTGATGGGTTAGCCCCTGGATCAAGATGTTGCATGATTTAAAAGGTTTAGATTATACCTTTGACTATTAATACAACAACTTCTGTATCCAATAGTCAATGATTATATACCTATTGCATCAATTGATCGGGCACTATTCAAGATAATTAAACGATTTACGTCAAATTGAAGGGAAAAGAACAAAGTTTTTTCCTCATTCTTTCATACGATTCAGAATGATTTAATAGAATTCAGATTTTCATCAATCTTATATGAGCGCAAAACTGGCAATGTCTGTACGCTTAAGGCAATTGGCGGGTTTATCTGATGTCTTATCTGAATCTTTTTAAGCACAAAAGACTCTTTCTTTTACAGATAACATCATAAAGTGACCAATTTAGGTTTGTTCAGCTGAAGACTTTGTCGGGCGATCAAATTTTTTGGCTTCTGATGCAGAATTGTCGGATTTCTTCGACTAACTGATCGCTTGTTTTTAGCCGGCCAGGTGAATGTCTCTTCAAAACACTATGGTGCCACAAAACTCATTGAACCAGCTTCAAGTTTCTTTATCATCAAGTAGATTTATTAAATTTAGTTTAATTTAGCAATGGAGATAAACTCTGTGAACCACAGATTACAATCTGTGACTTCTGTGTTGTGCCGTAAACGTCGTACTGGCGACTGGCGTCAAAGCGTGTGAGTCACAATAGCGACCTAGCACCGCGCACCTGTTTTGCGCATGCCAAAGTCAAAGTTTCCTCCCTTGCTACTCGGGAAACAAAACTTAGTTATTTAAGCTTCAATTTGTTGTATAAAACGTTTAGTTACCTTGAATAGTACCCAAGCAATTATCATTTTAAATCCCGACATTCTTTTAAAAACACCCTGTATTTATTTAGTTTGTAATTTTTGCTCTGTTAAACTACGACAGTTGGAGTGGATTGCTAGTTATAAACATATGTTATAATTCTTTGGTTTATATTTGCACTAGCAGAGCACCCGTCATTTGTACAGGGTTGGCATATAAGTATTATATGCTTATTGCAGTTATACTGTACTCAAGCTTTGCGTTTTCAATGGGGGGAGGACACAGTTTGATAAAATTTGGTTCATAAATTTACGGTATGATATAGTATAACACATCTACTATTGCCATAATGTTCTACCACTGCACCTAAACAATAGAAAAAATAAATTATCAAATATTCGCACAATATCACAAATTATTCATTAAATTAAAAACTCAAACCTAACTGTAAACAATCCTACTTTGACAGTTCTAATTGTGTATCACAGCTTTTTGTTGCTATTTCATTCAAATTAGCTGTTATGAAAACACAAAATAATAATAGTGCTGCACCCTGTTGGGAAACCTTATAACTTTTTATAATGCTATTGCATATTATAGAATCAACTTGTAAAGTTGAAACAGCTGACTAAATTCTTTAATTCCCTTTAAATATGAATACTCATAAGGTTAACATGGGGAACTACAGAGCCACTGGGGCGGAGCCCGAAAGGATTTTTGAGATAAGAATATGCCTTAATGTTAATCAGGAATGTGAGCTATCATCATGCCAAAATTCAGCCCAATGCGTCCAGTAGTTTATGCCTGATTGAGCAACACACACACAAACTTTCGGATTTATAATATTAGTAAGATTATTATGACACAAAACCTTAAAGTGACCAATCAACCCATAATAACCCTGAAGTCCGATTTGTACCATTTTAGATTTTATATCTTCCCATAGTTAGTTATTACGACTGTGATAAATATCGTGCGGATTGCTTCAGCCATTCAGGAGTTTTGTAAATCAAAAATAAGAATATAGAATCTGAGCTTCGCTCGCTCCACTCAATTAATGAATATACAAAAATGACATTGCAAGAAAAAATTTACTATAGATTAATTTTTTTTACATCTGATATTAGGTCATTAGGATTGTAAAGGATAAGCAGAAGGAACCAGTTTCAAAAGTAAAAAAAACTTTATTTCAATCTTTATCATATGGGAAGTTTTTAACTTATTAAGTAGTATGCTTTAAATCTAATTGGCCAATATTCAATATTTTTAGATAGTGTATATGATTTTTTAATACATTTGACTGACATACACTAAAGTCGTTCTTTCATGACAAAAAATCTGTACATTTATTGTTGGTAAATTTTAATCATTTTCATCTTTTTCGTTTGACTCTTGCTTGCCAAATAAGCTCCTCAGAAATCCAAATCCTCTTTTCTTTACAGCTTGGAAGAATGAGGCTTTGGTAGTAGGGACTTTGGTAGCTACGGTTGGGAACCTTCTCCTCCACCGGTATGTAGTAAATAAACTAGTTCCTGGAACTGGTGTTGACTTGAAAGGAAATCCAGAAGAGAAAACCTCAATAATCCGCTTCTTTTTCCTATTTTCCCTGTACTCTTCTTCATCTGGACTCCTAGTTCGATTGGATTCCTCTAAATTCGCTTCAGTCGCAACCTGCATCCATCTGAACAAATCAAACTCTCCAACACTTATATTTGCATGGACTTCATTCATCTCATCCTTAAAGTAGTTGAATTCTTTTCCACGTTTATATCTATTCCGTATATAAAACATATCAGGCCGAAATTTCGGTACAAATGTTTTGTTATACCATCGATTTACCACATTGCTCATCCTTCCGTAGCCCAAATCTCTTGTTTTGTTCCCACACCGAAACTTATGGAAAACAAAGTATGAAAAGGCGATGTCTATTGTTTTGTTGTAGAACCTCTTTCGAGATCTTATGTATATCTTATAAGTCTCAATGTCTGTGTTGTTATCCCACGGAACACGCTTTGATCGAGTCATTACATATGTTTCATTTTGATTTCCCGTTGTATTTTTTTCATGTATTGAACTGGTAGTTTGGTCTTCCAAAACATCTAACCGTTCTATTTCAGGAGTAAAATTTTGTAAATCAATTGTGTTTGGAGTAGATTGGTTCAAAAACAAATCTATTCGTTGAAGCCATTCAAATTTCGGTTTAGTCCTTGTCTTTCCTGGTACAGGAACGAACTGGGTGAAAACATAGTTCGGGTCAAAAGTGCGATTGTTCCAGGTAGATTTCCGATGGGTACTTATTCGGAAGTCTGGGTCGTACGTTTTATTAACAAGTCGAACAAGATCACTCTCTTCAAAAATCTTCTCTCTCGAATCCTCCAATTGATAATGTTTCTTCCCGTGATACAATCTTCCAAATGCAGTATGTCCATCCTTTTCCATCTTTCCAAATGGTGGATACACAAGGTTTACTTTCTCAACTGCATTTTCACTTGAAATATAATGCTTGTCAAAACTTTTTGTCCTGCCTTTTTTCATTGCAGATCTATACATGCTGTCCAACAGATTACTTGGTTTCTCTGAGCTATCCAAGAATATCGGAGTTGTTGCCTGAGTCAAAGGAGTTGCAATCCGCTCATTCTTCTTCAATAGTTTTCCAAATATAGTTGGTCTCATACTGGGTTTATGTTGTTGCAAAGCTGCAATCTGATGCATTTTTCTTTGCATCTGTTCCCAATCGATATCAAAATTGTTGACAGGCACTCCTCTTCTTCTGATTCCAAACCACTTCCGATGTTCTTGTTGGTATGTTTCAAAGCTATCTGTCCTGTTCTCACCATATCTTCTCCTATCCTTTGGCTGTTTCACCCCATATGACCAATTGTGCAACTGAATTCTGTCCTCAAGTGACTTTCCAGAAATGTTTTTCTTAGATCCTCTAAACTTCTCTTTGCTTATCACCAGTGGAGGGATAGTTACATCATTGAAATCTTCTGTCTATAACAAAAATAATTTCGTTAGAATTTTGAATGTTTATAATTTGAATGATATAAATAAGCCCAATATAAATTATTTCGAATCATCAATTTTCTGAATCATATTTTTTAACAACCTCATGCAAGTGGCAGAAAAAGCCAGGTTTAGCAGGTTTTAAGCTTTTTATTTTCATATTATTGTTTTTCATTGAAACTGTAATTTTTGTTTTTGGACAAAGGCCTTAGCCACTGTGATAAGTCAAGAAAAAACAAGAACCTAAAACAAATAGTGTATAGAAGGCTAAACAAATTATTCAATGCAATGGACAACATTTACTAAAAAAAAATAGAAAAATTAAACAATACTTTGTGTTTTGCACTATTTCAAGAAAGTAAAAACTAAAAAGTAGTCTGTACACATTACTTACTTTAAATAGTACAATCATAATAGTAAGAAAATACATTATTTATTAAAAAGAAAAATAATAGAAAACCAAATAATAACAAAAATAAAAATAGTAAGTAGTAACAGAGAAAACTTGCCTCTTATAAGCTGAACGATGAACTTGACTTCATCTTCATATCTTCTCAAGAAAAAATTGTAAACTCAAAAACTTCACCATCCTAAACAGATCAAATTAATTTGATGTATTCAATACAGCATACAAGAGGCAAGTTTTTTCTACTTAAAATTATCAAGAAATTCTACGGAACACAGGTATGAAAGTTTTAACCCGAGACTCATTCATCCTGCTATAAATGTTTGTGAGAATTTAAATGGTGAATACCCAAGGCTGTTTTTCCTGTATCATTTAGTTTATATAATGTAAGATAATATAAAAAAGAATTTCATTGCAATTTAAGATTATGAAGTGTTGTGAAATTTCTAATGTGCTATATAAGTTTGTTAAATATAAATTGTTAAAAATGATATAAAAATGCGACCTATACAACCTCATTACTGTCAAATACAGATAGGTCTTGGCTTATTTAAATACAGATGGAAATACAACTTAAAACAAACCTTTGGAGTAGTGAAAGGTTGTGTGAAAGTCAAATCTCTTTTTCTGCGCAGTGGGTTTGTACTGTCACTTTTGTTTCCGATGCCATTAGTCAGATTGGTTCCTGCTACTGAATAAGCTTGTGTAGGTGCTCTCAATCGTGTTCTGTTTTGATGCAAAGCTGTTTTCCTCCTTGGTGTTTTTTTCATCACAACCCTTGATGACATTGGTGTAAGAGGTTCAGTTGAAGAAGCTGTTTTTTCAAACGAGGGTTTATCCAGAGTATTTGTTGGGTCAGATGTACTAAGTACAGAAGGGAAGGTTACTTCCTCCGCTCCAAACGAGAACTCTTCTTCCTCAGAGTCTGAGAGATTCCTCGTATCAGGTAATTTTTCGCCATCATCTTTTGATGGTCTATTAAACATATCTTCTACCTTTTGTTTCTTGAATTTATTTCTTCTTTTCAGAAATTCTTGAATAGAGATAACGGGTTGTTGAGTTTTTTGGATGAATTTCATTGTTTTAAATGTTCTTAACGTAGGAAGTGTTTGGGCTGGTTTCAAAGTCCTCCTAACAAACTTATCAGTAGATCTCGGTATTTTGTTGCTAGTGGGAGAAGTAGTGAAGTCAAACCAAAATCGATCTTTTGATTCAGTAGATTTTTTAGTAGGGAAATGGAGTGACTTGGTTGGTGCAACTACTTTTTTGGGAGGAGGTTTCTTTGTTCTTGATCTTCTAGAAGGAGTTTTTGTTACCACCATAATAAGAGTTTGTTCTTCGGTTGTTGTTAAAGGAACAAACGGTCTTCCTCTATTCAATCGAATTTTCATTGGATAGGTTATGACTTTGGTGGTAGGCTTCTTTGTTCTAACATTCCACCTTATTCGTTGTTTGAATCTTTGAGGGCTTGGAGTCACTTCCTCGTCGTAAAAATTCTCTGTTCTCATTAGCTCTTCCTCAAAATTATCAGGAAACACAATATCCTTGGGATTTTCAGTCTGGTCCAGAAGACCCTTTAACCTTTTTTTGAGCACTTTAATTTTTTCACGTTTTGGCATTGAGCTTTTCTTTAGTTCTGCAAGCTCTTTGTCGAGGTCTTCATCATTAAGATCAAAATCGTCAATATTTAAACCTGGTGTTTTTGAAATTTCATTATCATTTATATCTCTCTTCACTCGTAAAATATCTAAGAAAAAATTCTCCACCCCATCATTTTTTGTTTGTTTACTATCAATGGGAATATGAGATTTACTTGATGAAATAATATTTTGTTCAATATAAATTTTGTGATTTGTTCTCTCCAATCCAATTTCATCATCTTCATGTGCATCTAATAAATCTCTTCTATATCTAATCAGAGACTGATTCTTTGTAAGTTGATATTCCCAAAGCTGAACTTCTTTATTCAACATTTTCCTCAACAACGTCTTATAGCCCTTGAACTCATCTAATACCAATCTCTTCTGATAACGTGTGATATTTATTCCATCTTTTTCCATACCATTCATCAATTCTTCTATAGAGATTTGATTAGATATTGTTTCCAATACTGAATCCACCGAATACCCCTCTTCAAACAATTTTATTATTAGATCCTTCATCCAAGAATTCTTCCTCAAAGTATTTAGGACTTCATTAACCATTTTCATGATAACCTTTCTAACAGAGTCTTCAGTTGCATTCCTGAACTTAGCTTCATCTACAGATTCAATTTTTGCCATTTCTCTTAACACATTCTTATTTATATTAGTTTTTCCTAGCCTTTTCAACTGATTTTCATGCATTGCTGTCAACACATCAGTTTTGACTTCCTCGTTGATTTCATCGACTGGAATTTCATCAACGATTTCATCAACAATTTCACCAACAACTCTTTCAACAGATTGTGCTGATAAATTAAAAGGACATTCAGTAATATCAGTTATATCCTCTCTTTTTCTTCTAAAAATATTCTTCATAACACTATGTTTAATGTTTGAATTGTGTTTGTGGTTTAATACTTCTCCCTTGTTACTTGACATATATGTATTAGTGTAGTTAGGCCTACTGTTCAAAAAGTCAATATTTATATTTAACACATTCTTTAAAATATTGTTAATTTTTTCACTGATGTCACGATTGAGAAAATTATGATTGTATAGTAATTTATAAATACTAATTAACTTGGATTGTTCCACATACCTTTTGTAGACATCTTCATCATTCCTGTGGCCTTTTTTCCTTCCTAACAATCTATCCAACTGTTGTCTCACAATGTTTGTATGATTCAACAAACTCTTTACCATATCACTTCCTATTTCGTTGATTATTACATTAAAAAGTAAACTACAACCTTTCTTGTAGTGGTAGTTATTTACAGCAATCAAAAATAAATTGCGTAAATCAGCAATATGGTTTTCAATCCCTAAATGTGTTTGACCTTGTAATGTGCTCAGTAAGTTATGACGAGGTTTATTTTCTTCAGTTACAAGCTTTTTCAGCTCGCCTAATGCTTTCATCAATACTTTTTCAATGTATACCTTTGATGAGTGGGTCTCATTATTAATTTTTGGCCAAGTGAAACTATAATTTGACAAAACACGTTGAATAGATGGACTTTCACATCCTTCAGTAACATTAGCAGATTTTGTTTTATTCAAATCTAAGGTATGAGATGAATTTTTGATTTCTCTAAACTTTTTCCATTTTCTCCTAAATGCATTTTGCCTAACCAGTTTAGTTGATCGTTTGATTCTCTTATTCCCTTGGTCTTTAGGGGTTTTGGCAGTAAAATGTTCCACAACAGTTAAATGCCACCAAGGACCCTTGTGGTGAATTTTTCTTTGCTGCTGAATATTTTCACTGATTTTTTCTGGTTCGTCTTTTTCCTGTGCATCACCTGATGCTTTCACCTTGCTACTCTTTGTCATATATGTTGAACTGTCTTTATCTAGTTTTCTGTTGATACCTGAAACATCTGCTTTCAAACCTGTTGTTTCTGGCAACAATGTTGTTTCTTCAGCCTCTTTTTCCACAATTCCTACAGATATCTCCGCTTCTTTTGATTCAGGAAATTCTGATATACCGTTACCTTTATGTTTGTTGTTTACAGATTTGTTTGTTATACTATTTTTCACTGTGGTTTTCCGTGTGTAAGGTCTAGGAGTAGTTCCATTGACAGTCTCAGTCTCTTTCTTCTGCAACCACCACGGAGGGTAGGTCCACCATGGCAGGGGGGAGGTGGGGGGAAACTCAGTCTCCCCACTCTCCAGTATGCGAGGCAGAGTTCGCTCCTCGAGGTAGTCATACGCCTCACTGGACCACAGTGGAGATTCCAGCGGCCAGTCTGGTCTTTGGGTCCACCTGGAAAAAAGTTGATAGTTAAAATCAAAATTAAAATAAGTATAATTTTAAGAAATCACATTATTAATCTATATAAAAGGCAAAGCCCTCACTGATTCACTGACTCACTGACTCACTCATCACTAATTCTCCCACTTCCCATTTACCTAGGAGGCTGAAATTCGGTACTCTGATTCTTTGGGCATTAAATAGGAAAACTAAGTAGTTTTTATTTTGATCGGGCTTTCGGGCTCCGCCCCTGTGGCTCTGGAGTTTCCCATGTTAACCTTATGATTTTTCATATTTAAAAGGAAATAATGTATCTTAACAGCTGTTTCAATTAAACAAGTTGGTTCTGTTCTATGATGTTCAATAGCATTAAAGTTACAAGGATTATCAACAGGGTGCAGCACTATTATTTTTTTTTTATTTATGACAACAGCTAATTTGCAACCAAAAGTGAGTGAGCGTAGTGAACGAACTTCAACCTGGAGGCGAGTTAGCGTAGCGAACGAGCTAACCTGAAGGCAAGTGAGCGCAGCGAATGACCTCCAACCTAAAGGTGAGTGAGCGTAGCGAACGAACTTCAACCAGAACATGATTGAGCCATGAGAACGAGCTCACTTATAAAGTTAAACGGGGCAAAGCCCGCGGGTACAGCTAGTCAATTATATTTGTACAGTATATTTAAGTTTAGTAAACATCATTGTGATATCAGCCTCCGGATTGCCATATAACAATATTAAAAAGTTTTAAATACCTGATATTAGGCAATCCATTCAATTGCAGTCACAACTAGTTTCGGATCATGAGTTATTTCCAACATCAATCCATGTCCATCAATCTATCCTCGGATGAATATATGATCAGAAACTAGTTGCGACTCCAATTGAATGGATTGCCTAATAGCAGATATTTAAACCTTTTTATTTAGCAAACGTTCTTAATACTTTATTATTCACATCGCTGTATTTTACAAGAACCATATTATTGTGACAATAATTATACAATCAGTTGATAATGTAATGGAAGAAAATACCACTAATATTTTTATGATACTAATGAACAGAATTTCAACAGTTCCTAGCCTCATGAATTAAAAACCATCTTGTGTTTCAAAAAATCTCTTGAGATTTATCTTGCCCTCATTCATCTAAGGGGGTTTCTTACAGCCTTCTATATATAGCCCTGCACACACCAGAACGATACTCCGTGCGATACTAGAGCGGGCGCGATACTAGAGCAGGCGCGATACTTTTTCTTGGAAATTCTCTTGCGATACCAGTGACCCGTGCGATACCATGGCGGCTTATGGAGCCGCACACAACAGAGCGAACTGTGATACGCGATACCGAGACAAATGCGATACCGTAGCGATAGTATCTCAGTAACGCTGCATGCACTGTTTGCAGCTCTTTATCGCGGCGCTACCATGTGACCAAACTATGAACTACTCAATTTTTACTGTTCCGTGCACGTGAAAAAAACAACAACAACATGTCGTGTATCGCCGAACACTTACTTAAAGTTGTTTATACATACCCGGTGCTCTATGATTTGAATCACAAGGATGATAAGAACATACGAAAGAAGGACAAGATCTGGGAGGACATCGGAAAAACACTGAATACTTCTAGATACACATTTTCCTTGCTCTTTCATCTTCTAGCACGGCTAGTAACAGCAAAGCTTCTTCTTCATCAGTCAATGTCATGGTATTAAGTTGACACACAGTACAAACACTAACCATAACACAACACTTACATTTAGAGAGTCTCAAAACCACCGCAACCTACTACTTGAGGTGTACTGGCTTTCCCACGTGTCACTTTTCCCGCTCTGGTGTGGAAGCACCTGTTTCCGCTGCGATATTATCGCACAAGTATCGCAGATAAAATTCTAGGAATAGTATCGCGCCACTCCAGCGTTTTAAGTATCGCTCCGGTGTGTACAGGGCTTACATTACACTTAGGATACATGATAACAAAGATAGAGAGTGTCTAGGTAACCAACCATGATCTGACAACTTACTTATCCTTCCGCAGATGCCGAGGAAAGTTCCAGTCGAAGGTGACAGGGTAGTTAACGACCTCAGGAGGGTAGGTCATTCTTGTTGCGCTTGTCCTCACCCTCACATTGGTCAAGTCTGCTTCCCACCGTCCTATCTCGGGATAGATGATACCGATGGGGATCCGACTGATAGGTGGAGGGCCGTGGGACACTCCAGGTGGCCACCACTCGGTTGTAGACTCTGGGCGAGGGGTGGTGGGGGGCTGGAGGTGCGGTGGGGACCCTGGAAGAAGTCATAAAAAAAAGTTGTTAGGTAGTTGAATGGTTGTAGTGTTCACATTACATTTTACAATCATTAAAGAAACATCTGGTCTTAATAATAAAGCGGCCCAATAATAATAATAGCTCTAACTCTAAAACCGATAATAATAGTCTTAATAAAAAAACTCAATTAAAAATCATCTAATTACTTTTTTGACCCTCAAAACATTAATTTTTGCTATTTCTTTCCATACCATTTTGTAGAGCTTATCAAAACATTATGATTGTAAATTGAACGCTTGAAGGTTAAGTTAGAAATATTTGTTTAACTGTGTGAATTAAATATTTTTATATTATTTTATGGAGAATATTTAACAGGTGTAGTTTGCTTGTTTATGGATATATATTTTGATCAAATTTGGAAAATGTATTCCCTTCATACTAAACTAGTAGCAGAAAACCCGAGTATTCTTTAAACTTAGTGTTATTTAAATAGAGAATGAATCTGAAATTTTTTAGGATATATTTAAGTGAAAATCCAATAAGTCAAAAGAATCAAGAATCTGCTTAGTCTGCAGGTTTTCTGTGGCAGGTTTATTTTATCCATTCTAATGATTAAGATTTAAATAGAGTTTACTTGTAAAAAAACCTTTATTCCCATATGAAAACAATATTTTCTGTAACTATAGCAAATTAAAATTTTAAGTAAATTGGCATGACGTACTTGTTGAGTGGCGAGATTGCTGATTTCGTTGCTGTGGTGGCATGACTGGGTTAGGTTCATTCCTTCGATAATCTCTCGGTTGAAACCTCCGTGGACGTTGAGTGAAGACGAACCCTGTGTAAGGTTCCTTCCTTGTAGGTCTTGTTGTCTAAAAGTTATTGACATGTAATAACTATCAAAATAGATCAAGATTATTAAACATTTAATTATATATATATGTTACCTACCTATATATATACCATATATACTAGAGAGCTAAACACTCCATTATCATGTTAAAAGTTCTGACCAGTTTCATACCAGAAGAAAACTGTTCAGTTGAACCGCCATCAGAGTGTGCTTCTATTAAATACTGTTTCATTTATCATACACTAACTTTGTAACTGCGCAAAACTGAAATGACAATTCCTTGTAACTTCATCTGCATCTTTTAGGTATCCATCAACAAAAAACAATGTAAACATTTAAAAGAAAAGTATAACAAGAATAGGTTTTTTACATACCTCCGTCAAATAGTCCAACAATTAATATTGCTCATCAGCTTACATGTTTTGATGGGAAGACAACATTTTCAATGCTTGCAACTCGTCAAAAACACATTTAAAACACGGACAACACAAAAACAAAAAATATCTAAAATCTAAATCTAAATCTGAGTCTGCTACCAACCCCGTGCCGCACCGGACCAAATCAGTATCATGATAGCGCTATCTAAATATTTACTGTGTATTAATTCCATTTTAATGTTTTTTGTCTTTGTGTCGTTGGTGTTTTAAATGTGTTTTTGACAAGTTGCAAGCTTTGAAAATGTTGTCTTCGCAACTAAACATGTAAGCTGATGAGCAATATTAATCGTTGGACTATTTGATGGAGGTATGTAAAAAACCTATTATTGTCTTAAAAAACAGTATAGTATGGGGGCCAGAAACATGAATTTTGATTAGTATAACTTCAACGTGTATAGCATGTGGGAAGGTCGTTGAAACTACTTGGGTGTTCTAAAAAAACTAGTAAACTGCTACAGCTTGTTTAAAAAGAAGGGGTTATTTTACTTGAATATTCAAAGTCATTGGTAAAAATTAATTGTATACTGGAAATAGCCGAAGAATGAATTTTATTTACCAGGCTATTTAAAAAATTAGAAGTAAAAGATGAAGGAGAGCAAATCGTCCAGTACAATGGTCATTGGTCAGGTCACATTTTGTGTCAGAAGTGTCTGTGTCTGATAGAGAATTTACCCAGGGAAGGAGAAAGTTTGTTTTTACCATTTATCTTATGTTTGCTTGATCAGTTTACAATCAAACTTTTTATTTGGCACAACTTTTAGCTTCCTCTTAAACATATATTTGTTGTCTGTTTGACATAATTCTGAGAATATTTATCAAACAACTATAATAGGTATACACTTAGAGCAAAACTCTAAATTATGCTATGAGGGTTTTCAAAATATTTTAAAAATGTATCTATACAATTTTCAAAACAGTAGATTTGAATAGTTTAGTTTCAATGCAATAGTGAATACTACATAAACCTAATGTAATATGACTGGAAAAGCATTACGTTAAAAAAGTAGTTTTAAATATATTTATTTGTTAAAAATATAAAGAAAAAAACTTACCTTAGAGATGGCTAAAGTTATTTTTTAAACTGAGACATTAACCCCCTAGTTGTGTTATTTATAAATTTTTTCTACATCAACATACACCTGTTACTTTTATATCTTCATAAGCTACCAATATTGTGTATCAATATTTTTGTCCATGGCAAAAGTAAAAACTAAAAGTAATCAAAATAAATCATTTTAAGGGGCATAAATTGCACAAACTGATTAAAATTTTAACAACTTAAATACTATATAGAATTTTATTAATTTTATTAGATTCACTAAAAAACAATAACTCATCTTTACTGGCTAAATAAATAATAATTTACTTAAAATATAATAACAAAACATATTTCATATTTTTTTATAATTGTTCCAATATCAAGAGAGACTTTTACAATAGCTCTGGAAACTTAGTACAGAAAATAATTCAGTCTCATAACACTTATAATTGCAAAATATTAAAAAAATAAACACAAAACCGTCACTGAAAAAAACTTGTCGTATCAAACGTCTAAATAATATCAATAACAAAAGGGTACACAAAGTATAAAACAAGTGAAAGTCATAAAACGACTCGAATCTCATAAAGATCTCATGGAGAAATCAGTCTCTAAAGGAAGTTTTCCCATATATTAGTCCACGCCATCAGCAGTTTAAGTTATCTGAAAAATATAAATAGTTTTAAGATGTATAACAGTAGAGGGTATTCCTGAGCAGTGGCGGCTGGTCCATTAGGACTTTGGGACGGAGTCCTCCCATTTTCTAGACAACAGTAAAATTAATAATAATAAATAATCATAAAGATGATTTTTATTCCAGCATTTGAATGTATTTAAAAACGTTAGCAGGGTCTAAGTTTTTTGGAATAAATAAATAAATAAACGGGTGATAATGGACGCAACATGTTTTTGCAACAGGTAGTACACGGGGACTCAGTAGATATGAGTCTGTAGTTAATTAATGTACTGTATTGTTTCTCTAGAAGTGTTGTTCAGGGATGCTATTGATTTCTATAAATAAATTCTGTTAAAAATATTTCTGCAAAGTATGCCTGACTGATGAGGACAACTATAATCAAAGAGAAAATGAAAGCAATTACAGTATGAATAAAACAGTATATCCATAACGTGGTTTAAACTGACATTAAAATGACTCAATTTTTTTTACTTTTAACCTTCTCTCGGTATCAGTAACCTCCCAAAACAATCTATGCATCTTCTCACAACTTAAACTCACCAGCCACCAGCCACCACTACAAAGGTATAAGAAACATGAACATTAATTACAAAACAAAGCAAATAACGAAATAACAAATCTGTTGATGTGAAATATATACAATAGAGTCATGTCTTACATCTATAATTAGAGTTTCTCTCACTCAGTAATGGTTCCGAATTTGTTGGATTTCTTTCAAACAAACGAGTCAAACTGCTCATTGTAGGTTAATTGATAAACAATAAATAATCAAATTTGCAGTAGTCCATTTTAAAATCAATCAGCTTAGCGAGCCAACACTAAACCTATATTCTTTATTTAAAAACAATCTGTAATTAAAACCCTAGGACTTTATCGACAAAATGGGCTCCACCTGTAGTATAAATGTTTGCCAACCAAATGTTCCTGACTAGGCTTGTTGCAAGCCTTGACAATGTTGGAGGCCAACCTACACTAGTTGACTGTCACAGCCAGGCTCAGTACGGTAGAACTATCTTTATCTTTTTTAGTTTCGTGTTACATATTTTGTGTCTTGGATTGTGTTGCATGTAATTTTTTGTATGTTGCAAGTTTGGAAAATGATGCACTTGTAAGAAAACTAGTCAGGGAAAATTTGTTGTAGAAAATGTTGACTACAGATGAAAGTAAGGGAGCCTATTTACTAAATTTAATTTTTAACCTTTATGAATTGTACCTCATTTCATATTTATTTGCTTAAATCACAGATGTTAGGGCTTATGTGTACAGGATAACACAATATTTAAGAAGCCTTCAATCTTTAAAAAATCAGATTTACAGAGTTGTATTTCCTTTTTACCTTTCCAATGAGAAGTAATATTGCAAGTATCAGCTGACTGCAGTGTTGCGTTCCAGCACGGAGTCCAACACAGAGATGGACGTTGTAGAGTCTATGTGGTGGACAGTGCCGTTGCCACTTACTGTGCTGTTGAGCCCCACTGACAAAGATGCTCGCAGAACCTTTCTTTTCATTAACCGCTCTTTCAACTCTTTTTGGAATTCTTTCTCCTCCTCAACCAGTTTGTCCCAGTGCTTTTCTAACTCCTAAAAATGTAATCCGAACAACACTGTAGTTGATCATATCAAAATCATAGCTATACAACAATATTGAGAAAAATTGAAAATCTGCTTTAGTGTATAGGGAAATAATTGAAATTAATTACGGCACAATCATAATATCTTTTCCGGGAGAGGTATCCCGAATCTACCCTGAGAGGACAACCAGGCCCCCTCTTCTCAATTTTGGTTTTACCACAGGCTTACCGAAAAAGTCTCAAAAGTAAATGCAATTCCACTTTTACAAGACTGGACAATTTAAAAATACTTTTTGTTTGCACATTATAAAAATATCTGGAATTAATTTTATAATACAGATTATATTTTTTAAATTTAGCCTACCTTTTTCTTCTTTCTATCCTCGAGTATTCCCAGTTTTCTCCATCCGTCCCACATTGTCTGCTGGGTGTGTTTATGTAAAAAATGATTTTCTGGCCTGTTCCGCCAACGTCGAGCATTTTGCTAAGGCAACAACAATTAATTTGAGTAAGTAAAATGTGCAAGTAGTCTATAGTTTGTCGCTGCTGTTGTATTATAAAAATTTGTGAATAAATGTGTAATACTAAGATGGGAATAAGATAAAAAGCATGTAATGAGGTGAGAAATATACTCACACTCCACGGTGTGGAACCAAGATTTTCAGGTGGATAAGTGATGAAAAATCTCGGACGTCTGGAGACTAGCAATAACGGTTCTTCATCATCATCATCCTAAAAAAGTAAAAAAAAAAAAAAAAATAGTTTTAAACAAGTTAGTAAACCATTAGATACAATCTCAGAGTTTTAGCCCAGGAGATGGAACCCAATTTCTGCCAAAAATCCTCACTTTGGGATAGACAAAACTTAGGACAATCATCATCAGATTTAAAATTAAAAGATTAAATGAGATAAAATGATAAAATGAGCCATGGAAAATCTTTAATAGAAATTACATACTGTACTCATTTATTCAGCAAAATATTAGCACCAGCCAACTGATTGAATAGTAATATTTCATATAGTATTAGAAGAACCAATGTACGAATCTTATATATTCAATTTTACAAAGATTTTATTATAAAAAAATAGTATTACTTTGATCAGTTTTGTGAATAACTTTACAGATCAAACTTAACAAATATTATTTTAATACGTTTTTGAAAATATAACTAAAGTAAAGAGCCTGAATAAATTAGTTCATAATTTAGCCTGAGTAAATTATTTTTTATCAAAAATATCTAATTATGCAGGTTAAACTCTGATATCTTATCTTACTAATATTATAAACTAGCAGAATACCCGTCCTTCGTACGGGGTTGGCATATAAGTTTATAATATGCATTTTCAAAGTAGGATTGTTTACAGTTATGTTTATTGTTTTAATTTCATGAATAATTTGTGAAATTTTGCGAAACTTTAATAATTTATTTTTCTCTATTGTTTGGGTTAAGTGGTAGAACATTATGGCTATGGTAGATGTATAGTACTATAGTATACCGTCAATTTAAAGAAGCAACTTTTATCAAACTGTGTCCTCCCCCATTGCAAACGCAAAGCTTGAGTATAATGCCAATCCCTTTAGAAGGACGGGTTCTCTGCTAGTTGTATTAAGTTATATCTTTACTTATATTAAAGAAAGTAAAATATTTAGTGGTCTGTAAATTTCAAAAATTATTTTGTTTATGCTCACCCTCATAAAATGTAAGAGCCTCTCAAATCAAACATAAAATGATAATTAAGAAACATTTAAAATCCCAAAATGAGATAAAATTATCCCCAAATAAGTATTGATTGTTCATAATAAAGCCATGCATTGATGTAGATAGCAAATGAAGACAATATAAAATAGGTTTATGTAACTTATGACAACAATCCTAGTTCAGTCTCGGGGGTCAAACCAGTTTTTCATTTTCATGCCTATTGTCATCCTACATAAAATGATTTGAACACAATGTCGTGTCAATACACAATACAATCTCGTCATTGAATTATTCAATGAATTTTATATAGACAATAAGAGGCTTGAAAAATAAACAATTGTTGCAAAACTAGTCGCCCAAGACTAAACTAGGATTGAAGATGTAAACCTATTTTGAATTGGCATAAATCAATCTAGAGGCAATCTGAAAAAAGCAAATCAAGCATGGAGTCAAGATTAAATATATTTTGTTATATAAAAAAATTGAAAGATGAAATAATTGTATCCTTTATCACTACAATAGTTATTTGTGTAACTAGTGAGCAAAGTGGCACTTTGCTGCACACGAGAGCAATGTTTACGCACGAGCCGAAGCGGAATGATCTAGAGTGCAGCAAAGGCCTTTTGCACTCGTGTTACACATTATATTTTTCCTACAGTCACTATAAAGCAGTCTTTCAAACACTATACAACACGTTTCAAGGTTCAGCTGGCAACACAAATAGGTGCCCTAGAGAAAGTATTCTCCGGTCCGTATCACTCCGCTATTTTTTCCTCGGCAAGCAATGTGCTCCGCGACTTGAGAAAATAGTTCCGTATATTTTTGTAATTTGCAGTGGTTTTTGCGCCAAAAAATGCTTCAAGGTATTTTCTTGTTTATTAAGATCGTAGGAATGTTTTAAAAACGTTTAAAAGAAAAGTCCTGAAAGTTCAGAAATACCAAAAAGAGAACATAAACTATAAACACGAAATGACAGGTTAAATCGTAGTTATAATAGTCAATCAGCTGTTCATAGTATTATTTTTCTTTAAGTGTTGCCAACTTATTTCCAAGTGTACACGGATTACGTGCATAATAGAACCACGCTGTTTTGTGTTGTTTCGTTGGAATCCTGATGTGCGCCAAAGTATAAACCGTACGACAAAGTATAAACCGTACGACAAAGTATAAATATCAATTAGCAGCTTTCTGTACTATAAACAGTACAAGGAAGTCAACTTTGTCGGGTGACTGTAGGAAAACCATTTTTTATATGAATAATTATAAACAAAAGTTCACAGAATTAATGTATATTATATTTTAGGGTAAGAGATTGAATGTATAGCTCGGAGTTTGAGTATAACAATTTTGCACCATAACAATTCAAGTCAAAAAGCTGAAAGAGAACTTAAATGAACTCAGTTTTATAAACTAATGCTAAATAACAGTAAATAAAAAGGATTTGACAAGATTGCTCAATTTGCAAAATGTGATTCAAACGCATTTCATGAGATGTTTTATTTTTATAGTATTTTTAAAATGAACAAGTCAATATGAAGTTTAGAGTGTAGTTAATACAATTTATGGTTAAACACTTTTAAAATTAATGGGTTAATTAGAGGGAAAAATGGAGTTCAGCTCGTGAATTTGAAGATGGAGCCAGGCATTCAAAATCTATATTGAAACAATCTAAATTTGTAGTAACATTTGTACGGTATATCTAGATTTATCAATAATTGAAATAAAACATAGTTTATCCTTTGAAAATGATTTATCATCATAAGTAACAAAAAGAGTTGTTTCAGGAAGGACAATTGGGTATTATGGGCAGTCTGACTTTGAAACCTGAAACTGTTCGAAAATAGTTTTGCATAGAGCATTTTTGTTTTTACACATTCAGCATTTAATCGTAATTTATAATTGTTAAGTATTTTGGTATTAGTTCAATCCAAACATTGTTATTTAAGACAAACATTTACATGATAAATCATGGCTATGATAAGCACAAATTGAATAAGTTAGATTTCACAAATGTAAATATTTTTCCTACAGTTATCTGACAAAGCGGGCAAAGTAGCTAGTTGCTGCATTTACTTACTTTTGCCGCACTAATTTTTTTTCCACACTCCAGTATTTCAACCAAACAACACAAAAATACTAAGCTGATGCAGTATTTCCCATTTCGTTAAACACTTGGATTTAACCTAACCTAAAAACGTGTTGTATAATATTGTTTGAAAGACTAATTATTTCTGCTTTATAGTAACTGTAGAAAAAATATATAATGTGTAACACGAGAAACTTTCCACACTTGCCTGCGGCTCGTGCGTAAACATTTCTCTCAGCAAAGTGTCAAGTTGCACACTAGTTACACAAATAACTATTGCCATCTGTGAGTGATAACCTGAATTGAATAGAATATTGAACAGTCAGTCATAATGAAATATAAATTTTAACACGTTCGCTACTGCAATAGTACAACATTTTTAATTTATATAGACCAGCGGCGCACATATGTGACGGCTGGTTTCTACCCATAGACTGCTGTCGCATATATGCGACGGCACGTCACATTAAAATAGACTGACGTCGCATATTTGTGTCGGTGTTCTAATGTTATCTAAATGATTATATCTTTATAACGGTCTATTTGAAGGCACTGAATTCTCTGCAGTGGTCTACAGGGATGTCTGTCGCACAACTGCGTCGCTTGGTCTGTGGATATGATAGTTGGAAAAACTGTTCTTTACTTTGCTGCATCACTGTATGTATGTATGCTGCATACTCCCACATAGCTTTTATATTTGTTCAATTATAAACTGTTCTTGAAAAATCTGTTTTTTTACTTTCTTTCACTTAAAAACAAACAAAAATGAACTGTTGCATATATGTGGAGTTTGGGCTATTTCAATAAAAATATAATAATTTTCACTATTGTCTTCGCTATAGACCGGGTGTCAAATATGGGACATTAGAAAAGGGTATCAACATATAAAAAAAAACAAGAATATATTATTTACAAACAAAATTGCAGAGTATTACAAAGTAAATTATCACTGTTTAAAAGGTTTTTGCCCATGGTCTGTGTGTACTGTTAACCAAGTGACAGCCAGTCTATGTGTAAGATTAAATTCTATACCTCGGTCCGTGGCAATGGTCACGGATATGTGCGACGCTCGGTAGCGAACGTATTAAGAGATAATTAGCCAATTGCATTAGTCTTTCCTTGCTTACTTACAAATCCAGCCTCAAGTAATACCATTGACTATTGAATAATGAAGTCAAATAGTCAAACAGTTGTATAAATCAAAGAAAATACACACAAACAAATGTTCAAGCAATCAATTCATTCCCTTAAAAAAGTCAATATAAAATTACTTACCAACAGTTTTTTCTTCAAATGTATATCTGACAATAACTAATAAATATCAAACCACAGATAGAAAATAATAGAATGGGATACAAAACAATAATTTATATTTTAACACTAATATAACAATCAACAACAAATTCAATATTAAATATTAACAAATAAAGTAGAGTAGAGCTTAAATAATGACAACAAATTTAACAGCAGACATGATACAGCAATAATGTGAAGCCATTTGAAGATCCCAACAAGTCCCTGCAAAGAGAAACAAAAACATTTTACATCAGACAGTAACAGAACTGTAAATGTTAATAACAGAAAATTTTTAACACGTTGAGTGCTGTTGACAGGAATTCCCGTTATTGCTTAACATTGTAATAAATTTGACTTTCATGTTATAACATGTCGACCGCACTAATAATGTTAAGGTTAAAAAAACCCTTAAGACAAATTCGACAATAAAGCTGCATATAGAAAAATAAAGTGTCTGAATATTAGTTGGATCATAACTAGTTTGTTTATCTTTAACTATAGTGTTGTATACAAAAATGGTTTAAAATGGTCACCATACAATTTGTCTATTGCTTTTGTTATATTTTATTTATAATTTAATTGTTTTAAAATAATAGGTGAAATACTTACATGGATACAACGTTCCTATTCCATATTTTCTCCTTTAACTTCTTCACTTTCAATATCTCCGAATCCCAAGAAGTTCATCAACGTTGTAAAACCCCTCTTGACATGATGTTTGATAACATGTAAATGGCTACGTTTTGTTGTGGAAGGAAGCGGTGTTGTTGTAGTAATCTGTCTTCGAGTCATCCGTAAAAACCAGGGAACTGTGGTAGTTTCAACCTTCTCTACCGATAGTACAGTTTCCTCCGTAGTTATCGGATTAAAAAACTTTTTATCTTCATCATCAATTTTTGGCAACTTTTTAGGTTTCTCAGTAAACATGTTCTCCACTGATTCCCAGACCTTATCCAGCCTCTCTGGAGTAATTTTTGGCAAATCTTCTCTGGAAACTCCTACACCCAACAAATCGTACATTTCTTTCCACCCAAGTTTGCCAACTGTAGTCTCTTGTCTTGTTACTGGCATGGCTGTAGAAGGATAAACAGTCTCAATCCGTTGGAAGTCACTGAAGAAAAATGGCTGTTTCAGTCTTGGCCCACTGTATTTAGGTCTCATAGTAAGGAATGTAGCAAAAGTAGTTTCCGGTAAGACTGTTACAGATGGTGATTCAGTTACAGATGGTGATTCAGTAACAGAAGCTTCTGGTCTTGATCTAAATGTTGGCCATCTCCTAACAAAAGGGGGTAATGTCGGATGGTACGGGCGAGATGGTTTGGAACCTTTTATCCTCTGATGTAATTTCCAACTACCTTGGTGAACTTTCTCTTCATGTTTCCCCAAACTCTCTTCTGTTTTTTTATTTGTCATGGATTCAATTTCATTCATGAGGATCGATGAAATGTTTCTGCTTTCTGAGATTGTTTCTCTAAGTTTTGTTAACAGCTCTGTGGAAGATTTTACAAATCCTTTATTTTCTATGTGGCTTGTTTCACTTAGAGAAATAGATTTATCTTTAAGAAGAGATTTTTCTTCATCTTTTGAAGTAATTGAAGTTTGTTCTTTCCAAATCGGCTTAGTCTCACTTCTAGGATGTGGTAGGGATTCTTCTTTCAAAATTGGTTCTCTTTGCATCGGTACACTTTTCTCTTTTATGATCGGTTTCATTTCACCCCTCGATACCGGTATGGTTGTTTCTTCTAGGATTGGTATAGTTTTAACTTTTGCTATTGAAGCAGATTCTCCTCTATAACTTTCAAGCTTTTCACCGTCTGAAGTTCTAGGGAAAATCACGTTTAAAATCTCATCCGCCTTAGAGTGTGACAAATAATGTGGTTTTATCGTCAGTATTTTCTTGAGTATTTTGTTACTCGCGTGTTTATGAGTCAAGTCTATCTTGAGGTCTGTCATGCTGATAGTGCCATTCAGAGTCCTCATATCCTCAGGGTCATCCTGCGGCCAATACTGCAAGTGGTACTTACCAAGTTGATCAATGTGATGTACTTCAAACACTCCTTTTATCAAAGGATCTCTTACAGGTTTTGTTCCATGTATAATATTTCCTATTGATCTATTTTCTCTCTTTCTCTTGTCAATCATCGAGAACAGTTCCTTGGTCAACTCCTCCATTGTCTCATCACTAGGGGGGCCTGACAAAAGCTTTTGCTCAATAGCTTGATTCATCTCTTCCTCCATCGAGCCTGTGAACTCCACAGTCGTATTGTCAGGACTCAAGTTGTACCTTTCAAGCTCTCTCCGCCAAAACGGTCTCAGCTTCTTGGTAAGCTGATGAAGAATCTTTGCGTTATCTAGAATGATTCTCCTCTTTCTTGCCATTGTTTTCTGGAAATATTAAAAAATGGGTTTTAAATATTTTATATTTTTTTAACACTGAGTTGTTTGAGCTATTAATTTAACTATGAATTGTTTTTAAATTTCTGGATGTAACGAAAAAAAATATTCATAAGATTAAGAATTATGATTGAATAATGATGCATTTACAGCTCAATTCACTGAATGTCAAACTTTTGCAAAAATGTTCCTAAGTGGAATATGATTCAATTAAAAATATAACTTACCAGTTTATCACTTTTAAGGCTGTCAGTGACATTATCTCCCTAAAAATAAAATACCACAGATAATTTATACTCTGTAACTCAATTGAAACACAATATTTTTTAGCTAAAAATTTATTTACAAAGCCTTTCACTTAAAATAAAATATATAAAAATGTAAACCCATTGTTTCAGAGGAGGTTTCCTTTCGTAAAGTTGTAAATATTAATGTAAAAAGCAATTTCACCAATTAATGATAACTAAACCGAAACTTCAAAACTTACCTTAGCCATCTGCCTGGCAAAAATAACTCATTTAGTAGATAGCTGTTGCATAGTCCTTGGAATAGATACTGAAAGGATTTAGATTTAATCACTGACACAAACGTAAAAAATAAAATCCACCAATAACACATTTTCTCTAAATCGACTCATGCAAAAGACGAAAAAGCAAGTAAAAAACATGATATGTAAAGTGAAATCAAATTGACGATTAAAGTAAATCGCACAAAAATACATGTAGAACTTCATGCATGTTTGTTAAACTAAGAGTTCAAACAACTGATCTTACATTGTCAACCAGAAAAACTGATTCTGAAGCCTCCAAAGACTGCAGTTTGACGACTTCTGACCCTGAGTCAGGAGGTGCTCTGGTAAACACCCTCGGATATTGCTCATCTGAGGACCATCTATGCCACCTGTCAATGTTCTGGCAAACAACACCACAAGCAATACCAGCTGGTCATAGATGAGCTTTCAATGAGACAAGATTTCATAAAAAAGCTTTGCAACAGGAAGAAACTTGTTTACAATTAATTGAAAACCAAATATTTGTAATTTCACTATATTACAAACAAATTGTAAATTCCCAAATACAAATAACTTTACAAGTTCAGATGAGATAGAAGAGAGTGTTAAATTTATTTAAAAAGGGTCCATGTTGACTTATGGACTACTTATGACTACTTATCATGTCAACTTATTGTTGCCATAAGTATATTACTGTTTGGTAAACCATGGCTAATTAGGGTAATTATTTTATACACATATTTGAACAAAATGATGCTCTATTTCAACTTGATCTCTTTTGGGACTTAACTAAATGTTTTTTTTTTAAATATGAATATCACAGGCTTTCCAATACATTTTAAGAGTACTTTAAATCTTTCATTCTCTTCAGGGAAATCAACCAAGAGATCAGCCATGGGAAACAATTCACAACTAACAAACTTTTTTAAACATGTTTTCTCTATTTACCCTTAGTCCCTGGAAATACCGTTTGTTACAATGTAAATTATCTGAAAAATACCACACTGAGTGGCTAAATAAAAATCAGATATCATCATTCAGTGTCTTCAGGAACTTGCTGCAATTAAAGTTAAATAAAAAAACAAATGTTATACGAGGCATGTTTTTTAAGTAAGTACAGTTTTTAAATTTCTCAGTTACAGCGCTGCTATTGCCATTTTGGACATTTGCTCTGTGTATGTGCAATGTGCATCTATTGGCAAGCCTGTGCCATAAATTTGGCAACAATCGGCCATGTTTACATCCAGTTTTGAGCGTTCAAAATGGTGCCACCAATTGAGACTGCCACGGACTGTGAAATGTGAGATGTAATTCGATTTTTAAGTGCTAAAGGTGTGAAAGCCATCGAAATTCATCGACGGATTAGTAAAGTGTATGACAAGAACATTATGAGTGACGGAATGGTAGTCAAGTGGGTAAGGTCATTTAAAGACGGCCATATCAAGGTTCATGAGGCGCAACGCACTGGGCAGCCATCCGTCATTACTGATGAATTGGTGCGTAAAGTCAATGAAAAAGTGAAAGAGAACACTCAAAAAAAGTGAGAGAGATGGTTTACGATCTCATAATTATCTGACGAGTTTCCTTTAGTTTTGAGAAGTGTTCTTTATGATATTGTGACTGAAAAATTGAGTACCGAAAATTGTGCTCACGCTGGGTGCTGAAAATGTTGACTGAGGTGCGTCTAGGCTGTGCACTGACTTTTTTTGAGCACTACGAGGAGAAACGAGATGATTTGTTCAAATTGTCAAGGTAAAATTGCTACAGGCAACATGGGTGTCTTATGTTACGCCAGAGTCAACATCTTGGTGGTCAGCACCTAGACAACGATGATGAGGTCAAAACGGAAGTGACACAGTGGTTATCCATTCAGGCGGCAGAATTCTTTGAGAAAGGAATGCAAAAGCTCGTGGAACGATATGATAAATGCCTTAATATTGATGGAAAAGAAACTATTTCGAAAAGTAGATTAAGATACTGGGTTCCAAATAAAAATATAATTATTACAATAAGTATACTGGTTTTTGTTTTATTTTAAAACGGTACTTACTTAAAAAACATGCCTTGTAAGTTCCCGAAACTGGAAATTTTGTTTCATTCAATATTAAAAACTGTTAGTTAGTAAATCATCATTGTGCTCAGATATGAAAAGCTGGGTGATATGAACATTAGACCTGCTGCACAGAAAGTGTAATTCAATGATTCTGTATTTATGGAAACTTCTCAATGCTCAAAAAATTTTTTGTTTAGTGTGTTTTTTCTGACTATCCTACAACATTCTTTCATTTCAATACATGTTTTCAAATAGTTGTGAGTGAAGCTGATAAAATAACATTCCTTTATTTACAGAACCATTGATTTCACTTAGTACAACAACATCCTTAGTTCAATAAGAAGTAACTGCTAACATATACAGTATATACTGGAGACGAGGTAAAAAGTGTTCCAAATAAAAATATAGGGTTCTAGATCTAATTTCAGACATTAACTAATTTTGTAAAAAAAATGTAGGCCCCTAACTGACTTGAGATACTTTTTTTGATCAGTACTATATGATTAGTACAAAAGACTTTGAGCAAGTATTTTTCCAGAAAAATTCTAGTTTAATTAGTGTTTAATTGTAAAAAAACCTAGTTCCCTCAAGAAGAAAAAATTCCAAGTTACTTTTTGAGTTTTTGACAACAAGGTTTATTGTTCCAAAACCGTCAACTAACCATAAGATTTGTTCAATTTTTTTCACAACACTACTGTTCTTAACTTAAACTTGCAATTGTGTGAAAACCAATACAAACAATTTAAAAACCCTGTTGAACTTTTCATAAACATTTTAGATGCAAAAATAATCAAAACACGAAATAACCAAAGAGATTTTAATATAATTGAAAAGGATTGCCATAAAAATGGAAACAATGAAAGAATGTTGTATTTATGTAGGAGGTATATAGCGTATAATGAGAAGTGTCCATAAACACTTACATTAGGTGAGTCAGTGGTGGGACTGTGTCGAGCCCCGCGGTTATAAGTCCGGTTGCCACTAGCTCTCCGAGTAGTCATGAACTCAAACGGATCTACTTCGAAGAGAGCCATCTGCAAGTTACAAACACACTTCTGAAATCTGTATTGAGTAAATATAATAAAATTTGAGCATGACATTCGTACGAGAGATTCAAAACTACATAAAATGTTATTAAGTGGATTTAAAATGAAATAATATTTCAACCATTGCATTGGCTGCCTGCTATTTATAAGGGATTTTTTTTGTCCTAGAACGCTAGGCACGAGCATGGAATTGTTTTTCACATTACTTCAGGCTAGACCTTGGGGTTGCGGTATTATTACTTAGATCAAATCCATTGGTGATTTGGCAGGATTTCAACCCGGGACCCCTGGAACCGGAGTCCCGCGCTCTAACCACTAGACCAGCTCGCTCCCCATTTTTATAAGGATTTATAAGGGATTAGAGAGTTATAAAATACAATACTCCAGTGATAATCCTGTGTAGTTGATGCAGATTTAAGTGAGAACTTTGTGAAACTTCCCTAATAATTTTTGTATTTACTACCTAAAGTAACAATTTTGCATCTAAATCACATAATTAATCTTTTTTTTATTATTGCAAGGAATAGTAAGAAAAATCAAGTCACACTCAGTAATGTTTATTACTAATTTTGATTTTTAGAATCCAGTGGCTACAGGCACGTGTTGTCCAATTCTATAATCATGGCCACACTCTTTTTGAAATGTTTTAAAATATTTGTATGGGTTTGTGTTACGTATTTCGTAAGACAAATCTTCACACACTTTAGGTCAAAGAGGATTGGCCATGCTTGGTATCCATGTAAAATTGAAAACAAATCCATCAAGGCCTTCATTAATATTACCTACTATTGTAATAATCATAGTGATTCAGAGGCTACGCCACAATGTATGCGATGATAAAAATTACACAAAAAACATGCAAATTTCCACAAGGAAAAATTATTTGTAACAGGAAACCTCCTCTTTTAAAGGGTAAAAAATTAAATAGATCAATCTACCAAGATGTCAGTAACATCTACAACTGAGCCTAACTAGTAAAATATCATGAGACACTCACTGTGGTTCTCTCGGGAGACGGAGTCGAGTCGTCTTCCTCTACAATATTGTGGTCAACACCATCAAAGTAGGAGGCAAACTGCAACCAAGTAGAAATAAAACAGTTAATCCATCACTGGAAATTTAAAATAAAATAACATAATTCATTTATATCTTGCTTTATGACCAATTGGTCCAATAATCTTGAACCTTGGTGGAACAAGGAAATACTTTACTTAAGTTTTGAAGGATTTTAAGACATATTGCAGGCCGGTATGGAGCAAAAGTAGGGAATGTATGGGGAAAATGAGGCAGAATACCAACTGTAGAATTTTTAAAGAGTATTGCGAATATCAATAATTATTATTAATGATCAATAATTATCAATTGAGAAGGGGACGCCGCAAAGGTATGTATTTTAATCCAAATACGAGTGCTGGCCCCGTGGTCGAAAACTCGACCAAAAATATATACTGTGCAAATTTCTCTATTTTCACCCCACGATGTAAATAGAACATGTGATTGGAATTTCTTCCATTTGTTTTGGATTTCTGTTTATATTTTTGTTGTTATTTTGTCACCAGCATGGCAAACCATAAGACACATGTTAATTTTTTTATTTCAAATTCATTTTTTGTGCTTATTTTTGAGCCTATTTTAATTTATTAAGGGATTCTGCACATCTACAGGAAAATATCTTTCATCTGGTACCAACAGCGTGTAATTCGGTCCAGTAGTATGGTCAGGCTACAGCTATCATAAGTTTTGCAAAAGTGTTTAAGTATATCAGATGAGTGAAGGGTGAGTGTAGAATGGAAAAGCTGGGTCCAGTTAAATAGAACAATGTATGTTAGAGTTAAGGATGAGAACAGGGAAGGGGATGAAGGTGGATAAAGGAGGAGATAAAAAACAACTACTAAGGTTTCGACAGTTGAATAAGAATATGAGGCGAGAAGATCACTAGGAAAATAGAGTGGCGGGTGATAGAGGGAAGAAGACCTGAAAGAAGGTTATGGATGAGGTGAAGAGGAATATGGAGAAAGGACAAGTGAAATGGAGATGTATTTGAAAGAATAAAAAGATTCAGGTTAAAAAAAGTTAAACCAGGTTTTCCCAGGCGCGAAACGTGGAAAGCGGAGTGCCGAGAAGTGATTCTAATTGCGGTCCGCTTTGCTTTTAGTAAAACAGTACCATTAAATTCCCGCAGACAAGAGGAGAGCGGACTCCGCCTTCATCTTCATCGCTTATGAAAACCTGATTTACTTTAATTTTTGTTTACAAACCTGAATCATTTATTTGCCCTCTTGTAAAACTATCATGTATTTTACAAGCTATATAATAAGCATAAAAGCTAAAAAGGGACAGATTCAATTTTGGGATGCACAAATGAATATGTCTTTAAGTTATCATTAACTCTTGTCCCTTAGGGATCCTAGAGTTGAGGTTTACACACATGTATCTAATCCTCCACATGTATATCAGGTTAATATATGATCTTGTTTACATATTAAGTTATGAGAATAACTTACACTGTCCTCGCTGTCTTTAGTTTTTCTCTTGAGACTTTTTGGCTGAAACACACGATTTAACATTAGTTGAAAGGCAGATGAAATAATTTGCAAACAAAGACAGTGACACTACAAATATAAAAGCTATTGAGAATTAAAAAATTAATTTGCCAAACGAAATGTCAAAACTCACCCTCCCTGCTCCTGGAGTACCCAGCCCAATTGAACGTTCATTCTTTGACTTGAAGTTGTGTTCTTTAGCCATCTGAAACATTTTAAATAATTTATTCTGAAATCGTCAATTTTTAGTTCTTAAATAATGCTATTGCCAAAAGTACAACATGTTGGATGCAAGTCATACTTTAGAACATAAACCAGGTAAAGAACATCTATTGTACATACCTGTAAACTGTTATACAAACATCCCTAAACTAAAATCGTCAATTTTCATACTTCACTGCTTTCTTTTTTTTTGAAAAATCTGAACAAAATTAATCTATGATTTAGTTATGACTACCAACAGGTTTTCAGTTTCCGCTAAATTTACAGTTAAATAAAAACTTAAATATCAACGGAACAGTGTATGGATATTGAGCTGCAGTTTTGAAATGAGTAAATATTTTGTAATTATTATACAAAAAGGTTATAACCTAATCCATTATAATATATATATATATATAAATAACACAAATGATTGAATCAGTTAAATTTAGAAATGAATACTGTTCTTATGTGTACCTAAAAATAAGGGAACAAAACTATAGGGTTGTGCCGAAAGCCTAACAGCTATTACGATAGAAGCTGTCTTTATACATGGCTTATTACATGTGGGACCAGCTGTTGTTTCATAATTATTGTATTTAACTTTATTTTATAATATGTGATGTGGATTGGAAAGGGACCTCTTGTCGGGTATGAGTTTTATATATATACAGTATATATATTTGAATTCTTTATTTAATTCCAAATCACTTGGTGCAAGTCCCATACATCTACGATTTCTTTTTTTTAAGTTATAGGACAGTTTTTTTTTTGTATTTAAGAAACGATTTTGGTATCAAAAGAAAGCTTGTAATGTCCTCTTTGGAGGCAATGCCAATTTTTGTCTTAACTCACGGTAGCTTTAATTTAAATAATTGTTTTATCGAAGCATGTTAATCTTGGTTTGTTGGCTACTCATCACATATATAAAATTATACACAATTTACTAAAATATGTGGAGGTATATTTCGAGTTTACATCAAAACTCATCTTCAGCCTCTGGTAACAACATATCAAGTAAATAAACTATGATTTATAATGTTTGTTTATAAATTAACATATGTTTGAATTATTTTAAAATTAAGTTAGTAGGAAAAATGTTGTTATATATGTATATATTATGTAGATGTCACACTTAATTTATTATTGTTTTTCCAATTTTAATTTTGTTCTCAACCTCTTGTCGAATCAAAGGTACAAACATGGGGCTGATTGTAGCACTAGGTTGGGATATTCTTCTTTTATCAACCACCATGCAAGCAGCTTCTTTAAGATTTCTTAAAGGACATGTCTTCTCTGAAGAAAATAGAATACATTGGACTGAATCGACTATGATCTACCAGGAAGCAGACTGGAAACTAAGAAATCTTAAAGAAGCTGCTTGCATGCGGTTGATAAAAGAAGCATATCCCAACCACTACTAACTTAATTTTAAAACAATTCAAACATATGTTAATTTATAATATAAACAAACATTATAAATCATAGTTTATTTACTTGATATGTTGTTACCAGAGGCTGAAGATGAGTTTTGATGTAAAATCGAAATATACCTCCACATTTTTTAGTAAATTGTGTATAATTTTATTTATGTGATAATGTAGAAAACAAACCAAGATTAACATTGATAATGCCATCACGAAAAAAACATACCAGAATGAATTATCAAAGCATGTTGTATAAATCACATTTCAGATTTAGGACCTCTTGTCGGTCCTATGTTATTTCTCCATAACATAAGAAAGGTACCTCTTGTCGGGACTGCAAAATTTGTGAGATATTTTGTTCTCCGTAAACTGAACTATGTTGCAATTCTCTAAAAGGCCGTGCAGAAAAAAGGTTTGGCATCACATATGTTTCCATACGGAAAATGAGTATCAGAAACTGGCTCTCATATTTTCATACCCTCAGCCATGAAACCACAAAGACTACAAATTCAGGATATAAACTAGCATTTTCTTATTACATTTCCTTTATATATCCGTACCAATTGTTACATTAATAATTAAAACTTCATTCAGCTCTTTTGCGATTGTTTTCTTATTCAAAGTAAAATCAATTCCAAACTGTCATTTTTACAGAAACGTGGGTGGTGTCATTTTGTTTGCATTTAAAATGCCTAAGAAACTATCAAATTTGTGAGAACCGTACAGGGAAAATTCATGATTTGGTGATATTTCATGACTTTATTGGGAAAAACTTAAGAATAAATACAATGAACATTACTTAAAATATATTTCCAATTTGAAAAGTTAACTACACAGATAAGGTAATGAAATTAACAATTCTTAATAACAACTAATTTATTTTAATAATATGACTATAAAGAACAATCTTGTTTAGTGTGTATGTAAGAGTTAAGAAAATATATTTTCTATCGATTGACTCCAAATAAAACAACAAAAGCATCTATTTAAGTTGAAATATAATCTAAACTCTTATTTACAGTACTATCCCTAAATACAGAATTATGCACTTTTTCTTATAATAATATCACATTATCTTCATTGGCACAGTTAGATGATTATTGTGTAGGAATCTGTAACAATGTTAAAATAAATTTCAATTGAAACATTCTTCTTATTATGGAATATAAATATATCATACTATATAAAAAAGTTACTTACAATGTATAAAGATGAACCAAACATTCCAAAAACTAATTAATTGGGACTACAAACTTGTAGCTTGTTTTTTTTTACTCAAACTTGTATACTTACTTGAACAACTTAAAATAAAAGTTTGGGTAAAAAGTAACATAAAAGAAGCATATTAAGGGGTAATTTAGATATAAAAAAAACTGTTACACAGCCATTCCCTAAGTCATCCAGTCACAAATATTTTACTGTACCAATCTTATAATGACACTAAATTTTAAAAGATTGTTTTGGTGTTATTTTAAACAGTGACTATCAAGAAGTATAATTGGGGCTGTAACACAATGTCTGTTATGAAGCAAACTCAAAACTAAATTACTTTCCTGTTGCTTAAGATTTTTGGTAAGGAATGCCCTTGGACTTAATTCCTACATTAGCAGGGGTTTAAAATTATAAATAGTACATTTATAAATTTGTTTACGAAGATTGAGCAATTTATACTGATAAATAATGATAGGGCATAGACAAATATCAGTAAGACTTCACAAAAAACTAAAATTAAATATTCAATTATTAAGAAGGAAATGCTTATGGAAAAAATCAAAACCATTTCATGTCAAATAACTTTACAAGCATCCATATAAAATTTCAACAACAATAAAAACTCTGGTTAAAAATTAAATTTTAGCCAAAATTTTATTTTGTATGCACATTACACATTAACAGTATAACCTAAGATTAAGAAAAAGTCGAAATGTAAAACTATGACTCACTGACCTGGGTGGAATGGAAAATTTGAAGTCTTCTTTAACTTCATGAAATTTCTTCTGGAAACAAAGCTTAACAAACAGCGAAACTCAAACCTAGAACTATATTATTTATAATGGAAATAGTAGAGTCGTTTTTTAAACTCTTCAGGCGATTCTCCATCCAATAGATAAAGCCATAATCTTTAAAAATATGTCATATATGTGATATTTAGATAGAAAATATACAACAATTTTTTTATACTAAAATGATTTATTATGAAACAGGTCAGTGAATCATAATTCATGAATCTTAACACAAATGTTTCACAATATGCTGATTCTGTTTGCTGTCAAATAGTGCATTCCAATTACTATACAGTTAAAATGCCTATAAATAAATTTTAGTCTTGAAGATTAGTTCATAAATATTTGAATGCTATGTAGTATGTTTGTAAAAATTACGATAAATCCATAAGTGAATTTAAAGATTTTTTGTATAGCACTTTTTAAAAAAAATATTAATTTACATACCTTATTTCTGGCAATGTCTCTGAGATTATTTTTTTCTGTCTGTAAATAAACAAAATAGATAAATAATAATTAATTGATAGTTATACTGATATTCTATTACAATGTTACACAATTTTTTCCCATATTGTATTACAAACCCTTAAAAAATTCACCAAATAAAAAAATGTATTTCGTAAATCAATCTACTGTTGATCTTTGGCGCCAGTATTGTAGTACCAATACACAATTATTGTTAAATATGTGTGTTATGTTTTATGATATTGGCTAAAGTTTGAATCACTAACCAAAATTAAAGATGTACAAGATAACAGAGCCGGTCTTTGGTGGTTTGGAGCCCAGTGAAATCATCCCTTACATTATTTTTGAACACGGAGAAAACTAACAAAATGGTTTTTCAACAGCACAGAACAAAGAAAACCCTACCTTATAAGTATAACTATTAATAATAGTGAAATAAATAGTATAAATGTCACAAAATTTTTTGGGATAGAAGTTGATAATAATTTGAGTTGGGATGGTCATGTTCAAAAAGTAACTAGCAAAATTCCTACAGGACTACACATTTTAAATAGGATGTCATTTTTATAAATAACTTCTTGAGCAGCATTGTACGTGTTATTAAATCTATGGAAAATAAATAAAAGAAACATCTTATAACACTTAAAACATATATTTACGCTTGTACTAACAAGACGGTAAATATAAAAAAAAATTCTAAAAACTCCTAAAATTCCTAAAATTATCAGACTTTTAATTTTAACAACTTTTATTATTTTGCAACAAGCCCAAGGTGACCCAACTGGGTATACGATTGCACCTATCCCACGTGCATAAGGTCAGCTCTGCGTAGTTAACTATTATCTGTGTTTTTTAAAAGGGCCATCTACATTCCATTTCTATGTGTAACTTAAAAGGATCCAATAAACTGATAATAAAATTGACCTGTTTATACATTTTCAAACAACCCAACACTTTGCTGAAGTTGTATTCTTACCTCTTTGATGTCTCTTTTCACTCTAGCAATGAGGGACATGCGATCTTTGTCTGGGGCCCCATCCAAGCTGTTCTGCAAGGAAAACAAAATATGTATATATAAAAAAATAATTAATTAGAAAACTGTATCAAGACTCAAGACTATAACTTTTGTTTGCATTTTAGGTAGATGCATCTACAGAAAAACGTGGGCTCCAATCCAAGAGGTCATGGTATTATCACAAAGCTTTTCCATTGGTTATATGACTTCTGTCCCATGAACCCTTGTGGGTTGTATATTTGTATGATTATGTAATAACTAGCTATGTGTGCCCGTTCTACTGACGGGGATCTTGTAGTCAGTTTAAACCTTCTTATATTCAGAACAGCAGTTGGTTTGCCCACCAGTTGGTATTAAGTGTGCATTTTTCTAGATACCTATGCTGGCAAAACTATTATAGGAATGAATATAAACCTTCGCAAATACAATATCTGACCGTTTCAAGCCAAAACAAATGCTTTGCAAAAAATAAGCTTTATAGATATATGAGGCATAGCCCTAAAGTAGGCCTATAATTGAAAGCTACTTTGCACACTGGTTAAAGGAAGTTATAATATTACCACAACCTCACCATCGCACACTTTAATCCGGTTAAAATTTTTATTAACAAAGGTGCTCTTGTCTTTTCTACGAAACACTGAGAAATAAGGACATTAATGCGTTACGAACAGACATACACACAAATATACAGAATTGAATTAGGACATTTGCTACGCTAACCAAAGCAAAGTACGTATAAAATTAGTATTTAAAATCTTTGTTAGTGTCGTCAAATTTTATCATATCGTATGTACTTAATATGCAGTGATAATGCTGTCTGTAATAACAATTTATATTTTTGCTTAATCCTAAGATAACCCGAAATGGTGTTGTAATGATGGCATACTATATGAAATGAAGTATTAACGACGATTTAAATTGGTAATTTACACGAATTAGAACAGAAAGCGGTATGAGTCATAAACATGAACAAATGACGTAACTGGCCCGATGCTATTGTTACTAATAGCATCGACTTATGGTTTAGAGTTTTTCATTTGAGCAATCAATGCTAAATAATGTTCACTTATGGGCCAGTAACATAATTTGTTTATGATTATGATCCATACCGGTCTGTTCTAGTATTCGTGGGTAATTTACAATACACAGGCCACAAACTATTGATACGTAAACAACGTAAAGTGTAAACAATTCATGGTGTTTTGCTTAAAAAATTTTTTACTCAAATGTGTTAACATTTTTATAAGACATCAATTAAATTTAGTATGACTATAAGTAGTGAGGTGCAACACCAACGATAACAAGTTGTATGATTTATAAATAAAAAACTTTTTTAAAACCAAATGTTTTTAAACGCACTAAAAAGTGGAAAATAATTTATAAATATTTGGAGAGTATAGGCCTAAATACTTGTAAAATTTAAAACGAAAAACGTGGGGTGCATGCAATAGATCATTTACAATTACCTTCTCCTATTGAACTAACGTATTATTATCAATTATGCACCCCACGTTTTTCGTTTGAAATCTTACAAGTATTTATACTCTCCAAATATTCATAAATTATTTTCTACTTTTTAGTGCGTTTAAAAACGTTTAGTTTTAAAAAGTTTTGTTTTTTATTTATAAAAATTATATTTATATTATATATGAATATTATAATATGAATATAATATATTATATTTATTAAAATATTCATTTTCTACTTTTTAGTTTTTAATGTGTGTGGATGTTAAATCTATTTCAAGCATCTTTATCAGATTAAGACAGAGGCATGTGGGAATTCTAAGGTTTATTTGAGTTCCTTTTCATATAATTATGTATTAAGATTGAATGTATAGCCTACCTACTAACTAAAAATATATCAATCTATTTAATTTATTGTTTACTATATAGAATACTAAATAAATAACAATTGAAATTATTAACAAACACCTTTATATCTGCAATCAGATTGTTTATCTTTAATTTGAAATTTTTGTTTGTATAAAGAATCTCTTGGGAGCATAACCTGTACCTCTTAACCTCTGCTCTTCGAACTGTCAAATTTAAGTATTTACAGCTGACTTAAATTAATTGATATATTTACATTCTTTCAAAATGTAAACATGGACAATTTGGAAGCCCATGGGATGTATCCCAAGGGAAATATGAAAATTAAATGATATATTATTGCATTGTCATCCATTTGTGAGCTATGTTTCAAATTTCAAGTCTCTAGCTCATTGGGAACTTTGTTTAAAACTGACATCAAAATTTGTAGGAAAGCGAGCTAATAAAAACAAGCCCATGGGGCGTAGTCCAAGGGAAATCTGAAAATTAAATGACATAATATTGCATTGTCATCCTTTTGTGAGCTATATTTTAAGTTTCAAGTTTCAAGTCTCTAGCTCATCGGGAAGTATCAAAATTTGCGAGAAAGCAAATTAATAAAAACAAGCCCATGGGGCGTAGCCCAAGGGAAATATAAAAATTAAATGATATAATATTGTATTGTCATCCGTTTGTGAGCTATGTTTCAAGTTTCAAGTATCTAGCTCATCGGGAAATTAGTATAAAATTGATTGCAAAATTTGTACCGGACAAGAAAGCGAGCTAATAAAAACGTTTTAAAATAGTGATGTGTTGGTCATGAAAATGATTCTCGCAACCACCGGTTCTAAGGAAAAGTAGCAGTACCAAAAACCAACGTTTACAATTAGTTAAGAACTATAGTACTTCCAACCAATAAAAAGCGTTAATCAAGTCACAAGGTTATTAATCTCCTGTGGTTTTTTATTTTCTCACAAAATGTTATCAGAAATCAAAGTTATTTCCGATTAATTGCATATAAACAACTTTTAATGTAAACATATCGGTGAAAGTTTGAAGAAACAACCTTTATTCACATCCGGACAACGGTTCTTTATTTAATAGATAATAGAATAGATTCCTACCTATTCTATAAAAAAAATATTAGTACAGTTAACCTTTGATAGTTCGACACTCCTTGTAGTTCGACATGGGCTGAGCTATTTTGTCAAGTGATATTTATTTATGGTTACTATTGTGATGTGCGCTGTATTGAACATTCATTTGTCATTTAACTTATTGTTGACTTGAAACTTAACTAATGAACAGTGAAATTGTTAAGCTTTTTGTATTTAATAAATTAGGGTTATTTCTATATAAGACTTGTGTTTTAACTTTCCTGTGTATTAAACTCCATTTACTCCCTATAGTTCGACATTTCGATAGTTCGACATCCCTTAAGTCCACAAAGTGTCGAACTATCGAGGTTCCACTGTATATCTATTATCTAACAAGAGATGGCCCAGGCCTATTGGCGGTATGGTCCAGCGATTCCAGAACATAGCGGTGAGTAGAAACCGAAAGTGACACTTTGGAAAAGCAAGTTTAACAGCATCCGTAAACCTCTGTTACGAACACAACAACATCGAAAAGATCTTCCGAGATCGCAGCAACATCCATCATCACCCACTGCAGTTGTGATTATTTACTTTACAATTTACAAAACTGTCATTGAAGCGCCGTCAATGAGTGGAAACCTTGTTTATAAGCCATTGGTGACGATGATTAAAAAATGTAAGTTTCCCAGCCCTTATACAACACTGATTTACGGTCTTTTTCTCAGTTATCAAAACTCACAATTTGATTCACACAGAATCTCCGGTTTCCGACCTGGATGATGCCTAGTTATTTAATTTAATTTACAGTTACACATTACTTCCCTCACATTCATTCATCAATTGGGAAAACCTTCTTCAGGAAAGGTCCATACTTTATACTTATGACTAGTAAATTGATAAGTTTGGTTAAACAATTGTAAATAATAAACATGATAACTCTATAACTATCACCCAGTGATGCGCAACATATTTTTTTCATGAAGTGGTATAAAAGGTAGGAAAACACTGATTTAGAGTAACTCTCCTTGTGTCACAACTCTCAAGTCTCCACCAGAAAATTGTACAGCTTTGAACATTATTACGTGCTTGTACTCTTAATGAGGAGTTCATTGATTGATATGATTAAATAGTTGCACTATAGCTGCATTTGGCATTTGGTTGGATAAATTAAGCCGTCTTTGGAAGTTTCACCTAAATACTGTTATTGAATTCATTCTAAAACTAACAGAATTATTAAGATCACACCAAAAATTTGGAACTGTAGTTGTTGCAAGCAGAGTGAGTTTGTCTGAAAACGATTTTGAAATATATTATGAAATAGAATAGAATGCAAACATGTCAAAACATGATTTTATGAAATTGCGATTTACGTTACATTTTAGTTAGGCCATTTTTTATTTGTTTCTACAGTATCTCAGTTTTTGTAACCACATTTTAAAGTGTCTTATTATAACAGACACATTATTTTACATACTTGTATATATTGTTTTCTATTTCTTCTTGCGATCTTGGCTGCACTGGCAAAGAGCTGAAAAATAATAAGAACTGAAAAACACAACCTAAGTGCTTGTAAAAGTAATTTTTGAAATGTCTATAAAATGTAACCCCATCAAACTAACACTTGTAAACCTCTCATCACATTGTAAAATCTGAAGCTTCATTTTTTTAAACTGGTTTGTGTTGGTGTCACTGAGCGCTAGTGTCAACAAATGTTTGGGTTAATTTTTGTGCTTTACTTTTTGATAATATCATCAGAGGACAAGCTATAATTTATAATTACAGTCTTATCTGGACACCTTTTAACCGGACATTGGTTTAACCGGACTACACTCGGCGGAAGTGACATCTCTTTAACCAGACAATGTTTATCAGCACATTGGTTTAACTGGACTAGATCGGCAGGAAGTGGGCAGTACTGAAACGACTGTTCTCGTGGGAAATATTTGAGACCAGTGAACTAGTGTCTAAATACAATGCTCTCCTAAATTTAAGTCGAATATCACAGTGAACATTCCGTTTTAACAAGTTTTTGGGGACGTCGGTTTAACTGGAAAACCCGTTATTAGGACTAGCCTCGGTCCCGAGGAGTCCGGATAAGAGGGAGTCTACTGTATTTTGTTGAACTAGTTTTGAAATAACGAGAAACAAATTGTAAACCAAAACACACCACTAGAGGCACTGGACGGAACTAACATTGAAATAATCATCAGCTGATCCATAAGGTTGACAAATCTATTACGAGAGTATGTTTAGTCTATGATTCTACTTTGATTCCATCACTTTAGTTATAGCGTCTCAGGTTCCTGGTCAGAAACCCATGAGAACCTCTTCTTCAAAGGAGTGGGGGGCGTGACGTCACTCTCTTCTCTTTAGGGAACACAATTACCGCAACGATACGAAGTGCAGCCATTGGTGTTCATGGCGCAGTGGATACCATGGCTCGGCTGATGTTCATGAGGTAGCCAGATCGAGTCCCACCGGTGACATAACCTTTTTGTCAATGTGATTACTACTTCTACACTGTACATCTTTTTTTAGAATTTGAGGCATTTATAATTTTATTTTATGATCAATATTTTTTTTTTATTAGTAAACCTTCATTAGATTTTTATCTACAGTAGACTCCCTCTTATCCGGACACCTTTTAACCGGATTATACTCGGAGAAAATTACATCTCTTTAACCGGACAATTGTTATCAGCACATAAGTTTAACCAGACTCGATCGGTAGGAAATGGGTGGTACTGAAACGATTGTTCTCATGGGAATGATTTGAGACCAGTGATCACGTGTCTAAATACAATGCTCTCATCAATTTAAGTCATATACTGTATACAGTATGCATTTAAACGGTCCGTTTTAACAAGTTTTTGGGGACGTCAGTTAAACCGGTAAAACCATTATCCGGACTGGCCTTGGTCCCAAGGAGTCCGGATAAGAGGGAATCTACTGTAATATATATTTTATATTATCAGAAAGTTTGGTTGGTTAGGTTAGGTTATGGGGGATTAGTTTTATAATTGAAAATTATAAAATTAATTTTATAATTTTTCTTAAATCGACGTGAGGGGCTCTCCCACAATCCCCCACTCCTTCGCAGAAGAGGTTCTCATCGGTTTCTGGCCAGGACCCTGAGACGCTAGTTCACTTAGTAACCAGTAAAAAATCAAATTTTCATCAATACAATCCCTCAAGTAAATTCTCTTACCATTCCAGCACTGCAGATAAGCTCTTTTAGCGAATTTCCCTATAGGTAAGTAGCTATTACCGTAGGTGGCATGGTAAGACCTGGAGCCGGGAGGGATATACTTTTTCATTTTGATGTCCCTAGAGGCCAAAAACACTATTCGTTGAAATTTTTATATACGGTATGTTTATATATATACAGTATATATATATATACATACATCCGTGACTGCGATAACATGAGTAATTTTTCTCCAATTTTGATAAAATTTGGTTTGAAGATGTAAGGTGGGTTAAACTCAAATGAGTTTGCGAACCAGCATGATCAGACCATGGGAACAGGGTTTTACAGGGGGTTTTATGGGGTAAAAAAATGGTTTTTCTCATTTTTGACCCTCAAATTACAAAATTTCAGAATTTATCTTAGACCATTTAAGGATCTTAAAAAAATAAATAATTTAGTATACCAAAGTGTTTTTGTACGGTTATTAGTTACGGAGAAAATAAAAAAAAAAAATGCAAATTTTAAATTCAAATGATATTCTTATCGTAAAATGTTGTAGTTTGCTTGATCAAACTTGGCTAATTTATTTATTTTATAGTAAGCTACTAAAATTTTACTAAAAACCATACTTTATTAGCCTCCCTGAAGCAGCAAACCTAGGTAATTGTTGAACCTAGTTATTTAAATAGATTCAATTTGAAATCAATTCAGGCAAATGGGAATTCGCTTAGTCTGCAGGTTTGCTTTGACGGGGGTATTTGAATTATTATGACAGTACAGTTACCTCATACTAATGGCATTACACTTACATTTTTATACCTTGATAAAACAGCTTTTTTTTCTCCTTCAGTGTATCCTTGCAAAAAATAAAGTTAAATTTCAAATGAAAATAATGTTAGTGGTAAGTGCCACTGAGTCACCATGTATGACTAAAAGTTTGTGGCAGGCAGATAAAACTGACTATAAAATCTGTAAAAAATGTTAAATTAGAATTACAGAACCTATTGCGTAGAGGGTACCAACGTGCTATTTCAAAACTAATTTAAGTCCCTTAATTTAGATGTTAAAGAATAAAATAATATACATAGTGTAAGAGAATAGGTGCAAAATTGTAAATATGAAATTAATATATTATATTAATTTTGAAATTGAAACAACTGTTACTGGTACTCTTGATATCCCTAATAATTCACTTAAGTAATCTACTAAATAAATAAGATTAATCAGTTTTTCAGTTTCATAGCAAAGGTTTTCAGTTTTCATTATGTCATAAGCAATGTAATTGCCATTCAACAATACAAAATATTGTTATCTTCAATATATAAACTGAACTAACTGAAACATTAAAATTTTTGTTTTGTTTTTTAACTACACTTGTAACAAAACGTCTTGAATTAAATTAGCACTGGTTTATGGTCGGTGCTTTGATTGGTCGGTTATGGCGGGTGCTTTGAAGGAAAGTCCAAACCACCCTCAACCGTCCAATGGTCGAAATGCCAACACCCTTGGTCTAAGATAAGAAAGGGAGGAAGAAAGACCTCCTGTCGTGACTCTACGCATGTCCCGTCTAGTTGTCCAATCCACCTGACCGCGATACTAGTGACCACGCATGTGTAAATATAGACTATAACGTTAGTGATAAAAAGAAAACTTAAGAAGGCTCCTAAGGATGCCACTCAAGCTGTTGAAATACACACGGTGACATAAACATCTTACCTAATCAAGAAAACTGGCAACAAAAACAAAGGTACCTAATCTAATATAATTTTAGTTCTTTGAAAAATCTTAATATTCTCAATTGAGGGAGGTACAAGTACCTTTTGACTGTTGATGAACACAGGGTTGATTTCCCCTTTCTCCAATGGAACCTGAGAACAGAAAATTAAACTTAATAAGAAATCATTTTCTAATAAAAAATGCAGGCCTGCATGGAGCCAAATTCCTAGGATTTTAGACCCCATGGGGCTTACATGTAGTGCATTAATAATTTTCTTGGATTCCGATATTATGCATATAAATGTCTGCCAACAGTCCTGAAAGTGGAGATCCCATGGCAAGTCCTTCTTTTTGTATGTAGTATGATGAATTAAATTTGAAATAATTTTGACTCGTTGCAATTTTTGTAAGTTTTACTATATCTTCTATTTCATTTTTCGACAAGGTTTTGCTTTGGGTTAATGTTTCTTTAAGAATCTTAATAGTTGGTAAAATAGGAATGTTGGTATATATGTTTTTTACATCGAAAGATAAAAATAAAGAATTTTGAGGAATGTCTTTGTCTTTTATTTTGTTTATCAAATCAAGAGTATTTATTACGCTATAATCGTGTTCATTAATGATGTTTAGTTTTATTTTGCGTTGTAAGTATCCACATAATTTATACGTAGGTGCACTCATGAAGTTAACAATTGGTCTTATGGGGATTTCTTCTTTATGTATTTTTGGTTGACCACGTAATGTTGGTGACTGTGGTTTTATCATTTTTATTTGATTCTTTATAACTTTAGGGATGCTTTTACATTTATTAATAGCTTCGTTTGTGGTTTTAGTAAATTCAGTTGTTGTAATTAATAAAAGAGCCAAAAAAGATAACAACCAAGTTGTAACATCAAAATATGAAAACTCCGGTATTTATAAAATTAAATGTTCAGATTGTGAAAAGTATTACATTGGACAGACAGGAAGGTCGTTCAATTGTAGATATAAAGAACATGTACAAGCATTTAAATCAAAGAATGTGACTAGTATGAAAAGTAATGTAGCAGAACACATGCTTAATGAGAATCATAAATTCACTAAAATAGAAACAGATATGACAGTTTTGGACTATGGATCAAAAGGAAATAAATTAGATACAAAAGAATAATATCATATATACTGCAGCTACAAGAATGATCCAACAAATATAATCAATACAATGCAAGTTAAGAAACAAAATCCTATATGTGAAAACATTTTAAAATTAAAGAATATTTAACACAAACATCAAGAGGAGGATAAATTAAACAACCATAATAAATTTTTTTATATATATATATGACAAAATTCCATGACCAAAGATTATTTTACTATACATTTTAAGAAAAAAGAATAATCATATGTAAAGATCATCACATGATGTTTATTTGTTAATTAATTTGTTTGTGTTTGAAGTGAGGTTAAATGTTACTCTTGTAAATGGCCTAAAGCGCGAAACATGTAGAGATTTAAAAATAAAAATAATTTCAGGGTACTGAGTTAATATGCTTTCTTCATTATTTATAATAGTAGCCATCTAAACAATTGTATATATATATACATCCGTGAACGCGATAACTTGAGTAATTTTTGTCCGATTTTGATGAAATTTGGTTTAAAGGTGTAAAGTGGGATAAACTTGAATGAGTTTGCGAACCAGCACGATCGAACCATGGGAACGGGGCTTTACGGGGGGTTTTATGGGGTAAAAATTGGTTTTTCTCACTTTTGACCCTCAAAACACAAAATTTCCCGATTTCTCTTTTAGACCTTTTTAAAGAGCTTAAAAAAAAAAATTTAGTATATAAAAGTATTTTTGTTTGATTATTAGTAACGGAGAAAATTTAAAAAATTGTAAATTTAAAATTCCCATGTTATTCTTATGGAGAATATTGTCAAATGTTGTAGTTTGCTTGTTTATGGATATATTTTGATCAAACTTGGCAAATTTATTTATTTTGTACTAAGCTATTAATATTTTACTCAAAAACACACTTTATTAGTTTCCTTGTAGCAGCAAACCTAGGTACTCGTTAAACCTAATGTTATTAAAATATATTTAACTGAAAATCAATTCAGACAAATGGAAATTCGCTTAGTCGGCAGGTTTGCTGCGGCGGGGGTATTTTATGTTGAACAGAAACAAATCTAGCGATAAATTTATCCAATGGGATGCCTTTACTATACACTAATTTTATTAAACCTTTACAAAAGGAGCATAAACTTAGAAATAATAACTGGGTCCGATCGGAGTGCTAATTTAGCGGTTTTGACCGATAACTAAGCTTATCTCAACACACCTTTATTTGCCTTTTCATATTTGACGAAGACGATTTCCGATATTTCAATCAGGAAAGCCTTTTTATCATCATTAACCAAAAGACCAAACAATATTTATTCACAAACAGTTTGCTGCCTTTAGCCGAGTTAAACCTCTGGATTGGTTCAAATTACTTATTGAAAATAACAGCAACAAAATCAAACAATAACACCAAACAACAAACTGTTTCACACAAAAGATATGTTGTACTCGGATATCTATTCTGACACATAGGTAATTTGATTCTGAGTTTGTTTAAATATTACAATAATTTGTTATACATTTGAGCCATTTAGGGACTTATGTCCCTACAAGCCACTAGTATAATTTAATTTCCAGAGACAAAAAATACTTACCTTGTGAAGCTGATTGTTGTTAGCTCCAAAGACCTGAAAAAAACTTTGAATTAAATTAATTGAAATTTTTTATGAAAATCTAGTATTTCTGTAAAACAATGTCAAGCCCTCTAACAAATTTTACTTCTTTTTAAAGACTAAGAGAATTATTAAATATTTTGTTTAACACTTTTTTTTGTAAAAAAAAATAATGTTTGTTTCTTGAAATTGTTGAGCAACCACTTCTTCAGCAACGGTACTGGATATGGTGTCCAGATGATTAAAACCACAACTATGGTAAAAAAAAACATTTAAGAAAAAAGGCTGCTTTTGGCTTAAACCAGACAATTAATTTTCCTGGCTAGATAGACTAAGAGAATTTGACGATCTATTATCATACACTACTAATTATTCAACACTGTAACGAAACATAGCCTACTATTTAAACTTACATTAGTCAACTGAAGAAGATGTGGATTTAATGCTTCTGAATCTTTTCCCATCTGTAAAGGAAAGAATTATTTCAATAAAAACTGATTATGTAAATAAAGTATTAAAATATTGTGCTACTACATTACCTAACAGCTCTACTAAATATGCGTGTCAAACTACATATTTGGATGGTAAAATTATCCATCAGCTTCGCTTCAATGTCTTGGATATCACCGATTTTTCAACTTTATGACTGTCTAAACACTGACACACCAAGGTAAGGATGAATGAGACAGTTTGTTACTAACCAAGACTAAGACAGAGAACAACAAAGAGAGTTTGATATGTTTTGCACTGCCAAGTACAAATACAAAATAAGCTAGTAACAAATAATACTTATGAATAAATACGATTGAAATCTAAATTTGAAATTGAGGGAAACTATTAATGGATACTAAGTTGGTGTCCATTCTGTTGGAGGAAATTGCAAACAAGTTGTCCATATCAGCACAATTAATTGCAAACTAAGTCAATGTAAACGTAAACTGACATTAACATTTACTGAAATAAAATTGTTAAAACTGAGGAAAAAGGTAACAATTGCTTGGGCATATTAGTGTAGTGAATTTGATTTTAGTGACCAAGTAAACAGCATATTTTTGTTATCTATTGTTGTCAAGTCACAGTGTTTCTCACATTGTTTTAGGTACATTGACTCTTAAATTTACTACTTGCACATCCCTAAAATAAATCCTTTGATTTTTCAGGAAGTAGCTTACTGAAAACTTTAATCGTTACTCACATTTTGATGCTGTGACAAGAGAGGATCTAGGTTTTCTTTCTGCCTCTCTACCTTTAGAACAGTGATAACATTATTGTGTATTGTTATTGCATTTAGTATGTATGGAATAGATTTTAGTGTCAACAGAATATTGAATGAATATAGTGCTTTGGTTTAATGGTATTAATATTGGCCAAACCTATAGTCAATACAACACAACAAATAGGCTAAACCTGTAGTCATTTTCATTAATTATAACCACATTGATAAATTACAGCTAGGACCGAGGTAAAAAAATAAATTAACTTTAAACATTCAAAGCAAAAAAAATTTAAACACTACAATATGCTTTACATGAAAACGTTATGCCTCTCAGGGAATTAATTCTGAACAGAAAAAATGTTAAGTTTGTTATCCTCGTAGGCACTTGAATCTTTAAGAGCACATCTCTGGCTTTGAGTTTAATATCATAAGACCTATTGGTAGGAGGGTCATCCACGAAGTAACTGTCGCCTGGGCGGCGTGGTGCGCTAAGTAGGAATTATGGAGTTAGCACCAGTCTCACATCGGCGTGCGCAGCTGTTCAGTACGCTTCTAGCTGTGCTAGAGAGAGCATCGTACAATCGCACATTCTGTTGTTATAACCTAAAAACACGCGCCGCCATGGATTACCCCGCCAAGTATGTGCGAGGTGTAGTCAGATTTCTGTAGTCGAAGAATCACTTAGCAGCTGAAATTCATCATGAATTGTGGGCCGAAACGTTATGAGTGAATGTGTAGTCCGTCAAGGTCAATCCGTCAATAGTCCGTAAAAAAAAGAAAGGACGAACGTTCATTATAAAGATCATCAGAGTGGTAGGCCTTATCTCGTTACTGATGACTTGGTGAACGAGAATATTCGTGAGAACCGGCGCTGTAGAATATCACAACTTTCCGATCATTTCCCTGAAATTTCTCGAAGTGACTGACAACTTGGCTATCACAAGTTTTGTGCTCGTTGGATTCCTACAGTGTTTAATGACGGTCACAAAACGAAAAGAATGAGTTCGGCCATAGACGTTCTCATTCAATAAGACGTTGAAGGAGAAACTTTTTTGGACAGGATCGTTACCGGAGGGTGGAGATGATTCCATTTTTTAAAAATGAACCCATTGGCGGACTTCACCTTTACTCCTAACCTTTGGACCATGTAAGTAGGCAATTCACAGTGAATTTAAGCTGCTGTGTGATTCTTCAACTCAGAAATCTGATTACACCACACACTTCATACTCGACGGAATAATCTATGGCGGCGAACATGTTTTTAGGTTATAACCACAGAACGCGCGATAGTAGAATGCTCTCTCTAGCATAGCTAAAAGCACACACAGAACGACTGCGCATATCGATGTGAGAATGACAGCGCTAACTCCACTACTTAGCATGCCACGCCCAGGCGGCAGTTACTTCGTGGATGACCCTCATATATATGGGGAAAGAATTATTTTCAGGGGAAACCATTATCTTGTTCCAGGGGTGAAAGGAAAAGGCCCTCCTGCACAGACGAATTAGTTCAAAACATGATTGATGGTTATTTCAAAGCAGGGGTTTCCTTGAAAAACACCTTTAAAACATGCTTTTTTATTTCAATCTATTTAAACCCATATAGAGCATTGTGATTGTGATCTTAAAATTTATTATCTCAGGATAACTTTGTTCACAATGCTCCCTTCCCTGCGGGTGCTCATGGTTACCTAAGATACGACATTTTAAACGAGTTCACTAATTTTAGATTAGATGTACATAGCCCCTAACTGTACACTCACATATTTTTTTAAATCCGTATGAATCTCTTTTTCAGGTTTGTTGAGAGAACTCTGTAAACATAAAATAAGAAATAATCTTTTGTTAAAATTTACCTCTATTTATCAAACAAAATGGAGAAACACTACATAGTACGTTATCATTACTTAAAAAAAAATATTACTCTTCTAATCATTGTGACAAGCTTGTCATATTTGTGACTAACTGGCAAATTATTACTGATACATTTTTATGCTTGTAATATAATCCCTTTTTATTGCAATGTAAGCTTTCCTACACAAATAAATATCATAAAGTTTGATAGCTTAGAAGAGTTTAATTTTTTAAGATGATCAAACAAACCTTAATAATATATTTCATAACAAGAGTAGAAAGTGAGTCATTACATATTTGAGACCATGTTTGAAATGCGAGATTTATCGAGCACTTTAAATGGTCGAGAATATGTATAGACCTACTTTCACTCGTGTTTTGAACGTTACTTTTCGTTACACTACAAATAATAACTATTTTCTTCATTACAAAACTCATAGAATTTACTTTCGGTAGTAAACAATAGACAGCTGTTAAAAATATGATGTTTCGCAGGTTGTAAACACATAACGAAAACAGCTCAACTTATAGTAGTGTAGTGAAAAAATGTCTACAGACCTACCTAAACAATATAAAAAGCTGAATTGATTTGTGGTTGTTTACAAGGTTACAAAAGTAACACTAACTATTATTATTTCATTGACTTATTAATAAAATAAGCATAACAGACAAATTGTGAAAACTTACTTTTTGAGCTGATGGAGGTACAAGGTTTACTTTGAACATCTGTAAAAAATATAGAAAATGTCAAAAACTTATACTTTAACAGTAAAAAATATTAATAAATGTCCTTGTGTAAACCTCAACTGTCAGGTGATCCTTGTAGTAGTAAACACTTGTTTTAGTTATTTTTTACTTTCATGATGTTAGCCTCCGAATCACTTTAGTTAATTAATAAATTAGTTAATAACTCACTTTTGTTAATAAATGGTTTAAATACCTTAACTGTCAGGTGATCCTTGGAGTAGTAATACACTGCTGCAGTTTCAGCCCTCAGGGGGCTTTCTTCAGGTGTCAAAGGGAGTCAAAAGTTTTCATTCATACAAAATCCTCACATTGAAATTACGAGATAAAAAAATGGACACAATCACGAATATATAACTAGCTCCCCGCACGCATCGTGCATCAATGCCGGTACCAATGAAAAATGTTTGTGACTCTTACAAGTGTATTCGTTTTTATGATTGTGTTCCTGTCCGTTTTTTTGTTCTCGTAGTTTCAATGTGACAATTTCGTATGAATGAAAACTTTTGACTTCCTTTGACACATGAAGAAAGCCCTCTTGAGGGCTGAAACTGCAGTAGTGTATTACTACTACAAGAATCACCTAAGACAGAATCACTCAAGGCAGTTAAGGTATTTAAACCATTTATTAACTAAAGTGAGTTATTAACTAATTTATTAATTAACTACAGTGACTCGGAGGCTAACATTATGAAAGTAAAAAATTACTACAATATTATCCTATATAACAGTAAAATCCCCAATTAACCGAAAAAAGGGGGAAAGCGGTTTTGGATAAGCTACTATTTTTGTTTAATCAATGGTAGGAATTTAAAGGCTCTGTCTATTCAAGAGCTCCACAACAGTAGATTTATAATTATTTTAGCTGCTGTAGACACAAAATCTATTTCTTAAAACAATATAATGTTGTTCTCGCTGTGTGAGATATGTGTCTTCCTCTGTTCCGTTCTGTAGGCCAAGCTGGACTAACTACTTACACCACGGCGGACAATTCCTGCTGTCTAAGGTAATTTTCTAATTGATTTAAATTTTTTGTATGGTTTTGGTTTAACAGAGTGGAATTAAAAGAGTTTTAGTGTAATTTGAAATGGTTTGTCACCTGACAAAAACTTTTATTAAAAAAATAAATTTAACACAATAACGTTTTAAAATAAAACTTATAACATTTTAGATAGTTACGTTTGAACCAATATCATTGAAAAGGTTTGCAAATGAAACATAAGAAGAAAAGTTTTTTTTATAAAACAATTTGTTCTATTAATCAGGAAATGTATATTTTAGTAAACTGAAACAACTTACATTAGAAAAGTTGATTAGAAATGGATTCAAAGCTTCTTTGTGTTTCCCAACCTGAAAAACAGAATCTACACTGAAGATACGAGTATAGAGGACAATGTGCATTACAGACTATTTTTATTTAAACCTCGTGGGTAAATGTGCAATAAATTAATATTTTTCATCACTCCTTAACGAAAGCAACTATTTTCGATAACAGCTGACATTAATGAAAGTAGTCGTTTCCCAAGCTCTAATTTAGAGCGAGGGAAAATCGATCAGCTGATTTTCCCTCGCTCTAAATTTACTTTCCCTCGCTCTCAATTAGTTCTCCATTTATTCACTACGCGCGCTAGTGTTTTGATACGGTTTAATTTAATGATTTTAATCAGCTGTATGTATTTTTTAAAGTTGTATTATTATTTTATTTTGATGTTTAAACAAAATTTATTAAGAAATATACGTAGGTTTCTTTTTAAAAGGTTTTATTTTATTTTGATGTTCAATCAAATTAATTGAGAAATAAAATTGTTTTAATATTACTGAGGTCTGATATTCTGTGTTTGTGTATTTTTGCGTCGTGATGAAAAGTATCGTTCATAACTCGTACCGAAGGTTATTATCCGGCACTTGCTCCATTATTCCCGTCCTCGGCTTCGCCTCGTACGTGAAAATAGCTCTCACATACTCGGCTTCGCCTCGCACGTGAAATTGGGGTTCCCTGTGTTCGGCTTCGCCTCACACAAAAACTTGAGCGCGCGACGGAAAATGCCACTTTCGGTCCTAGTAATGAAATATACTATTACCTTGAAAAGTTAAAAATGACTAGCTGGGTAGTAAAGGACCTCCTGAAATTGTGCTTTGTAGCAACAGGCCACTAGGGAATATAGAAACAAAAAATCTACATATTTACAGCTCTCTATAAAAATGTTATCAACCAAAGAGGGTTTAATAACCATACAACTAAGATTATTATTTGTATTGTATTACACCTATATTTACTTTCCCTACTACTTTTCTAGCGGTTTCCCACTATTAGGCGGCAATTAGCCTCATCATAGTAGCCAATAACAATGTGGAGGGAATTGACGCTCCCGCCAAGTCAGGTTTCTGTGGAAAGGAGGTCCACTTATATTTGAGTTGGTTTACTAATGTTTATGGAAACATGTTTAGATGTAATATATGTATGAAGGGGTAGAAGGAGTTTGGATTTGCCTGTAAAATTAAATTTTTTGCTTAACACATTTAATTTGCTTACATGGAGGTTATTCTTAAAAACTGTGAAATACTTACATAATCTTTTGCACTGGAATGTAGTTTATGTTCATTAGACTGAAATGAAAAAAATATATAAGTATATTAAACGGGTTTGCATCCAGAGGAAATTGTGACCTAAGGATAACCATGATTTACTGGTTTTAAAAGGGAAATTAATTTCTTAAAGGTTGATTTAACAACTTTTCTAATCAAACGTAAAGTTACAGGACTAGTTAATGTCTACAATTAAAACCTAGGATATCCTACACAGATGTATGTTCATGTGAGTATACTTATTTTTATTTACACATTCAGACATCAATCCTATATAGGCTAGGCCTTTTAGACTTTTACCTGGGCAAAATTAATAACAAAGCAAAACCAACTGGAATGTATTAGGCATGCTTCCCTTAACATTTTGTGAAAATTCCCAACTTTTCCCACTGTAGCAAAATCCGCCATCTTGTAAAATGGCGGACAATCTGTAAAACACTGCAAGGTTCCACTTAAAAACTTATTGTTCCCAAACCATTCCATCTAGAAAAGTCTAATTAGTCTTAGATTCTTCGGCATAATATTATCTACAAGAAAATACCATATTAAATAATAGTAATATGATTGTTAATAGTGAAAAAAACAAATTAAACTTTAAAATATGTAAAAAAAATAAGACATATTCTTACTTTTTGGGGGTTTTCGCCATTATTATTGAGTAAATGCAAATTTTACCTGCAACAAACATGTAGAGCTTTAAATTCCGCTTCATTTCCATATATAATATAACAATGTTTGAGCATTATTGACGTAAACGGCGAGTGTCAAAGTACACTCTCATGTAACGCACCTGTGGGACCAAAATGCATATAGTGTGGTTGTATGGTTGTATAAAGTGGCAGAATACTTCAGTTCTGGCGGGGAACATGCAACTTGAGGTGGTAGCATAGTATAGAAGTCATTGAACGTAAAACTGCCCAGACCCCAACTTTTAAGGACCTCGGTCGTCCGTAATGACGTCATCAAGATGGCGGCTGTAAAAGGATGCTGGGTCGCCATGAATCGGTTATAACACCCAATTGCCTGAACCGATTTTAATGAAATTTGGCATACAAGTGCTTGAATACATTGTCTCAGCCCAGGTTGTCAATGGTCGAGTTTGATTAAATCGTTTCAAAATGGCGGCCGTTAATAATTAAAATAATACAAATGTTTCGGTTTTTTGTGTTTTCAACTCCTTCCAGAGATCTGCATCAACATATTAATTTTCCTTGCAATCACAGGTTGTGATGCCGTCTCTAAATTTCATGGAATTGGCAAAATACCCCCACCACAGCAAACCTGCAGACTTAAGTGAGTTTCTATTTGCCTGATTTGATTTTAAATTAAATCTATTTCAGTAACATTCGTTTTCATGAGTACCGGTACCTAGGTTTGCTGCTACAGGGAGAGTTATAAAGTGAGTTTTTATTAATATAATAATAGCTTAGTTTAAAATAAATAAATTTGCCTATTTTCATCAAAATATATCTCCAACCAAGAAAACTAAAACAGTTTATTTATTATCCGTAAGAATAATTTTAAATTTACAATTCTTTGAATTATCTCCGTAACCAATACCCGTACAAAAATACATCAGTATACTAAATTATTTATTTGCCTAAGCTCTTCAAAATTTTTTAGAGATAAATTAGGGATTTATATGTTTTGATGGTCAAAAATTAGAAAAACCAATTTTCACCCCATAAATCCCCCCAACCACCCCGTTCCCATGGTCCGGTCAAGCTGGTTCGTGAACTTAATTGAAAAAACGTAGGTTTACGCGTTTGTACAAAATTTATCGAAATCTGGTCATTTTTTGTGTGATTTATTGGGCTAATGGACACACACATAAACAGGGTGTTCAAAAACACCTACATACCAATTATAGGGAAAATAATTACCTTGGTCCAATTCAAAATTTCAAAATGGCGGGCATTTTAATTTTTTAAATCAAAGTTACTGAAAATGGCAGATTTTATGAAAAAGTGTCAAGAAAACTTTTGGTTAGCATTTGAATTTCCTATCAAACTACTTCCAGTTCAAAACGATTGAATAAAAATAATTTAAATATTAAGACTTTTAGTTGTAAATTTAAGAAAACCTGGCTAGCTTAGCCTCATTCCAACTATATTTACAACTAAAAATCGTGATATATCAGTCATTTCTCTTAAGATTTTTTGAACTTGGTATCGTTTGATAGGGAATTTTAAATGTTAAACAGAAGTGTCCTTGACACTTTTTCATAAAATCTTCAATTTTCAATAATTTTGTATTTAAAAATTAAAAGGACGCCATTTTAAATTTTTGAATTGGACCAAGGCAATTTTTTTTACCTAAATTGGCATATTCTACCTTTACAAACATAGCAAGTTTCATAAAGTTCAGTCAAAATAATCCAAAGATAAAAATTTTAATAAAAAATTACAAAACAGTGGATATCTGAACGAAACTATGTTCTTCGTATTTTGGCACAAGGGATCAATTTGTAAATTTTGTTCCTACCTTTTTTGAACACGCTGTTTGTATAAATGTGTGTCGGAGGAAAAATTATCCGATTGTGATGACATTTGGTACAAACGTGTAAACCTACGTTTCTTCGAACAAATTCGCAAACCAGCGTGATCGGACCATGGGAACAGGGTTTTAGGCCAGATTGTAGGGGTAAAAATTGGGGTTTCTTATGTTTAAACCTCAAAACATGACATTCTCCAATTTATCTTTAAACAATTCCAAGATCTTGAAAAAAAAACAAAAATAATTTAGTATATTTGTACGTTTATAGGTTACGGAGAAAGTTCAATTTTTTTTTATTATATATTCCCATGTTATTCTTATTGAGAATACATAAACTGTTGTAGTTTGCTTGTTTATGAATATATTTTTATGAAACTTGGCAAATGTGTTTATTTTAAACTTTGCTACTACTGTATTATAAAAATAAAAAAAACTTGCTTTATTACTCTCCCTGTAGCAGCAAACCCAGGTACTCACGAAGTCTAATGTTATTGAAATAGATTTAATTTAAAATCAAATCAGGCAAATAGAAACTCACTTAAGTCTGCAGGTTTGCTGTGGTGGGGGTATTTTGCCAATTCCATGAAATTTAGAGACGACATCACAACCTGTGATTGCAAGGAAAATTAATAGGTTGATGCAGATCCCTGGAGGGAGTTGAAAACACAAAAAGCCGGAACATTTGTATTATTTTAATTATTAACGGCCGCCATTTTGAAACGACTTAATCAAACTCGACCATTGACAACCTGGGCTGAGATAATGTATTCAAGCACTTGTATGCCAAATTTCATTAAAATCTGTTCAGGCAATTGGGTGTTATAACCGATTCATGGCGACCCAGCATCCTTTTACAGCCGCCATCTTGATGACGTCATTATGGACGACCGAGGTCATTAAAAATTGGGGTCTGGGCAGTTTTGCGTTCAATGACTTCTATACTATGCTACCACCTCAAGTTGCATGTTCCCCGCCAGAACTGAAGTATTCTGCCACTTTATACAACCATACAACCACACTATATGCATTTTGGTCCCACAGGTGCGTTACATGAGAGTGTACTTTGACACTCGCCGTTTACGTCAATAATGCTCAAACATTGTTATATTATATATGGAAATGAAGCAGAATTTAAAGCTCCACATGTTTGTTGCAGGTAAAATTTGCATTTACTCAATAATATTGGCGAAAACCCAAAAAAAGTTAGAATATGTCTACTTTTATTTACATATTTTAAAATTTAATTTCTTTTTTCACTATTAAAAGTCATATTACTATTATTTAATATGACATTTTCTTGTAGATAATATTATGGCGAAGATTCTAAGACTAACTAGACTTTTCTAGATGGAATGGTTTGGGAACAATAAGTTTTTAAGTGGAACCTTGCAGTGTTTATAGATTGTCCGCCATTTTCCAAGATGGCGGATTTTGCTACAGTGGGAAAAGTTGGGAATTTTCACAAAATGTTAAGGGAAGCATACCTAACACATTCCAGTTGGTTTTGCTTTGTTATTAATTTTGCCGAGGTCAGGCCTAGTTTTATGCTACTGGTCTTAGACTAATAGATATTTCAACCACTGGCTTAATTCAAACCCCCCCCCCCCCCAAAAAAAAAAAAAAAACATTAAGTCATTCTCATTATGTTTTTTCTATATTTATTTTTTCTTTTAAAGCACTAGATTTTAACTAGTGGAAACAATGATAGGTTTCAAAATCTTAGATGTACTGAATATTAATACCCCCTTCTTGTATACAGGGTGTAGAAAAATGCAATAGACCAATATTTTTTAATTTTTATCAAACACCTTAATTTTTATCTTTGGATCTTTTTACAATGGAGTTTTTACTATTGATCCTCCATCACTTTCTATTACTCTTATTCAAAATTTAATGTAGAACACGAAAATGACATTATCTACTCAAATCTTTTTACAGGTAATTGAGAAATTGCTGTATTAAGTTTAAAAACATGGTTATTTTTGAAAAACTTAAAATAGTTCTTTGGGAAACCAATTTTTAGACTTGGAACCTCTAATATGCATCATCACACTTCATTTACTTTGTATTTTACACCAAACAATTTGTGTCACACTGAGTACCAATCACCATGTATTAAGTTAAAATATTCTGAATGAATTCAAGTGAGTTTTGAATAATACTTCAAAACTTGACCAGGAGAGGACTTTTATTGTTCTTTTGATTTTTGTCTGAGAAACTTTTTTCATAATGTCTTTTTATAGTGAAAAAACATTTACTGCGATGAAAAATAGAATATCTCATTTAAAGCTTTTGGAACTGTTTTAAGCTTTATTTTAATTTTTTAAATTTTTTTTTGTTTTTTGATGCTAGGCACGAGCCTGGGATTGCTTTTCACATTACTTCAGACTAGACCTAGGGGTTGCGGCATTATCACTTAGATCAAATCCATTGGTGATTTGGCAGGATTTGAACACGGGACCTCAGGGACCGTATACTATACATACTTACTAAGGTAATATAGTTAAATACTCACAGGCTTCACAGGAGAATTGAGATAGTGAGGTGGTAGACCACCAGTCCCAAAACTATCAGGTCCATTCTGAAACATCATAACATATTATTTGAATTTCCAAAATTATTAACTTTATCTCAAATCAGTTTGTCACGGCTAAGACAGAGGGATTGTCGGTTAGTTATCACAACAACCAGCAAATAACTATACCAACATTCTAAAGAAACTAAAATGTTGAAAAAAAAACTGTGAATTTGTATATTTAAAAGTGAAAATGTATTGGTGCTATAGATTCATAGCGGCAGTGCTTGATTTCCGTAGTTAGTAGGCCTACCAGAACTTAAATATACCTTAAGCTATAATAATTCCTTCCATCTTGTACCATGCTTCCCCCAGTAAGGAGTTCCCTCATATACAACAATAATAATAATTGTGCTAAGAGTTGAACAGAGATCCCACAAGTTTGCAAGTTCACACATAGTTTTAGATTTTGATTGTAGTTTTTAACACGTTGAGTGCGGGCATCATCAATAGATGATGTCCGACACTAGCACTGGTGGCGGACATCAGCTAAAGCTGACGTCATGCCACTCTCTCCACTTTAGTTTAGTGTGAGCTCAGCCATTGCCGGGGAACGTTATAATCGTTGTCAGCCTGTAGCTTAGATTATTTAAGCTAAGTCTGATGTAGGTTGGTACTAAAATTTCCCGTAAAATCCCGTCTAGCAATACTTTTGTCCCGGTTCCGGCAATTTTCTCTTTTCAAGCCACTTTACAAAGACACTGGCTACGAATCCAGGCAGTGCTGCTACCTTTGGGAGTTTCAGTGAACTACGTCCACTCTCGGGCTAACACAGCACAATCACCGCTGCTCTTTTTTTATTCGTCAGACTGAAATATTTGAATGCCAATTGCGTTCACCGATTCAGTTGCGCTGCGGGGCTTCGCCCGGGCCTCGCCGCCATTATCGAGCGCCTGTTTGAAGGTATGCCGCACTGAACGTGTTAACTATTAGATCCCAAGTGGGGTTGAGTCTGGACCCAGATGCCAGCTGTCATCAGGCTATCTAACAAAAGGTCAGCTTTAGATAATAAAAAAGAACAAAATCAACAAACATATCTTAAAGTTTGGACTGTTCCCTTACATAAAATGCTAATGACGGTAAACACACAAAATAAAATATGAACAGTTGGAAACTAATTTACATTCAAAAATAATTTTATTTTGGAGATTGAAGAGGATAAATTGTTTGAAGAAGGGAAAAGTGAAATCAATTCGTTTTTTAAGACTATGCCAGTTTCCTCGTAAAGGTATTTTCTATTCTAGCACCATAACACACAGCTACGATAACAATTCATTCAACAAAAACAGAAAAAAGTAAAAAAAAAATAGATAGATTTAATTTTCCACATTGAAAACATATTAGTTATAATTATTAGAGGTACAACAGTAGAACTCCATTAATCCGAATCAATTGGGACCGGACCCCATGCGGATACTCGAAAATTCAGATAATTAGATTTTTACTAAAATTCAGAGTTTTTAAAGAAAATTGGCGGAGTCATGCAGAGGTTTTACTATTTGTTATAGCTTGAGAAATAGTTAAACATATGTTTAATATGAAAACTAGGCTTATGGCTGCACTAAAATATAATAGAAAAATGAACAGGCGGAAACGACGTCTAGACGTACCTGTCATCTACTGTAGACTGTCGATTTCTGAGTGGTCAAAAGTAGTGGGGGTTCTTAACGGTCACTGGAATCTATTGTACTATTGTAATAACTAATGTAAGACTTTGCTTCCGCCAAATCATGTTGCCTCTTGCAAATACTAACTAAATATGTTTCTTCTGGATTTCCTTATAGGCTAATTTAAATAAAATAAATATTCCTTTTTAATTTATAACACTATTGCAATCGCAGAACGCATCTGTGACGATTTTGTGATTGGAAAATTTACGATTTACTGCGATTGAAGAATACGATTATCATTTCCATGACCGCGGGAGACAACGATGGTGTCAACATAACTTTCTGGATATTTACCATTTTGCCACAATCGCAAAAAAAAGTTACTGTAGTCGCGGGAGACAATGATGTTGTCAACACAGCTGTAGGATATATTTATCATTTTGCCGCGCTCACAAAAACAATATGGGGATGTTACCGTGATCTCGGGAGACGATGATGGTGTCAACACGATCCCGAGACAGGTTTTGGATTTTGCCGCTATCACGGCTTCTGTGATCTTTAATAACGATTCTTATTACTGTGGTTTTAAATTTTCAATCAAATTATTTCTGTAAGCAATCCAGATAATTTGCAATTCGGATAGTTTGAGTTTGGATAGTTGGGGTTCGGATGGTTGGAGTTCTACTGTATATTTATAACTTGGGGATTTGTGATTGACCGTACTCTGAATTCAGTATTATTGTACTTCCAAAACATTGTTATGCTTGCAAAATGGTATTCTTTTTACAAACTTCAACAATGGCCAACGGGCTGTGGTTCTTCAGATAAACTGTATCGTTTTCAGGTGCAAACAAGTTCCACTGCAAAAACATGTCTAGAGGTTCTAAAAGTACCTAAAGACTTTATGAAGAGAAATACAATTTTCAAGCATAGTAAATTAATTAAACTAAGGTCACTTACTTGAGGAAGTTCTTTATTCTCCTTTGGGATAAGAAGTTGTGGATCACTGCTGAATAGCTGAAAAATTCAGATAAAATTAATTGTTAAACTGTTTATCAAGAATTTAACTTGCCTGTGACAGTCTGTCAAAAAAGATTTGTTTTCTATGTCCTCTATGAAAGTTTCATGGTAGCAGATTATTACCTTACTGTTTCAGGGCCTTTGGGTAAATTCAGAATTTTTAACTTAGTATAGTGTAAAATACAGTTAGTTAATAATTTATAAGTAAAATATAATTTGCTGTAACGGTAAAAATTTACCGAGATCAGAAAACGAGCGTTCGTACGAATTCAAATGGCCCGCGCAGAGTCATTAGTTCTCCGAGCGGCCACGCACTGCGCTAGCGTCGCGACCCCTATAAAAGCGGCGCAGGGCAAGGCTCAGTCGGACGACTTGAGTGCTGGGCGAATAGCTAGCAACATCTCCCTGGTAGGGCGAAGGCGGAATAGCCCGGTAAATACACCAGTGGTAAAATAACCCTGGTAGCGACGAATACTAGGTGATAGGCTGAGGGCGGAATAGCTCTCGGACCCGCGGATATTACGAGACGATAGGTCGAGGGCGTAATAGCCCGGTAATTAGCCAGTGGTGAAATAACTCTGGTATCGTCGAATAGTAGGTGTTAGGCCAGGGCGAAATAGCTCGTGGACCCGCGACAATCGAATCGGTTAATTGTAAGTATAGTTGGTTTTAATTCCATAAGTGAAACACGGTATATCCATTAAGTAGAGGTTTTATTTTATTTTCGAAGTTAAGATTTTAGTTAATTACGACCAGTGTTTCACTCACGGAATTAACGCCAAATTACTAATTTGTTTAAATTAAGGCCTAACCCGGGCAGTGATGAATGTGTCATTTACTGAAAGCTGATGCTTTAACGACCATATCTGAGCCCATATTTTAAAAACTAAATACTATTATTATTACCACTAACCCTGGACTAACTCAATTAGATTAGCTATCCGAGGCCGACAGTACAATTTTGTCCCAGGATGAAATTGCACTTTCACATTGCATTAAAGGTTTTATAATTGTGTTAGCAAAACAATACTTACATTCTTGTAAGCATATAGTGCTGGGTTTTGTGCTTCTTCTTTGACCTGCAATAGCAAATATATAACAAAACAAAACAATAACTGTTTAAATGATGTTCTAGCTGATAAAGCTTATGCGATTGATTTATAAAAATATGTAAGAAATAGATTAAAGCAATGTTTCCCCAATATATTGTTTTTTTATAGGCCATAATGTCCATCCAAGACCATCAACATTTTATCCGCAACATTTTACAGGCAGAAAACAGTAGCCTACAGTTTTGAAATAGTAAGGCTCCTGCAATGACTTCCCAGCAGTAGGTTGTGTGGTATATTTTTGCCAGCCTTGACTGTTTTTTTGTGCTTTATGAAACTTTTCTAAAATTTTAATTTTGGACATTATGAGATAATTTGATGGTCTTGGATATGATCAAACTCGAGTCATTTTAATTAACACTCCTTAATTTATTTTTAGACATAATGGAAGATTTATTTTCTAAAAATCTTTTTTTGGACATACTGGGACTAGTTGGTAAGAAAATATTTTTTGCTGAGCTGTCAATAAAAAAAAGTATTTATCATGAGCCTTAAAGTTTAAAATAAAAATGAGCTATCAAGATAAAAATATCAAACTACTTACTTCTCTTTTAGCATGAGGAGTTTCATTGCTGTCAGGCTGAAAATACAAAAGCTAAATAATCAACTTTGTAGATAAGCATGAAAAAACTAAATTTAGTGCTGAATTCAACAGGTAAAATGGAAGAACACAAACTGCATAACCTAGAAGGTTCCATTAAAAATCAAGCTGATTTAGCTGATGGAACTAAATTTGAATTATAATTCCCTATTTATAACTCTTTACTCTTAAGAGCACCAGTGTTTATCAAACAATTATTCACAAACAAAAACCTGTTTACAAAAAGCTTGAATATTATTTTTTCGTAAGATATTTTTACAACCATTATTTTTGAAAATTTAGGGAAACTATTTTGAATGTTATGTAGACCTACAAACAAAATACGTTGCTGAAATGTATGCTAAATAAGTACTTACTTGAAATTGGTTTGTCTTTGCATACAGGAGCTGAAATAATCATGAATCATTAATTAATGCCTAAATCATGGACAAAAGATATCTATAATCTATAATCAATACCAAAACCTTGTTTTTACAACTTGAATTTAATTATTGAAAAGATTCTCTAAATTTTTTACAATAAAATCCAAAACAGTTAAATTTTTTTTATAAGTAATCCCTAGTTTAAAGTAATCACTCAAGTATTTACAAATATTTCAGCTTATCTTGCCCACTTAAATAATATAGAAAGGATGTCTATATTATTGATTTTCTAATTAATTATTGAACCTATGTATATCAAAATCATAGCCTAAAAATGATTAATAGTTCTCTTAATATTATGTTCTATACGGTACACTCTTTCAAACTTGTTAGGCAAAAAATAAGCATTAAGAGGTTTGCAGCCTCTTTTAATTTTGTATTTACCCATCTACATAGGCCTTGGGCCTGTGTGCGTGGTATTTAGCAAGGCAAAGAAGGGGTTAGCCGGTACAGTGCAAGGGTGAACTGTATACTGACTAAAAGAGATGGCAAGTGCCATGGACTCACCGAATCAGGCGCGCTAATTAATATACTTAAAATAAAAATAAAATTGTGAGAAATAACAGATTCATTAATTTATTTAAAAACAAGACAAAGAATCAGTTAATACGACTTGGATCAGGGTTTTTTTGTGGTTACCATTGAATTGGATACTTCACCTAGTGTAGCTATAGTCAAAAGTCAAAAGGATTTAATTTAGATATGTTTTGTAGGAGTGGGAAATTCACCTTGAACTCCAAACAGTTAACATATTTATTTTGGTACTTCTTCAACATATACACTACGGTAATGGCTGGATTATAGAATATGACTAACAAGGATTATCATTATCATTACCATTATGAGAATATACTCACTCTTCTTTCATTCAGGTATAATGGGTTGTAATTTTCTCTCCCTCTACCTTTCTGGAAAATATTTACCAACAAATATAACAGTAGTACAAGATAGTAGTTAATACTCTACAAACAGACCTATCAAGTGGCGGCTCATGGTGACTTGACTAATAGGAGGTTCACAATTAACGCTGACATATCCCTTGGGGGTCCAGGGGTGCCCCCGCCCCACCGGCAAAAGGGGGGGGGTGCCTTAAGTAACTTTGCATAATCTCATATAGGTATCATTAAAAAATGCTATCCAAATTGCCAATCATAAAGTAGAATTTACAAGTAATTTTGTACTTAAATCAGTAAAGTCAGTTCGCTAATTACATGATTTTTAAATGTTAACATGTAAAAAGCAGTAAATAAGTTTTATTTTTAATATTTTAAAAGTAAAATAGTCTACAAAACTATGATCAAATAAATAACTGTATATTCCAAAGCTATTGCATTAAAATTTAATTGAAAGAATTCTATTGTTTTCTACATACAAATCTTATATCCTGACTTGGGTGCCCTCCTTTCACAAAATCGTCCAATCGTACTGCCTGGAAAACAAACAAAATTGTTTTCTATTCATATAATTTCATTTTCAACATTATTTAATAATTCAAAACTAGAGGTCGTCCTGTGGTCGAAAACTCGACCAAAAGTATGTTATTTACAGTCTTCTTTATTTTCACCCCACACTGTAAATAAAACATGTGATTGGAATTTCTTACATTTGTTTTGATTTTCTGATTATGATTCTTTGTTATTTCGTCACCAGCATGGCAACCCATAAAACCCATGTTAATTTTATAAAATTTCAAATTAATTTTTTGTGCTTATTTTTGAGCCTATTTGAGTTATTAAAGGGATTCTGCACATCTACAGGAAAATATCTTTCTAACAGTATGAGTAGATTTTGCCTGCGATGCACACGAGCTGAGAAAAAAGGTTTTAAAGAAACATGCTTGCCTATTAATATATAGATAGTTTTATAAAATAATTGTTTTTCTATTAAACAATCTGACATCTGTTTGTAGTTTTTAATCAACTAAACAGGTACTTAAACTTGTCAGTTAAATTTTCAGTTACCAAGAATATGTATTTTTATCCATTTTGAGGGCAATGACAACACAACAGGCAAACAATTTTTATAATTGAAGGTTTTAAATTTGTTTCAATCAAACCCTCTTGTGTATAGGTACATATGATAAAGTGCAGTTATGTGCAATTATGTTTTTCTCTATTGGTAGGGCTGTATTTTTTTTAAAGAGGTTTTTGAGTGCCGCGGTTTGAAGTTAATTTTTTTGGTAGTAAGTTTTTACTTTTTAAAAGCATTATGATGAACATATACCATAACGATTAGTAAAAAAAAATTAAAACTTTCATGAGATTTTTGGCTCTTGAATCTGGGATCAGGCTTTAGAGGGTCACCGTTTGTATTGTTGGTATTTATAGGATAAATGTAAGGTCTTGAATAGTTATCAATATAATTTGCCTCTGTAAAAAATGAACCATTTTAGTAATTTGAATCCCAATCACTTACCTGTCCATTTTGCCTTTTGTCCTTTTTATCTTGTAACATTTGTTTTATCTGAAACACAAATAACATTTTCAAATTTGAAACAAATAATACAAAATAAATAAATAAAATGAAATGAAATACGTTTATTTATTCCGATATTATTACAGAAAGATAAATAAAAACAGAGAGAGATTAACTACAGAAGGACACAAAAGTCTATAAATACTAAAAAAAACAACATATTTTGACATGTTAAATTGAACCAAGCTTGTTATTATCCCTACATACAAGATACAAGATACAAGAACTTTATTGTTAGTAAAATACATAATATGGTACATTAGTATCTCCTAACTCGTTAATTAATCCTAAACATAAACATAATTTAACACAATTTAACTTCTTCACCTTATAACATATTTTAACATTCTATAATTAGTAAATTAAATTCATCTTCAGTCAATAGCCAAAATTCATCTAATGTGAACAAACAGAGCTTGATTTAAACTTTCTTCAACTTCTTTTTAAATAAATTAAGAGGGAAATTTTGAAATCGATTTGGTAGATGGTTCCAAAGTCTTGGAGCATAAAAAATACTTGACCAATGCTTGTCGCCTTATGTCATGCCTACTGATATGGATGTTACTTTTACCTCTAGTGTCATATGAGTCACATGTCGAGGAAAAATTTTGAAAGTTAAGTCAACATCATTTTTTTGGAAACAAAGGATCAATTAATAATAATAAAATAAATGAACACTCACTTAATAATTGTCATACTGGAATAATGAAAACAATGAGGAAGCAATGGTGGATGTTGAAATACAAATTTCAATTATTGATAGTTAATTTTTGTCTTTAAAAAAGGATACAAAACAGCTTTTAATAAGGGTTTCTGGCCATCAATGGGATGGGAATGTGATCATAAAAATCTTATTGTTTTTTTATCAAATAATATTCTAAGCTATTTCAAGTTTGTATACTATGTTTAACTGACATTTACCAATCTATTTTATTGACTCACCAAATCTCCACTGTTGATCCTCATGCCATCATCCTTCAAATCACTGATTGTCAACATCTGCAACAGTTGTACACCTGACATTTAACTTAATGAATCTACAATTGTCAATAATCAAATATAATGCAAAGTAACATCAACAACAAAATAAATAAATAAACAATGAAAAGATAAAATTCCTTTAATATAAATTCTTATTTTTGTTTTTTAACTTACTATCTTAAATTTCTAACACAGATTTGATCAAAAATCTGGGAAATAACTAGAATGAAAACTAGCTGTTACCCACGGGCTGCTCCACCCCGTTTTACTACATTAGTATTAATAAAACTATTGATTAGTTAAGTTAAGATAAAATAAACAAAACAGAATACAGTAATGGTAATACGAACAAATAATAACAGCTGAGGTATTTTTAACATTAGGTAAATGGAAAGTTCCCTTTGGAAAGCAATTACGACCTTATAGGGCAATTGATGAAAAAATGGATAATTTTGCGCAAGGTTTCTCGTCATGACAAACATTTTAAGTATATGGTTTATGGGGGTGTGACTTGTAGTTTTCTCAAAAGTTCATGGGTACTTTTGGCTTTATATATAGATGCCACATAAATGTTGACATAGTCAAAAAGTCCTCTACATATAATAATCAGAAGAAAAATCAATACAACAACAATCACTAGCATTAGTAGAGTAAACAAACATTACTATGATATTTGGGTCAAAGATGAAATTAGAACTCAAGTTAAATAAAAACAACCATCTATTTACTCTGATTATGTCAACCTCATTATCAATGAAAGAACCCTTGTTGGAGGGCATGTTGTCTTATCTAGTTTCAGATTGAAGACGTTTTATATAACTCTCAACAAACGCTTCAGTATCATTTGTAGTGTTGTGAGTTTCATACTAGTGACAATGAAACTGTGTATTTTGTTAGTTGTTTTCACTGTGTTTAAGCCAGGATTTTCCTCTATGGCTTTCAAAGACCTCGGTATAACTGCAGATATCAGCCGTATAGCAACTTCACTCAACGACATTTTCAAAGAATCCTTCGAGCTTATGACTGGCAGCCTGGGAAAGCACGGAGTTTACTATCTTCCAGAAATCAACGAAAAGGTGGAGTACAAAGGAATGAAAGTAGTATTTCATGCTTTCAACGGGTGGCTGCAAAACCCAGTGTTGAAGTCTTCAAAAACAATGTCATCAGGAGCCTTGAGGAAGTATAAAGTGAGTAACGCACTTGGAAAAGAAGTTTTTCTAGTTTGCGTCGAATGTTTCCAAGTGTACGCAGAATCAGTAAAGTTCTGCTATGAAGCGACAGGCGGAGGGAAGAACTCTTCAGGGGCAATCTCTACGGGTCCGATATCGTACGTGTTAAGTCTGCAAATCCGAGTCAGCCAACCAATAAGAAGATATAATAACGAAGATGAAGGTAATAACGAATTGGAAAACTGCAACGTCACCCTGGGAGAGAGAAGTTTTGAGGTGAGTGATCAGAGCGAACTAAGAACAGAAGTCAGAGGCTTGAGGTCACTCAACTTTCTAGCCAGCAGTATTGACGGATGGGTCAATGTTCACCTCAACTCTACTGTGAAAACCCTAATGGAGGAGAAGCTCCTGGCTTCATTGAATAAGGTGGTCACCAAACACGACATGTGCGACGAGTTTATTGTACTGTGAGAGATGTTGAAATTCGGATTTTAATATAGTTGCATTCTAATTGATAAGTAAAATGTATATATAACAATTTATTTGTTAATTTATTCTGTTCAACTCTATTTTCCCCATAAGACATGTCATAAAACCTTAAATAACAATAACTAAAAATAAATTGAGTTTTCCATAAATTCATAATATTAACTGAAAAAAAAAATGAAAAAGTAAATTACATACTTTTTAAATTTTCAGACAATAAATGCATATTGGATAATTTTTGTTTATTTCTAACAGATTTTTCTAGCTTAAGTGATCTGTATTTTTTATAAGTGGCCAAAACTCCTAGAAAAAATTATATCATTATGTATTTACACTAACTTAAATTATTTCATTTAACATAAACAAATGTAATATTAATTGTAACACTTCCAATCCAGTTAATATTGCTTTTTTGAACATTTATTGACATTGAACTATAAAAAACCACGATATTACTACCAGAATAAAACTGCAGTAGTTTCTTCAAATTCACACTCTTAGAAAAACTATCAATTAATATAAACCAATGCAACTTATATTTTTTTTATTAAAAATTTTGATTTATTCTCGATGCCAGAGAGCTGATGTCAATTGATAAACCATGTTTTGATCATTGTTTACTTGTTACTTTTCGAAGATAAAATAAAGATTGTAGAAAGAGGAGGGACAGGTTTCTGACTGGAAGGCTAACAAGTTTCATCATTCCTCTTGTTTCTACATGGACTAATAATAGTAACGCTGTTGCAGTGGCTATCACAGCTAAACTGAAAAGTATGGCATGGTTGGCCCTGTTAGATGTCACTAGATTCTTTTTTATACTGTCTTTCAAATTTTTGAGCATTTTAGGAGATGGTGGTTGAATTTAATATTGATTTGATTGTAATGGTTTTAATGAGGTAAATGGTTACCTAGGAACAAGTAAAAAGGGATTCTAACTATGAATTTAACATCCTAGTTATTGCAGTGGCGGTTTTAGGACCTTGTCAAGGGATGATCTGATGGGAGTTTGGGGAGTGTGGGACACACCTTCAAGAGAGGAGGACTTTCCATTATGTTCTTAGGACAAGATGTATGTTAAAGTTTGTTTTTCCAGGGTCCAATAGGGTTTAGTCTCTGTGCCCCCCTCCCCCCCCCCCCTGGAACTGCCACTGATTCTGTGTATTCTTTACTTCCCCAACTACAGTATTCTAGATGGTAGCAATGATTTGTGTTGTCATAGCTGATAACAATGTGAAGAACAATTAACTGCCTTGTCATACAGTTGTGTATGGCCTTCTACAAACTCCCTAAGCCACTTATGAGGATTTTTTACATTTTTACAAATTTTATGGACATTTCTTTTAACACTTCTGTAAACGTATTCGTCACTATTTTGGAATTAGGGGCTGATCCACTTTCCACTGAAATCTAATCATAGAACGTTATTCATACTTTGCGGGAGCATTGATTTCCCCTTACATCGGTATAAACTACTGACATTGTTGCATAGGGATAAGGACTAGCAACAATAGTAGTGGGGGAATTAAAGAACATGACAGTGGTATCTTGAACTACTCCCCTTGGCCACAATTGGACTTTGTTCTTAAAACATTCTTATTATTATTCTTGCGCTGACACAACAAACAAAAAATATCTCCATTCAACAATAAAGCAGTCTATGAATTAAAACAGTATCATAATACAGTAGAACGTCGATTATCCGAAGCCCGGTCATCCGAAACGTCGGTTAACCGAAAGGAAGAAAGAAGCAAAAATCAATAAAATCGCGCGCCAATCACGACTGCCTTAGCGCTACGCCACCGCACGGCTGCTAAGTGGTGAAAGTCTAAATATAGCTCAAAGGTCTGACCCTCCCCCTTCCCCCCAAACCATTCAAACCATTCCCTTTCCCTACTTCATTCAGTGTTGTTACGCCCGCTCACTTCGAGGTCATTGCACAACCCCTCCCTCCCTTCTATTGTTTTTCATTGCCAGTCACTTGTCAGTCGCCGGCGACTGCTTTGAGTTGACCTATTCTGTTGTAACAGCTAAAAAAATAGGTTAGGACAACTACCTCTTGCTTATTTCTACAATGTAAAAATATTTGTAGGTACTGTAGAATCTACAGTAGTAAATATTATCCAGTATTTCACGTACACACAAGTTACACTTTAACAAATATTGATTTTTTACCAATTTAAACCAAACTCGACTCGAAACTGCCGAGTTAAAAAATAAGCTCGAGTTTCAAGGCCATACTCGACTCGAATTTGAAATCTCAAGTACTCGCACATCTCTATAATTAATCAAATTTATATTATTGTAGGCTACAGTATCCACAGACGCGAAATCGGCAAATCGCCGCTATCTCTTCCCGTCATTTCCCGTTCCCCGTATTTTTCCCGTCAATGACCGATTATCCGAAAAATCAGTTATCCGAACAACCCCAATCCCCAATTAATTCGGATAATCGACGTTCTACTGTACAATACACTGTTGCTCCACATGACAAAACATTTGAGAAAGGTAAGTCTAGCCACTATTATCAATTACCAATTTTTGTATCCTAAACTGAATTTTTATTGTGATACAGTACTTGGTACCTATTTATTTACACTAATAAAATATTGAATCGTAACTTTGACAGTTCATAACTTACGTTTCTGTGTTTGTATAGAAGAGGGTTACGTCCTTCATTTTTATTTTTCTTATTATAAATCTCTGGCATCTACAAAAATACAAAGCATTTATAAACTTAAAATAACAAAATGTTAGTAAATAAGTTTAAGAGACTTAAATTTCAATATACATGTTACATTTTACATACAACAATATAGTGTATAAGTGAAATATAGGAAAATTGAGACGAAAATAGTTTACTCTTTAAAAACCTCTTGTATGAGTGACAGTGGTTACAGTGCAATCAAGTACAAAGGTTGCTGATTAGATCCCAATCATGCTCAAATCTGGTTTGAGATTATATTTGTCATTGGGATTGGGATTTCAATTAGTCAAAAGGATACCATTAAATAGTAACAATACAAGAGATTGGACTGTTTCCTTACAAAAAAACAGAAAAATAACCATAAAAGCCTTAATACACACACAATAAGTAATTTAAAGTTGAAGAAAATGTTTAACATGTATGCTATAAGGTGGATATGTAACCAGTCCTCAGATACCTCTGGTGAAGACAGGGGTAGTTGAGGCAATTCTCTGTTCTTCAGTCTGGAACTGATGTGGCACTTGGGAATGGATCCGTCCTTGCTCACAATTACAGCTATCACTTCAGCCTGCCACCAGACACACCATAGGAAGTGTTATGTTGGCAATCAGTAACACTTAAATGGAATCTTTTAAGCCTATTAGTGACTTAGAATTAATTTTCCCACCTTTTTTTCCTTCCCCTAGCAAATACCTGTTATCTAGATAACTGAAAATTGAGGGCCAAGATTTGAACATATACCTTCAGGAACAATGTAACACTTTCCGCCCCTTTTTCAAAGTTGAACAACAAAAATTCACTGCAGATCCAGGGTTTTCACGGTTGACAAAATTCAAGACTCATTCACAATTAAGGGTTTTCGTTTTCAGGTACAGAATGTGAACAGTTAACTGTAGGTTCTAGTTCAATTTAGTCTGGGTACGTGCTATAACCTCCTCAGAATAATTAACCTCTTGAACATCTTAAGAAAGTAATTATCGTTTAAGAAAAAATATTGAAAATTGTCCACACATTTTTTTTTTATACTTATATATTAGATTAGCCAATAGTTTAGTTCCCATTTTCAATCAAGACGTGAGTCTATCATATTATCAATCTGACTAATTGTTGAATAAAATAATATTGATTTGCATCACAGCACTATATATAACTTCACAATAGGTTTACTGTTAAGAACTGAAGGAAGTCACCAACGAATCTAGAATATACTCACACTATTTCTGGCCAATTTTTTCAGGTTTATCGGTAACTTGTCTAAAGACAGCTCGCCCAGGTTCAATTCAGGTTCAGGTTTCTGGGGTTTCTTTTTTGCTTCAAACATCTAATTTAACAAACACTTCTCATTAAAGGATGATTGGAACTAGCTTGAATTGGTTATGGTTGCTCAATGATGATTATGATGATGATGATGATGGTGGTGGAGGTGATGATGACGGTGGTGGTGATGATGATAATGATGATGCTAATTACAATATTTTACTGCTGAAAGACGGAATAAATTACTATCTGTGACATGGCTGATAAACCTTTTGATGAGAACATTTTAAAAGCATATTATAATGAATTAAAAACCTGGTATTGCAACAACACACATAAGTTCTATAACATTCTGTCTGGAGCCAAGAACACTTTAGATTGTTGATATATGCCCTACTTTGTCTTTGCCTGGATCAAACCTGATTTATATCCTTTTCTGGTAAAGACTGACTTAAGTGTGTTATTGATGCACTTTATTTTACATGCATGGTATTTAAATATTTCAAAAACTAAAAATCAAATCCATTAAAACTAGGGTGGTCTGCCGTTACACTTTAGACGCATAAATGAGCGAAGCATTATTTAAAGATTGTCAATGGCTAAAGCAGCTAACACCCTACAATATGTTCCCATTCAACAGATTCACCGTTTGTTTGCCCGATATTATTTAAGTTCTAAAGAATGACAAATTTATCTGATAGTTCATACTGTACCTTTGTAGTGAAACTGGTCATGATGACTATTTGCTTGTACTTTGTAAATGGGCTGTTTAACCTCTATGGTTATTGAATTAATATTTAACCATATGATTTTATTTACTTTTCTTTAATAATATTGTCTTGTATTAGTGTCTTCATTAAAACAGTTTAGTTTCTTTTGATCTTTTAATTCTTATTTAAATAAGAAATAGAACATGGCGCAGTCGAATGAAGAACCCGTATCCCTAAACATTAAGCCTCCTGAAGCCTTTTCCTTCAATCCTCACGACTGGAAGACATGGAAGACTCGTTTTGAGAGGTATTATTCCCTTAGTAATTTAGCTCTACATTCTGGAAAGCATCAGATTGACATGCTTATCTACTGTATGGGGGAAAAGGGAGAGGACATACTTAATTCATTCAGTTTAAATGACAATGACAAATCTAATTTCAAAGCTGTTATACAGAAGTTTGACGATCATTTCCTTCCTAAAAAGAACTTAATTTTTGAACGGGCTAGGTTTCTAAAACTTACACAAGGTTCCATGCCGATTGAGAACTTTATCACAGACCTTCACAATCATGCAAAAAACTGTGATTGGGGTCAAATTGAAGAGGAGATGATTCTGATGGTTTTGATTATTGGTATGCGGGACGAAACACTAAGTGATCGTCTTCAACTTGAACCCGAATTAAAACTAAACACAGCTATAAACACTATCCGTAGATCTGAAGAACTATCAAGACAGAAACAAACTCTTAACTTGACTGACATAGCATTAATAAATAAAAATACTCAACATTTCATTAAGACAAACATTATTCCCGATAAATCAAACAATGATCAAAATTTTAAGCGGATTAATGACAATAAAAGCCTGTCCCATGTCGAAAAGAGATGTTTTTGGTGTGGTTCGACAGTTTTACACAAAAGATTCAACTGTCCAGCTAAACAATACAAATGTGGGTTTTGTAAAAAAGTTGGTCATTTTCCAAATGTTTGCAAATCAAACAAAGTCAGTCAAATTGAATATGATGATACTGACCTTGAAACACCCATTGAAAATGTTTGCTCTCAGTACATAGACCCTCAAACATTCATTGGCATTGTAGGAAAAAACTTGCGTGATGATCCATGGTCTGTAGTGTTAAATATGAATGACAGTGATGATGTTCTTTTCAAAATTGATACAGGAGCAGACGTAACGATTTTGCCTTCCGACATTAAACTGAATAAGAAAATCAGGCTCACTCCCACGTCCAAAACATTTAGTGGCGCAAATGGTAAAGCTCTGTCAATTTTAGGAACTGCTACTGTAAAATTATCACATAATCACAAAACATGTTATGAGACTATATATGTTTCTAAGGGCACTTCCCAGCCACTTCTAGGTAAACCTGCAATAAAAAGTTTGCAGTTACTTGCTCGAATCAACGAAATACAGCCATCCAGTAATGACTGGTATGACAGACACCCCAAACTGTTTGAAGGCTTAGGTTCCATTGATGTCAAATACAAAGTAGAACTGAAAAATAACGCCAATCCATTTGCAATCAACACGCCTCGTCGGATTCCTCTTCCTCTTTGGGAATCTACTAAAGAAGAGCTTGAAAGAATGGTGTCAATGGGGGTGATCGCTGAGGTACACCATGCCACAGACTGGTGCTCTCCAATGGTTGTTGTGCCAAAGAAGGACTCTAACAAAGTTCGCATTTGTGTAGATCTTACTAAATTAAACAGATGCGTCAAACGAAGATACTATCCTATTCAACCCATCGACATAACACTTGCCCAAATCTCAGAAGCAAAATGCTATTCTAAATTGGATGCTAATAACGGATTCTGGCAGATCACATTGGACGAAGAATCCCAAGATTTGACAACGTTCCTGACACCGTTTGGACGTTTTAAATTTCTGAAACTACCCTTTGGAATAACATCTGCACCAGAAGTGTTCCAAGAATGCGTGAATCGAACCCTTAAAGGTCAAATGAATGCACTTGCGCATATGGACGACATAATTGTTTGGGGGAAAACTCAACAAGAACATGAAATCTTACTGCTCAACTGAATGGCCTGATAAAACTAAGATTCCCGATAATCTTAAGCCATACTTCACAGTTCGGGATGAAATCTCTTTTTGTGACGGACTATTGCTTAGAGGAGAACGTCTCATAATCCCGACAACTCTTAGACAAGAAATGTTGACAAGAATACATACAGGCCATCTAGGCATAACGAAATGTCGACTTAGAGCCAACAATAGTATGTGGTGGCCAGGAATGTCACTTGACATTGAGAAATTTGTTAATGATTGTCCCAAATGTACTGAACATAGAACACAACATCATGAACCCCTTTTGCCCAGTGAGCTTCCATCTCGTCCTTGGGAAAAGGCAGCGATTGATCTCTTTAAACTTGAAGGAACATGGTTCGTAGTAATCACTGACTGTTTTTCACGTTATTTTGAAATAGCTACATTAAAGAACCTGTCAACTGCTGAAATAATCGAAAAATGCAAATCTGTATTCTGCCGTCACGGTATACCAATTGAGCTACGATCTGATTGTGGTACACAGTTTGCTACCAGATACACTGGTCTTGAAAACTCTGAATTCAAAAAGTTTGCTCAAAGCTATAACTTTAAACTTGTGACGAGCAGTCCAAGCTACCACCAAAGTAACGGTGCAGCTGAAGCTGCAGTCAAAATAGCGAAGAGTGTACTAAAGAAAAACAAAGACGACCCATATTTAGCCCTCCTAACCTACCGCAATACACCTCTATCCACAAGTGGATACAGTCCTGCTCAGCTAATATACAACAGATCACTGCGAGATAACCTGCCTGTTTTACCTAAAAAACTTGAAATCAAACCCGATCTCTCTCAACTAAAGGAAAAAGAAGATACTTACAAAGCATCTTACAAGAGAAACTACGATAGGCGCTACGCTACAAAAGAACTTCCATCGCTGCCTGTAGGTAAAAAAGTATGGATCCAAGACCTAAAAAGAGAGGGTATTATTATCAGCTTAGGACAAGAGCCAAGGTCATACTGGGTTAAGACAGGAAACACTACGTTGAGAAGGAATCGACACCACCTTTTGCCTTACAAAGGTAATACAACCAAACCGAACAATCCTATTCCTTTATCCATCAAAGATACAACGTCAGATCCTCTGCCATTTACTACTGTTACTCAAAACAACTCTTCCCTATCAAATAATGCTGAAAGAACAACTACTACACCATCTAGAATAACTCAAGATAAAAGTAAACCTTTTTCACGATCAACTACTCCCAATCAAGAAGCTGCAATAAAACAATCACCAAGAGGCAGAATTATAAGACCTACGAAACGTTTTCCTGACTAAACTCTGAAAAGAAACTCAAAGGGAAAGATGTTTAACCTCTATGGTTATTGAATTAATATTTAACCATATGATTTTATTTACTTTTCTTTAATAATATTGTCTTGTATTAGTGTCTTCATTAAAACAGTTTAGTTTCTTTTGATCTTTTAATTCTTATTTAAATAAGAAATAGAACATGGGCATAGCAGGATGTACTCGTGCAATCAACATTTGTTCTACAATCGTCAGGTCAGTTAATTCGTTCGGGACACTTGACTCATCCATATTATTTAACGCCGTGAATTTTTAGCTATAGTTATTATATTATTTATAGTTGCATTTGAACGACAACGTGAACAAATCGGTGATTGGTTTGAAGCTGTTAGTTGTTGGCGATGACAGTTAGTGCAAGTATAAAATTGTAGTGCATCTAATTCATGTTGGAATTGATTAGCTAACTGCCTATCATTATCAGCTTCTTCCGCAACTGCTTCATCTGGTTCTTCTTGTTCACGACGCCACTATCTTACAATATTTACATTATTGGTGCGACGACCAATATTACGACGTGGTCTTTGAGCCATGCTCAAAACAAATATAGCAAAACTGTTACTTCCATTGATAAACTAACTTTAACCTAGGATGAAAGTAAACATTGAAATGTAAACAAAACAGTTACAAACAATTAACATATGTTTATCTTAATTAAATTAAACGAGATAACCCCATAAGTCATAAACCCAATATAATTTTTCTTTCAACTTACATTAAAATAACAAGCGAAATTGTGGACCCGTAAAATAAAATCCAGAAGGAAATTTGCAAATAATTTTTACCAAAACATTGTGCTCAGTATGCTTTAGCTGTTGGCCAAATTTCATATCAATTGGTCAAGCCATTACATTCTGATGCTCTTACAAAGAAGTTACAAAGTGAGGGAAAGTGAGCTACGCTCGCTTCGCTCAATGAAAACAAATTAAAATATATAAAAACTACTCCAAATATTTAACAAACTTCATTGAAATACTTACATTTCTATGAGCATATAATGCAGGGTTAAGTGCTTCCAATGGAGCCTGAAAATATAAATAATACCACTTACTCATTAACATTTACATAATTACTATTTAAGAACAGACTAATGATAAATATAAGTTTGACTATAGTTAGAAAATCAAACTTGTAAATGAATAGGCTTTTCTAGTAATAAATCGGAATTACATGATTGAAGATTTTCTTGCTTGAGTGGGAGCACACAAAATTGGACACAATTTTAATTAAATAAATGGGTTTTTATTGAATTAAATAATAAATGTTAATTACAATAGTTAAGATTAATTCATTTATAGTTTACCAAGAAATTTAGCTTAAGATGTTGTATCTTATTTTTCTTAAAGAAGCACTGTACACTGTCCTAGAAAATTATTTTACCATGTGCATAAGGTTACTGGCTGGTATATTTTTGTATGAACTTACAATTGGCTGGATCAGTCATAATTTAAACCATATGACAAAAATCTATTATAATACATTTGTTTAATCATATAGGCTAACATAGGGTTAAAATACACACCTAGTGGCGTCTTCATCTTAAATAATTGATAATTGATAAAATTAGGCTACTCACACTGTCCTCTTTGTTTTGCAGCTCTGTTTCCGTCAGTTTCTACAACAGTAAATACAACAATTAAAGTTCTGTTTCTACAAATAAATTCATGCAGAGAAGCATAGCTGCCGTCCGCTTCTAAAACACACATAAAATCAACAAAGTAAAATATATAAATAAAAATATTTGACAAACAGCAAATATTAAAAACAAATATTTATAGTTTTAGGTAAGGGGGGGGGGGGGTTAATGTCTCAACATGTCCTTTGTAAATGATAAAACTTAAAATAATAGTAAAATGCCTTTCCAGTCATTTGCAAGAATATTACAAACTTTTCATACATACTCCAGTCGGCCGCCATTGAGCTAAACTTATGTTCTTCAACCAAGCCTGTAACAAGGGAAATATTAAAATACCAGATATAATCACACTTACAACCCTAAACAACATAAGACAACAATAATACAATAATGCAATATCATTATGTAACCAAGCAAGTACACACAAATGTTTGTTACTCGGAGTAGAATTTAATATAATTTTAATCATGGTAGAAAATGTTATTGAAAAAAACTAACTTGAAATCAAAGTAAATACAAATAGTAATATTTTTCAAATTTCGTGTTTTAAATAGGTAGGGCCTACTAAAAATTTTTGAAAAAGAAGATGGCTTAAAAAAGTCATACTTTTAAGTAAATACACACAAATTCAATCCAAGAGGGATAAAGTGTATATGTGTGAAATAACATGGAAACTTAAGTTAAACGCATCATAGGAGTACTGGCATTGATTACTTTTTATTGATTAATTTATTGATTTTGTATTTATTTATTATTTATTTATTTATTTTTATTGATTTTATTTATTGATTATTAAGAGGAGTAACTTGTTAAAGTGAAAAAGTGGTTAAAATCTTAAAATGTTTTAAAAATCTTACTTGTTTTGTAAGCCTCGTAGTTCTTGTTCCACCCTAAAAACAAATAAACTCATATAAGCTTATGAAAATACTTATTCAAACCTACCAATCCTTTATATTAAATAAATCCTGAGATGTAACCAATTTAGTATTATGGTTATATAAGTTCTACATACATCATTCTCAATTTGACTTTACAAATTCCACACATTTAACAGAATATGATAGTGTTGAAAAGTTACAGATACAGTAGAACTCCACCAGCTATCCAAATCAATTGGGACCGGACCCCATTAGAATAATCAAACATTTTGATAATTGGATTTTTACTGAAACTCAGAGTCTTTAAAAACAGGCCAAGTAATGCCGAAGTTTTACAATTGCAATTGCAGAACACGTCTACGATAATTTCGCGATCGGAAAACGTACTCTTTTGCAGAGATCGCAAAGTAAGATTATGATTTTCCATACCCCAGGAGACAATGGTGGTGTCAACTCGACCGTGGGATATATTTATCATTTGGCGCAATTGCAAACAACGATGTTGATGTTACCATGACTGCGGGAGACGATGAAGGTGTCTACGCAACTGTGAGATATGTTTATCATTTTGCCGCAATCGCGGTAGACAATGATGGTGTCAACACAGCCGTGGAATATATTTATCATTTAGACACGATCGGGAAAAATGATGAGGATGTTACAATGACTGCAGGGGACGATGAAGGTATCTACACTACCGTGGGATGAGTTTATTATTTTGCTGCAATCGCGGGAGACGACGATAGTGTCAACGTCAACACGATTGCGAGACAGGTTTTGGATTTTCCCGCGATCATGGATTCTGCCTTCTTTAACAACAAATCTTATTACTGTGCATTTAAATTTTTTCTGTAAGCACTTTTAAAATTTTATATAAAATTGATTATTTGTATAATCGGCAATTTGGATAGTTGGAGTTCCCAAAGATTTGAAATAACAATCAATTACAACTCACAAGAGGAGTAGGACTTGCAGTTCTTAATAGCCTTTCCCTTTCATATGCTTCAATCGGATCTTTTTCATCCAAAAACACAACACTTTCAGATTCTGGGTACATTGACTGCAATACCACAAACACACTGAAATCTTCATTTACCTTATTTCTCAAATAATTCTATCAGTTTATCTTTAATAAACACTGTCAAACAGTCAAGTTTGTAACTAATTCATGTTATAGCTTCACACTATACCAACTGAATAAACTTAAAAAAATATAAATATTCAAATTGGAGCAAGTAAACATATCTTAATCATGACATTATAAACAACCATTGTCAACAAATACCTACCATGCTAAAGTGGTGGCCGCCAGGCAAACGAAAGCTTAACATCTAGCAGCATCTGTGAAACTCAACGAACTTACGTCACTTTCAACAAATCACGTTAAACAAGCATTCAGGACATGTTGAGACAAGTCACAACACGCACAGTGCATTAAGCTTTCGTTTGCGGCAGCAAGAAAAACACACACAGAATGTTGAAGAGGAAAAATTGTAGGAATAGGTAAATTTCCAAAGACTAGGCAATGTGAACCTTAATGCACTGTGACAGTGTTGCCACTAATAGGGATAGAAAAAGTATAAGAAATGTTGCTTATGGTTTATAGAATTATAAATGTGACATTATCATATTTCTAGTAGTTTTCTTCATCACTAAGAGCAAAAGTGGCTCTTTTTGGTATGCAATTGTGTCTTACAAGAGAGGCGCAGCCGAGCTTGGAAGTAATATTAAGTTAAGTACCAAAACCACTTTGCACCATGTGATGAACAACTATTTTCATCATACTGTGGAAATAACCTCCTAATCGTTACAAAATTAGACTCCATCATGTGAGGTTATACTAAGACGTCATCAATGTTTACATTTCTGTTGTTTACAAACATAATTTAAAAACTCTTTATAGTCCATTTGTCTCTATGGGGATTAGCAGCGTAACAAAATTTTGAGGTTAGCAAACCGAAAAATTTACCATATGTTTTTTCTGTTCCCTATTCAAAGTTACCCAAATCAACGATTTTGCAGACGATTTCGAGAACTAAAAATGGCTGCTTTCTGGACAGTCTGATGAAAACAATTATTATTTGTGTGTTGTTATAACTTTATTTTTTAACTATGATAAAATAAAACTAGGCAGTTCACAATCTCTATGAACAATTTTGTTTTTTAAGAGAGCATAGGAGCAGTCATCAATTTATGAATATTTTGTTATTTAACTGCAATTTATATTAAAATTGAAAACTTAATTCATTTAACATTATTATCCTTAGTAACTCCTGTTGAATGAAATTTACTCAACATTAAACTTATGAGTGATTGCAGAACAATATTGCTATGGTGTAAAACACATTTAATAATGAGTATGCACAATTTACTTTGTGAAAGTGTTCTTGATACATAACGTGTATATTTTAAAGCCAACCACTTCCTTCTAAGACTGAAATACTTTCTACCAACTAATGCAACCTTAAAATAGTCATTCTGATCTTAAATGACTAAATATAATTTTATAGCACTCATACGAGCAACATTATTAGATTTGCAGACTACTTACATAAGCAGTTTCCTTAGCCGCAGCAAGATTTTGGATTGATGAACCGACTTTCAATTCATCTGAGTCCAACACCTGACTAATTGACTCAAGAGACTCCAAAGATCCTGAGACGGCAGCCTAATGGAAAATGGTAAAATTAATCTGGAATATTGGTGGTAGATTTAACAAAAAAATGCACTCTTTTTGTTACTCAAAATACACATATCTGCTACAATTACAATAAGGACAAAAACATATATGCAGAAACTTTATTGGATGTTAAATAATTGCAGTGAAAACAATGTTCAAAATCTCTTATCTAAAAGAAAGATCCATGAGAACAAACTTGCCAAGTGCATTATCATTCCAGCTATTTTCCTGTTTGAAATTGTATTTACTTTTATAAACATAATGATAATTTCACACTTTGCATTAGGCTTAATGTCATCATTTCAGTTACTATGTCTGTTTCACTGTTCATACACTACATTCAAACCTCTATAAGATGAATTTCAAGGGGTGGGGGAAAACACATATTATCGAGGTATTCTTAATAAAGAGGTACATTTTATCGAGGTTTCATACTGCTGTTATTCGTCTTATAGAGGTTCCTCCTCGGCACATGCAAATGCCAAACAATGATTGAGGAAGGAAGAGGGATGGGTGGGGGGTTTCATGTTGAGACAACTTCTATTTGTTTTGAAAACTACTTACTATGGAGGTTGAAATCATGCAAAATTTGTCTTATAGAGTTCACATTTGTCTTTGTAGAAGTTTTGTGCTAAGCATATTCGTTGTATAGAGGTTAATCAGTCCTAGCCCATGCCACTAATAAATTCGTCTTACGGAGGTGTTTAGCCTAATTACTATGTTGTATAGAGGTGTTTTTAGCATAATGAAAGTTTCAAGGAGATTGGAAAAAATATGTTTTACCAAGGTTTGTACTAACGGTTTTTGACTGTATATGAATTTCTATTGAGTTAAAATTGAACTTTGCCCTGAAAGCAAATCTCACAATGATCAAACTAATCCAACTATTTGTTGTTCAATTAAAAACTACAGCCTATGTGCTATTAATATTAATTACAGTAGTTAAACGATGATACAATGATAACTACTTTAACATATTAAAACTATTGCAATGGTAAAGTTTTCTTAAGTTGACAACAAGTTAACACAATTTACATGATATATCAAGACAATGGCCTCAGTCTGAACATTAATCTATTCCCTCAACACTAAATTCTCACACAAAAATCAGAAAATTACCTTGCGCTTTCTAATACGATGGTTAATATTGTCAACTCCAATACCCTGTAAAATAAACAAATAATTTTAGGACAGTTTAATAATACACAACAAAATTGTGAATTTTACATAACATTACTGTTTAAAGCTTATAAAAAAGTTAATAAAACTTCTTTAAATGTCAACAAAATAACCATACAGTAACCCAGAACAAACAAAATAAGTATCCAAGGTAAACATTCTTTAAATGTAAAATTCTATTAGGATATCCAAGGGATCTTTCTACAACCAAAATGAAAAAGAATAACAAACCTTTTTGTGTAACATTGGTAGATTCACATTCTCATGGGATACCTAAAACAAACAATGCAAATAAAAATCCATTTTTATATTAACTGACCTGACTAGTATTACAGTTCTGTAAAACCTTGTTAAAACATCTTGTAGTTGTACCCTCACAAAAAGTAAAGTATCATGTCTAAACATTTACTCATATCTTTCAGACAACATATTTTTAAAATTTATTTAATTGCATCAAACTGGTTTTATTTTGTTTTTTAGATGTGAGGCACGTTTCGCTATAATTGACATATTTTTCAAACTTAAAATCTGTTTAGGTTATAATGATAAATTGCTTATTGTTTGTTGTTTTCTGCAGTTGTTAATACTGAAACAAAATTGATTGCTATGAAATTGGTATCACTAAAAGGAATATATTTATAAATTATAACATAAAGTAGCATTCTGATATTCCTCTCATTTAAAAAAGAAATACGAGCATTTGCATATCCAAGCGAAATCATTTCAATCAATCCAAAATGGTTTTTAGTTTGAAAATAAATTTGATGATGAGAATTAAATCTAATGTTTTTAATGCTTTATTGATTAAATATTGTTGAAGCTCAAATATTGTTGAAGCTCTTACACAAAGGAAATAAACTTAATTAATATGTTTTACAATTGTTAGAAAACACTTTATAAATAAAGCACAACGCACTTACAGAAGGGTGAAGCGGATCAAGATGTAATCCTTGGTGGCTCTCCACGGCTTTTTGGTGCTGAAATATTAAATATTTAAATTGTAATGGGTAACAAGCTACTTCACATCTTAGTATAAAATCAATTACAAAACTATCACTTAAAATTCAAATATTATCAATGAGGAATAAGATATAAACTATCCAAAAAATAGTTTGAAATACCTAATAATAACTACTGTAATCACTTGTTTACTTTAAAAGTCTAATTTATTAATTTAATTCACTGCTTTTGCGGACGGACGTATTTGAAACTTTAACTCATACACTTTAAGTTCTTTCAAGTTTTAACCTTTTCGATCTTTGGGAAATACAACTTCATGCAAAGCTGAGTTCAAGAAAAAAGGGTTGTAGGCTTAAGTGTACTAAATACGTTGATAAAAAACTCTGCATTAATTAATCATCAAACACAAGAGACATTATATCAATATAAATTACAATATTAAATTTCACAATTTGAAAATTATTGAATCCTTTTAGGAAAACAACATATTTTTGGACATACCTCTAAAAGAGCCAGATGGTCTTGAAGTCCATGGTAGTTCTGAAACAGTTAAAGATAGAAATAAAAACTAAAAATGAAAAGGGAGACTAAATTAATCTTTTTTACAGTAAAAAGTATACGGATCAAGTTCAGTTGAGAGGAACTAGTAGATAATATTTTAATTATTTAATGTCTAGAATAGGTAACTTTTTCTAAAGACTACCTACTAGATCTAAGTCTAAATTTTTTTTACATCAAGTAAAATGATAATTTTTGTACTCACATTGATCATTTTGTCTTCTGGATGAAGACTGTATTTCGGGTTGGTGACACTTACAGCAAGTTTTTTGGGTTCCTGATGGAATATTATTAGTTAATTTAACTTAAAAATGTTCAATAGACAATATACAATAGACAATAGACAATGTTCTTTATTTACATATTCGTGGGAGAATAGGACATTCGTCAAAAAAAAAAGATTTTAGAATGTCAAAGTTATACAATGCTCAAGATTTTTTTTATTTTTTTATTTTTTTTATATTTTTTTATTTTTATAATAAACACAACTGTCTATTTGAGAAATATTTTATTATAAAAATATTAATATCATGGACGAAATTTCAATTGTTTCTATGCTAGCCACTTTTCATTACACATTTTACTCTTTTCTTTAAGTAAAACTGTTAGAAATACCAAATATTTCTCAATTTTCAAATGTTATTTAAATGTTCTAAAAACGACATATAATTTCAAATGAAACCTTTTAAATCGATAAGTAAAGTACATTCATTTATATTTAAAAAATATATACATCACAAAAACAAAAACAGTAGGTTTGTAACTTACCGGTTTAATTTTTTTAGCAATTTGAGGTACTGGTATGGGTCCAGTGGCCTGAAAGAAAACATAAATTGCCAAATTGGTAGTATTATTGTGTTAGTTTCACTATTATTGAATTAAATTTAACTACATCATTCCACAAATTATTACAAACATGAAAACTTAAACTGTCTCCTTTAATGATCTCAACTTTATTTTTACTGAGGCGATGTGGTAAAAATAGAGATTAAATATTATTTAGTGGAAAATTTCCAAATTTTTACTCTTAGAAGAAACAGTCTGTAAAGAACTCCAACTTGATCCTTTATTACACGTTAATTAAATAAGTAATTAATAAAGTAAGTTCATGCATCAAATGTCATTAACATTGTTAAGAGCTCTTAGCAAGCAGACTTTTCAACTGATTTTGTATCTGTTGATAAACATACATTGCTTATTGATATTATAGGTTTGGTTTCAGAAATTTTTCCCTACAGGCAAGGAGCTGTTTTCCTACTTGAGTAATCTACCAGGATTTTTCCAACCAGTAGGCCTTCACAAGTTACTGATTGCAGGGCCAGGGATAGTAGCTAGTAAGGGCTAGACCACTCTTTTGATGTTTGGCAGAAGCCGCCGCGCCAGGTAGTGGGGGGGGGGGTCGGCGGCCGCGTGACGTCACGTGGTTGCCTCGCCCAGCGCTTCTGTAATGAACCCCTTCTTTGTTTGCATTCATTGCGCTAAGTATGTAGTTAAGTTTTAATGTTAGCTGTGGTTAGAAGTGTTCTGAAGTCAAATAATATGTGACTGACTGATAGTTTGTTTATGATTTTCATCTGTTTCCTATGGAATTGTTGTTTGTAAAATCCCGGATAATGTGGTACTGGCACAGAGATGAATCGCGATGGAATACCCGATGTGATCGATTGCAAAGACTGTAAAAGTAAAACAGAAATAAATGAAAAAGTACATACTGAAGTAGTAGTTTTAAAATCGCAACTGAAATTAGCTAGACGAAAAAATAAAGTTTTAGCTATCACAAAACGTAAGAATATCTTGCAGCTCTAAAAAGCTAAAGAGCACGATTGAAATTGTCGGTGTTTAGAAAGTATGTATTTTGAACAAAAACTGTAAAAAACAAGTAGCTATAACTAAGTGGGCTGAGAAAAATATGACTCCTATGTAAATACAAAACGAATAATTAATGATTAATAATTTACTATCTTATTGAAAATTAGTGTTTTAATACATTAATGCGTATCTTAAAAAAGATCCTAAATATCATAATATCACGATAAATTATCATCCTATTCATATAGAACATTTGTGTGTGTTATTTACATAATGCATTCATTCTGAAGTAAACATAAAATACAAGAAAATACTTCCTTTGATTTTCTTATAACAAAACAGTTCAGTATGTTTTTTATATATTTATGTTATCCAGCTACAATTTATTTATTTTCAAAATACACTCTCAATCTTTTATTTAATTCATATTTGCATATAGAGCCGTCTTGAAATACGTGAGCTTGACTAATACAAAAGTTTACTTTATTGAAATTATTTTATTCTTTTTAGAGCGTTTGAAGTCGGTTGTATTTTTTTTTACAAGAATAAATTATTTTATGATTTTCAGTGACTGTATAATTTGTTATATATTAATTATTTGAGGTTTTTCGATAAGCAAATTTTGTTTGAAACAATCAAAAGTGTCACAGAACAATCATTAGTTTTAAAACTGCTTGAGTTTTACATTTTTACAAAAGTTTTATTTTAAATTTTAAAAAAGTATTTTAAGAACATGATAGGAAATTCTAATTAAATATGTATATCACCACCCAAATATTTTTTTTATATTTTAACCTAATTTTAGTAAGCTCGCCTTAAAAATTTTAAAAATAAATAAACTTGAATATAATTTTGAATAGAAATATTACTATTGAGAAAGGCTAAATTTATGTTTTTTTATTTCGAGAAACCCTTAAGGAACACAAATAAATTGTTTATTTGGTTAAATATTTCATATTCATTTCAAAAACATAATTAAAGTAACCACATGTTCAAAGTCTAGGACAGTTTTTCGTACTTTGATCTTCAATAATAAATAGTAAATAATAATATTCATACGCACAAGTTACACCACTCCATAGACAATTTAATTTCCTTTCAAGAATGCCAGAGGTTAACAACATTGGTCTTTATATTTAGCGGGAATTTTAATTCGAAACAGGGCGCGCGCGCTACCGAGCATTGCCATCATACTACAGGATCTTCCCAGTTATGAAGATGATTTGGAGTATGTATTAACTGGTGACAGCTTGAAAATGAACCTTTAGGTTCGAAACCTGAGTCGCTGACCTAAACCCAGATCACCGACAGTACTACAGGTATTTAACCTTTTATTTGTAATGTACGTGAAGGCTAAACACGTTAAAAGATACAATCTGATCTTTGGTTATCTGACCTGTTATGAGATCCTCCTAGTGGGTGATGGTTCCCTAGCCCCTGTCAGATATTTAGTGCTAAAGACTTCAGACACGTGCTCATGACTGTACTTTATGGTTGTTTATGCAACTGCATACCACAAAGTTTGGTTAATCTCTATTTGCATACCTCTCTGCTACCCCCAATCTCCTAGACCCATTGTTAGATTATTAATTTCATGGCCTGTGGCTGAGTTGTCAAGTATTGCTCTAATCTATATTTATTACAGCTCCAGTTCAACTTTGCTGGCCTTCAGAGTTACCAAAATTTAAATCTTACCTTATGTTTCATCCCTGCCCCAGCTTGGTTCCTTCCCTTGCCAAACCTATTGTCTCCAGGAAGGGTGGGTGGCTGAAAAAAAATAAAAGTTCTCAAACAATTTTTTTTTTAAATATCTGACAACATAAAAATGTTACATGTTCTTAATTTTTCCTATTTGTAACAAATTAAAATTAACAATCAACTATATGGAAAAGTATAAATGAAGCCTAGCCTAGCCTCTGAATAGTGGAGTGCCATGATTGAACTTTTGGGGGAAACTTTTTAATAATGGCATTTTACTGTTTTTTATGGTTTAAATTATTTTTGTATGTGTATTTTCTGTATTTTATACGATGCATCTTTAGATCGTCCAAGTCCAAGGACTTAATGTCTTCGTGAAATTGTAAATGCAGCCACCAAGAACTAAAAGAATCACTTGGTAGGCAAGGTAGGTTAATCTTTTTAATGTATATTAAAAATATTTCTTTTTCAGAATAAAAAACACTCACCGGTGTCCAACCAGGACTTTCATGAATGGGAATGCCGTTTTCATCGTAAGCTGTGTCCTAAAACAAAATTAGTTTGGTCAGGGCCGGATTTACCAATAGGCCCGGTAGGCCCGGGCCAATGAGCGCGAGCTCTCCTAGGGCGCACGGCTGAGAGTAAAAATATTTTTTTAATATCGAATAATTAAAATAAATATCATAAGTTAACATATTTTGCGAGTTAATAAAAAAAACACTGGAAAATAATATGCATTCTGATTTTGAAGTTCATTGGAAGAAATAACTGTTCGAAAATTTACTATTTTTCAAAATTACGCATCAATTTTGTTACATCATTGGTTACGGGAGTAGGGACGTTGTCAAGCGCCCGAGCAGTACGCATCGCATCGTATTGCCACTGCCCTGCCACTTTGCTGGCTCAGTGCTACTGATGGAAGATGGAAGATGGAAGTGGTTAGGGGCGCATGCGTGCTAGACACTGTTACCACCCTCACCTCACAAAACAAAAGTTATTAACTAATCTTTTGGTCAGTTTACAACAACCTGCAGGATTAAATTAAAATATAATAATATGTTTTGTTGAATATAAAAAAATGAGTTTATCTTTAAAATTCACTAACGGACAAAATATTAATCTGAGTTTGCAATAGGTTTAGACAATAGGCAGTACCACCTAGATTAACCATAACTCAGGTCGACATCCTTATCACATTGTCAATTATAAATATTTTTTTTTTCATGTCTAGTTCATGTTGGTGACACTGGACGTTAGTTTTGGCGTAATTTTGTTTTTATTATTTTAGGGTTGGTTCTATGACATGAGTTTTAACTTAATTTCTTGTAATATAACCAGGGGACGACCTATTGTTTATGATTAAATCGTTTTATTTTGCAAACTAGTTTTTACAAACTAGGTTTAAATAACTTAAATCACAAGAATTGTTTTCAGCTAATCCCTATAAGGATGACAAATCTACTAAAGGAGTAGGCTATATTTAATCTATGATATCACGTACTGTATGAAGTTCATGTTTTGGAAACTGAAATTGGAATCAATAGACATGTTTTTTTTTTCTTCAGGAAAGCTCTGTGGGTTGGATTGTTTTGTTTCAGTCCCACAAACGTGAGCATTTGCCAAAAGTGTTTAAGATGGCATTTTGTTAAGGCTAAACAAGTCAATTCTTCAAAAAACTTGCTATGATAAAATTCCGACAAGGGTTGGAATGGTGTCAAGCAATTAACATAGGCCTATTATATGCATGATATAGTTTTTAATAAAGGTTTGTAGGAAAGTAACTGTGACCAGACTAGGGGGCGGGAAAATTATTTGGGCCTAGGGGCGCCAAAATACTAAATCCGGCCCGAGTTTGGTAATGTGGTTTTGTAGTGAACTACTTGGGTAAGAATACAAATAAATATTGTTTAACATGAAAAGCTTGTTGCATTGATATAAAATAGCAGCCACTGAAATACTTAAACCAATTTAGAGCTGGAAGCAGTTTAAACTATTTTTCCTATGAAGGAATTTGTTGTTGTGGTCTGAAATGCTTTTTAAAGAACTCTTTTGGATGTCAAGACTAACCATAAACTTGCATTTACCCCTCAAAATAAAGGATATTATATATCACAACCCTTTTTTTCAAACTAGTCAAATTTATTGGGATCAGGCAATGTTATTATCTATATATTTATAGTACTAGAGTCATCTTACCATCTCTCAATTACGATAGAAAAGCAACTGAGCTTATACTCTTTGAAAATAAGATTAGAAACAAGTCACTTACAAAGTACAGTCAGTACAGTTTAAGAGCGGTGATATGGACTTAAAATTTTAAAATTTACAAGAGAAAATAAAATAGAGAATAAATATAGCATATAAATCTTACCGGATTAAATTCAGGATGTCTAAAGGAGGGGTACTCGTAGTTTCCTTCTGGCCTGTAGGTTGTCTGGAAAGTTTGATAGTAAAAAATAATTATTTCTCTTAATCTCATTTCAATATCCTTTAAGTACTGAACGAACACAATTGATTGCAATGAAAACATTTGAGATCTAATTTCACTTTGCAAATAGTGCTAAAGGCTGGCGCACACAGAGACAGATGGACTCATGAGAATGGACTCCTGTTGGCAGACGGGATTTTTGTTTTTAAGTCTGCAAGCAAACAGACTATCCCTTCCCTTATTCACCTCGTGCTTTCACTACTTCAGTACTCTGAAATATCATTTAGTGTTGTGCAGCCAATATTTTAAAAAATTAGGCAAAAACTAAAGAAAGGAACGGATCCTCGTGTGGAACAGGATTACAATCCCTCACAAGTAGGTGTAATTACAGGGTGTCCAGGGTGTCGTTGAATAACATTTAAGGACAATTCCAGGTGTTCCAGGTTCAAAATTTCCAGGAAAAAACTTGCTGCTCAAAAAAGCAAAACTTACTTATTTAAACCTGCTAGCACAACCTCTTCTGGTATATCCGTTTAGATCTTTGCGATCGCAGCCACATTGTGGATCATATCTTTTGATTGGGGAAAAAATTGTGATGATTTACCGTGATCACGGAAACGGCCGTGATCATTTCTTGCAATCGCGTCAAAGAAAGTTTCCCCAACGATCACAATTTTTAACTATCAAAAACGACAAAAATCAGTGATTTTGGGCAGATTTTTTGGCTGCTATTCAAATTTCCCTGTTCTTTACCAAATTCACAGATTTTTTCCCGGTCATCAAAATTTTAAGTATGATTCCCGGTTTCCAGGTTGGCTGGACATCCTGAGTAAATAAACCATAGCACACCTAGTAGTGGTGTGGAGAAGCAATGTTGGGAAAAACCTCTTTGCGCATGCACAGCAGAAAAAGTCCGCAGTGGGGTTCCAAAAATCTGTCAGCGAACTCCAGTGGACTCCAGCTGACGGACGGATTCCTGTGTTCATTGCCACATTTGACAACACAGTGAGCGAATTATAGTCTGTCCGTCTGACTGAGTCCGTCTGTCTCTGTGAGCTCAGGCCTTAAGTTTGTGATATTCAGTAGGTCAGAATCTTAATTTTATTAATGGCTTATTAAAACCAGACAATAATGAGTACAAGTAGATAAATCAACATTTTAAATTTTGTAGATAGCATTACATAATTATATTTTGCAGCTTTTTAATTTATCCAGTAGTTTGAAGATTATTTGAAAGAAGGCAACATAGGCATGGAGGTACGTGTATCTACATATCCAATTCTTTATCTCCTTTTTTCTCCACTCTTGATGTAAACGGTTTCTGTGATGAGCTTAACTTTGAAGTTTCAGCAGCAATATCAACTGACCTAAAAATAGTTATAATGTCCGTATATCGTTCACCTGATGGTATTCTAACACAGTTCCTAGATAAACTTGAGGAATTGCTTCAAACCCTTCTTTCAACTAAGCCGGACTACAAGTATATCTTAGCAGGAGACCTAAATATTGATGTCGGTTCAAAAAAAGCAGACGACTGGGCTCTACAAAACACTCTGCGTTCTTTTAACTTATTCTGTTCCAACTTTGAGCCAACAAGGGGTGTGAGGTGCCTCGACAACATTGCAGTTAACTTTCAGAGGAGCGACTTCGCTGTCTGCGTTGGAAACTTTGCCTTGTCAGACCATTTAGCAGTTTGCCTTAAGGTGGAAATTCTACAACTTGTAAAACCTATGACGGAATACCAAGTAAAGAGGAATTATAGTCCTGTTAACCAAGCAAAATTTATCTCTACTGTCGGTAATATTGACTGGCCAGGTCTGGTATCAGATGGCAGGCATATCAGCAACAATCTTTTCACCATCCTGTTTGATCAGCTCCAATCAACTATCAATGATTGTTTCCCTCTCAAGAAAATCTTACCAAATTATCAGAGTAAAAAACCTAGACGAAAAAATCGTTGGTTTACAGCAGAGCTTCAAGTCCAGCGTGACTTAGTCCTAACAGCTTTTGATGCCTATAAAACATCTGACTCACAGATTGATAGGGAAACCTATGTGACCCTAAAAAGGACTTATAAAAAATCTCTTGCAACAGCCAAGCTCAACGCCAATGTAATAGAAATCGAATCTGCAACCAACAAATGCAAAGCTGCCTGGTCCATCATCCGTGGTAATATGGAGAAGCCAAACACCAACCCCCTACGATACATATCTCCACAAGACTTCAGTGATTTCTTCGTGTCATCTGTGGAGCAGACAGCGGCACTGGTGACACCTTCGATTGCTGCATCCACTTCACTACTTGAGAATACACCAGCTTCTCCATCATCCTTCAAGTTCAGTGCAGTGTCTTGTGAGGAAGTATATAGTGTTGTGCATAATATGAAATCCTCTTTCAGCACAGATGCATATGGTATGTCCTCTAACCTTCTAAAGCTTATTATAGTGTATATCTTGTTGCCACTCACTGCAAGTATTAACTGCTGCTTGCTCTCTGGCTTTTTCCCCAAAAAACTGAAGTTTTCAAAAGTTGTTCCAATTTATAAAAAGGGTCCGAGGGAGAATCCTAGTAGTTACCGGCCCATTTCGTTAGTTCCTGTGATTGGCAAAGTGTTCGAAACCATAATAAAATCACAATTAATGAAATTTTTTGAATACCATGGCCTAATATCTGATTGGCAATTTGGGTTTCGAACGGGTAGATGTGCCACGGATGCGGTAAGGCGCTTGGTGCAGCATGTGCTAAATTCTTATGAAAACGCCTCTCTTACCCAGGCAACTCTAGTTGACCTGAGTAAAGCGTTTGATTGTGTTCCCCATGGTTTACTTTTGAATAAACTTGAGTACTACGGTATCCGTGGCACAGAACTCAATCTTTTTAAGTCTTACTTATCAGACCGCAGGCAGCAGGTTGATGTTGCGGGAATATTGTCAGATGAGAGTGAGGTTTTTTGCGGAGTGCCCCAGGGCTCGGTGTTAGGCCCTGTTCTTTTCCTTATAATGATTAATGATTTGGATAAATGTATGTCCTGTACTTCTGTGATTTATGCGGATGACTCCACTTTCTTAAATAGTCAAGGTACCTTTAGTGAACTCATGGTGCTGTCCAAACTTTCCCTCAATGAAGCTAGGAACTGGTTCAGTGTCAATGGGTTTTTTATGAATCCTGAAAAGACTCAAACTATTGTTTTTAGGTTAGGTCGCACACCTGAGGAAGAAAAGAATTTTTCGTCAAGTGTAAATTTATTAGTGTTCTATTTCTTATACAAGAATATTATTCACACATCTTGCTTGAACAAACTCTATTTTCAAACTAAAAAAAATGTTTACAAAAACATCTGACAACAAACATATTTAAACACATGATAAAAAGAACAGACTTAATACAACATCCCGCTTCAAGATGTCCACATCTTTATGAACCTCAGTACCGCCTCGGTTTCTTAATGGACCTTCCGTAACGGGTTACTGTGCCAGCTCCTGGACGATCACGTGAGTTGCATGGACGATTAAGGACCATGGATGAACAGTTTGAAAGAATTCCATCTCCTCCGTAGTACGGTGCAGGAACTAAGAACTTCCTGTTTCGGCGAATAGTTCTCTTGTCAGTTTCCACAAGGTAGGAACGTGGTTCGTTCAATTTCCTGACTACCTTACCGTGTCGACGTAGATCTGTGATCCATACCATGCTTCCAACTTCTAATTCACTTAAACCACTCGCTCCATGTCGTTTATCAAATTGTATCTTGTACTTATTCTGGTACTTATTCTCCCTCTCAAGAAAATTCTTATTTTCCACAGGATTTCCAACCAAAGTAGATGGAAGATTGTCTCTTAATTTCCTTCCAAACATAAGTTCAGATGGGGAAAAGCCGGTTTCAAGAGGTGAGGTCCGGTAAGAAAGTAGGGCAAGTTCAAATTTATCCTTGTTTTTCTTCATTAGCCCTTTTGCTACTTTCACAGCTGCTTCAGCTGCCCCATTTCCCTGATGGTGGTGGGGACTACTTCTGAATGTGGAGAACCCCCACTCCTTTGCAAACAATTTAAATTCACTTGAGTCAATATGGTGAAATTGTGTCCCACTATCTGAATAAACACGTTGAGGAATTCCAAAACGTGAAAATGTGTCGGTCTCAATTGTGTACATTTTACCCATCAGGAAACATTTCAAACGGTCACTTGCCCATGTGCACGCAAGCGCTTCTCTCTCAATGTTACTGTAGTTTTCTTCAGCAGGCGTTAGAGTCCGAGATATATATGCCACAGGTTTCTTGTTTTCTCCTTCAACTTGAAGTAAAACCGCTCCAAGACCTTTTTTTGAAGCATCGCAAGAAAGAATCGAGGGTTTTTGCGGATCGTAAACAGTCAAACATGGCTCTGATGATAAAATCTGTTTTACTGTGACAAAAGCGTTTTCTTGAGCTGGTCCCCAAAGGAAATCGTTTTTAGTCTTTAACAAGCTCGTAATTGGCTCCAAAATCTCACTGCGGTTCGGAATAAATTTTGCCAGAAAAGTGATCATGCCCATGAATCTTTGTACTTCATTAGCGTTTCTTGGAGCTGGTAAGTCCACAATCGCTTGTACCTTGCTTGGATCAGGCTTGATTCCGTCCTTAGACAGCACAAACCCCAGAAATGTCACAGTCTTCTTGCAGAACTCCGACTTCTGCTTATTCAAGGTGATTCCATTAGCTTGCACTCTCTCTAGAACGGCCCTAAGACACTCGTCGTGTTCTTCTTTCGTTCTTCCCCATATCAGACAGTCGTCAATGTGCACTAAACAGTTCTTTGCCCCTTCTAAAGCTTTTGACATGCGGCGCTGAAACTCTTCAGGAGCGGACGTAATTCCAAAAGGTAACTTACGGAATTTATACCTCCCAAAAGGGGTGATAAATGTTGTGTAATCTTGTGACTCCTCTGCAAGGTTCAGTTGCCAGAACCCGGAATTCGCATCGATCTTGCTGAAGTACTTGGCTCCCGCGATCTCGGCCAATGAAAGTTCGATCTTTGGGATAGGATAAAACCGACGTTTCACACTGTTGTTGAGTTTGGATAGGTCTACGCAGATCCTAACCCCACCTCCCTTTTTTGCGCAAACTACCATTGGTGCGCACCAATCAGTCGCGTGTTCAACTGGAACAATCACTCCTTTCTCAAGCATATCGTCTAACTGCTCTTTCACCTTGGTTTTTAAAGGTATTGGTACAACCCTGGGGGTGGATATAGCGTAAGGAACTGCATTCTCCTTCATTTCAATCTTGTACTCTCCTTTCATATTTCCAAGCCCTTGAAATAAATTAGGATACTTAGTAGCCCAGTCAATATCATGTGAATCTACAGAAAAAATTCTCCTCACCAGGTTCAGCTCTTCACAGGAACGTCTGCTAAGAAGTGGAACAGTGATCTCCTCAGAAATATACGCAAGATCATAAACTGATACACCCTTATGTTCAAGCTTTAGCCTTAAAGTTCCCAAAATATTGATTCGTTCTTTCTTCTTTGCGCTAAACACAGGGGATTTGCACTTTCCTAGAGGCAGAGTCTTAATAAAATCACCAAGAACTCCTACTGGAATCATGGTTACATCAGCTGCTGTGTCAAGTTTAAATTTTATAAGACCTAAATCTTGGTTTCCACAGCTTGCTTTTACCTCCTGGACCCAGGCTTTGTCACTGCTGTCTATATTCCCTATGAAAATCACAGGAACCTGTTGATAACCACTGTCTGAATCTTGCTGTTCGATTTCCTTAACAACGTTTTTGTTTTTTCTCATCCACTTTTCGCGGGAGGGACAACATCGAAAAAAATGTCCAATCTCGGAACATTTGTCACATTTGGCTTTCCTAGCAGGGCATTCGGCCAGTGATCCGTGCCAGTTATAACCACATTTCCTGCACTTTTTTCTCATAGCATCCTCGGTGAATTTCTGTTCACCAGCTCTTTCAGACAGATTTGTTTTACCGACTTGTATTGACGTTTGATTCACCATAAAAACATTAGTATTGGCGAGCTCACGTTTTTGGCGTTCTAGCTCCTCGTGTTGGCGCAAGGTATTAATCGCCTTCTCCAGAGTCAATTGAGAGTCCAGCTGGAGTCTATCACTTAGAGCCTCATCTTTCATACCAATAATGAGGACCAGAAGCACCATCTCATCGTTCAGTTCACCCCATGCACACGTTTTTGCAAGACCATGCAAATCTGTTATGAATTTTTCAGATGGATCACTCCCTTGCTTGTGTCTCAGAAATTTTGTTCTCTCATAAATTATATTTCGTCTTGGCACAAAGTATGCATCAAAGGCCCGAAGAGCCTCGTCATAAGTATTCGGTTTTGGTGAAAACGAATCGAAAATATCTTCACTCCTACTACCCATTGTAAACAAAAGTACATCGATTTGCCGAGCGTCGGAAGTGCTATCTAGACCGCACCCCCGTCTGTACCTTTGAAAGCGATTCCTCCAGGAATGCCACTCATTCGGAGTAAAAGAGAAGGTATCTGGAGTTGGTAACGTCAGATTTATCATAGGAGTAGGAGTACACATTACTGCATTATTTTCTCGGTTTGTCTGTCCCAATGCAAAACCTAGTGACTCACCTTCAGTCTTTCTAGAATCCCTTTCTGACATGTAGTTGAATTCACTTTGGGCATCCTCCTCATTGTCCTCATACCTTTGCCTACGAGTATTTCGTTTGTTTCTGCCCTTACTTGACATCATGCGTGGTTTTAGACTTTGTTCGATAAAAAATCCACTAAGCTGCCACCATGTTCTATTTCTTATACAAGAATATTATTCACACATCTTGCTTGAACAAACTCTATTTTCAAACTAAAAAAAATGTTTACAAAAACATCTGACAACAAACATATTTAAACACATGATAAAAAGAACAGACTTAATACAACAATTAGGCATAGATTTGGATAGTGATTTAAGCTGGTCAACCCATTTATATAACTTAAGTAAGAAATTGTCAAGAGTTTTATTTTTAATTAGACGTCTAAGAGATTTTGTTCCTCCTTTGTATGTTAGATCTGCGTATTTTGCTTTTTTTCAAAGTCTGTTAAAGTATGGTCTGTTACTGTGGGGTAACTCCACCCACATTCTAATAATTTTAAAGCTTCAAAAAAAGGCTGTAAGACTGTTGACCAATTCAGGGTTGAGGGACCATTGTAAACCTCTTTTTAAAGCAACATGTATCCTGACAACTGTAAATTTGTATATATTAGAGTGTGTTATTTTTGTAAAACAAAATTCACATTTCTTTAGCTCAAGAAATAATTTTCACTCATATTACACAAGGGGAAGATCTGCTTTGGATAGGCCCTACACCAGACTAACAACAGTACAGCAAAGTTTTGCTAGTATATCAGTAAAAATAGTAAATTGTTTTGCAAGTGAAATACTTGACATTCCTTGTACTCGGCTAAAACAAAAGTTGATGGTTTGGCTTGCTGACCACCCTTTTTACAGTTTAGATGAATTTTTTGCAGAATACAATTGTAATGGTAAAATTGTTATCTAGTTCTTACTTAGTCCCTAGTCAACTGTTACCTAGTCTTTCAAACACTTGTTTAAGTACCTCACTTTTGTTTCATATATATAGTTCTGTGTTTTTCAAATGATTTTAGCTTTATTTTCTTGTTGTCTTTGTTATATTTAAGTTTAGTGAAGATTCCATGTTATAGACCATGTTATACTATCTAGAATCTATGGCCCTTTTTTTGTTAACGAGGTCTATTGTAACATATGTTATTTAATGACCAATAAAGATTTATGATTTATGATTTATGAAGAAATAATGGAAAAAAAATACTTACCCCACTTTCTCTTTCTTCTTCACTTGGAGTCTGAAAAAAAGTATTTTTATGAAACAGGTAAAAATATGTTACTGTTTATGTATGTAACATTATTCGCCTATATGAGGTCAATTCTCAAATTGTAAGCCAAAATATATCCCAATTGAACTTTAAGAGGGTTCTACCCAGTCAATTAAAGATGGCGGCTAAACATGCCTCTACGGTACAAGCTCTCAACACTCTAAAACTAATGGTTTCCAATGATTGTGTGCTTTTTGTGCTCTTATTATATCAGAGCTTGCAATGGATGGGGATAAATTAATGTTTAATTATTGAGCGAAGCTCTTATACGTCGACTCTTATGCATTTCGTAATACGCAAACTCCTCCTAGACGGCTGAATCAATCGTTTTCAAATTTTGCGTGGTGACAAAGACCATATCGGTGAGTGCCAACATCTATATGGCGTTAAAAAAGTCTCTCAGGAATCCGCCCCACTGGGTCTCAAAGTTTCAATGTAATCCTTATGGAAGCAGTATTTGACACATAAACAAAGACATATGATCAGCTGTTGACTTTTGAATGCAGTAGATAAAGAAATAGCTGATAGCATTATTCCACAGATATTAGAACAGAAACGGTAAGTATCATAAATATAATCAAATGACGACACTAGCTTCAGGTCCGTGACGTAGGAAGTGGTGAAGGAAGTAGTAAAGGTGAGTTGTCCGGAGTGTGGGATCTGTTTATGACGATTAAATTTAGGTACTGTATCTGCATTCCTAAAATTCTATGGGAAGGCAGGAAAACGGGTCCGCGATGTAGGAAGTGGCGAAGGAAGTAGTCAAGGCGAGTTGTCCGGAGTGTGGGATCTGTTTATGACCAATACATTAAGGTATTTGCAATCCAATAATGCTAAGGAAAGGGAAAAAACAAGTCCGCTACGTGGAAATTGGTGAAGGAAGTAGTAAAGGTGAGCTGTTCGGGGTATGGGATCTGTTAATCCTAAAATGCTATGGGAAGGGAGGAAAACAGGTCCGCGACGTAGGAAGTGGTGAAGGAAGTAGTCAAGGCGAGCTGTCCGGAGTGTGGAAACTGATTATGACGATTAGATCAAGGTATCTACAATCCTAAAATGGTATGGGAAGGGAGGAAAACAGGTCCGCGATGTAGGAAGTGGTGAAGGAAGTAGTCAAGGCGAGCTATCCGGAGTGTAGGAACTGTTTATGACGATTAGATTAAGGTATCAGCAATCCTAAAATGTTTCGGAAAGGGAGGGAAACAGGTCCATGACGTAGGAAGTGGTGAAGGAAGTAGTAAAGGCGAGTTGTCCGGAGTGTGGGATCTGTTTATGACCATTAGATTAAGTTATTTGCAATCCAATGATGGTATGGGAAGGGAGGGAAACAGGTCCGTGAGGTAGGAAGTGGTGGTGGAAGTAGTAATGGCAAGCAGTCCGGACTGTGGGAACTGTTTTTGACGATTTGATTAAGTTATCTGCAATCCTACAATGATATGGGAAGGGAGGAAAACAGGTCCGCGACGTAGGAAGTGGTGAAGGAAGTAGTCAAGGCGAGCTGTCCGGAGTGTTGAAACTGTTTATGACGATTAGATTAAGTTATATGCAATCCTAAAATGCTATGGGAAGGGAGGAAAACATGTCCGCGACGTATGAAGTGGTGAAGGAAGTAGTCAAGGCGAGTTGTCCGGAGTGTGGAAACTGTTTATGACGATTAGATTAAGGTATCTGCAATCCTAAAATGTTTTGGAAAGGGAGGGAAACAGGTCCGTGACGTAGGAAGTGGTGAAGGAAGTGGTGAAGGAAGTAGTAAAGGCGAGTTGTCTAGAGTGTGGGATCTGTTTATGACCATTAGATTAAGTTATTTGCAATCCTATGATGGTATGGGAAGGGAGGGAAACAGGTCCGTGACGTAGGAAGTGGTGATGGAAGTAGTAAAGGCAAGCAGTCCGGACTGTGGGAACTGTTTTTGACGATTTGATTAAGTTATCTGCAATCCTAAAATGATATGGGAAGGGAGGAAAACAGGTCCGCGACGTAGGAAGTGGTGAAGGAAGTAGTCAAGGCGAGCTGTCCGGAGTGTGGAAACTGTTTATGACGATTAGATTAAGGTATCTACAATCCTAAAATGCTATGGGAAGGCAGGAAAACAGGTCCGTGACGTAGGAAGTGGTGAAGGAAGTAGTAAAGGCGAGTTGTCCGGAGTGTGGAAACTGTTTATGACGATTAGATTAAGGTATCTGCAATCCTAAAATGTTTTGGAAAGGGAGGGAAACAGGTCCGTGACGTAGGAAGTGGTGAAGGAAGTAGTAAAGGCAAGTTGTCCGGAGTATGGGATCTGTTTATGACCAATACATTAAGGTATTTGCAATCCAATAATGCTAAGGGAAGGGAGATAAACAGGTACGTGACGTAAGAAGAGGAGAAGGTAGTAGTAAGGTGAGCAGTGTGGAGTGTGGGAACTTGAAACCGTTTGTAGCAGTTAGATTAATGCATCTGCAATGCTGAAATGCTATGAGAAGGGATGGAAGCATGTCCACGACATAGAAAATGGTGAAAGAAGTAGTAAAGGCTAGCAGTGCGGAGTGTGGGCAATGTTTGTGGCAATTAGATTAACGTATCTAGAAAACTAAAATGCTATGGAAAGTGATGAAAACAGGTCAACAATGTAGGGAGTGGCTTGGGAAGTAGTAAAGTATGAGCATAGTGTGAGAAATATCTGTGGCAGTTAGATTAATGTATCTTCAATCTTAAAATGCTATGAGAAGGGAAGGAAACAGGCCCCACGACGTAGGAAGTGGTGAAGGAAGTAGTAAAGGATGGCAGTACAGAGCGGGGGAACCGTTTGGGCAGTTATATAAATGAATCTAATACTTAAATGCTATGAGAAGGAAAGGAAACAGGTCTATGACGTAGGAAATGGTGAAGGAAGTAGTAAGGCTTGCAGTGCAGAGTGTGGGAACTGTCTTTGGCAATTACATTAATGTATCTGCAATCCTAAAATGCTATGGGAAGAGAGGGAAACAGGTCCACGACGCAGGGGGTGGTGAAGGAAGTAGTAAGTAGTAGTGAGCAGTGTTGATTGTGGGAATGGATTAATGTACCGTATCTGCAATGCTAAAATGCTATGGGAATAGACTGTAGATTGTAGGTTAAAATGATTACGATGCACGAATCGATATATGCAATCGTTTACAGTATAAATTTACAACTGAGTTGACAACAGCCGATTTTTACTCCATAGAGGCTAAAACGTTTTTTACTCCCTAAAGAGAAAAATGCTACTTTCTGTTTTTACTGCAGTATGACAAAAACAATATAATATGAACCCTTGATGACTCCGCTCAATTTTGTGGATGCCCCTGCGAACGCCACCTAGTTATTATTATTACCTATTTAGAAACTAAAATCAAATGTAAAAAAGACCAATTTACGAATTTTCAAAATTATTTTGTAAATACTTAAAGAAACAATTACGAAGTTTCAGTTCATCCAGGGCATAATTTGGATCTTTGTGAATATTTTACATATTTTTCAACTCGATAAACGCATAAATAATGCCACAAGGATCTTTTTTGTAGGATCATGTTTACGTGCTAACCAGCCGGCGGGTGGAACCCTCTTAATTTACTATTGTAAATAGACGGTAAGCTGATTTGAATGTAAATTTTTTGAAAGTCTAGCCTAAGATGATTTGTTTTTTTTTTTTCTGACTTGGCTAAAGCAAATATTTTGTAAATTTTTAGCTGAATAAGCAAATTTTAATTGATACATAAGCGATGAAATACAGAAAACATACCTTTAAACTTTCATCAGATTTATCTTTAGCCTGGAACAAATTAATATCTGTTAGCTATAATATTAACTTAAATGTAAAAATGAAAAAAAGACTGTCGTAAACAGTAGATTTACCAAAGCAATTATTTAATGGCATAAGAAAGATCAAATTTTGGAAAATGTGCTAGGGCTATTTAAAAAGCAAAAGATTTGTTGGCCTAGCTAGCACTGGCATTCCAATATAAAAATGTTTCTACAATAATTAAGCAACGATCCATTGCCACTAGTACAATTAATTGTGCATTTTTGTATTTTGTATACACCGGAGTTTATAATGAATGCCACAATTGAAAATTCAATGCAGTGTGTGATTCCCTGATATTGAATCTCAACTTACAGATAGCAGACAAAGGAATTGGAAATATTGTGCCATGTTTTGATAAATGGCTTGATTGAAAAGGTGACTATAGAAAAAAAATGCCTAATAGCTTACTTTCAGATAATAAACATGAGGGTTGTTTACTTTGGGCATATTTTTTCAAAATATCTGTTACTTTTTAACACGTTCACTGCTGAAAACCTTTACACAGGCGCTCCTAAACTGCGGCGAGGCCCGGGTGGAGCCCCGGCAAGCTAACTGAATCAGCAGTCGCTATTGGCATTGATATATCTCAGTAAGACGAATCACAAAAGAGCAGTGGTGATTGTTCTGCATTACCCCGAAAGTAGACGTAGTTCACTGAAACACCCAAAGGTAGCAGCACTGCCTGGATCAATAACCAGAGTCTTTGTAATATGGCTCGAATAGAGAAAATCCCCAAAAACAGGACAAAAGCATTGCCAGACGGGATTTTACGGGAATGTTTAGTACCAACATAGACCAAATTAAAGCCTGCATAAGGCTGGCAACAAGTATAACGTTCCTCGGCAATGGCTGAGCTCACATTGAAGCAAAGGCACTGGTGAAGGACGACATTTCCCGCCCCGCGCCAATGGTGCCGGTACTGCGGGGCGAGAAGCCCCTTGCACTGAAGGTGTTAATAAACTTCATTAAACTAAAGAGATTTGTCAACAAGAAAACGTAAGCAAAATACGTCTGAAATATTGGACTTACAATGCAATCCTACATGAAAAATGAATTTTAACTTGGCTGGAATTGACTAAAAAACATTTGAATAGACATAGAAGTACAAAAAGGAAAAAATGTTTTTGTATTGTTGTGTAATCTAAGATAACTTAAGATTTCCATATTATATTGTAGTGTTAATAAAAGGTATGAACTAATAGTCAAAGACTACAGCCACAGATCAAAAAGTCAGTGGTAGAACCAATTCCACTTTTGAAAATAGGCAAAGAAGAAATTATTTTGAATATTTGAAAAATCACACAACACTTACGTGCAAATTTGCAGAAATGGGTTCTATATTAGGCCCTTCCTTGCCCTGAAAAATAAAGAATCATAAAAAAGAAAATGTTTAAAAAACTTTAAAAAATGACAAAACACCTAGATACAACCTTGCATTTGCCCTTCCACATAGACTATAGATCTGTGTGTGGAACGTATCCAGCAAAACACAGTGTGAGCCGGGACAGTACAATAGTGTGTGTGTGTACTGATAAAACAAAGCGGCAGATACCAGGTTCCGAGCTTGGGCCCGAAGTCTTTGGTGGTACCGACTGAACAACTGTCTCACCAACCTAACTTTATCTGTATAGTCCAGGAGCTGAGGGGGGTTGAGCATGCATGAAAGTAGTACGCAATGTTATTGCTGATTTTTGTAATATGGACTGTGGTGATCAAAATTACGTATGTCGCCTATTTCAAAAGTGGTCGATAAGGTGGGGGGGAGGGGGCAAACATGGCGGTTTGCGCTATGCGTTAAAACGCTGATATTTCGAAAACGGTTAAAGATAGAACATCGGTTAAAACGTCGTTGTAATTTTTAAAATGTGGACTACAATAATGGTTATTGAGTCCGAGGTCGTATCTCTATAAATAAACAAGTTATTGTATAAAATATCTAAAAATTGAATTTCGTGTAGTTTATTTTTACCGAAAGTAGAATTAATTTGTGAGTGTCGCAAAGAAGTAATATCAAATATCTTTACTGATTGTTGTAATATGGACTACGTTTTAATCGATGTCCTATCTCGTACCGTTATCGAGCTACAGTCGTTTCAATGCATAGCGCGTTCCGCCATCTTTGCCCCCCCCCCCCAAGTTCTCGACCACCTGAAAAGTAGGCGAGATGCATATTTTTTATCACCACAGTCCATATTACAACAATCAGCAAAGATATTTGATATTACTTCTTTGCGACACTCACAAATTAATTCTACTTTCGGTAAAAAAACTACATGAAAAGTCAATTTTTACATATTTTATATAATAACTTGTTTATTTATAGAGATACGACCTCGGACTCAATAACCATTATTGTAGTCCACATTTTTAGAATTACAACGACGTTTTAACCAATGTTCTATCTTTTACCGTTTTCGAAATATCAGCGTTTTAACGCATAGCGCAAACCGCCATGTTTGCCCCCTCCCCCCCACCTTATCGACCACTTTTGAAATAGGCGACATACGTAATTTTGATCACCACAGTCCATATTACAATAATCAGCAATAACATTGCGTACTACTTTCATGCATGCTCAACCCCCCTCAGCTCCTGGACTAGTAAACATTGTATGTTATGTGCGGATAAAAATCATAGTCATGATAAATATTATGCGTCAGAAAAATAATTATTATTGGGAGCCTATTTCAATTTTTTTTAAACCTTTTTAAAACCACCTTAACTTTTTTTTCAAACCAATTGTATTTTAAACCTTCTAAAACTTCTTGAAGTTACTTTAACAAAGTCACAAAAGACACCTCACTCGTGCCACACACTTTGTTTGTTTTTATTTGGGTTTAAATAAACCTTAGCTATACATTCTTGTCTCAGGAAATCGTATATATATTTGATCACATTCGAGAAAAATAAAAGTACAAAATGATAAGTTATATTCATTTGCACAAATCATCTAATACAATCCAAACTAAGAAAATTGTCTTAAGAACAAAGACTAAGTGAATCATTCATGCTATATATTTAAAAACAGAAAAAGACCCAATACAAAGCCCTGTGAAACACCTTTATTGTTAACTTCAAACTCTTGAGACTAAATGCTATCAATAAACACTCTGTGTATTCGACCAGTTAGATATGAGTTTCAAATTCTTTCGCATGGAGGGTACAGTCTAGATGACATCTATCTGAGGGACCTGCATTGTAGGATCAATAATTTATACTAGTGTACCTGTTGCTCGAATTCGAGCAATTTCTAAGTATTACAGGTCTTATTGTTTTAAAACAAATAACAGTCATAATTTCTGATGACTTAAAAAAAGAGTCGAATCAAAGATTATGGAAATACTTAAGATGCACATAACAGATCAAGATAATCAACATTTCTTGTAAATATCATTTTTCAAAAGCTGAACTTGTTTTTCAGTGTTTTCTACAAATAGCCTTACTCATAGCCGCATTAAGTTGTCCATAATTCGAAAGAGGTTAGTGAGTTACCTCATTTCACACCTAGAAGCTTCGGTCCATCTAGCTTCTAGATGTGTGAAATGAGGTAACTCACTAACCCCTTTAGAATTTCTGCATCTTAAAGATGTACAAGAGCTCTTCGGAATTCAATCAATGTATTGGGTTCACAACTTACACCTCAGAAGCAAGCAACCTTTGTTTGTCCATAAAAACGGAAAAAAAATTAATTTCTATTTCTTCTCGTTGGTGGTGTTCTATGACTTTCCTATGTTTCCATAGTTTGCAAATCGGTTCTTTCAACGATTACTAAGAAATATGCAGCACAGTGTTCATTCAGATTTCTTTTTTGTATATCAAGGCTCTCTCACTTTTTTCCATTGTAATATTTATGCCAACCCGAATTCAAATAGTAAATATTTCATTTCAACTAACTCAGTAAATGTTTGTACTTTGTAGCAAACTGTTAAATTAGCAAACTTATTGACTGTTTACAATTACGTTACAATACTATGTTCTTCTTCTCACTTTTAAATTTCTGACAACAGCTGGAGTTTCATAATTAATTCATTTTTGTTTTCCATGTTAATCTTATGGAGAAATACGAAACTTTAAAGGGCCCCAGGGCCTCACTCTCTAATTATTTCCCTAAAAAGAAAGTTTCCTGCACAACTTCACTTTACGCTTTTTCCAATGACACTAAAAACATGTCAATCAGTTCAGTAGTTTTGAAATGAAATGAAAAATGTCTTTATTTAAGAGGCGAAGTTAGGACTAGCAAGTCCTCTCTACCACTTAACCTCTAAAAACATAAATAAACTATCCACTTTATAAGTAAAATTAAATAATCTAAGGTACCATATTATAAAAATGTTGAAATTAAATTAAATTAAATTAAATTAAATTAAATTTAAACCCAAAAGTCCATTCACACAAGCCGCCAACAACCCGCCACACCAGCGCCAGAGACTCATTCATGCCTGCTACTCAAAATCATAGATTTTATCTCTGCCCCAAACCTTGCACGGTTCTCTATGGATTTTATATGGTCAGGAAGAAAATTCCACATTCGAATTGCAGATACTAAGAAAGATTTATTAAAAACTGTTGACCGGTGAATTGGTGTAGATAAAAGAAGAGAGCCTCTACGAGTGGAACGGGTACTGATGTCAGAGATGAAATGGAAGTTATCTGATAAATACTTAGGAATTTTACTGTTGATAATGGAGTGTAGAAGACGGAGGGTGTGAAATTCCCGAAGTTCATTTAGCCTCATTAATGAAAGCAGGTTGAAATAGGGAGTGACATGGTCATATCGTCTAAGGCCAAATATGAATCTGATACAGGAATTCTGCGCTCGCTGAAGTCTGCTAGAAACCTCATGCAATTTAGTTTTGGAGGAGTAATTGTCACAAAAAACATGCTTGCGTATTAAATAAGTATAGATAGATAATTGATACATTTAATTAACACATTGATTTCCTTGTCAAAAAGAGAATAAAATGCAATGTTGTCCAGGGAAGAAATCTAGTTAATTTCTGTAAACTTTATACTCACAGGAAAGTGTGGTGATATTTCCGGAAACAGGGGGTGAATAAGGCCATCATCCTAAAAAGTGTAAATATGTCAAATTTACGAGGCATTTTACTAATCTAGTAATCTATGACTACAGGTCATCTAATCAAACTAGACAATCATAAACAAACTTGCCGGTTCTGTATTTTTAAAACATATTCCAATAGAAATATTGAACATAGAAAATCAAAACAAGTTCAAAAGTGAACTCAAAAGTTTTTTGATCAGAAATGCATTTTACTCTCTTGAAGAGTACAATTTAACTGATGTGAATGCTGATGTATGTAGATAACTGTCAATTTCATAACTGAACAATTCAACAATGTACTGAGTTAGATTAAGGAACTGTGACGCTATTTATTGTATTGCTGTACATGAAACAAATAAAGAAGTTTTGAATTTGAATTACAATGTTTAGGTCTTGTCCATATCATGATCACGAGTTAGATATAAAAATAGATACATTTCAAATACACTTTTTTTCAGTTTTGCTGATTAGCTCATCTGTCATTCAACAATGTACTGAGTTAGATTAAGGAACTGTGACGCTATTTATTGTATTGCTGTACATGAAACAAATAAAGAAGTTTTGAATTTGAATTACAATGTTTAGGTCTTGTCCATATCATGATCACGAGTTAGATATAAAAATAGATACATTTTAAATACACTTTTTTTTTGTTTTGCTGATTAGCTCATCTGTCATAACAATAATTGTCATAAGACTGTTTTCATTATACCTCAAAACAGATATAGCGAATTTAACAGAGATTTAAACCAAAAGTATAAAAAATATTCACAGTCTAGAATACAATTTATTTTCCATTCCAGAAAACTAAATTTAGTTGCAATTTGATTGACAGTACACATGGACATCCTTTACACTGATCAGTTAAAAAACTAATTGTGAGCCTTTAGTAACAAAAGGAGGTCTGATCATTACTTTTCTTGATTGCACTCAGCAATATAAATTACACTATCAACAACAAATAAATTTTAACTGAGTAAGTGACCTTCATACTTACATGTACAGCCACATTGCTGTGTATTGCAGTAGAGGGATGATTCTGGAACAAATTAAACTAAAAATAACTAAGGACATTTATACAAAAAAAATGTAAACATTATACTTTGTTTTAAAATAGTGTTAAACTAAAACGACTGATCGGGAACAAGCTTTGTATGTAGAGTATTGAAATTTATAGATTTGGACTCTGGAGTGAGACAGAAGACATTGGAAGTATATATTTGTAGTAGTATTTTTTTAGCAGAGGAAAAACTACTCTAACTCCTAAATTTCTTATCCTTGTGAATACGTTTTAGGTAGTTTTTTATAGAGGCAGTAGGTTATTTTGTTTTGTAAGATGGGTATAGCATTTTAAATTATTAACATTTATTATTCAAAACACTTAATTATTTACAGAGATTTCTTAAGGAATATAGAACACCATTTTAAACTGAAAATTCAGAAGTATCTCAGTAACAAATCATTAAAACTTTACAATAAACTGAATAATAGGTCTTGTATTTGTGGGCTGACCCATGTATTTTTTTGCTCTAGATTTTGGAGAAATTATGTAGTTAGATGTGTTAAATAGAATAATTAATTAATTATGAAATAATTACCTGTGGAATGTCATGGTTAGTTCCAGCCATTGCTACAATTGCCTAAAACATTGTAAAATGTAAATAAAAAACAAATAAAACTATATGTCCATGTAAAAACAATAATTATTTTGTTGACCTTTAATACCAACAAAGCAATAATTAATTTTCAGCATGTTTCTGATTTGTTTAGCCAGTGGTATATACAAAACTTTTCTTGGTTTGAAGACCTTGGTTTATCCCTGTGCTTAAATCTCTTTAATCACAGTTAAAAAATAATATATAGTAACTTGGTTTTAAATACCCAAGTATCCTTTCCGGTTGCAACTTTTTCTTACATTTTTAACATATTTTTGAATCTTCAGTTTTGTAACAAACATAAATATTGGTATGAATCATATATCTAACGCTTGTTTTACTATGAAAACTCTGAAAAAACTTGAACAATATGACATGACTGTTCTTGAATAAAGTAATGGTATTGAAATTCAGTTTATAATTTAACAAGTATATATGATACATGCTTTATAAATACGAAACAAAATCAAATCAATATATCATTTATTTGGCAAAAAAAACAGACAGTTAATTTCCATCATATTATGATCTCTGTATACAAAAAATTTCAATATTATTTGACTTTCTAAATTTAATACAATTTTCTGGAAAAACTTTTAAAAGTAAGCAAAATTATCCCCCACAAAGGAGAATTTACTCCAGTGTGTGGGAGAGAGTCTTTCAATTTTTTTTTTTTAGATTTTTGAAAGGTGATACACAAAAGAAAGAAGAATGAATGTACCAACCAATGACTAAATGAATATATTTAACTTGCATTGAACAATTTGTGTGGTTCCTTTATGAAAACAAATTATAAGACTCACCACTGTGTCTGAAATCCCACTTAGTTTATCCTTCTTCTCCTTTTTCTTCTTCCGTTTCTCTTTTAACGTTGATTTTGCTTTCTTTTTCTCGTTCTTTTTTGCCTTGTTCTTTTCCTTGGCCTCTATTTTGTTGTTGTCCTATAACAAGTTGAAAATTGTTTGCAACAAATGGATATAAGTTTTACAGGGTCTTTTGTGTAACATTTCTTTACTTTTTATTTCAAAATATTAAATTGATGAGGCAGAAAAAATTATTTTGTGTCATTAAATAAACGTAATTGTCGGTTGTTATTATTATTTTGATACCACAGTATTAGGAACATTTTAAATCACATTAGTTCAGAACACTTTCATGTTCAAGATTGATTCATGGGTCCAGAGCTGACGTGTGGTATTGCTTACAACACAGCACGGAGAGCTGTTCGCCAGTGGATAAGCATAGAACATCGAAGGAGCTGGGAAAGAACAGAAGGCAATGTACAGTCAAAGAGAATGCTGCAGACACCTACTGGTGCGATAGCGGCAGATGCCCTTGGACTGAATAGGAAGACCCTGCGGAAGGTGGTTGGCTTCATTAGCAGCCATTGGGTATTCCGTGGACATCTACACAAGATGGGAATTCAAGTTGAAAGCCTCTTATGTAGGAAATGTGGAGAGGAGGAGGAGATAGCCTTCCACGTTATATTTATGTGCCCAGCCCTACAAGGTCTGCGCATGAGATCCCTTGGCCTATCGACTGGAGATGAAAGGGAAGAACGGGTAACCATAGTCAAAAGGATCTCATGGTTCACAAAGGACCTGGGATTTGTCGGAGAATGAGGACCTGTGAATGAGAGTGCACAATAAGCTGTTCCAGCTGTGCTGTTGTTTCTCCACTGTTGAATAATGTTTGTCTGAAATCAAATAAAAGATATGTGGTGCAATGAAACATACTATGTTTGCTTCTATGAGGGTTATCTGTACATTAAGGTCTCCACCGAACCATAGCGGAGGAAGCTTTCAGATTTGCAATAATCTTGAATTATAAACATTTTTATTTATTTTTTTATGAATGTTTTTACCAAGACTGGTTTGCGATTATTAACCTATCGTTCAGTTAGTACTCTAAGAGGAAGAAAGATCCATTCTTGGATCGTAAAAAGTGTCAAACTATTGTTTTAATTATTTCTTTTGTTATATGGAGGAATAATGGTGAATAAAAACCAATGTTACTTTGCACAAATATAAAGATAGTTTAACATCTATTGTCAACAATAGTTCCTTAAACAAAATGTGTAACGGTCTTAAACAAAAACCTGGACATTTCTTAATTAAATAAAATGATTAGGTACCTTATCCAACCACAGTTGTTGGTATGACAACTAGTTTCATTCCTTTTCAGAACTTTTTCAGGTCATTGTATGCAACCACATCATCAATGTATTAAATACATTGTGTTACGGTATGTCAAAAGATTCTTAAATATATTGTCGAAATCACAATAATGGAAACTTGTCATGTTAATAAAATAAATCAAATGGAATAAAAAGTGATCAAACTGGATAAAACTGTAAAGGCTAGCCAGCACTGTGGTATCACTGTCACTGACTAAATAAAACTGGAAATTTCAGGACTATTAAAAAAAAAAACTTATGAATTAAGGAAATTCACGTACAAATGCTAGTAACTTAATAAAAATAAACCGACCTCAGGATGATCCTGGCTTGGTTGATTCTCAGAGAAGAGATTTGGCTGAAACACACACAAATTGACCTTGCGTCAGATTGCTGGAAGAACTACTCACAACATTTTAATTCTATCTGTAGGAGTTGTTCTGTTTGGTCTTGAAAAAATACCAGCTGGTGTTGGGGACATCAGCAGTTTCATTATTTGTAGTTAAGGTAATAATTGTATTGAGCGCGTTCTGGGAACATGTACCGGTGCACCGGTGCAAAAAATGTGTCGTTCTGGGAGACCGGTGAGTTAACCTAGCAGACAGCTATTTCCTCTTTTTCCTCCACCGGTGCAAGAATTATGCACTGGAGAAATTGTACGGTGCATAATACACCGGCGGCCTCTGATTGGTCAGTTTCTTGGACAACGACAACAGCATGCAGCTACGGCAAGATGGCGGGTCCATCGAATAATATTCATCAGTTTTATAGGTTATGTTGCGTAATGAGTGAACAATTTATTCTACGAGGGTGTTACGTATTACGTATTAAGTGAATAATTTTCAAATAATTTATTCTGTTAAGTTTGTTTGGTTTAAATATTATGAAGTAAATAATAGGTGAATGTGTAAATTATAATCCGATGTGTACCTTAAACCGGTGAATAACCGTTCTGAGATACCAAGACTCTTGCCCGGGTGCGGTACCGGTGAATAAATCACCAGTTAATCTGCACCGGTGCACTGGTACATGTTTCCAGAACACGCCCATTGAAGTACGGTATACAGAGCAACTGATGAGTTGAGAGTAGTAGTAATCAATTGATGATTTTGATCATAAATATTTCCATTTATGATCCACACTTTGGTGTGTATTTTAAGGTGAATATGAGTAAATGACAAGTGTAGAATTGCGTGAAAAGGTCTGTAAGGTTTTGTTAGTGACTAAAACCAGCTATTTCTTAGCCAGGATCATTTACAACAAGTCTAATGATCAAGGAAAGCTGGGTCCAGTTTTGAACTGACTTTTCTCAGGATCTTATTGTTGAAAATGCCTGCCTTTTCTATTTATTTGTAATAGTCATACAGATGATATGAATGTTGTTTTTACTATCAGCTGTCTGTTACGTTGTCCAATATTGTTCCTTGTCATGAAAACATTAATGAGAAATACATTTGATTATTTTATAGTTTAAATTCGTTTTTTCGTTGTAGTTTTGCTTAGATTATCCCTAAACATCTCCACTTGGGAGAATAATTCAAGAGGTTATGGGCCCAGCATCGTTTTATGTACATAACAGTGTTGGGAAATCTAGTCTACTACGTACACGGTAAGAACAATTTATACTGACGTATTTTTCTGTCTCAATTGGTATATCTTTCGATCGAGTTCGTCCAGCTCTACAAATGGAGTACGTGAAAGGTATAAAACCATTGAAAGGAGCAGAAGATTGGCCGACGTGGAAAGATCGAGTGTTGGACGTTCTAGAGTTGTTCGACGCGGTTGATATCGTCGAGGGAAAGAGACAAAAGCCTACCCTCTCTGAGCCTCCGACTAAAGCCGAAAAGGAAGAACTTCAGAAATTCAACAAATCCACGACTCAGGCAAAAATAGTCATTTCTCAGTGCGTTAGTGATGATCTACATCAACGTATTTCCGGAAGATTATCAGCTAAGGAAGTGTGGGACATTTTGATCGAGCAGTTCGATAACAAGGCAGAAGATGAGTTGTTTCGTCAGTGTTTGGATTTCTTCAGTATGGAATGGGATGATACAGAGGATGCCCCGACCGTGCTTTCAAGATTGAAGAATCAAAACCGCGAATTTGCAGCTGGCCTCAAAACGCGTAACATCCAAACAGTCGAAGATTTTCTTGAGCTCCTGTTTGTGTCTAAAGTGTTACACATTTTGCCGAAGCGTTTTGAATCGTTCAAGTCTAGCTACTTACTTATGAAGGCAAACGAGAGCAAGAAACTTGAAGATGTTTCATCTGCATTGATCCTTCATGAGCGTAATGTTGCTCCTACGTCAAAAGCTGGTGACATTCTTAATGCCACAAACAGCGGTGGTCAGAAGAATAGGAAACCAAAAGGTGACACTTTGTGCAAATACTGTTCGGGGAAAGGTCATTGGATTCGCCAGTGTTCTAAATGGAAAGCTGACGGCAAGCCTGCGTATCCAGCTCGAGCTAACGGCATTAGCAATAGTTCAAAAACAAGTGACACTAATAAGAAGAGAACGAAGGGCTCGCAAGTTAACGTGACCGACAATCGAAGTGCGCTGATTTCCATCAGCAGTGACATGAATATCGTGACCACGAACGACCAGTGGTGGATCGACAATGGCGCTACGCGGCACATTACGTCAAATCTGAGTTGGTTCACGGAGTACAAACCTTTTCCTGCAAACTCGAACGCAACAGTAAAGGCGGCGGGAAAGGAAGTTATAAAAGCTCTTGGCAGTGAAGTCGTTGAAGTAGCGAACTATGAAAATGGAAAACTGGAAACGTTCACACTCAACGATGTATGGTATGTTCCTGACGTTTCTCGTAACTTAGTGTCCATTCTCGCAGCTCATGATCGAAACCCTAATAGCAGGTTTGAATCGACTAATACCGAGTGTCGGTTCACTATTAACGAACAAACTGTATTCAAAGGTACTCGAAACTGTGGTGGAACTTTGTATCGTGCCTCATTTCACACAGTTCAACCATCTGAGGTTTGCGCTAATGCAGCAGAAGACAATCGCATTCTGCAGTTATATCATGAGCGCTGGGGTCACATGGATAAACGCTACGTCCGATCGAAGCTCGAATCCGAAATGGGTATCAAAGTGCCAGCCAACTACGAGATCTGCGAACCGTGTCAGTTCGGAAAGGCACACCGTCTACCATTTGGAACACGAGAACGCCCCTCAGCCCCCGGTGAGTTGTTATCCGGTGATGTTTGCGGCCCGTTTGACCCATCCTTTGGAGGTCGCCGATACTTGATCGTCATAAAAGACCACTTTTCAAGGTACCGATACTGTTTTGTCGCAAGGGAAAAATCTGCTGTGAAGGAAGCGTTGCGTGAAGTGCTGGCTAAAGCACGCACAATTGGTCATCACGTCAAAGAGTTTCTCAGCGACAACAGTGGTGAGTTTGACAACGCTGAAGTTCGTCAAATTCTCAGAGAATATGGTGTTAACCAACGTCTGACAGCGCCGTATACACCCGAGCAAAATGGTGCTGTAGAGAGAGAGAACAGAACAATCGTCGAAATGGCCCGGACCTTCAAGTACGCCAATCCAAATGTAACTTTTCCTGCAGCGATCTGGGCGGAACTTGTCATCACTGCTGGCTACGTTTTGAACCGAGTGGGAAAGTCAGCAGTTGCCAAAAAATCACCCTATGAGCTCTGGTTTGGTCAAAAGCCGAGGATCAAACATCTGCGAGTGGTCAGCTCAAAGTGCTACGTCCATGTTCCTGTTCAGAGGAGGCGAAAAATGGACAAGAAAGCTGTGGTTGGTTACCTGGTTGGATACGATGGCGATGAACGATATCGAATCTACGTCCCAGAGAGAAGAGATATCGTAGTTTCTCGTGACGTCGTTTTTCAAGAAATCGTTGGAGACTGTGACAAGAAAGTTGAATGGCCCATCAAGATTGAGAAAACCAATGACGTCGAAGAAGATTGGCAAGAAGTTGAAGAGACTATTGACGAGCCTAGTTCTCCAGTGAAGGGTAATAATGCGCCTATACCGACTGAAGACCCGTCAAGTAGCAGTAATAGTGCAGATGGAGAGTTATCCAACGATCCTGCAACTCGGCACTCGACTCGGGAAAGAAGGCAACCCGAGTGGCTGAACGATTACGTCTCGTCTAACTTTGCCGAAGTTCTTCTTGTTGACGATGAACCTAAGTCTTACACTGAAGCCATCAGTTCAGAAGATAGTGCTGAATGGAAAACAGCAATGGACAAAGAAATGGCGTCCATGCATAAACACGGTGCATGGGAATTGACCGAACTCCCTCCGGGAAAGAAGACTATCAACAACAAGTGGGTCTACCGAATAAAGCGCAATCCTGATGGAAGTGTTGACAAATATCGAGCGAGATTGGTCATCAAAGGATGTGCGCAAAGACCTGGTATTGATTATGCCGAAACCTTCAGCCCGGTTGCTCGTCTGGAGGTCGTTCGATCAATATTGTCCATCGCAGCTGTTGAGAAGATGGTTCTACGGCAGTTTGACGTCTCAACTGCGTTCTTGTACGGAGACGTTTAAGAAGAGATTTTTATGAAGCAGCCTGAAGGATATTCAGATGGGACAAATCGTGTTTGTTGTCTCAAACGCAGCTTATACGGCTTGAAACAGGCACCTCGATGCTGGAATAAACGGTTTGACGACTTCATGAAAGGCTTAGGATTTCGACAGAGCCGTGAAGATCCCTGCGTCTACATTTGTCCTACCCCTGCTGGAAAAATCATCGTTGCACTCTATGTTGATGACGGATTAGTCGCAGCGACTAGTCAGACTGAAATGGATTTATTTATTGGGCAACTTCGTTCACAATTTGAAATTGTTGCTAAAGAAGTGTCATACTTTCTCGGATTTGAAATTTCTCAAAGTGATGGTGATATATTTGTCTGCCAATCAGCGTATATCAAGAAGATCATTTCTCGATTTAACATGGAAGGATGCAAGCCAGTACTTACTCCCATAGAGAAGCTCACTGCTCAAACACCAGGGAAAGCCTCCGATTTTCCATACCGATCGGCAGTTGGAGCCCTACTTTATGTTGCTCGTGGTACTCGTTTTGACATTGCATTTAGTGTAAGTGTTCTATCACGTCACTTAGAAAATCCTACACAAGATGATGTCACCAGAGCAAAGCGTGTTATACGCTATTTGACCGGCACTGTGGACCAGAAGCTAGTGTACCAATCAAAACCTAAAACACGTCTACTGGAGTGCTATAGTGACGCGGACTTTGCTGGTTGTCCAACTACAATGCGTTCAACAAGTGGAGTTATTATTAAATACGCGGGTGCAGCAATAACTTGGCTTAGTCGTCGTCAGGAGTTAGTTGCGGACTCAACTTGTGAAGCTGAAATCATTGCAGCTAATCTTGGTTCAAAAGAAACAATCTGGATTGCTCGTTTGTTCAAAGAACTTATAGGATTGTCTGCTGTTCCTATCCTGAAAGTTGACAACAAATCAGCAAGAAAACTCTGTGAAAACCCCGAGTTTCACTTTCGTACAAAACATATCCAGCGGAAGTACCTGTTCATTCGAGACAGGATAAATATAGGTATGCTGACTGTAAAGCACATCGGTTCAGAATATCAACTAGCAGATATACTGACGAAGCCTATACCTCGACCAAGACTTCAAGTTCTGCGAGAAAATCTCGGACTCTCGGCATGACTATGCAAATAAGGGAAAGTGTTGAAAATGCCTGCCTTTTCTATTTATTTGTAATAGTCATACAGATGATATGAATGTTGTTTTTACTATCAGCTGTCTGTTACGTTGTCCAATATTGTTCCTTGTCATGAAAACATTAATGAGAAATACATTTGATTATTTTTATAGTTTAAATTCGTTTTTTCGTTGTAGTTTTGCTTAGATTATCCCTAAACATCTCCACTTGGGAGAATAATTCAAGACTTATGACTGAGTATCTCTGTGACTCATGATTGATTGTTCAAAATATCAACAAAATAATGGAAGCCAACTTAAAAATTGGAAACAGAATTGTGATGATAAACAAGTTTAACAATAATTAATATGTTGCCTGTGTGTTTGAGTAGGTAACATTTTATGTCATCCTTTGCATTTCACCAGCTTGAGTGGTATCTTCAAAGGGTCTTCTTAAGTTATCTTCTTATCACTAACACTATATAGCTTAGTCCATAAGATATTACACAAGCTGGCAAATGCATAGGGTGGCACAAATCTTACATATACCTACTGAAGAACATGGACAAGAAAAATAAATGTAACCTAACATAATTCAAGTTCTTTATTCTGGGACATCAAATAAATATTAGCAATTTAATTATCAAATGTGAAATGGTAATCAATAGGAAGAATATACTTCATCAAACATGTAAAAAGTGACTCTGAGCTAAAACCTTTCTAGCTAGTGTCCAAAAATTTCCCTTTTGATAGTAGTACCAGTTTTGAAATATGCTACTAGGAAAACTTATTAAAACTTTTAATAAGTAAATTATAGTTTTGTAGGTTAAAAAAAGAAACAATAAAGCTACATAATGTTATTCTATGTAAGCCTTCACAAATTTCTCAACTTGCACTACTTGCAATTTTCAAGTGGATTTATTGAAAAAAAAATATTTCAACCATAAGTAAGGGTCGTTTGTGGTCCAAACCATGGCCAATGAGCAAGTGATATAAATCAACCTATTTTTTAAAAAGATATCAAAATACAGCTTATAATACTGATAAATAGTTCACTTAATTTTTAAGATGAAATACGAGGTAAAAAGGCACCTAAAGTCAATTCTCGGTATCACCGGTTCTTGGGAAAAGTACCGATTCCAAGAGCCAAGGTTAAAATGTTGACAGGCAACAAGAAATATATATTAAATCCAATCTAAATGTGTAACTCAACAAAAAATGAAAAAAATATTATTGGTTAAAATGGTAATGGTTTAAATACATTTCTTTAAGACTTACAACTAAATTAATTTCAGGAACATAGGAAATAAACCTGAACACACTTCACACTGTTTATAAAAATGTAAAATAGATTTAAATAAATTGTTACAAACATCTAAGTTTAGGTATTACGTTTTGCACCAGAGTTTGCATAGGCATTTCCAAGAGAAATGGCTGGGGAAAATCCTAAAACATTCACTTTGATTAGATTTTTTGGAAAATGAATTAACTACGGATCGTAAACATGATTCATGATATAGATATGGATATGGATGATATGGATATGGGTTATATGAAACATGATATGGATAATGAAACAAATTACACTTTAGGACACAAACTTTGATGAGCAGAGGATAAGTCATTTAAAAAGGTATCAATTATCATTTATTGAGACCCTAGATGCGTATTTTAACCCAAATATGAATTAAGGATGAGTGTAGAATGGAGCGAGATGACCTGTGTAGCTTTTTTAGTTACTGACTAAGACCGGTATTCTTTTAAATACATCAGCTTGTATAATTGATGACTTAGATTTTTAAATGCAGTGATCTGGTTTGAAGCAGTGCAAAACTCATTAAGTACTCATATCTTGGTAGTATTATCTAAACAATTTTTGTCTGGTAATGTATCTCTCTTGTGTATTATACCATAGACAAATAGAATAAATATAGACTATCAAAGGAAGGTTCCGGCGCCCACCGCTAGGAGTGCCGTGTAGTTACGGCGCACACCACTGCAGGCGAGGAGCGCAGGAGCCGTATGCGACCGGCAGACGCTGCAGCGGTGTGTGCCATAACTACAAGGCAAACCTATGGGTGGACGTCAGAACTTATGATAACCGCAGCACAGCTGACGGTCTATATTTATTATTTTTGTCTATGCTTATAATCCTACAATAATTATGTATTATAATGTTTAACAAATCGTTATTATATTGTGCTTGTATTACTGTAAAAAAATGTTATCCCAGTATAAATTATTTGTTTTAATTTTAGTATTTTTGTACGTTTTGACGTTGATTTAAGGTTAACTCTAATAGTTTGAATCTCATGATGATTCCATCAGATTATGTTGAAAAACGTCATGTTATGAAAAAATTTTAGTTTGTTCTTGGTGTGTTTAAAAGGAATTACAGCAAAAAAAATTAATTTTTATGTTAAGAAGAAATAGATTTTTATGAAATCATTGACTATAATATTTTATACTTACAGGGAGGTGTGGCGAGACTACAGAAAGCTGCGGATGACCTAGGTTCTTCTAAAAATACAAGAAACATAGATAAAAAAACCACACTTGAGGAAAAAAATCTTAACATTTTTAATCATCAATTTTCATCTTGCAATGAAATAGGGTCTGCATATAATACTTTAAAAAACTATTTAATCTCTAATTCTGACATCTACTACCGTTTTGCTTGTTGTCCAAACTGAAAAATTTCTCAACCAAATAAAGTCATTTGAAAATTTACAGGGTTTTTTACCACTTATAATATGAAAAACTTTAGTTTCTTCACTTGCATTTATTACTGCACATGTTTATTGTACATTGTTCAAAGCACAGTGGAATATGTACATCAAAATAGAGCATCTTTGTGGATAGTGAAATCATAATCAATTAATTGTAGTACTCACATGTGCATCCAAAGTCCTGGGAACCACGACTGAAGGCTGGTTCTGAAAAATTGTTTTAACAAATAATTCTTAAATGCATACAAGTAAAAAAATTTGATAGTATAATTAATAATAAAATCTTAGTAAAACATTTGCATAAACTTTACATAACATGTAAAGTTTATGCAAATGTTATGTTCATGCAAATTTATGTAAATTTTTTTACAAGTATTTATATTATAAAGTAGTTATGATTTGATAAGTTACAGGAAAAAACAAAGCCTCAAGAATATGGGCCGAAATGTTAGCTGACTTTTGGATCAAAGCCATCATTGTCAATTATTTCCCAATAAATGTTTTTTTTTTTCAAATATTGTTTTCTGGAATTAAAATTTTAAAACTGAACATGGTAATACCATATCAATAACCAACAAGAATAAAACATTATCAAAAGATTCCATGTTAATCGATAGCATATAAAATATATTGACAAGATACTTTCAACCATATTATTTTACAGTTACTTCACTCTGGTTGAGACATTATTTTTCATCATTTCAGAAGTAAATACAAAACTAAACAAAGACTTGGTTAAAAAGGAAAAAAGACACAGTTTAATTTGTTTTCATTTTCATTTTTGGAAACAAACTTATTACCTTAATAAACTAATATTATTAATAATATTAATATTTAATAAACTGCCAGAAGACATAACAAGCTGCCAAGACAAAAATATATTTTAAAAAAAGGCAAAAAAATTACTTGATAGAAAAGGCTTACTACAAATTGGAAGAATTTTTGGAGGAGTAAGAGAAGATAGGCACTACCAGAAATACATTTGACGGCCACTGCTGGAAAGCTACTAGTGGGATCATCACGAGTATAGTAAGTATAATAAAAACTGCACCTTATTAAATAAAATAATTACCTGCAGGTTTTGATTGTTCGTACCAGCCATTACAATAGCCTGTAAAATTACAAACATGAATTAAAACCAAATAAAACTTGTTGAGGTGTTTAGACAGTTATTAATATGGTGAATATTTTAAATGGTAACATCACGCTATGCAGTGTTGATGTATGCATAATATGCAGACATAGCATATTATTGAGATAGATAATATATAATATTATTGAGACTCCATTCTTTTATATTAGCAAAGCATATGCTTGGAGATAGGTATATAATAAAATACTTCTTAAACCCTTATTCAATATATTTAAACTTACTCTGTCAACTTTACTATTACAAGACTGGAATCATCAATTTGATTTTAAACTGATGATAACCCATTGACTGATAGAAATTGATTGTAATTTTAACACATCTTACGTGCATTTACCATCTAGTAATAGATTTCAGTATAAGTATAAATAAATTGAAGAGTGTTAGATAAGAAGACGTGTCTTGTTGTATAGTTACATAGGCTAGCTTACATCAGCCCATACTGACTTCTGGACAGCTAATGACATACTTGTGTGAAATTGGATCATAAACCTTTTGGTAATTTATCCTGATTAATTGTTATACCGATTGTAAGATGTTTTCACTATATGAAAGCTACACAATGAAATATAAATATAATGCATTGCTATTGGTTAATCATAAACAAAAAAGTGCTTCATAGTAAATATTTAATACCTAAAAGCTAACGCTAGTCAAAGTTAACTTCTTCATCTTTACCTAAAAAATTAACAGTTAAAAACTTACTGCTGATTCCGATGCCCCTCGTAGATTTTCTTTCTTTTCCTTCTTTTTCTTCCGTTTCTCTTTCAGCGTCAGTTTAGGTTTCTTTTTATCGGTCTTATCAGTACCCTTGTTTTTGTCTTTAGCTTCTATTTTGTTTGTGTCCTATAAGAATGAAAGAACATAAGCGAATGAACTTTAAAAGTGACTGGAAATATGTTACACTTTCCATTGGCCATTAATTTTTCCTGACACAAATTTCAAAAACTATACATAGTTTTCTTATTTCTTAACAATTTCTATCCACCTACTGTGCACTTTGTTTACATTTTCATGAGCTAGGTTTCAGTCTTTAAACGTTTATCAAGCTTTAGACTCAAGACTGCTATTCTACTGTAGGTATGGCATTTAATGAGTTTTTACAGCTAGCTGATGTGAATAGTAAATGGTGATATTTTTTTCATCTGACTTGAATAAGAATTATATTTTAAAAATTAAAATTGTATAAACATATTTAACTTACTAGGGTGTAAATCTTCTACAGAAATCTTAAAATAAATATGCGAGTCTGGGAAATTTTTCAAGTAGGATTTTTATTGATCTTATACCAATAACAAGTTATGCAGTAAAATAAACACCTACCTCAACATTACTGTGGTCTGGTTGATTATCAGAATGGGTGTTTGGCTACAACAAACAAAGTAGGTGATATAATATGCAGTGAAAGAAATGAATCTAGATTTAAATCTAAATCTTTAGTGGTTAAAAGTTTTGAGGTGCACTAGCAAAGAATTCACCCATCCCGTCAACTTCCATCAGTTCTATTTTTTTAGGTGGGTCTGTTTTACCACAGCCTCATCAAGAGGTGCACACTGCACAGTATACCTGACCAAGGCAAGGTTTGAACCATCGACCCTGCTCTCTACTCACTATTGAGACAAAACCTTAGACCGCTCAGCCAATGGTCAGACTTAAGTCTGCTGCATTAACACTGCTGGTTGACCCCAAAATTGTTTTCCAGGCTGCAGATTGTGCAGGAATAGCTTTCAATAGTTTTTATTCAGTTATACAGGGTGTTTTTTTTTATAAAACACAACCAAACTAACAAGTATAGAGTGTCACTGTTTAGGGACAAAACAAGCTAATAAGTTGGTAGTCCTGCTTCCCTTTCTTCATTACCGATCAGCTGATATGCCTTTGATGCATTGTTGTCTCAACAGCTCAGTGCTATAGGAATTATTTTTAATAAGACTCAACATTGTGTTTTGGAAACTTCAAAGATTATGTAAGTTATTGTAGAAGAATTACATTTAAAGTAAAAATTCGTTTTATATAAAGAAAGGTTTGCAATTAAGTTTCCAGGGGAGATTTCAGTTACGAATTAATCATATACAGGTTATAAAAATGTGAAGATGCCATATTTATTTTCTATAAATATGCATTTACAAATCTTGAACATGGGTTCAAGATTTATTAATGCATCTTTGAGAGAAAACTGTGTTTAGGCATATTCACAATCAATTCCCAACAACACTTAACCAGATAACAATGCAACAATAATTATCAGCTAGCGGTAATCAAGTAAAAAATATCATTAAAAATAAAGCATAGCAGCCAATAAACAGACTTGTTTTGTCCCTAAACTAAATCTTTTGTATAATTGTAAAATTTTGATTTTTTATAAAAACCCACCCTGTACTTGCATAGATAGTTGTAATTAGAAGTTTGGTTATGTCAGTCTTGCAACTGATATATTGAATGTTGGAGTTGGAACGGTTTGGTCAAATAATACAAACTGTTTAAGGAAAAAGTAATTGCAAACATACCCCAAAATGACTCGGGTCAGGGAGATGGTCGGTCGGGTGATTTACCTGAAAAATACAAATGCTATTAAAAAATGTGAAAATAAAATAAAACTAAGTTGCATATTACAAGATGTTTTTATAAAATTTAGATAAGTTTTAAAATAAATAAAATACCAGACGTAAGTAAAAAAATCTTAATTTTAAAGGCTCCGAGTGGAGATAACATTGGGGTGCATGATATGTTTAAACATTTTAGCATCTTTTTTACTTAACAAGGTGGAGTACAGAATTTCTCTGGAAATTGTTTTAATACAACTTTGGTTAGAACCACTAATTTATACTGGAACACATAAGAGTTTAGAAACAAACAATCAATGTCAAAACCTGATCAATGTGTCTGGATACAGATACAGCATTCAAGAAAATCTCATTTGAAGTTGTAATTGAGGTGATAACGCTTGTGATTATGAAGAAAAAAGTTATAAAGTGTAACGATACCAACCAGGAAAAATTTGTGAAATGCTTTTGAAAACTTAAAAACATGTATATTGATATGCACTAAACGACAGTGGATCTGCGCTTATAGAAATTGATGACCATTTTGATTTTAGTAAACCTACCCGACTGTTTCTTCCGATCCTATTCTGAACAACACGTTGCGGAAATTTTAGAAATGCTGGAAGGAGGAAGCTACTGAATATACTCACAACAGAACCCAACTACAACACAAAAAAACAGAGAGATAACATTACTATTCAAAAAACGCCAGAGTTTTAGGAACTAGAAGATGATTTTGTTTACAAAGTGAAAACCCAGAAAACTGAAAAAATCCTCCAAAACTGTACTACTATTGGGGAGATTTTGTTGAAGTAGGTATAGTGAAAACTGAAAAAATCATAAAGTCTGGAAAATCAGCCAAAGAAACCGTCAATAAAAGACTAAGATGAACGAATGGAAAACTTTAAAGTTTTAACAACTCATATACACAAACTCACACACATAAACTACAACTACAGGTTACCATGGTGGCAAGCCGGCGCATGCTGATCTCTGGACCTTTGAGAGGTTTTACTGTTGCCTCTTCACTGACATCAGCACCGGGCGGTGTAGGTAGGTCGGGGTCCTTTGAAGTGTAAATGGCGTCCCAAAACTCATCAGGCTGAAAAGACATTGCAATGTGATGATTTAATTCAGTAAAAACAGTGCCATCCACTGATTCACTCAGTATGGTTACAATAATAATTAAGTATACATTCAGCAGAATAATTTTTCCAATGCATTTTTTTCAGCTGACAAACGTTGGATGGAAGGAAGAATACTTTCTCGTGTTTGTTTTTTGTTGCATTGTGATGTTTCCTTTAACCAAAAAAAGTAAAGTTTTTCATTGCAAAAAATTCTTGAAAACTAAGTATTTCAAAATAACGTCTAACACATTGTTCAAAGTAAATTATGTTCATGTGACTGATAGATGATTTGCTGTATAAAGAAAGTATAACTGTTTTGACTAACCCACCGAGTTCCCAAGTTTGAATCTGTCTTGATTATCAATGGCCACGCTTAACTTACCTGATGATGAAGAGGAGCAACATACGGCTCTCCGTGTATTGGAGCAAACGTTCCTGCCCAGTTTGTGATCTCCACTGTTCCGTTCTCTGGGTAATCCTTAATCAACTCTTGTTCAAGATCAGACTTCCTGTTGGGATCGGCTGGCTTCACTTTCAATAGTTCCATGGCAGGTCTCTCTTTAGAGGCTAATGATCCACCGTTGGTTGAAACTGAAAAACATTAAAAGTTTAATGATATGCCTTCATGATTAGTCAATTTTTGTTGGTACTAGGATCCAAACTCTTGACTTCGCTGCTATGGATTTTTAGTCTTTCACGTTAAAGACTGAGCCACCAACTCAGATATACATAGTGTCCGTAGACATGCTTCTATTTGTTTAAAGTCCAAACAGGTAAACTAACATTTAGTGATTTAGTTCAGGATCTAGTCCTATTTAACCATGGGAAAGGGGAAAGGCTTGTACTCCAAAACTATGTTTGTATCATGGTTTTTATAAAAACTGAAGCCTAATCACCTTGCTTAATCAAGCAAGTCCATTTGTTTAAAGTCTCAGTACAAAGCTGTGAAAGTCGTTCACTCCTTGGCAATAAAAAGAGTTCTTCAGTATAGACTTTTACTGGCCATTAAATAGATTAATAAAAAGTAATAAAACTGCAACTGCTGCTTCAAACCTAAACGTAAGTATTATTTTTAGCTGAACTGCTAGTTGACAGCATACCTTTCCTTCTACTTGATGAAGGGTTCGATCCTGCAGCACTTCTATAGGGTTCTTCTTTCTTAGCTGCATTGTGTAAGTTTAACACTCTTTCAGTGGTGACTTGGAAGTGAACTTCTCTATCTGACAGCTGTTTACTTTTCTCTTTGAGATGTTCATCTTTCTCCATGTACAATACATTACCAGTAGTCATTTCCAACCGTAATGAATGGTCTTCTGCAGTTTTTTTGTTCAAAGAGTGTTCTTTTTCATCACTCAAAGGATGCAGTTTCAAATTATTATCATTGACATTGATTCTGTTTTTACTACTCTTTTTACCAAGTTTTACCCTCTTGCCCTTTTTCGTCTTATGAGCTGCTTTAATTTTCGCCTTCTTCTCTGACTTTGTCTTAGCCTTTTCGTTAGATGCAGAACCCTGTGAAAAAATACATTGACAGTGTCAAAATAACAAAAATTTAATGATGACTATTTTTTTCTGAACTTAGTCCTTTTTGTGGCAGTAGGGATATTTATAAGATTCATGGCCTACTTACTAACTTAAAACGACTATATTTTGTAAAATAGTAAAAACTAAAACTTAGACTAAACCTGTTCAATTAAAAACTATTTTATAATAAAAGGCTGTATTAAAATATTATTATTTAATATGATTGATTGACTAGTTTAAACAACTGACTAGTGCAGCAATATCTCACCAATCCGGACAGCTGAGTTTGGAGTACAGACAACTTCCCCTGAAAAATATTATTATGCATATTTATGAATAAAAGTATAGATAAACAAACAAATTGTGATATTGCAATTACAAAACATCCATGGTCACAGTTTAAGTGTAATTGCATATTAAATATATGTTTGATCTTCTAAAGGTTTTTAGAACCTAAAACTGTAATACTTTGATACAAAATTATTAAACATCTGAAACTTGGTGACTCCTAGAGGGGGGGGGGGGGGGCACTTCTCACTTTTTCATTTTTGACCCTCAAAACACCAAATTTCCCAATTTCTCTCTAGACCTTTTTAAAGAGCTTAAAATAAGCTACCTATATCAAAGTGTTTTTTTACAGTTATTATTAACGGAGAAAATTCTAAAAAATTGTAAATATAAAATTCCCATGGTATTCTTATGGAGAGTATTGTAAAATGTTTTAGTTAGCTTGTTTATTGATATATTTTGATCAAACTTGGTAAATTAATTTCTTTAGTACCTACTGACGTACAATGATTAATCATTTATAAACAAAACCCCTCAATAGATATTTCCTTATAAGTTTGCCAAAAGACAACAATAGACAATAGACAATTATGCGCCTAATGGTTACAAAGAAAATTCCAAAAAATTTTAAATTTCAAATTCCCATATTATTTTTATGGGGAATAAGTAAACGGTTGTAATTTGCTTGTTTATGAACATATTATGATAAATTTTGGAAAATGTATTCATTTCATACTAAACTATTAACATTTCACACACAAAAACAATTTTTACCCTCCCTGCTGCAGCAAACCTAAGTACTCGTTAAAAATTCTATTTAAATAGGGAATAAAAGTGATATTTTTAAGAAGATATTTTAGAATAAATCCAATCAGGCAAATGGAAATCTGCTTAGCCTGCAGGTTTGCTGCGGCGGGGATATTTAATGTTAGGTCTGTTTACCACAATATGCCAATTTCTAAAGAAGCTTATAAGTTCACGCAAGTTAGGCCATGTTTAGTCTCTTGTTTGACACCAGTTCTCAGTCAAATTGCAACAACTTTATTTTCAGAATTAAGGACGTAAAAACTAAGATTATGTAACTGTTTTAAATTTGCCACTTTACCTCACCTCACTGACCTGCTTTAAACTATCCAATCTCCCAACAGTGAACTTGTTAAACATGTCATAAAGTTCCTGAAAAAATTGGGGACACATAAAAATTTAATTAATTAGATTTAAAATATATCAACCTACCTGTATGTGGTTGTGGTGGATACAAAAGAACTGTATCTATCATTATACACAACTTGTACTTCCTACATGTTATTTAAAACAACAGAAACATTGGCAAGATAAATGTTTATTTGTTGTTAGATAGTGGTGATATGATTATCAATATGAGGATAAAAACATAATTAGGGACCATTTGCGATAGTTACAACTTATTTAGTGTGGAAAAAATACTACTTTTTAAGAGTAATAACATTCAAAACTGTATATTTTCTACTATCATATTATATACTAGCAGAGTACCCGTCCTTCGTACGGGGTTGGCATGTAAGTATAAAGTGACATTAGCGTATGGTTTGACAGCTCCATTTAAGTAATGTTAAATAATGTTTACATTCAGGATAGTGACATCATTATTTTAAATATGATCCTTACCCTCTCTGTTCTAATATTCATGCAGTATTTAAATGAATGTTTGAACCAGCTGTATGGAATTGTGAAATCAAAATTAATTTGACAGTTAGTACTGCTTGTTTACATTTTTAAACTTTGTAGGTTTGTTCTTTGTTGTCATGGATACCATCAATCAAAATTTACTTTGAAATCTCTCACCTCCGATTTTTGAAAGCCCACGGGGCAGAGCCCGAGGTCAATATCGAAGCGGGAATGGTTCTATATGTATCCTCGGAACTGTAGCTTCATGTGTGTGCAATTTGAGCCCAATAGGTTCAGTAGTTTTTGAGATTAGCTCATACAAACACACACACACACAGACACCACCTCTTCTTTATAATAGTATAGATTTTGATATATTGGTATAAGAAACGTGAAGAAATGTGCTCTCTTCAATTTAGCTAAGTTAAGAGTATTTACAATGGGACTAACTGTCTCTTGTGCTTGGTTGGCCAACCGTACTGGCAATTAAACAGTAAAGAATTGTTTTTACATTAGCTGTCTCTGATGCTCACTTTGCCAGAACCTTTCTCCTGTATCAGCTTTGTAGCCATCATGGCATCTTCTTCCTTTCAGCTTAGATTTATTTTAGTTTCTAAAAAACAATCACCACTTAGCAAAAATCATAAGAAACCACATTTTAAAAAGTGTTTTTTACCAGTGTTGCTAGCTCTCTGAGCATTGAATTGTTTTTACACCTGTGTGTTTTACCCTATCGACATAAACTCCCAGAAACTGATAAAATTTAGAAAATGAAAAATTGAAAATTTTGAATTAAAAATGAGTTATTACAGTGCCACTGCCTATTGAGAATCAATATAATGTTTATCCAAACTTCAGTGTGAAAGTACAGCTGGCCACCCTAATTTTTAAAACCTAACTTATACGGTAATTTGTCTTTAAAATTAAAAAGGGTTAGCTACAAATAAAATAATTAGGAGAACATAAAATATTAAAAAGGTTTCAATAATAAGATTTACTCACATCTTCAATATGCGGCTTTGAATCCTCAGTTTCTCGTGTTGTCCACAGCTAAAGCAGACCATTCAGAAGGGAATAAGAAATTTTAAATACAATTTTAATTTCACTATGAATAGCATGATAGAACTGATTGTAAGCTATTCAAATCAAATGTATAATCAGTATGGCACATTTTTTACAATGGAAAAGAAACGTGTACCAGTTTGAAATATATTCAATCTAGAAACTTATAAGTATTTTTTTAAGCTTTATAAAAAAATTTAATTAATGATTTATCTATAATCTTTTCTCAATTTCAATCAGCCTCTTTGTACAACACTACCAAAAGTGAACACACCTTACTCTCGCTAGGGATGTAATGTACTTCCGAGTCATCATCGTCAAAGTCCGGCCATGGAGTCGTCGCCCACATCAGAGGCTCGTGGCTGTCCTCGGGTGAGTCAGGCATGCGGTAAATACTGCACTCGTACTGGCCGTAAGCACACAACAAACTCAGTCAAAACTCTGAGGTTTGGAGAAATTGTCAACAGCTACTGTCAAATTAAATAATTCAACATTGTACAAATGGACATTGAAAAAATCCTTACTTGTTCATACAATTAATAGAACTAGACATTCCGTTCTAACGTTAATGTTGTAGCTAGTTGTTAAATGAAACTGAGCTTGGTTGGATTGTGCCACCTACAGGGTGCCCTAATGTAAGATACTGATTTCTGTGGAATCTGTCAATTTAGAAACCAAGTCAAACTGAAAGGAGAAATCATTTTAAACAATAGCATCCTTTATGTCAAATTAACTATCACAGCAAAATGAACTAAAGGCAGATATAGAATTTTAGACTACAACACACTCTGAAAGAGGATCATTCAAACTACTGTACGTTTGGCTATAGTCGATCCATATAAAAGAGATGTTTATTTCAGTATCCAAAAGTCAATGGTAATATAACTGGCACAGTAATCAAAATCTCAACAAGAAAAAAAGGAGTAAATTATTTATATTACATTTTCGCCCATGAAATAATTTTTCCAGTATCTGGATTGGCCTTGTTTCTTTTGGCCTATTATGTAAAATTATGTTAGTAAAAATTTTTATGGTAATTATAATATTTTATATTTGTCCCTTATCAAATTTCAAGGAATTTAAATGTTTTTCTCTGTTGAATAGTTATAACAATCATATTAAATGGAGCAATTAACCTCATAAGTAGTCATGTGAAATAAACAATGGATTAACAACAAGACATGTAACATATTTCATTGTGAATAATTATACACTTCAAATTGACCATAATGACTTGTATGTTGATTTACAAACTCTCATATTTCTCCACCATGACCATGACTATTTACATGACAAGCTATTTCTGTACTAACCTCTTCGGTGGTGAGCTCTGTCGGTTGCAGGGTTGATTTCACTGTTGCACTCATAGATTGTGGCAACACTGGCTTCATTGATAAAGTAAAATCATTGACACTTCTTCTTCTTCTTCTTCTTCTTCTTCTTCTAGTTTTCTCCTGAATGCCAATGACTTTTGCCATATTTTCAAATATTTTACATAATTATACAGCATAATATTTTTATACAAAATGTCAGCGTGTATGCAACAAAAAAGGTTTAAAACAGGTTGGCAGAACACTTTTTTTCTAAAATATCATTATCAGATGACATGTAAAAAAAAAAATTAAAGCCAAAGAAATCACCTATTGTATACGGTGTTTCAAAGAAAAAAGGTATTATTTTCATAAATACTTCTATTTCTAAAATAAATCACCCATTTCAGTACCAATCATGAAAATCCATACTGCCACAAAAGTCTGCATTAAAAAAGTCTATTGGTAGGTGTTGCAAAATACCTCAATTAGTCTGAAAATTAACGTTTTGCTATCATGTTTGACCAAACATTGTACAAAGATAAATGAGTATAGATGATTCAAGTTAAAAATTTTATTCAACAGGTAAGAGGTGATAACCATAACCATACAACCTTTTTTATGCAGGCTCGTCTATTTTAGCATACTACAATAACTTTCACATAGAATAACTTTAAATCTAAGACTTTGAGGAATCCCAACTTACTTCCTCCAAACTCTTACTTCCGCTCCCTTCGTAATTTTCTTCCGAGGAAGAATACACCGATGCGTCAGAACTCATGGTGTAGGACACCTGTAGAAATACAATGCTTTGATTGTATTTTGAGCGGTTAAGACAAATATTTCATGCATATAAATAGAGGTATCTATAGACTTACTCCATGGCATTGGTCAAGTGCCAAAACGACATATTCCTCCTTGGAAGAACAACAAATAGAAGTATGAAAGAAGATTGTTGGGATTCCGACAAAACCTTTCCCAACTTACATCTACTTCCTTTTCTTTGGTTTCATCCGCTGAAGAATCTTGCACAGGAAAAGCATCTTCTGCACTAGAGCTCATGGTGTAGGAAATCTCTGAATACTGGAATACACTTGGATTGGTCAACATTTAATCCATATTAAATCTAGATTCTTTTTAAGTTAAGATTAATGTATGGTACATTTATCATAAACAATAAACAATAACTTTGTAACAATCCAGGAACAAACTTGATCTCCACCATATCTACACAAATTTGTAGAGAGGAGGGATGCAATCTAAACGATACCTGATTTATAGGGTTACAGAGGATTGTTACGATTAGGAACATTATCTAAGAAAAGAATGACTGAAAGTTAGTTCAAAAGGAAAACGTAACCTCTCACACTCAGCTTAGATTAGGCTTAATTAAACTATCATAAGACCAATTTTGTTTGATGGCTCAAACGAGAGACTCCAAAACTGTTAAAAGAGATTTAATTTTTTTAATTTGAGAATTATTTCACCAGAAGTGAACAATATTTGAATATAAGATGACAAGTAGATTATAAGTATAGCTGTAGTTGGGCCAAACAAATTTAGGGAATAGGTTAAACAAATAGCAAACAAGACAATAAAAAAACACAGCTGAAAGATGAAGACTCTCTGGAAGATCTAAAACAAAATTGTAGTATCGTGATTATTATAAAAATATAATTACTTTAAGACAGTGAGCCACACCAAGGTGCTTATTTTAAACTGAATAGGAATGCAAGATGAGTGTAGAATGGAGGGAGGTTATCTGTGTTGTTTTTTTACTGGCTTAGATGAACCGTTTCTTTAGGCACGATAGTTTATTTGAAGCCCAGTGATCAGGGACAGCTGGTTCCAGTTTTGAGCAATCAAAAAGCTATATTTTCTGTTTCTCATGAGAAAACTGGAAACCTTTTGATTGAATTATAACCATTCAACTACCCAGACAAATTACCCATCAGCTCGAGAAAGAGACAAGAAGATGACAGACCTCAATGAAGAGGGATTACAAATGACTGAAACTTCTGCGTATGATTTTGATGAGGACTGGAACAGACCGGGTTACAAGTGGAAACCACAGAAAGTATTAAGTAGAATTAGAACAAGAGTATTGTGGTTAACAAGATTAGTTTTGTAAAAACAAAAGGGTTTTAAAGTATTCATAACAGAAATGCTACAAAGGAGAGCCATATAAAAACAGTGATAAGAAACTGTTGAGAGTATAAATATACATCAATCAATGAAAAAGGATGTTAAGTGAATAGAAGAATGTGAAGCGGATCACTTGACATTCAAGCAAAGCTCAGAAAAGAATAAGTGACTGAATTTATCATCTATAGACTTGATGGTACTCCTTACATCAGAGGAACTGCCAGATATTGCCTTGGATCCGCTGCTCTCGTCTGTAGAATCTGAGGAAGCGGGAGGCGAGGAGTCAGGCCCGGAGTGAGGGATGGCTGACATTGAGACGTCCTTTGACTTCTTCTCTTCTTCTGACGTCAGTGAAATCTCTTCAGTGGACTGTGAAAGAGTAACACATAATCATATTATAACAATGAAAGGTAAAAAGTTGATATTCAAGGTGTTCAAAATGAAAATATATTACTGGTATTGATGTAATATGTTCAAAGTATTGACTTAATATTTTGAAAACAACTTGGAATCCTCAAATAGTGAGCTTCTAGTATGTAGTGAAGTCAAAGGTCAGACTCAAACTCTAACTCAAACCATTCATTGGTCACAAAATATTTCTGTTGGTTCCAGCACCTGGTGAAATATGTGACAAGTCAATAACTTAATTACTAAGACTAGACTGTGAATAAGATAATCCCTTCACAGAATAAACTATATAAAAGAGAAGAGAGTCATTTCTACGGCAATACATTTAATCCAGTTACAGAGATTGAACTTCTTTTTTAAGTCAGTGTAGAATGTTGTTATATTTTAAGTTTAAATATTTCTGTCAAAATTGTACATAATCTTATCTTATTATAGAACCTCAGTTTTATCCTCAGAGGTATCAGAGCTATCATCATCTTCTTCTTCATCATCATCGTCAGAGCTGTCATCATCATCTTCGTCATCATCATCAATGTCGTTTTTGTCTTCCTGAAAAATAAAAATAAATTGTAGTGAAATGTTTTGTGAATAACAGAACAAGTCTTGTTTTTATCATTAGTTATTTTCCTATTTACCAATAGTTTATACTTAACATAGGCAAGTAGTTATATTAAAAAGTCTAATATCATTTGAATAGACAAGGGAGTCAACAATACAGCTCTGTATACATTTAAATTGAAAGTGGAAATTACATCAATTTGTAAATTAAGTTAGATAAGACTGAAATTAGAATAAAAATACTTTTAATTGTATAGCTTCAGAAATCAGAAATCAGAAATCCTTTATTGTCCTTAAGCAAAACAATCTTGCAATAGACATAGTCACATATTATGGTAAAATAGGGTTACACAGTAACCCAGTCAGACTAGATTAATAAGCTAATATCACAGACAATAACAGGTAAAAGTTTAAAAGTAAAAAGAAGGCTGTTACTTTAGTTAAAATAATACTTCATATCAATATATTGAGCGGCTGGAAAATACAGTTTTAAACACATACTACTGGGTATAGTACTAATTAATTGATTACTTTTATGATTTGAGTACTTACTGAATCTGAAGATTCAGAGTATGACTCATAAGTAGATGAAGACCCTCCTCGTTCCTTTCCAGACTGTAAAAGATCAAACTTGGTGAAATATCTTAGAAATATTCAAATCTTGTCTCATATTATCAAAAGCTAATCCATGTAAATGTAGTTAGTTCTCAGTAATGTAAAAGTTCAAATGTTAAGAACTACATCAAGTAAATAAATAATAAAATTTGTAGAAAACATTAATGTGGATCTGGCTTAACAATAAAGATAAATTACTAATAGTCAGTGGTAATGGACCCACAATTTTTATGCAAATAATTTTTTTTTTTTTTTACTTGTGAATATTTTTTATTCCTGAAATACAATATATTTGATTGGTTTTTCAGGAATTTAAAAATTTTGCATCAATACATTTATTATTTAACACACAATTGATAAGAAAACAGGTAAGTAAAACAATTCATGTTGAAATACAATCAACATAAAGTACTACAATCCTATTGTAGAGAATTAAAATGTCAATAAAAATCGTAAGTAAATAAGTTGCAAAAATAAGGACAGACCATGTATTTCATAGTTTTATTTCACAGATGCAATAGTACAAAAACTGTAATTAAAAACTTATGTTATTAAACGTATCAAAATATTTTGTTAAGTAGAAATCAGTCTTCAAAGATGACTTCTTTTTCGTATCGTTTTGGCGGGTCATACATTTCTTCCGTCGGGTCTTCACAAGTTGAAATTTCAGAGGGGTGAGACTTGGCTTCCGACTGAAAAAGTAAAAATGAATTAAACTGACGATACATATTCACCTTAATTTACTTTGATAACAGAAATTTAAACATAAACTAAAAGGTAAGTTGTTAGTAAAATCACAGCTTTAAAGTTATTATTTTATTTTAGTCTATATGATTTAATACGACTCTACCAATGTGAACTAATACCGATGTGTGCCTCAGTGTCATAATGACCTAATTAAGTAAGATACAAACACTTGGTTTAGTTACATAGTTTTGAGGTTAATAAAATCACTGGTCAAAAGTTTTGCTCTGACAGTCTAAACATGAGTTTTGTATTATTTTTCTGAAATCAAGTGAGGAACTAAAATTAAAATAACTTCCGTTATCCTAAAAATTCAAAATTTTACCCTGAAATCTCCTTTGACTAACCAGTAGGTCAAAGATGTTTACAGTTAACGAAGAAATAAAATGATCTAATAATCTACAAATTATGTACACCTTCCAAAATTCCAAATACAAATTCCAGCACATTCCCAATTCAAACATAGTCTTTTTCTGCCAATGATACATGATTGATGTAACGGCTATTGATGATGGCGGATTGATGATTGGTAATAACGGCTTTAAACATATAATTATCCAATTAATTATCGGTAGTGCTCTACTAAGAAGGTATAAAGTAGCCTGGAAAAGTTACGCTACTTCAGCTAGACTTCCAGATAGCATAATCAGATTTTTATAGTAAGTTACACAAGATGCTGCCACTATGGAAGATGAAGCAGCTGAAGGCATGAGACAAAGCCGAAGTAGAAGACACACAAGAGTCAGAGGACATAGAGGGAGTTAATTGATGAAGCAGAATGTCTCCTTTGTTATAAAAACCAATCAAGCATGTCATCACTAAAACCGTTAAGCCTTATAAAATAAAATTATTAGTTTTGTATTGATAAACTCACCTTTTTCGGCATCCTGGACTTGGTCGGTCGCGGAGGGAGATTCCAGGGCATGTAGAGATCTGAGAACTGTAAACACGAGTTACCCTGTAACTGCTACCAGCTGTTCAACTCACTTAACATTGAAACTCAACTGCTAGGCAAAGTTAGCCGATAAACCCGTGAACAAGGGACAGCGACATCACACGTGATCAAAACATGGATATTATTTTCAAAATATATCCATACAGGGATAAAAAAAACATTTTTAGCAGAGGATGGCTCTACTTTAATACTGAAAACTAATTATCAGGAAAAACTATGTAGTGTAATCTGTGGACTACTATAAGCAGTTAATTTGTATTCATATCTTCAGTTTCCTTCATATCTACTGTCTTATTCAGCATAGAGAACTCCAAACGATTCTTAAGATTAAGGAAAGTGTATTTACTACAATGTGCTTATAATTAACTCTTTAATTGGATTGCTGTATATTGTAGTAAATTGAATATACAACACAACCTTCTTATTTAAAATTATTAAAAAATAAAATGTGGCCTTCCGTGATAGAATCTACATAACAGAGTTACTATCTAACAAAAGGTTGACATAAGACCAGGGTTTGGACCGTTCCCAAAAAAAACAACTTTAAAAATGCAAATAGCATCGAAACACAATTAAAAATAAAGGTTATTCCTCCTAAATGAATTGTAATCTTGGTATCAAAATCAAGATAATATCATAAAGGCATCAATGTATAAACTTACCTCTGGAATCAAAGAATTTGAGGAAGACAGAACTTCTGACGTATCCACTGTTGATTCATCTTTAGCCACACCAGATTCTTTTTCTTCCTTTTCCTGCTGTTGAAGCTTCTTTTCAAACTCCTTCTTGTTGAACTTCACTCTTCTCTTTGTGTTCTTTGGTTTTTTCGCTTCCTACACAGATTAGTACATCAAACATAATACATTTTGAATCAAGTTTTTTTACTATACCTGTATCTATCTTACCAACAAAATGATTTATAGTTACAAAATGTAATGTGTTGTAAAGTTAATTTTAAATAAACCACTGTTGTACTGCAATGGGTAAGAAACATACATCCTCAAAGAACGTTTTGCAATTATCATTATCAATTGAGATGGGGACGCCACCTAGGTGTGTATTTTAACCCAAATATGGGAAGGATGAGTGTAGAATGCAGTGAGATGATCTGTGTAGCTTTGTTACTGATTACGATCAGCTGTGTGTTATTAGTCAAGATCATCTATATTTAAAACTAGGATAAAACTATAAGCTGAATGAAAGGTCTTAATGTGAAACTTCCCCGAAAATATCAGTTTTTCGATAAACCCTCCCATAAGGACAGAAACCTCAATTAAAGGGATGCATTTTATCACATTTTAAATATTGAAGATACATCAGCTGTTGTATTCGATTTGTTTTAGTTTGGCCAAAGATTACATATGCTAACGCAAAATAGATATTGCAGCCAAGCCATTTTTGTGATATCAATTTCCATGCGAAGCCTAGCGAATGTCTTCACAACCTAAGACTTCATTGCCGACACGACCAGCTGTTATTTACGTATTTTTTGTTGTTGTTTATTGTTATTGTTATGGTTAACCTTTATTTATGGTTGTTTGCTTTTGCTTATGTAAGTAACAGGAGGTTTGTTAGAAGATGGATTAGCAATAGTGAAGAAGTGTTAGTATTATGTGTAGTGAATTACAATTGTATTATGATGTGGATATTTTCAGGAACAATACCAGGTATTAAGACGAGTGTAGCTGCCTATGTGATAAATGGCAAACACGGCAATCAAAAAACGGCAAGGCCTTCCCGACACTGCTTTACATTCACGTTTAGTGTGTGAACTGCATTTTGAACCTAACTGCTTTATAAATAATATGAGAAGTAAAAAGGAAGCTGTACCAACATGACTAGTTATGTACTAACAAACTATGGATGTACATCAGTTGTCACTCAGCAGTCTGCACTCATTACTGCCTCTACAGACGATCACCACCGTCTCGCGGCAGCCCCTTCATCACATAGCGATAAATTCACCAGTATTTCTACTATCAATGTCTCATTATCTTTAGAGTCTGCCTTATGATAACAGTTATGATACAGTTCCGAAATATATTATTAAGTACCTTCATCATACTGTTATGCAATAATTTGTCATTTATTGTAAATTGAAAATAGACGTACGTTGAACGTAGTGTTTATCAACGAAGACCACTAAGAGGGAAATAAAGTATCCTAGGCTATACAGGGTGATTGATAAGTGTGCCAGCCGTTTTATTCGAAAACTATAAGAGATATCAAAAAAAGTTAAATGGTAAGTCCCTTGGATTTTTTATTAAAAAAGTTATAGTCAAGTCAAAAAAATTATTTTAGCCGCCATTTTTCCAATATGGCCGCCAACTTTGATTTTTCTTATGGAACACCCTGTATTTTATGATGTATTCTGGTAGAAAAAGTAATTTTAAGACGATTTTATTCTTGTGATTTTTTTCATAAACCTAACCGTTTCAAAGATAATAATGGTTTAAGTTGTGAAATTTTTAATGGTTTTCGAACAAAACAGCTGGCATGCTTGCTTAGGCCTTTATCAAAACTCTTTCTCATGCAGAAATTTCAAAACTTTAACCATTATTATCTTTGAAACGGTTAGGTTCATGAAAAAAATCACAAGAATAAAATCGTCTTAAAATTACTTTTTCTACCAGAATACATCATAAAATACAGGGTGTTCTATAAAAAAAATCAAATTTGGCGGCCATATTGGAAAAATGGCGGCTAAAATAATTTTTTTGACTTGACTATAATTTTTATAATAAAAAATCCAAGGGACTTACCATTTAACTTTTTTTGATATCTCTTATAGTTTTCGAATAAAACGGCTGGCACACTTATATCAATCACCCTGTATATTTATGGGGTTCAAATTTGGAGAGGGGTGGTTAGGCAATTTCTGCTCCAGGGCGCTCCAATCCAAACCTGACTATGCCAATACAATGCCTTAATGTTGATTCAGGAACTTACCATGAATGGCTGTTGTAAAATGTAGTCACAGGCTTCCGGTACAAAGTATTCGACCTATTGTTTAATATAATGTTTAAAACAGGCCATACCGGTAAATTGGGATGTCGGGTCACTCGGGTTAGTTCACTTTCGTGTGATTGCGAGAGTGTGACTGACCTCCAATTTCCAACCTAAATGTCGTTTTTACCTGGTAAAGATAACCTCTTTAATTTTTGTACAATTAACATTCCGCTGTTGTTAAAACTATGTGTTTTTAAATTTATTTTATATAGTCGTCAGTTGAAATATTTGTTATATAAAACAATCCAAATTTAAAATCTATATTTTATATCTTATGCTGTACATTTTCTTCAAAGCTCTGTTGCAAACGGCACTTAAAAAACACCAATAATGTGACGAGATAATACTTAGTTTGAAAACAAATGCCGATCTTTGTAGATAAATGTTCTTCCTACAAACTACTATGTGTATATTGCTATGTTTAAAAAGGTCAAGTAGCCAGTGAATGGTTAGGTAGTAGTTGACTAACCATACATTCCTCATCGTGAGTTAGTAGCAAGATATTGCGTGAGTCTAGAAATCCGGAAGCAAACTTTGTGGGTCAAAATTCCGAAAACAGAAAAGTCAACGAACTCGCAAATTGTCACTAATTATTAAAACTTGCAAGATTTATAAATTTCTAAATTGTTAAGAGTTCTCTAAATGTACGTTAAAATCCAATGCAGAAAAACTAATATAACATTGTAAGCTTATTATATCACTGTGAATGCAATTTTTGAAGATGTTTATAAATTCATGTTTATATCAGTAAACCTTTAGTATCCTTTAGCTCTTTGTTACGCGGTCACTTTAATTTTAAATTAAATAACTGTCATTTTAGTAAAAAGATAAAGTTATGGTACATTAATGATAGCTGTGCGCTTTCAACAAGAGATACGATGACGACGGGTCGGCGAGCGCGTTGCGTACAGGCATAGACTAACCGTATGTTTTATCTATGGTACAGGCCTCAGTATAGTCTTTAAATGTACAGGCAAGTTAATCCCGAGCACGCGAACATTACCGAACTCACCCGAACTTGAATGGTAATGCAGATCGAGACTTGACACAGCGCCTCTGTTGAGGGACCACCCAACTACGAGAAGGTGGCCCCATCCAAAAATGACTTGGCACAATTGTACCGTAAGGTGCAATATCTATTTTGCGTTAGCATATGTAAATCTTTGGTTTGGCTGTTTACTTTTCCTTGACTTAACCTTTTGATTCTTCCATAGATTTCTATATTGCATCAAAAGAATAAGTGACAGTAAGTGCTTTCTTATTAAATGGCGTCCATACAAAGTAGGTATTTTAAGCCAAGTATGAATGGAGATAAGTGTAGGATGAGTGGCGCAATCTTGCAGTCTTGTTAGTGACTAAGGCCGACATTCCTTAGACACAGCTGTTAATTAATAGCCCATACAGCTAATGGCAACTAAGGGACCTACAGTTTATAGTGGAATCCGAACCACATTTTTGCCTTGGTGTATACTAATTGGTCTAATTACTAATTAGTAATTATGAGGATAGTACTGCAGATAGTCGAAGTACTCACTCGTGCAGAGTATTAGTTTTTCTTATAATATGAGATGGTGTTCAAACCTTTGAATTCTGTTTCAATTGTTTACTTATTAGTTCAGTATTATATAACTTAAAAACACAGCAATTTATGTTGCAGACAAATGTTGTGCACATTAAGTGACACAACGGGCAGAACATTAGTTTATTTAAAGCCCAATGATCAGGAACAGCTGGGTCCAAAACTCTCGTCTCTCATAGGAATCATCAAATGAGACTTGACAAATGACAAATGACAATTCTTTATTGCACATAACATCTGTTTAAGTTATTACAAACGTAATACACAGACAGGTACATTGTCAAGGTTTCTAATAAATAAGGAATTCTAAATCCTTATATATAATTCTGTAAGACAAAATCTTTACCAGAAAATTTTGGACGTCTGGTAAGTCACAGAAAAGTGGGAGGGGTCTTAAATTAAAGGTCTTGACCCCAGGGACTCGGGAAAAATAGCAGAATTTCCATAAAGTTACCAGAAAACGAGATATAACGTAAAATGTTCTCCATAAGAATAGCATTAGAAGCCATTTTCTGCTAATTTTTGTTTACTTCATACAGCTGATCATGATTTATCATCAAGCCAGTACGCAATGTTAACATTTGGATTATACTTATTTGCCAGTAAGTTCAGCAATGTACTATATAAAACCAGGGATAACGTTACCTATAATAATTAAGACTTTTTAGTTACTGTACGTTATATAGAATATGGAAATATATTATTTTACTGTGAAACTTTTCAAACTTGTGTTTAACAAGAAATAACCACATTGAATAAATAATTAACGAGCTACCTTAATAAACCAGTATTTATTCACAACCAATTATATGTTTGCTGCCTTTATAGTGTGGCCTTGCTTTAGCAGAGTTAAATCTATGTAGTGATTCGAATGATTTATTGAAAATAACATCAACAAAGACAAACAACAAACTGTTTTTTACACAACAGATATGGCATATATACAGGGATATCTATTCTGACACATAGATAATATATTTCTTTGTTTGTTTAAATATTAGAATAGTTTGTTTTATATTATTGAGCATTTTAGGGACTTATGTCCCTACAAGCCACTAGTATATAAAAAACCTAAGATTTAGCCAGTAAGTTACCCCTACAAAAGCTACAGCATGGTGGAACTGTTTATGTTAGGAGATCAGGACTTATTCTTATGATAAAGGTTGACTTCTTATCAAGGCTCGCAATAACATGTGATTATGGATTTATTAAAGGTATTGTTAAATAGTTTTTTTTTTATTATAGTGTGTTATAGTGGGCTGAATGAAGATTTAATATGCAATGGAACAATGATTTGGTATAATTTAATATTAATATTGATCAGCTGGTTTATTGGTTTAAAAATAAATGTAATGAAAAGAACATGAGTTTTATTAGCAAAATAATTTTAACTAATAATTTTGAACATTGGTGCCGAAAACCCGGGAATCAACTAAATGTCAAATAAAGGAATTGTTACAAGGTCCAAAGCCAAAATGTTAGACAACAAGATGGTGAAGATAAATTAAGTGGTAAGTCAGTTCCTAACACAGCAAAATCTCACAAAACTAGTTCGAGTCAAAGTAGACATAGAAGTGTTACAGAAGTTGTTGATGAGCTTATAAAGATACAGGAAGAGGAGACAGCTGTAATAATTTCTTCTGCACAAGCAAATGCTTTAGCTGAAAAGGCTAAGGCTGAGGCTGACAGAAGACTGGCTCAAGTGCAAGAAGAGGCCAAGCTGAAAGAAATAGAAGTCAAGAAGAGGTTACTCGAAGGTCGTCTTTCACTTCTTAATAAGGGATCGTCTAGAGATAGCAGTAAGTCATCACGACGGACGCTCGATTCACTTCTACAAGAGCCAATATCGACTAAGGATGCTGTCGAACAGTGGAAGCAGGTGAAGGAAACTGACAAATCTGATCAGAAATTTGGTTTGGAGCCTTGTGGCATGAACGAGATGAAGACTTTGAGGAGGAAGATATCATACAGCGACAGGATTTTCAGTCTAGTTTTTCGCCTCGAGAAGAACATTGTGCTGGTCCTCGAGATGCAAAGACTGAAACACTGGAGCTAAATGGAAAAGATAGGAAGCATATTCTTCGAGATGTTTTGTGTTCCCCTCAAGATATGCAACCTAAATCTCAAAGTTATCTAAATGACAATCAGTTTGAATCAAATAGAAATGCAGTGGTAAATAATGGATGTTTAACTAACAAAGAAAAATTGGTTAGAGATAAGATGCCTGCTAGGATTTTATCTGCTCTTCCAAGCTTCAGCGGAGATCTTGACCAATGGCCCGCTTGGATAGCTGAGTACAATCGTTCGACTGATTTGAATGATTACACGGACCTAGAGAATCTTCAGAGACTACAGAAGTCCCTGTCCGGAAAAGCAAAGGAAATTATTTCAGCCCTATTGATATATCCCGAAAACGTAAAAGAAATTATAAATTTGTTGGAAAAACGTTTCGGAAAACCAGAAATCATAATTAAGAACTTAATTGCAAGTGTGAGAAGTCGCCCACCCACAAAAGATTACAAGCCTGACACTTTGGTGACTTTCAGCAACATGGTGCGAAACTTAGTGGTGACAGTGAAGTCCTTGGAAGCAAGATCACTATCTGTTCAACCCCCAACTGATGGAAGAATTGACTGATAAGCTATCCACCAACATGAAAATTAATTGGGGAATGCACGTCACATCACCACAGTCTCAAATAAATCATCCTGTCGGCCTGGACACCTTTTCAACGTGGCTTTCTTCTATGGCAGATGCAGCAACTATATGTGCTCCTAGTTCATCATCTTTACCTGGGAACTACAAAAGTGCAACAAGTGGGAATTCAAACCAAAAAAACTACGTGCTTATCCAAGAAGAAAGTGACAAAAGACCTGGACAGCGGATGTGTCTTTGCTGTAAGAAAAAAGAACATTGTTTGGAAGACTGCAAGCAGTTCTTAGAATATGATGTGAACAAGAGATGGGACACAGTCAAGAGTTGCGGTGTGTGTTTCAATTGCCTGAAAACGAAGCACCGAGCAGCAAAGTGCTGTAAAAGGGTTGCCTGTGGAGTGAACGGTTGTACCTACTCTCACCACAAACTGTTGCACTGTCTCACAAAGAAAGAAGATGAGAACACAAAAAATCCTGAACCAACTGAAGTACAAACAGAGCACGTAGGGTACCAAGAGGAAACGATAGCAAGGGTTCTCTTAAGAGTTCTCTCTGTGACTTTGGTGGGAAGAAATGGAGTGAAAATTGACACGTATGCACTTATTGATGATGGTTCTACCGTTTCCATAATTGAAAAAGATTTGGCGGAAGAACTTGGAATTGAAGGTCCTGAAAAACCTATATCGTTTTCATGGACAGATGGGTCTGTTTACACTGAAGAGCAGTCTCAAACCATATCAGTGACAGTTCTTGGAGAAACAGGAGAAGAGTTATTACTGGACAATGTGAGGACATTGAGAGAGTTGCAGCTACCAACACAATCAATTAGCATGGAGAAAATGAAAAGACCCGGTCGCATCTACAAGACATCCCAGAGGAAGTATTCAGACGTGGTCGGCCAAGACTTCTCATTGGACATGAACACATCCACCTGACAGTTCCTCTGCAAGTTGTGATCGTGCCTACCAATGCACCTATTGCACTGAAGTCAAAGTTGGGATGGACAATTAACGGCCCCACTGGAAAAAACATTTACCAAACTCGAGTCAATAAGGAATTTGTGATGTTTAAAAGCTCAGAGATGGAAGAGCTTAATTCGATAGTCAAAAGAAGTTTCGATACAGACTTTTTTGATTGCTCAGATTACAACTGTAAGAAGACTGAAGAGGAAGTGAGAGCAGAAACAATTTTGGAAAATACATGTTCTCAGAAAGAAGATGGATGTTGGCAAGTTGGTTTGCTTTGGAAAAAAGACAATCCTCACTTACCTGAAAGTCGGTCTGTTGATTGGCGAAGATTAAACTATGTCGATGAAAAAATTAAAGAAAATCCAAAACTTAGCGAACAATATCATAAACAGATATTAAGCTACGCTGAAAAGGACTACGCAGAGAAGCTGAGCCCAGAAAAAGCTAACAACAGAAGTGAGAAGACATGGTATCTCCCTCACTTTTCCGTGATCAACCCAAGGAAACCAGACAAGTTCCGGTTTGTGTTCGACGCGGCTTCAAAATCTCACGGCCAAAGCTTGAACAGTTATCTACTTCCTGGGCCAAACTTGTTTAACAGTTTGATTGGTATTCTGTTTCAATTTAGAAAACACAAGATTGCGTTTGCAGCAGACATAGAAGAAATGTTTCTGAGAATAAAAATAATCGCAGAAGATCAAGATACACTACGCTTTCTCTGGAGAGGAGAAAATAGAAACCTTGAAGAATGGTGTATGACATCTATGATTTTTGGAGCGGTGTGCTCACCTACTAGTGCCATCTATGTCATGAGGAAAAATGCAGAAAAATATGGAAAAGAAAACCAAGAAGCTTTGCATGCTATACAAGAACAGTTTTACATGGATGACTATCTGGACAGCAGAGAAACTATTGACGAAGCAGAAACTTTGGTAAAAGATGTAGTAAATATCTGCCAGAAAGGAGGATTCAACTTGAGGAACGTCATCAACAATTCACGTTGATGACGTGAATTACTGAGGAACGTCATCAGTAATTCAGAGGTACTAATTAGTTCACTGCCCAAGTCAAAACGGTCAAGCAATTGCTCAAATGAAGAAGTGGGACTAACAGCCGAAGATACAGAACGAGTTCTCGGACTGCACTGGAACTTTGATGAAGATGTCCTTGTCTTTAAAGTGAACTTCATTAAAGTAAAGAATGAAATTGTACAATTAAAGGAGTCACCAACGAAGCGACAGGTTCTGCAGGCTGTGATGTCTATTTACGATCCATTGGGATTCATTACTCCGATTACGATGAAAGGAAAAATCCCTGTACAAAACCTGTGGAAGTTAAACATTCAATGGGATGAAGTAATACCAGCCGAATTAGAGAAGTTGTGGGAAAACTGGATGAAAGATATGAAAGAGTCAGAAAACTTGAAAATACAACGTTGCTACAACCTAACTTCAAACTGCTCCTTGCAGCTGCATATATTTTGTGATGCGAGTGAAAAAGGATTTTGTTCAGTGGCCTACGTCAGAGTGGAAAAAGGAGATCAAGTTGAGGCTACATTTGTACTGGCAATATCTGGCAAGATGGAACTGATGAAAACCAAGCCCCAGGACATTTCGCTAAGGGGATAGTGGAGGTGGCAAGATGGCCAAGTTAGAGTAGCGGACGTTCGAACAGCCACCGGAGTCTGGAGGAGACCTGTAACCAAACTGGTGAAGCTGATGACCTGAGAAACCCCCCTGGGAGAAATGTTAAATAGTTTTTTTATTATAGTGTGTTATAGTGGGCTGAATGAAGATTTAATATGCATTGGAACAATGATTTGGTATAATTTAATATTAATATTGATCAGCTGGTTTATTGGTTTAAAAATAAATGTAATGAAAAGAACATGAGTTTTATTAGCAAAATAATTTTAACTATTAATTTTGAACAAGTATTTTTGAAAATTACATTTTTTAAGGATGGCTTGTTATCAAGGGTCTTGTTATTGTGGTGTTATTGTATTTCTGCAATTTTTACTAATGTTGAAAACTTCAAAGTAAATACCAAATTTCACTTGATTTTTACCATAGTTTTTTTTTATCAAGATATTAGTAAAAAATCTACTCTTGTTTTTATGTAGAAAACACTTAACAGAACAGAGAAATTCTTTGAAAACCTTAAAAATGTAATTGTATGTTTATATTTTTTGGTGTGAATACTTAAGTTTTGAGATGTACCATTAATTTTTAGACAGTTTTAATCAGTTTGTTCATTAAAAAACATAATTTTGAAGCTGAAAATGGTTTAAATTTCTCTAAAAGAAAATTACCTGATATTTTAATAAGATTAGAATAAGCCCTTCATAACAAAGTACCTAAGATAAAATTCAAAGAATAAATTTACTTACCCTTTTAGAGATTACCCTTCTCTTATGAGCATGTTTTACAAAGGTCAAAGGCTGGTGGCCAGCATTGATGTCATGAGGATTCTGAAACGAATATCAAAATTATACTCCCGCCACAACAAACCTGAGACTTAGGCAATTTCCATCCTCATTGGATTTTCACTTAAATATTTCCTTAAACATATCAGATTTATTCCCCGTTTTAAGTAACATTAGGTTTAGGTTTGCTGCTACAGGGAAGGTAAAAAGGGGTGTTTTTAGTGAAGTGTTAATAGCTCAGAATGAAATAAAACAATTTGCCGAATTTGATCAAATTCCTTATACATACCAACTACAACAGTTTACTTACTTATAATGGTTTAAGTACCTGCATTCAGTAATCCAAACTGCTGCTTGTGGCAACTATAGTATCGGTTCAGCTAGGAACCATCTTCAGGCTGTACATGGTGTCGTTATTTACATCCGTATATGAAGGTCGTCATTGATAATAAAAGTAACTAAAACACACACGAACACGCACATTGATCACAACTTCCGCCCGGTCGCGTCAAATGTCTCGTGTCCATGAGTACTCGGTTGTTATTAAATGTTAAATGTTCATCTATGAATGTGCGTGTTCGTGTGTGTTTTATGTTCTTTTATTATTAATGACAACCTTCATATACGGGGGGCAAATAATGACACTTTAATTGTACGGATGATGGTTCCTAGCTGAACCGAAACTATGTTGCCACAAGCAGCATTTTGGATTACTAAATGCAGGTACTTAAACCATTATAAATATTGAAACGTAATCCAGAGGCTAACAACTCTAGAAAATAAACCTTTACTTACTGTCCATAAGAATTACATGGGAATTTTAGATTTACAAATTTTTTTAATTCCCCATAACTTTCAATTGGACCAACATACCTGAACATACCAAATAATTTGGGTTTTCTTCTCTAAAAAATGGTTGGAGATAAATTGATAAATTCTATGTTTTGAGGACCATAAATAACTAAAACCAATTTTTACCCCATAAAACCCCGTTTTCATTGTACAATCATTCTGGTTTGCGAGCTTGTAGGTTTAAAAGCTTGTAATGAATTTCATTGAAATCGGATCATTATTACTCGAGTTATAGTGCTAACGAACATACACACACACACACACACACACATATAATTATTTATATGAATTTGAACGGATGGTGTTTTTGGCCTCCGAAGACAAAGACACAAAAAAGTAGATTGGTTCCGGGTTCAGGTCTTACCATGAGTCCTACGGTGATAGCTTATTCTCTGTTTATGGGAAATTCACTAACAACAGATTTTAATTCAAATAATTGTTGTTGAGCAATAAACAACTGTTTATAAGTATAAAAAATAAATCCTACAATAAATTTTACTGCAACAGCGATCACAAAAAAAAAAAAAAAAAAAAAAAAAAAGAGCAATAAAGAAAATAAAGGCAATTTTGTTTGCTTTGTTATTCACTGTTACAAGACTAGCTATTTATGAATCTTAGAGGAGTGGCTTGATACCTCTAATTAACATTTACAAGCTTTGTTTACTATAAAAAATGTAAGTTTATGTTATTTCAATTGTCTGATAATTTTAAAGCAGTTGTGTTAAATATTTACATTCTGTAGATTTAATAACATAGGCCTAAACAATGCTGATCAAAAAGCCATTTATGCTCATTTAATCAAATTAAGATTATCCAAAATCAATTGATGAGTACCGTACAAGACACATGAGCTCATTGTAAGAAATTTACTTTACTTACTTCTTCCTTTTGGTTCAGCCTGGTTTTGTCATTTTCAACGAGATGCTGTAAACACAGATTTAATGTTTGTAGTTTTTTAAAGCAATTTAATTTCCATACAAACATACAAAAATATAAACTTTCCTAAAATACAAATTTTATAAAAACAGAAGATTTTAAACTAAATTTTACAAACCAATGGCCTATAAAGTATTTTAGGAGCAAAATCTGATACACAGACTAAATGAACTACAGTTATGACACCACAATACAAAATTATAAGATCAGAGAAATACTAGTTTAGTATGAGCTTTGGAAGAATTATAAGTAGAAACATTTCAAATGGACCGACTAAAAAGAATGTTTTATTATAGTAATTTACTTTGCTGAAGTTTTGTAATTGATTCCAAAGTAGCTATGGAGTTGTCCATTGTTGAAGAAATTTTTCATCTACCATTAAACTTTGCTTCTCCTTTTAACTACTATGAATTTTATTCTTGAACTGCTAATCACTAAACTTATCAAGTTTAAAGACACTTTTTTGAGATGTTTTAATTTAAAACCAAACGTTACAAAGTCGACATTTTGAAAGATTTTAGTGTATTTTACCATAGACTAACCAACACGAGTAGACTTCTCATCCCATTGTAAATTTTGATGCTCTGTTTTTGTGTCTACTTCATGTCCAGTGACACTGATCGCTAGTGTCAACAAAATTTTGTTTCTATTATTTTAAGGCTAATTTCATGATTCGTGCTTTACAGTTTGGTTATATAAATAGAGCATGAGTTATGTTCATGATTATATCGTTTTATTTGGTTAAACAAGGTTTTAAATGACTAAAAAAACAAGAAAAAATTGCAAACAAAACACGACCCCTAGAGTGCATCGGACAGAACTAACAATAAAATTTCCTTCAGCTGTTCCACGAGGTTGAGAAATCTACTAAGGTAGTATGTTTTTTATCTATTATTTTATTAAAAAAAAAAACTAACAATCCAGTAAATTTACTGTTTATCTTTGAAAATAAAACAGTTTAAGTAGCATCAATACTGTAAACATCAACAGCTGAATATAAAAAGTAAATGAACACTCACATTAGGGTCATCATGCAACTGGTGATGTCCAAGAGGAGACAGCTTTGAGCTTTCTCTCCCATTTTGTGCTTTATTCAGACTGTTGACTGCGTTAACCTGAAAAAATAACTTGCTTTAAAATCAGCAATTGGGAAACAAATCAGTATATAGATTATCTTTCCTACGTAGTAAAAAAGATGTATTCCAACAAAATGCTGTGCAAAATAAGATTGACAATCTGCTGCTTCAAGAAAAAAAAACAATATAATAGCACTTTCGATTGAAATGCAATGGAGCTAACTATAAATACTGACTACTTTTAACAAAATTGTCGAGAAAGCTGTAATTGAAATAGTTGTTGAAGAGTTATGAAAGAATTGTGATAATATTACAGTAAAAATGTTGTGATAAATAGTGTGTGGGACATTATTTGGAGCTCAATGAACTTATATTGCCATAGAAATTACTTAACATTCCTTTTTTGTCATGACTTTCGCAACACAGGTCACGAGATAAAACACACGAGTCTCCGTCACTTGTACTCACTACAGATTTCTTTGTTATAATATTTTAATACAGACTAAACTAGATTTTTATCAAATGGCACATGTATGCGATTGGCATTTGGATATTTGGCATTTTACTGCATCTAATCTATATATTAATACGCAAGCAGTTTTCTTTTCACAGTCATAACTCGATAACGGCTGGACGGATTTTAACGTTTGATCTGTCAAATTTAAGGTATTCTTACGTAGATGTGCAAATACGTCTCAGAATATTAAGAAAGGGCATCACTTAAGTACAGTTAAGGGCTAAAGTTTTGGAACATTGGTGCTATCCGTCGTCATTGGATCAAACTTAATTTACTTTGTTTACAACTAAATATGGACATGGTTTGAAATACGGTACTTCGGTTAATCACAGACTACAGGACTTATATCCAGAGCAAAGTCGGAATTATTTATATTTGTATTTTAACATCTCTGTTTATGAAGTCTGTTTCATTAATACTGTAAAGTATTTCCTAGCAAATGGAGAACTGAAAAGTCTCCAAAACAATGGCAATCAAACACAGCTTGATGACTCAGTCCAATCCAGTAGGCAAGTACCATTTAGTTTGTTTTCAATCCCAATTTTTCCCAAAATTTAGAAAGGTCTTGAAGCTATATTTACTGAAATTATATTTTAATGAGAAAAGAAAATTAAATATAGTTTTATAAGTTATAATTAATATCACCCAAAATCTGTTTACTTATTTAAATAATCTTGACAAATCGGTCTCAATATTATTTACTAATCTCTAAATTTTTTTAAATCATATTTTATAAATGCAACCACTTGTATCAATTTCAAATTGTAGGCCATCTAAAATAACTTGGTGTAGTTAGTGACTTTGTAGCCCTTTTCCCTTTATAACCAGTATGTTACCTGCGCGTTGGTAACACTGACGGCTGCGGCTGCCAGTAGAGCCACCACGGGCCACCACAACCTTCCTCGACACGGCCCCATCTGATAATGACTACTGTATGGTGATAAGGAGATTCTACCACTGATAACTCTAGATTACACTATGTTTTACATAACATAAGTATAATTTTGTGAATATTTTATGAATATCATACCTTATTGTAACACACCAATTTAATGCCACTTACCTCAGTGACAGTAAATTGAGTTAAAATTATATCCAATGCCCCCGCCATAGCAAACCTGCAGACTAACCGAATTTCCATTTGCCTGATTTGATTCTCAGTTAAATCTATTTAAATGACATTAGGTCAAACAAGTACCGAGGTTTGCTGCTACAAAGGGGGTAATAAAGTGTGTTTTTTAGTAAAATATTACTAGCTTAGTATAAAATAAATAAATTGGTCATGTTTCATCAACATATCCATAAATGACCAAACTACAGCAGTTTACTTATTCTCCATAAGAATAACATAGGAATTTTAAATTTACATATCTTTGGATTTTCTCCGCAATTAATAATCGCACAAAAACACTTCAATGTACTAAGTTTTGTTTTTTAAGCTCTTTAAAATGGTTTTAAGAGAAATTGGGAAATTTTGTGATTTGAGTGCAAAAAATGAGAAAAACCTATTTTTACCCAATAAAGCCCCATTCCCTTAGTTCGATCATGATGGTTCGCAAACTCAAACATTTGATGAAAAAGGCTAATTTGGGGAACCACATGTTGGGCAGCAATACTCCTTTCACTTAGTTGTCGATTCAACTAATCATTTACACAGCTTTGTTTGTCACCTGCAAAAATGCATCATTACATTGTTTACAACGCAAAAAGAATAAACATTCAATGGTTATTTGTGTAACAAGTGTGCGAAGTGGCACTTTGCTGCACATGAGAGAAATGTTTATTTTTAGTCTATTCTAATTTATAAAGGGATTATGCACATCTACAGGAAAACATCTTTCATTTGGTACCAACAGTGTGTTATTTGGTCCGGTAGTATGGCCAGGCTAGCTGTCATAAGTTTTGCAAAAGTTTTTTAGTACAGAAGATGAGAAATATAGTTCAAGAGTTTCAAGTCACTAAAGTGCTCAACTTCATCAACGTGTTCCAAGTTTTAAAAACATTGTATTACAGCTTTATAAAAAGTGGAAACCCCAATTGAGTTTGGCAAAAGTAAACTGCAGCCAATTTGAGAATTTACCCAACAGCCAGCAACATAAATTACAGATACACTACCTAAAGAGGCTTGAGCCAATCGAATCAAATCAAATATCTACTGTATTTTTGGTAGGTATACAAAATTACATTTGAACACTCCTACATAGTTAAATAAATAATGTTCTTATAAAAATATCATTCAACAAATACAGCTACATTAACATTGAACATTTCATTTATAATTATATCTGTTTAGAACGAGTCACTTACTGATAACAATGCCTTATAAGATGAGCTCCGTGTTGAGATGACACCTTGCTTCTTAACACAGCTGCTCGCTGTCTGTGCTGTTGTCTACGCTTACTCGAACAGCGGAAAAGGTTCTGTAAGTTCATTGTATTAAAGTTTTTATAGATTTAATAAAATTTAAAATTTCTAAGCTAAAAAAATTTAAATCTGTGTTACTTTAGTTATAAGGTAGAATAGTGATGTTTTAAACTAAGAGAACTGCTTCAAAATAACACCATTTTTAAGTACCGTGTAATAAAATATTTTAACTCTCAACTACTCATTATACTAAACTTGTAAACTATTGAGCCAATCAATTGGTCCAGTTTTCATTTGTTTCTTTTCAAATAGACTTGCGTACCATTTATCCATTGTAATTTTATAATGTGGTGTGTCTGTTAAATATTTGCATATTTTTTATAAAAAAACCTACTAAAGGAAACCAAAATCAGTTTATGCAATGCCCGTAATTTATAACTTAAATAATTCATTTTTACAAATTGTAGCGGGTGAGCAGTTAAACTGCAGTATTTACACATTTGCCTCCAATCCAATTCATGAGAAAAATAAACATTTTTATCAATCAATGATCCTTTTAAAAAAATAAAATAATATAAAAACAGTATAATTTTACTTGGGTTTTTTGTTTTTAGGACTCTGATGAAATCAGTGATGAAGAAACAAGCGACACAAAGGAATCTGGTATTCGAGGAAAGCAGAAAACTGGAAAGAGGAAAACTGGGGCTCAAGACAAATTTTGGGTTCCTACCTATCCTGGAACTAATCCGCTGAACAGGAAGAAAATAGAAATAACAAATTCGGAAATTGAAAGGTTTGACAGTTCGATTGACGAGTCAATATCTGGAGTGAATAGAAATGGCACAAAAGCTAAACACAAGACATCTAAAACAGAGAAGGACCTTTCAAAATTGCCATATTTCTGGAGTGGGGAGAATATGTCAAATAACATAACTGTGAAAGATCTAGCATCTCTGGATTCATCTTTTGTATCGGTGGACTCTGAAATATTTCAAGATGAGGATTCAACAGATTTCAAAAAAAACTATTCTCCTTTTACTTGGAGTAACAAATCCGAAAGCTCTGTGGAATCTTCTATTGAAAGTAGAGATCACTCATCATCATCATCAAGCTCAGAAGAACGTTCTCCTGAAAGTAGGAACAAAAATAAAATTAGAAAAAATACAACTCCTATTCCTAAAAAAGTATCAAGGAAAGTTACACCAGTTATGAAAACAATGGATGAGCACAGAACAGCCAAAATGAAAGCCTATGATAATATGATGTACACCTCTGAAGATGCTTCTAAATTTACAACTAACCCAATAAAAATCTCGGAAGAATCTATCAAAGGACCAGAGGTAGGGTCAAACGAGACAGTTCTCTCAAGAGAATACTACAAAAAAATGGTTGAAGCCGCAGTAGAAAATACAAAGAGAAAACTAGGTTACAGGGAAATATCACAGATAATTGATCAAACATTTAAACCGATTGTTCCTGACAGTCTTAAAATAGACAGCAAGAGCTCAGCACCTGATATCTATAAAGTGAACATGGATAAAATCAGTCGTGAAAAAATAAAGTCTGAGGAGGAAATAAATTTTGAAACAAAACACGACCAAATTCTGCCAAAAGTTTCTAGACCAGATATAGAAAAGAATAAAGGCAAGGGTAAAGAAGAAAGAGTAAAGAAGTTAGCTAAGAAACTTGTAGAGGAACCAAAGGATGAAATAATTCATTGGAATTTAACACAGAGTGAACTTGATAAAGTTTACAAAAAACAGAGAGAAGTAGATTTTCCCTCTTCTGCCTACTATGATGCATGGTCTGATGTGCTTTTAAAAAACAGAACACAGCGCAAATCCAAACAAAGAAAACCAAAAACTGCAAAACTGTCGAGCTCCTATGAGAGATCGTCTGAAGATATGAGAGCCTGGCCAGGAAAAAATATTAGGGAAAAGGCTGATGAAGTGAGAAAAAAGGAGGGAAAACTTTCAAGAAAAGATAAAAGAAAAAAAGCACGAGAAATGATGGCAAAAACTCCAAGAGGTAAAAAAGAGACTGACAATATTAATTATGATGATAATTACAACAACGTTTATGAGGATTCCTCTGATGTAGGAAAGAAACAAAGAGGAAAGAAAACTGGTGAAGATGATTACAATGGAGAAAGCTTAGATTATGACTCAAGATTAAGGGGAAAAGGAGGAGGAACAAAAACAGACTATGACTTCAATGAGTACTCAGATTCTCCAAAGAAAAAATCTCAGAAAAAACATTACAAAAAGGATTATGATCCCAAAAATCCAAAACAGAGATATAGAATGTCGACAGAAGGTGAGAAACGCCATGCTTACAAAGAAGTGAAATCGTATTTGGAAGATATGGATAAAGAGTACGGTGGAAGACCAGGTGGAGAAAGGAGAGGAAGGGGCTCTGGAAGGGGATCAGGCAGAGGAAGAGGATGGAGTCAACGAGACAATGATAGGGGGAGGTATAGAACAGAAGGAAGGGGAAGAGGAAGATTTGAGAAAGGGGAAGATAGAAAGGGATATTGGGATAGGGGAGAGGAGAGAGGGCAGAATAATTGGGATGACAGAGGTCGAGATAGGGAGCGAAGGGGTAGAGGGGGAGGAGGATGGGGGAGAGATGATAGAGAAAAAGGAAGAGATAGGCGAGGAAGGGGGAGAGATGATAGAAGAGAATCGAGAGGAGGGGGAAGAGGAAGAGGAGGGGGAAGAGGATGGGGAGGTGGAGGAAGAGGAAGTGGGGGAAGAGGAAGTGGAGGAAGAGGAGGTGGAGGAAGAGGAAGTGGAGGTGGAAGAGGAGGATGGGGAGGAGGAGAAAGAAGAGGGAGTGGAGGGAGAGAAGGAGGAGGAAGGAGTTGATAGCCAACAGCCGGCCAACAACACACAATATGTATACTGACATCACCACTCAACATTTGTACATTTTATATTGTTATTCCTGAAAAAAAATAAATTACTAGTATTGAGGAAGCTGTTTTTGTCAAGTATAAATCAAAGTCTGTTACAGGTACTTTTACACAAAAATAGCCACTTTCAGAGAAACACATTTAGAGTTAAAGAGTTGCTAATCAAATCAAGGAAAGTGTATTTTAATGAATGCAGTTCAACGTCAAATCTTAAAACACTTACTTGAGAATTAATTTTAATCTTAAGTTTACTATTTCAATAATTTTGAATAGATTTATGGAGGAAATGGATATGGTTAGTTTTCATGTCTTTTCAGCCAAGGTGTTAATCATATTTAAAAATCCCTTGTTTGGTTGTCTTAAAATTATCAGATACTTTCTTTTCGTTTTAACAGAAAAAACACAGTAAACGATGGTAAATTTTTAGATTTTTTACACACTACTCTTTTATTCCTCCAAACTTAATACCGCTGATATGAAGAAAGGAAGCGCAAAAGTATTGTAAAATCAGGTTACATTGCATCTCATTTAACAAAAGTCAACCATATTGTCATTGGAAATGAATATGGATTTTAGCTTCAATCTGTAGAAAGAACAAGCAAGGCAATGGCTGACTAAAGTATTCCAGGCTAGACTAAAAAATTAATCCTGGTACGTTTCAATACCAAAATATTTTTCCTGTTACAAATTCCAAAACAAAAAATAAATATAAAAGAAAAACAGTCTTTAGGTGAAATGGTGAAAAGGTGGATGAAAGGTGAAATGAAGAGACCATCAAGTTCCTAAGTATTATTTTCTTTATTTAATTTAATCAAACAAAACAAGTGGTTTCATTTAAACTTAGCATAGCATAGAAACAATAGTTTTATACTTAGTTAAATTACATATTCAATCCGTGGGAATATAGATTTTCTCTCATAAATCAAAGGTTTAAAAAAATTATATATACTGTATATATTATAAAATGGATAATAAGTATGGTTGTGATTAGGGCTACTACTATATTAATAATTGGAAACATTATAACAACATTAAGTACCCTTTTATTTGTTATTGTATTTGTATAAAAACATTAAGTGTCGAAACATGTAGTTTGTTAATTTTAATGAATTTAAAAGGGTACTTAATGTTGTTATAATGTTTCCAATTATTAATATAAAATGGATATATTTTTATCTGAGAATTGATTATCATTGTACTGGTACAGTTAAAAACTACCTATCTGTAAAAAAAATCTAGTTTTTTTTTACTAAAATTATTTTCATTTTAATAGAAATATTTTTAAGATCAAATGATCATGTTTTAATGACATTGAATTTATAAAATCAATAACACAACTCATATGAAACAAATTTTGTAAGTTTTCCATAATGATGATGTTCAAATAAAAATAAAATCCCTGAATAGGGACTTTATCATTCAACAGAGTGTTATCGAATCAAAATTTAAGAAAAAAATATGTTCTATTTTTTTACAAATAAGAGGTTATGATCTGACTACAGGCTTACTATTGTGTTATGGCGTTAATATAAAATGCTGTACACCAACAATAACACTTTTTTTCAAATGCTTTTGTTTTAATTTTCCATCAGAATTAAAATTGTACCTCTTAAGGTAGTAGGGTTGATTGCAAAGTTATTTACTTAATATATTTTTATCTAGTTCAGGACAAAGAGTAGGAGATTATCTACTCTGAAATGTTAAAATATACGATTTACATCAAAATCTAAATCTTACATACTAAAAAACTTTTGCAAAACTTACGACAGCTAGCCTGTCCATACTGCTGGATCAAATTACACGCGGTTGGTACCAAATGAAAGATATTTTCCTGTAGATGTGCAGAATCCCTTTATAAATTGAAATAGGCTCAAAAAAAGCTTGAAAATGAATTTGAAATGTTAAAAAAATTAATATGGGCATTATGGGTTGCTATGTTGGTGACAAAATATAAACAGAAAATCCAAACAAATTCCAATCACATGTTTTATTTACAGTGTAGGGTGAAAATAGAGAAGTCTGTACATTACATATTTTTGGTCGAGTTTTCAACAACTGGAAGATTTCTATTTTACTATATTAAGTATTTTACGGGGTCGTTCGATGAAGGAATTGTCTGTGGCAGTTAGATTAATGTGTATCTAGTATGTGCAATACTAAACTGATATGGGAAGGGAGAGTGAAGTACTAAAATGATATGGGAAGGGAGAGAAAAAGGTCCATGATGTAGGAAGTGGTGAAGGAAGTAGTAAATGCGAGCTGTGCAGAATGTGGGAACCCTTTGTGGCAGTTAGGTTAATGTATCTGCAATACCTTAATGCTATGGGAAGGGAGGAAAACGGGTCAACGACTTTGGAAGTGGTGAAGGAAGTAGTAATGGCAAGCATCGCAGAGTGTGGGAACCATTTGTGGCAGTTGGATTAATGTATCTGCAATACTTAAATGCTATGGGAAGGGAGGGAAACAGATCCACGACGTTGGAAGTGGTAAAGGAAGTAGTAAAGGCAAGCAGTGTGGAGAGTGGGAACCGTCTGTGGCAGTTAGGTTAATGTATCTGCAATACTTAAATGCTATGGGAAGGCAGGAAAACAGGTCCACGACATAGGAAGTGGTGATGGAAGTAGTAAAGGCGAGCAGTGCGGAGTTTGGGAACCTTATGTGGGAACTGTAACTGAGGGATGAGTATAGTTGGTAGCTAATGTGTTAATTTAGTTGGATGGACTGAAAGAAAACATGTTTGTTTTATTAATCAAAATGGAAATTTCAATAAACATCCGGACAAGATGTTAAGGCTATGAGTATAAGATTCAAGCTAGTTTTGTCAATTGATCATATTTATGATCCATTATATTGAGACTGTTACTGTTCTAATATCTGTGGAATAATGCTATCAGCTATATTTATCGATCTACTGCATTCAAAAGTCAAAAGCTGATCTTATTCCTTCGTTTATGTGTCAAATATTGCTTCCATAAGGATTATATTGAAACTTTGAGACCCCGTGGGGCGGATTCCTGAGAGTTTTTTTCAACGCCATATTTGTTGGCACTCACTGATGGTCTTTATCACCAAGCAAAATTTGAAAACGATTGCTTCAGCCGTCTAAGGGGAGTTTGCGTATTACGAAATGGATAAGAGTCGACGTATAAGAGCATCGCTCGCTCCGCTTGATTAAATAAATAATGTTTAGGCAAGAAATTTCATTATTATTTTGAATAGCGTGTTTTAACATTTCATACATTTGTCATACAGAACTGACATTTAACTTCCAGTAGATTTAAAAAAAACCTAAAAATCTAAAATGTGTGACATAACATTACAATAAGCCCATTAGGAAGACATTTTCACATTATTGAGATATGCTATCATTACAATCAAACCGAGGTTATATAATCAATCAAGACTCCTTTCAACATTTTCGGATCATCGACCGTTAGTTTTGTGGTTCCTAAGTTGCTAAACTCGCTTTCTCTCCTGGGGGATATGCTATGCATAGTGTCTTCATTTGTACAACTCTAGTCATCAGTGTTTCATCAGTTTTCAGCCAGCAACCGTTTGTGGTTAGTGGTTTTGTCGCAAAAAAAACTTAAACCTTATCTTTACTAGTTTTTCTCTTTCGATACTAAACAACTCAAAAATACTATAAGCTTAGTAATTGATTAGATTCAGTGTAGATGATTTACTTGATAGTGGCATGAATAAATTTTACAGAATTAAAAAAGTAAACTTCACGACCGTCATTTATGAATTTAAAGTCTGCATTTATATTGACTAAACATCCTTGACTACTTTAACTAAATATGAGAGGCTTTACATTTCTTCTACTACAATAGCTCAGTCTTTACTATGTTTGATACATTCAATACATACAAAAATTGGACACTAACACAAAAAGAAACCAATAAAAAAACCTTTACGTTATTAACTTTCATGTCCTATGATTTGTTAAGTTGTTTCAAGTACCTAAGACCAGGTTACTGAAGAGAAAAGTACAGAAAAGGGCACTAAATTTCACCATGTTCATGAACTAGACCATTCATAAAATTAGCTGATCCAAAAACAAGCAACATGATAACGTTTAGTTTTATTGGCTACATCACCAGCTAAAGTGAATTAATGTTTGTGTTATTAATCTTATACTGTGTCCAATCTTCTGTTTAGTTGTCTATATACTAGTTACTAGTTTACTAGTTTAGTTATCTATTTAGTTTAATAATACACAACACAACTCACATTTTACACCAGACTTTGAATTTGGTACAAATAACTTTAACAGTGTGATTTAAATATTAAAAGAATGATAGAAATCAATTATCTTCACAGTTCATTTTTACATTATTAATACCAATTATATAAAACGTAGTGGTCATTCTATTGTTTAGAATTTAGATTACAGTAATTAATTAATACAATTTACTAATAATAGCAGCAATACAGGGAGGATTCACTATGTTTCAGAGATTTTCCCATTTTAGGGAATAAGTTATTACCGTAGTAGGTCTCATGGTAACTTCTGGATGATTTACTTTTTGGTTTTGAGCTCCCAAGAGGCCAAAAACTTTCTTTGTTCAAATAACAACACATATATATATATATTTGTGTCCATTAGTGTGAAAACTCGAACAAAAATGATCCAATTTTGATTAAATTTGGTACAAACGTGTAAAATTACATTTATTCAAAGGAATTTGCAAACCAGCATGATCAAACTATGGCAACATTGGTTTATGAGGGTTTTGATGGGGTAAAATTTGGTTTTTCTCATATTTGACACTAAAAACATAAATTTTACAATTTCATACCAAACCATTTTGTAGAGCTTTAAAAAAATAAATAATTTAGTATATTGAAGCTTTGTTGTTTGTCTAAAGGTTACGGAGAAAATTCAAAATACTATAAATTTAAAATTCCCATATTATTCCTATGGGAAATTAATAAACTGTTATAGTTTGCTTGATTATGGATATTTGTTAATCAAATATGGAAATTTTGTTTATTTCATAAAGCTGGCTATACTTTAATTGAAAAACACACTTTATTCATTCCTTCCCTGTAGCAGCAAACCTAAGTAGTCATTAAAATTATTGTTATTTAAATAGGAAATATATCTGACAGTTGTTTTAAGGGAATATTTTTGTGAAAATCTAGCCAGGTAAATGGAAATTTGCTTAGTCTGCATGTTTGCTGTGGCAGGGGTATTTTATATATAGCCTACATATATTTATATATATATATATGTGTGTGTGTGTGTGTGTGTGTGTGTGTGTGTGTATGTGAAATGTGTGTGATTTTGATGAAATTTTGTGTAAACCTACATTTATTCAAACCAGTTCGTAAACCAGCATGATCGGACCTGATCGAACTACAGTATAGGAACGGGGTTTTATGGCGGATTTTATTGGGTAAAAATCAGTTATTCTCATTTTGACCCTAAAACATAAAAGTTTACAATTTCTTTCCAAACCATTTTGTAGAGCTTAAAAAAAGAAAGAGATATTTAACCACTTTTGTTATATTTACAAAAAGTGATGCAGAGGCTAACAACATGATGCTTAAAACCCCATCTATTTGGAGCAATGGTTTCAGTCAATTGATATTTCAATATAACAATATAAAAGGTATTGTAATTAGTCTACCTTGACTACTTTCTGTTTTGCCAGTCACTTTGGAACTTTTGTTTTGTCCCAAGACTTCATTAAATCCTTCAAGGACTTCTGTAACAACGCTAAGTTCAAGCTTAGAACTAACAAAGCTTATAACTTTTAAGATTGTTCAAGAGGTTTTTATTTTAAGAAAGCCCTAATTTCTAATTGGTTTCAGCGTTACTCAGAAAGCTTAAAAAAGGTAGTTCCTCATCACTACAGCCATGACAAAGAAAACCCTCACAGGAGTATGGACAAGGTAATAACATAGGTTTTACCAAGTAAAAAATATAGTAAATTTCAATATATTTAAAAAATTGTTTTTATGGACTACATTAGTTATTTTTCCACCAACACAACCACTCTTCAATCATGTGTGTGGAATTACTGCCGGGTACTCTGTATTGTAAACCGAACATTCAAAGATTAAAAGTTGTGTGTAAAAAAGATGGTAACAAACTTGGATTCTTTAGAAACCATCATTTATAGTGTAATAAGTAGACATGTGTTTTCAGGTCGCGCGGGGGCATAAAGTAGAACCCCGCCAACCACGTCTGAGGCCCCAACCAGAGGTTCCATGGCTACAGTGGGTTCACAAGGGGCGCTGGGCTGCTCAAGCGGACCGGGTAGATACAATATTTACAGCTAGTTATCCATTGAGCAAATGATATTTTAAATTAATATATTAGGTACATTGATATTTAAAGCATTTTAAAGTGAGGCCCTGATGAATCTTGCAAAGCTCAACTTTCTTAGAAAGTAACAAGGGTCAAAGATAAAAATACATGCCAAATTTCAGCTCTATACAGGGTGACCAACTCAAGCAGGCCGCAATTGGGATGTCGGAAACGGTAAGAATTAGAAAAAACTTTAAATGGGCTGAAGTAAATAAGTCTTAAAATAGCATCTACATTCAAAAAAACCATAAAATATGTAAAACATATTAATTCTATTATCAAATAAACAGTATCAGCAATCTGACACATACTTTCTCCCATAAGCTTGTCAACAACCTTTATCATGGGTAAGCGGTGGCAGTAACTATGATATTTTGTATAAAAAAATTCACAAAAGTTGCAATAACTTTTGAACCATAATTAATTGTTACAGCAATTGGGGTTTGCACTATTTCTTATAATAATTATATTCTCCGTAACACATTTATTTTGATCAAAACTGGCTTTTTTCCTAAACTTTGATTCTTCTTTATTTTATGGGTTTTTTAATGGGAAAATAACATAAGTTACAATAAGTATTGAACCCTAAGTTTTACGGAAATGGGGTTTGTACCATTTTGTTTATAATTTAAAAGACTATAACATACTAAATTTTGATCAAAATGGTTCGGGCCATTTTTTGGAAAATCCTAATTTTCCTTTATTTCATGGGTTTTTTAGGAATATCACAATTAAAAATCAAAATTTCCCTACATATCAAACTTCATCAAAATCGGACCACAGATGTAGTCTGTAGCTCTGTACACATCCACACACACAGACATCACTTTGAAAACCACTTTTTTGGGTTCAGGGGGGCCCAAAACGGATATATCCACTCAAAACTCAAACTCGAAAATTTTGACAAAAACAATACTTTCTCCATATACTATGTATAGGAGGAGAAATTTAAAATGGCGGCTATTTTCCAAAAGGGCAGCAAACTTGAAAAGTGAAAAACTGTGTATTTTATAGACTTTTTGAAATGTAGATACAATTTAAGACTTACTTCTCACATTTTTGCTCTAAACATACTCGTTTAGGAGCTACACATGATGCAAAATGTACACCGGAAGTAATTTTTTCATAGGCTGTAACTCCTAAACGAGTAGCTTTATAGAAAAAATGTCAAGAATAAAAAGTTTTAGATTTACATGTTCTATCCGAAAACATGATAATATTATAAGGGTGTTTTATAAGAAGTTTCCAAGTTGGCCGCCATATTGGAAAATGGCGGCTGAATTTCAAAAAACCAAATTCGTAGTTTTAACTGCTACAAAAATAAAGGAATGTCCCCTTTTAAAGTTTTCTCTAATTCTTACCGTTTCCGATATCCCAATGTTGGCCTCCTTGAGTTGATCACCCTGTATAATAAATGTAATTACAGTATCATTTATTATCTACCTACTTGAAAAAGAGACTTGTAGAACTGCTAAGCACTATCAAATGACCCACAAAAAACATCAATTTCTCACAAAAAAAACTACAATCAACTGTTTTTCTAATTTAGTTGAGTTACTTTTAGGTCTTGTCTGATCCTGTTAACAGTTCAAGGCTTCAATTTAACAAATAATCTTTCAAAACATAATTTTCAGAATTAAATATTTTCAGAACTCAGAACTACACAAGGTTCGAGCCCGGCTTTTAGAGGAGAAACTAAAACCAAACCAGCTTGTATTCAAACCACACATAAACCCTCAGTTGAAACCTAAACTAAGACCAATAGAAAACACAAGAACAAAACGAGAAGCGGAATATGATGAAATGGAACATAAAGTAAAAGCCAGAGACAAAAGGGATGTAGTAATGCATCAATCATACCCTGAAATAAACCGGCCACCACTAATGGATACCAAAACATCACAGCATACAGAACAGGTATTAACTGTAGCTGAGGTCATTAAATGAACAGACAAGTCTAATCTAACATGTCTAAATGAGTATCATGTCTAGGCCTACTCTTTCAATCTATGCTGAGGCTCTAATAATCCTATTTTGCAGGAGGCTATTTAATAGAATATTTCATCACTAGGGTGTAATGTGACTCTTTTTGACATGAGCTCAAGTTTACTAAATGAGCGAGGGTTGAAAAGATACGTTTTGCCTATATGATGAATTGTATTTTTGTAATTTTGCACCAGTATTTAGAAAAACTCACCATCCTTTTGCTAGTTAAGGTTTAACATTACAAAAATTCTGAGAAAACAACCTCATGATAAGCTCTATTTAACATGAAACTGTAGTAGACTCCTTTTTGTTGGAGTGTTTTTGGGACATATATTGGATGGTTTCGATAATCACTAAACTATACTACAAAACTAACAAGATCCTTTTTTTACTTTTTTGTGACCAGTATAACACAGTGTATATTATAAACAATACAACGGAAAATGAAAGTAGTTCATTTGGCAATAATAATATGTTTTTTTTTTATTAACTCCTAAAGGTTTGGATTATGGTCAAGTTCTGAATTGATTGAAAGAGTCGGAGTGTACTGAATAGAAGGCTTGCTAGAACCTAGTTCTAGTCACAATCATTAGCCCACATATTTCAACTAATATTTCTCATTTAAAATTTTCAGCGAGACATGATTTTGATCTTGTATTCATCTTGTGTGAACAATATTTGTATTTCATGAATTGTACTACTCACGTATTCATTGCTGAACATTAGCCATTATATTATGAATTTCTGTGATGAGTAAATTGATTTGAATTGTCAGTTAAGAAGTAAATGTAAACTAACACATTGAATCCATAGGAAAGTTACAGACTAGAGTTCAATGTTTCAGAACCCGCTGAAAAAACTCAACTTCCATTTTTACAACCCCTCCATTTATTACCCAGAAGCGATTGAAGCGTTAGCAAACTTAAGCAATCCAGTATGTATTTTTTTCAATTCAAGCTTTCATTTAATCAAAATCAACTGAAAAAAAACAAAATATTGATCACTATAAAGCTGGGTTTTCCTAGGCGCGGAATCGGCGAGCGGAGAGAGGAACGCGGAGAGCAGACTCCACTTGTCTTAGGCAATTTAATGTTACTGTTTTCCTAGAAGCGGAGCGGAATGCCATGTTAATTTCAATTCCGCTATCCGCGTTCCTCTCTCTGCTCTCCGCTTCCGCGCTTAGGAAAACCCAGCTTAACTTTCTATATAAAGGGTCATAGTACGTTTCATAGGTTTTACTCTCTTGCAAGCAAAATCCAAACTTCTCTTTCATTATCAGTTATTTTTAGTATAAATTTTGTATTTACATTATGATAAGGAAATGTGCAAAAATTTATTGTTAAACTAATTACATTACTTGTTTTTTGCATGTCTTAGATGGAAACTGAACCGATATTGAACTTTATTACCTATTACTTAAGGTTTAAATTTCCTTATGTACAATGACAATATTCCCACTGTAAAAAGTAATGTAGCTAAAAAATACCAATGTCAAACCGCAATTTGTTCTTACATCCGAAAAATGCAATGTATAACCTAACAAAATCTAATTTCTTGTTTCAATGTATCAGTAAATTTCAACTTAATGTGCAGAGAGTGAGTTCAACCAAAAGTTAAAAAATGTTCGCTAGTTCGCCAAAAACTTAATTAATTAAATATTTCATAAAAAAATAGATATATAAAATTTTTTTTTCTAAGTTTCTCTTAATATTGAACTACTGAAACCTTGTAATATTTTAACTGCATCAAAATGTTAAAAGTACAACAAAAATTTGTTCATTTCAGTTCGGAGGAAGGGTAAAAGAGTCAGAGAAGCGAGATAAAAGGCAGATTCTGTATTTTATAAACCGACCATTCCAACTGATGGCACGTAGCCCGCGGACCACACCTAATCCCTTCATACGAGACACGCACATAGAGGAGTATGACATTATACGACCCGAGGTGGGGGAGAGAGAAGGGATGATCCCGACGATAGAGACGGGCAGTTCCGACCCGGGCAGCTATCCCCTTGTGGTAAGCATCCTAATGAGCTACAAACAAGTTGTGTGTAGATACTGACTAAGCGCCTTAAAAAACTGACATCTTTGCATACTTTATGTACCTTTAGTTATAATAAAAACTTTCTAAGCTTATATTTTTTTAAATGGTCTGCCATGTGAAATACCAGTATATTTTGGTAAAACCACTAACTGATTAACTTTTTTTTTTAATCCTCCAATTTAACTCACGTACTTATGGAAGTATAGTTTTTATACATGTACCTACATGATTTAAATCAGTATTCTAATTGATGTCGGGTGTAAGTTGGAGTACATGCAATTCTTAGAGCTAATTTACTGGTTTAGTCGTCAATAAGCAAAAAAAATAAATTAAAAAGAGTAATGTTAAAATATATTTTAACATTTTACAAAAATTGTTAAGGTTTTAAGAGTTAGCTCTTTTTGGCCACTCATGCAGTAGGCCTACTACTTTTTGGTATTATTTTCTATTTTGTACTTATTATTTTTGTTATCGAATTTACAAAAGTATGCAAATGGTGTCACTTTTGTTGTAGCTGTCACCATAATTAACATAAATTCTTGAATATAGTACATGGAAATTTGGAACAACAGTTACCGACTGAACTGTGCAAATATCTTTGATTGATGATTTCACTATGATTTTTCTCTAGTTGATAATTGAACAACTATAGCTCACAAAAAAATGGAAAATAACAATATATAATCTCTAATTCTCTAATAAATTATTAAGCCTAGTTACAATCAGTGAATCATGGTTGTATGATTCATTATAAATAATTTTTAAAGTTTTGTTAATCAATCCATCTCAAAATCTGTAGAGACCGGGTATCAGTGCTCCATCTAAACTATTTTACAGTCAGCCCGGATATTTTGACTGCATGTCAATCTACTTTCTATGCAGAACATACCACTGATACTGATGGATCATTCAATTTAAAATTTGTTTTACTTTGCAGTTTTTTCATCTCAATATGTACATATCTTATTGTTGAGATGAAAATTAAATATCAAAGGAATTTAAATTCAAAACTTGTCTGGAATTTGCGTTCAAATTTTACAAACATTTGAAGCCTTTTTATGACTTGAAGCACTAATGTACATATATAAGTATTAACAAAAAAAAGAAACAAATGCAAGTAGTTTAACATGCTTCCAATAACAACTGATCACAGGACACTACTAGTTATTGTTGGTCCATTTCATAAAGTGGAACTTTTCAATTTCAGCACAGACTATAGTCCAACAAATGATCATAAATCAAAACAGGTAACCAATCTGGTTTTTTATCAACAGTATTGCAAGTTTGGAAAGTGAATGTAATGTATTCTTTTAAAAACATTACCATTTCTTAAAGAAACCAAAACATAGTTTAATTTAATAAAAATCTAACTTGAAATTTGTAAACAAACTTTTTAGAAATAAATTACAGTGATGAATGATACTGACTAATACTAGTAATAAAAATTGATTGATTACTTCATTAAAACTAATAATTTATGCTAAATATGATTAAACATAACGCCTGATTGGGTACAGTAAAATTATTACGTATATATGGGAAAGCTATACAGAAATTAGTACAAAAAAGAATAATAACTCATAAATTTGTTGTCAAAACTTTCTCCCAGTACACAAAATAATAAACTTGTACTTTGAAATATTTAAATTTTACTTATCCATGAATGTGACATAATTGCCAATATTTTAAACGTTTTAACTCCACACAAATTAATACTGTAGTTATAAATATAAAAAAGAAAAAGAAAACCAACAAAAAATAAATCACTGATAAAGATTGACAAAAATAAAGATAAACAATTTGCTTTTTAAAACTATTTCACTAACCAGAATATCAATAACTTAAAAATCTAAGATACAAAAGCCTTGCACAGGAAGACCATTTAACAAACGATTCTTTTGCTGATTTTTTACAGAACATTCCCCAAGCTCTGTTTCGCTTTTTACAAAATGCCAAAATCCAAATCGAGCAAAGGTTACTAAATAAAAAACCTGATCAAAACACAGTAGTAGAGGACAATCACATACGGGTAAAACGAAAAATGTCCCAGTTCAGACGAGATCGAAAACAAATGACAAGAAAAAAGAAGATTGGGAGGGCAAAGAAAACTAAAGTGAAAAGGCTTCCAGTGAAAGTACGGAAATGGTATGACAAAAGACAAAAAGTTAAGAAGAAAGGAGATGGAACTTATAGGGGAGGGAGGGGACGTAAACCACGACAGCATAAACGGCCAAGACACTACAAACCGCCGATGAACGAAACAAGTGACTATGATTACTACGATAGCAAAGGAAACATAAGAGGAGAGAATCATGAAGGACCTGATGTTGCCGACTACTTGAGTTATGTCTCAGGAGAATATTCAGATACAGAAGAAGCAGAAAGAGCCAATCAGGAGATGGAGAAGGATTATCAGGAGCAACTAAAAAGAAGGAGACTTCGAGAGCATAAGCAAAAACTATCAAACAGCACAACAGATATTACTGAGGAACTCTTTGAAGAACCGTATATTGAATCAAGTGAAAGCAAAAGTAGACAGGAAGTAAAGAAAAAAGACACAAATAAAGAAAAGTATGTGAAAAAGGATAAGATAAGTAATGAAGAGAGTAAGGAGTATGAAGACAGTGACGAACATGAAGAGAGTGAAAAGGCTCAGTCAAAGAAAACAGAATCAAAGAGAAAGGAGAGTGAAAGTGCGGTAGAAAGTACAGAAGAGAGTACAAGTGAGGAAAGCGAAGAAGAGAGTGAGGAAGAAAGAAGCGAAGAAGATACTAGTGAAGCAGAGACAAGTGAAGAAGTAACCAGTGTTGAGGAAAGTACTGAAGAAGAAAGTAGTGAAGAAGAAAGTAGTGAAGACAGCAGCTCTGGTGAAAATGGGAAGAAAAGAAAATTCCCTAGAAAATACAGAAAAAGTCCGAAATGGAAACAAGGAAAAGTAGGAAAATATGAGAGTGATCCAAAAAAGATAAAAACCCAACAAGGCCTAAATAATAAGGGTGATGACAATTTACTAACTATAGCCAAAGAGCAAACTCAGAGCATACAAACAAAGGATGATCACAAGGATGCAAATGTTTTAGCAAAGGAAAATACTCAAAATCAAGATAAAAAACAGATTTTAGCAAATAAAAAGGTATCGGCAAATGTCAGAAAAGCTGCAAGGAAATTCAATTTTTTCTCTTTATCTTCGTATCCAATCATAAGGAATTTCATGACTCCTGGAATCAGCCCTTCAGAAAATGCACATAATAATTACATGAATCCTGGGTATCAACCACTAAACCGTATGTCATCCATGAGATTTGAACCATCCCCAAATATTGCGATACAAAAACTTCATTCTATGACCTTAAAATCTTCTCCAAATGCTGTATCCATGACAAAACCACGCATAGAGTCTAGAGGTGGTGAAAATCTGCACAACTTACAGTCAATAAAACAAGATATTCCTTTGAAATCAGCAGCTAAAAAAAGAACATTTGATTCAATTGCTCAAGAAAAACCTAGGGAAACTCTGACTTTAGTGTCAAAAATAAAAGACGAGAGGAAAAAATGGACATCAATTGGTACTAATAACATGGGAAATATACAATCATTGAAATCTGACCCAGTTGTTTTTAATTCGATTGCAAAGAAAATCCCTGAATTGAAATTTGATGAGGCAAAGACAATACAAGATAATGCTTTTGAAACTGGTTTTACAAACCACTATGTTAAAAGAACCCAGAATCATGGACCTGTTTTGACATCGATAGCAAAAAACATCCCTCCAATAAATATTGACAGTGAGGAAAAACCTGTAAAATTTAAGAGAATGGATTCAATGATGCACGGAAATATGGAAGGAAGTAAAACTGGTCAATCTGGTTGTGACAAAGAGTTGAAAAAAAACAATAGGAATAAAGAGAATTTAAATCAAATAAATTTACAGGAAGATAAAGGTGTGAGGACAGTTGTCAAACGTGAAGTCAGCAAAGAAGGACAAAATGTATCAAGCTATGAGGAGCTGTCATCAATTCCTGATGGTGAAGGAATTTCCATGACAAGCGATGAAATAGAATCAGCTAGTGATAATAAAAAATAAATGTACATATTGCATACATGCTCTATATTGAATTACATTCACAATTCAATAAGGTATATAAGAAATATATACCATTATATTATTGTATTAAAAGTGATAGACATCAAACAACTAGTAAGAAAAATGATTTTATACATTAAATAAATTAAGCATAACAAATAAGATAGGCTATATTGTCATACATTTTTCATGATGCATATTTTTACAAAGTAAATTATATTACAAAAACAATGAAAACTGTATGTTAATAGTTGCAAGCATGATCTGATAATAAAAATAAATAGAATTGCATATAACTTTTAGAAATATTGTTATTTTATTTTAAGCATACTCTACTTCCCACCTCTGTCTAAAGAATTAGCAACAAAGTCTAAAAATTCAAAAAATAAAAAATATTTGTGGGTAAATAAATTAAATATTAAATTAATAACAAAATAAGTGAATCTCCATTACTAACTACTATCTAATTAGAACATTCACACCTTAAGATTACAAAATATAGTTTCCAATTAATAAATCTTAAATGATCTAGGTGTAATTAATTACTAGAACAATTTTTTCTCTTAAATTAAAAACTCTTAATAATCTTACGAAAAATGTAAACTATATCCTAAAGCTACAAGGACAGGGAAATGAAGCAAAAATTTATTCCTTCTTTTTCAGAGTGAAACATCTGACCTAGAATATGAGTCTGATTACACAATATCAATGTCCGATTCAGAGGAGTGGCACAACTACCCTTTAACAACTCCATCAGGACCAAACCCAGGATGGCAACTATCTACCCTAGCAGACATATATCAGAAACAGAGAAAACCCCAAAACCAGGTATTGAAACCAGAGAGAAAAAGTGATATGAAAACAATTCTTCACGTCTGGCCTTTAAATGAAAACAAGCCACACATCCGAGCCAAACGCTCACCAAAAGAGCGGAAACGTAAAATAGGAGCTTACAAAGAAAAAATAAAGCAAAGGAGGAAATTGAAGGACCTGCGGAGAAAAAGACGAATAATTCGAAATAGCAAGGAAGACAAAGCAGTGAAAGAGGTTGTTAAGGATGAAAAAGAAATTGAGAGGCTACTTCAAAAACCAAGAGCATTTCCACGACAGACAGCTTATCAGATGGAAGATACATCAAAAGAAATATTATGGACTAATGGAACTCACAATATAGTGGAGGATAAAGAAGCTACTGTTAAATGGATCAATGAGACACACTATGTCATATACAGAGAACAGGACAATTCTACTGATGAGTGGTATCATAAACATCATGTCCTCCTCTACAATGATGAATGGGAGAACAAAACCAGCGAAGAAAGGCGAAACATGACAATAGGCTTGCAGGAGGAGGAGGTAGAAGAAGTTAAAGAAAAAGATGAGAAAACAAAAGTCAAGACGGCAGTCAAGAAAAAACCAGAGAAAAGGAAAGGTAGAAAGGGTGTTGATAAAAAGGCACCAAAACCGAAGAAAAAATCTAAGAAGTCAAAGAAAATCATGACTGTTAAAAATATACATGAAGCACCAAAGGATCCCAGAAGAGATCCTAGGGAAAAGAAAATAGTTAAAGACACTTCAAGCAGTGAGGAGATTGTAAAAAAGAAAAAGAAGAGGACTAAATTGGAAGATGAAAGTGATCAATCCAAATCTAAAGAGAGGAAAAAGAAGAAAGTTAAAACTGGTAAAACAACTGATGTCGAAGATGATTCTGGAAAAAAGAAAAAGAGAAAAAAAGCTAAATCAGAATCAGATGAGAAAGATGCCTCAGAAAAGAAACTTAAAAAGAAAAAGAAAGAAAAAACAAAGGACTCAACCGAGAAAAAGGCTGATAAAAAAATAAGAAAGAAAGAAAAAACAAAAGACTCTGCAGAAAAAAAGTCTGATAAAAAAACAAAACTTGTGAAAGAAAAGAAAATAGACAAGGAAAAAAAGAAGAAACCCGAAAAAACTAACGATTTGAATGAGGATGAGGGTGTAAAGAAAAAGAAGAAAGACAAAAAGGACAAAGATATAACCGGGGCGAAGGAAGATAAGGATGAGACACGGAGAAAGCGCAGTATTTATCGCTCATCTGAATCTGAAACAGTTGAAATTAAATGGGAGAAAGTTCATAAAAAGAATGACTATGACGGATGGCAGGTTTTTGGGGAGGATGACAAGTCAGAGGTCTACGACGTCAGTTATGAACTCATCGAGACTAAGAACATCACCAAAACACATTGAAATTATTAAATTCCTCACTCGTTATATCAACAGTCTTATAACGTGTTTATCAATTTAAAGTTTGATAATAATGCTTTAACCACTTTTTGTTTTTTTTTTTGTATTTTTAAGTAGATAAATGTTTTGGATCTGGTATTTTTAAATCATAGGGAAAATATTATTTTTTTTAATACCGGAAACAACCTTTATAAATTTTCCTTGACACAATCAAAAAACCATTTTGCCTAATTCAAATAATTGTTATTTTATGAAAAAATAAGAAAATGATCCCTAAGAGACCTCTACATATCAAATACAGATTGAATAAAACTTGAGAAAATAAGAAGTTAAAATAAATCAAAGACAGATTAAATACAACTTGAGATAATAAGAAGTTAAAATTAATAGCTGCTAACTATAAGTTAGGATAACCTGAAAACATAATAAAACTAAATGATGTAAACTGCTTTGATAGCCAACCACCTGGTATTAACTTAATTATAATCATAAAACAAAAACACGATAAATTGCAAAAATACTTAAGTCACTTCTGCATTTAAAACTTGTTAAATAGCTCAATTATTTGGCAAATCTTTTCATATTATAGGCTAAGTAAATAAAATTTTAAAAAAACCCTGTCTACAACGTTATTTAAATTATTTTATTAATTAAAATATTTGTTTACAATTTTCTGGTCTTTTCCAGACTTTCCAAAAAGTTCTCTCAGACTTGACCAAAAAGCTTAATAATCTGAGCAAATTGATTGGGGGACAAGATGGTAATTTGCCATCGGTTTTGACAGAAAAAAGAGAAAAACGTTCTCCAAAAATGAGTAAACTGAAACAGAAACAGAAAATTGAAAAGAAAAAACGCAAAAAGAAGAAACAAAAAGAACTGTCTCCAAGGCAGATAAAGCACATCCGGCGGCAGAAAGAGAAAAAGGAGCGAAGGAAGAGACTGCATGACAAGAAACTAAAGGAGAAACGTAGATTAAGACATAAGAAACTAGGAACAGGACCATACAACAAGACTATAACAGATTACTACGGCATTTACTATGAACCACAGAGCAGCCAGTTGAATGAATCTTTGTACGACTCAATCTATGACACAAGTGAAATAGACAGTGATGCCATATATGAGGAAAGGATGAAAGAGAGATACGATGATTATCCTGAATCTGAATCAGAAGACTCCGATGCCTACTATGACGAACAAATTTATGGGGACACTAAAGAATCTGGTGAAGTGAAGGATAATGATGAAGGTGATGGAGAGGGAAGTAAAGAGACGAAGAAAGGAAACAGTGAGGGTTTAAACAAGAAAGGGTCTGGAAAACCACAGGAGTTTACTGCAAATGAGTCCCATTCAGAGAAAAGGAAGAAAGATACAAAGAAAGGAAATGTAAAAGTGGAAAAGAAGGAATAAATATACTAGTTTTATTAGGGAAGTTAATGGGAGTTAGGCCTGACAAATAATACCATCACATAACTAAAAATGTTCAATCAATTTTAATAAACTCATTTTGTAAATCATAAACAACAATATTGACAGTTTATTTCATAAAAGAAAGTTGTATGTGTTTATTTAGTATTAGTTGTATGCTAGTATATCAGTAGTATGTTTAGCTGATCTATTAAACACTACTGTAAAGTTTTAAATAAGAAATCAACCCCTAGTCTAAGTCTTTCAATTAAAATTCAATTAATCCATTAATGATAATAGCATAATTAAAATATGAAGATTGCTTCTTTAAAAGGGCACTACACAATTCTGATACTGTAAATAAAATAATGACTTACAAGGACATATTACTCCATGGATAATGTTTTCTGACCTAAACCACTTTCGTTATTAGCTGATTAAAACTTGTACTTGTACAATTAATAATGAACTGAAATAAATAAGTTTTTTATATCAGCCTGTTGTTTTAATACCTGTTGTTTTGGTTATGTATATTTATACTTCTATGTATTATCACACAATTAACAAAACCAAATACACCCAATTTTAAAGAGGGTCATTACTGGTTTTTTTCAGAACGAAGAATCGCCTGAATTTTTCAAAATCATATCCCAATTCTATTTAACTGCAAGTGAAGAGTACTGGCCAGATATTCAGCAATTCGCAGACAACATTTTAAGACCACTTTCACAGCTAACAGTAAAAAAGGAGGAATTGATCAATGCCCTTGAGAGAGTTAAAGAAAATCAAAGAGTCAAATTACAACAGGATCCAATAGAAAGGTATAAAACAACATTAAAAGAAAGTGATGGGGCGACTCGAGTCAAACGAAGAGTGAACAAAACGTTGCAAAGGAAACGAGCGAAGAAGAAAAAACAGCGGTTGAGAAGGTTCGAGCGTAAGAGACTCAGAATGCTGACTCACGCAAGACGAGTGCGGCGGCAGCAAAAGGCTAAACAGGCGAGATTGCAGCGTCATTACGCAAGAATGAACATGTCAACGACCGAAACACCAGACCACCTTAGAAATCACACGGCGGCTGGGGATGAAGATATTGAAAACGATACAAGCAGAACTGAAGATAGCGAGAATGATGGTGATGAGGAATACGAGAGTAGCGAATACGAAGATGAAAGTGAAGATTCTAAAACCAGCAAGTCCAGCGATGATAGTCATCACAGTGGGACATCTGAAGTTTCTGATGAAGATGAAGCAGAAGATAGTGAAACCATAAGTAATCCTGACTATGGAAATGATGACTATGAAGATTATGATGAAAGTGACGAAGATTATGAAGATGAGAGCAGTGAGGAGTCAAAGAAGAAGAAAAAGAAGATCAAGTCATCGGGCAAAGGTGTTGGTAAACGAATGCAAACAGTCACTAACAATAAATATAGTGAGAGGAAGAAGCATCAGAGGGCGGATATAAATGCAAACCCTTTAAAAGGAGCAAACCTGGGATTTCCACATAAAGATGATAAAGTAAACTACAAGCACAATCATAAACTCCATGAAAAGGATAGGTTATCAAACGTTAATAGGCATACTTTACGCAGTGATTTAACACAAATTAATAAGCAAAATTTTAGGGGAAACAACCTGATACACAATTAAAAACAAGAGAGACTTCATGAAATATTAAAAATGAAAAAATGTTATCATGGCTACAAAAGAACAAACAATTAATAAAAAATTGTGTTTAAAACCTTAAAAAATAGGACCCAATTTTATATTGAAATTCTATATAATAAAAATGGACTGTATTGAACTTACATATCCTACAACTCATTTATGATTGTTTCTAAACTTATTGTTGTTCCTAAAATTAAGCTTATTGATGTTAAAGTGACGGATGTGGTACTATTTTTAATTCCGGGTGATTTGGTTTTGTTACTTTTTTTATAAAAAAAAATCTTTAACTCCTCCATATCATCAAAAAATAATGCTCAAGTTACATATTTTGAAACCCTTTCCAAGCAGCTAAAAATCAACAGTTGGTGTTTAAGTAAAAAGATTTAAAAGAGTTTATTTAAGTTTCAGTTTTAAACCCATCATTCAAGTAGGTCTATATTCTACAATAACAAACTGCACACTAAGCAAATTTATAGTTCACATATTGAATTTTGGTACATTATCATAGCAACTTTTTAAAGTATATTTTATAGTATTTGAAAAAATTTCTGTAATATCACTATATTACAGAAATTATTTCACATACAATACCAAAACCATTAAGCTATATAAGCTATTTTTTGTATCTATTTCAAATCATAAAACTAGCCGACCCGTGCGAAGCATTCACACTGAAACCTTCTCAAATCCCACTTATTGAAGTAGGTACACAACATACAGTTAATACTGCGTAGTAAGTGCATCGTAGATTTAAGAATGGGCCCTTATTTCAGGAATAGATGTGGGTTTACATTTTAGATAATTAACCTTTTCAAAATATAATGTTAAGATATTTACGTTTTTACATGTTTACAGGACATCTTTGAACACTGTGTTTGAAGTAATAATATGACCATATTCAATTGTCGTGTTGATGGCTTTGTTTTTACACAGACATAGCTTTCACTGAAAAAGCAAACCCTTGACAAAGCCAAAAAAAACTGAATGTGTAAAAAACTGTGTCTGGTACGTACAATCCTTCCTTGGTAATCGTCTGTCCTTGTACATTATTTAAAGTCATGGCAAAGGTAACTTTTACAGGTAATTCCTTCTTAGTCAGTTTGAAAGGAGTACGTACTATTGCCTAATAACACTGTTTGACCAGAGTCAGCCATCTTTGCATTGATAGTGTAGGTGCCCAAGTGAGCTACAACCAATCTTGGACCCTGCTTAGGTTTCTCATCAACATGATAATAGAGTTCTTTTTAGTATGGATTTATGAATAGACGTACCCAAAGGGCTTAATGAGTTAAAATACTCTAATGGATACAACACAGTGTTTTACGTCCCTTGGTAAAGAACCAAATCAAAACCGATATAAACCGTTACCTATCAGTAACAAATTTGACTCAACAAACCATTCATTGAAACGTGTGATAAAGAATAGATAAGAGGTGATGAATTAAGGCTATGTTGTAAATAAAGAACTAAAATACCCCCGCCGCAGCGAACCTGACTAAGCGAATTTCCATTTGTCTGAATTTATTTTCAATTAAATATATTAAAATAAGATTAAGTCTAACCAGGCTGCTTCAAGGAAACTAATAAAGTGTGTTTTTTAATAAAATGTTTATAGATTAGTATAAAGTAAATAAATTTGCCAAGTTTTGTCAAAATATATCCATAGACAAGCAAACCTCACCATTTTACAATATTCTCCATAAGAATAACATAGGAATTTAAAATTTACAATTTTTTAAATTTTCTCCCTTACTAACAACTGTAAAAAACACGTTGATACACCAAATGATTTTTCTTTTTGCTCTTTAAAAAAGTTTAGAGAGAAATTGGGAAATGTTATGTTTATTATTATTATATATGTATATATATATATATATATATATATATATATATGAGTGAAAAATTCTTGGCGCGTAATGCAGCGAAAGTACAAGTACGGGGTCACGCGAAGGGCCGAGGTTTTGTTTGGGTTCGGTGCCGGGATGTCACTTACTTTAGTGTCTACCTCACTCCCAACGAGGCCATCCGTGAATTTCGTGAGAAGATAGACCGCCTGGAAGAGAGCGTGCGCAATACCACAGGAGACGTCGTCGTGGGTGGGGATTTTAAGCTAGGCCTGTCGAGTGGGGAATGACCCTCACCAATTCCCGGGGCAAGTACATTCTGGACTTTGCTGCCAGAGCCGGACTCGTTGTCGTCAACGAGGGAAACACGCCAACTTTCCGGCGCCCTGGGATGCGGGGAACGATCCCAGACATAACCCTTGCATCTGAATCCCTTTTGCCAAGGATCAGGGCCTGGAGAGTCCTGGAGGATTACACAGGCAGTGACCACCAGTACATTATTTTTGATGTCCTGGATGGTCATCAGAGACAAGTAGCCGCGTTTCGTCAAGTGCCCGTTCGATGGAATATTAAAAAATTGGACGTAGCACAATTCAATGAAGCCATCTTACGAGGGACACCAGTGGTTCCCCCCGCAACTAGCGTGGTTCACGCAGAGGCGTTAGTTACATCCATGATGGGACTGATCGTCTTGGCTTGCTATGAGTCTATGCCTCGCAGGAGATCCCGGTACAATAAGCGACCTGTGTACTGGTGGACTGCCGAGATTGCGGAATTGCGTCGGTCAGCATTGAGAGCCAGAAGACTTGCTACCAGGGCCAGAGAACCTGTAGACAGACGTCGTAACTCGGATGCTTACAGAGTGGCTAGGAGGTCTCTTCGTCGAGCCATCAACCGGAGTAAACGCAGTTGCTGGGAGACATTAAGGGACGATATCGATTCCAATCCGTGGGGCCTGGGTTACAAACTTGTAACCAAGAAACTTTGCACCCACTCTCCACCTTCTGTCATGGATGGGGCCACTATGGAGAGGATAGTCGAGTCCCTTTTCCCGGCTCACACGTTGCGCCCACTGCAGGATTTTGGAAGGGTGGATGACGTACCACTTTTCAGTCTTGGAGAGGTGGAGGCGGCCGTCCTATCCCTGAAGAACAATAAGGCTCCTGGACCCGATGGGGTACCCGGCGAAGTCCTCAAAAAGGTTTTGACTACTAACCCCTTGATCCTTTTGCGCATGTACAACGCCTGCCTAGTCGAAGGAGTTTTCCCCTCGTGCTGGAAAACAGCTAGGCTTGTGCTTGTTGGGAAGGGGAAGGGAGACCCAGACCTGCCATCCTCTTACAGACCTCTGTGTGTATGTTGGATACGGCTGGCAAAGTCCTCGAGAAGTTGATCCGTTCCCGACTGAATTCAGCCGTGGTCGCTGAGGGGGACCTGTCCCCTTGCCAGTATGGATTCAGGATGGGGCGATCTACGGTTGACGCTGTTGAGGAGGTGAAGCAAGCCGTGATGAGAGCTGAGGATTTTAACCACTACTCTCGTAGGGTTGTGCTGCTCGTAACTCTCGATGTGCAAAACACATTTAATTCCGCGAGGTGGTGCGATATGCTGGATGCTCTGGAGAACACCTTCCACATCCCAGCATACCTCATGCGTATCATAGAGGATTATCTCCGGTTCCGCCTCCTTATGTATGACACTACAGAGGGCCCACGGACGATGAGTGTCACTTCCGGTGCTGCCCAAGGTTCCATACTCGGCCCAGACCTCTGGAATGTTGCGTATGACAGCCTTCTGAGGTCTGAAATGCCTGAGGAAACTGTTTTGGTTGGGTACGCCGACAACGTTGCAGTTTTGATAGCTGCACGTAGCGTTGAGCTGGCTCAGCTAAAGCTGAACCGAGTTATGCGTACTATAAACGCATGGATGACAGACCACGGTCTCTCGCTTGCTTTGAGCAAAACTGAGATCGTGATATTAACAAAAAAACCGATTGACACCATCGTGCCGTTGAGGGTAGGGGCCGTCGAAGTCCAGACCGTTCGTTCTGCCAAGTACCTTGGGATTATGGTGGACAGCAAGCTTAGCTGGCGGGATCAGATTTTCCGTACGGCGTACAAGGACTATAGGGTGGTCTCCTCTCTTAGCCGGTTGATGGCCAATGTCGGAGGGCCTCGGTCCAGCCGTAGAAGGCTGTTAATGTCTTCTGTCCAGTCCGTACTCTTGTACGGTGCTGAGGTGTGGTAAGGAGGTATATAGGATGCGGCTCGCCCGAGTGCAGCGTCAGGCAGCACTAAGAGTTGCATCCGCCTACCGAACAGTGTCCGAACCCGCCGTCCTGGTGGTTGCTGGAGTCATCCCCGTCAAACTTTTTGCAGCGGAGAGAAAGGCAATTTATTAGGACCAGGCACGAACAGAGGAACGCACCCGCACCTACCAACTGTGGCAGGAGAGCTGGGAACAGGAGACTCGGGGACACTGGACCAGGCGACTGATACAGCAAGTACAACCTTGGGTTAATCGGTGGTGCGGAGAGGTGGACTTCTACCTCACCCAATTTCAGACGGGTCACGGCTTTTGATTGTATATACTGCCCAGGCATTCCCGATGACGTGGAACATACCTTTTTCCACTGCCAGCGTTGGGAAAGGCCCCGCCTGGAGGCTCACTAGTAAGTAGGACTGTTGTCAGTGGAAACGGTCATACCGATGATGATGGAGGGTGAGGACAATTGGACCTGTGTGTCACATTACATCCAGGGTATTCTCCGCGCCAAGAAGCTTGACCTTGACCGGGATGTGGTGTAGGTCATGAAGTATCAAAATGCCAAAAACCCCTGCGAGCCCTGAGGGCTTAGGTCACATGTTGGCCTGACTTGAAGTAATGTGACAAACAATTCCAAGTCTGTGTCCAACAGAGTAGAGGGGGTTTTTTAGTGAGTAGTCTGTGATAGATTCAGTAGTCTCACACAACAGGCTGGCTACAGTTTGGCCAAAGTTTCTGTGCGCGCGACCAGATCTGGTTGAGTCTAGGCGAGGGGGTTGGCGGGGGTACTTTTGTGAAAACATTTGTGTCTTGCTACTCACTCGCCACTACCCCTAGCACTGATAATAGCCGGTACCCGTATTTTTTAGTTTGGCTAGTAGCAACCCGTCCACGCGCACAGAAGTTTTGACCGAACTGTACCTGTGTGCGTAAAAGCATTTTCCCTCCTCTCCCCTAAAAAAAAAAAAGACGGGGGAAACATGTTACACACATTTATAAGGTTTTAAATAGGTTCTAGGTATTTTTTTCCTATTTTTTAAGTCTCAAAACTCACGACCAAGACGTGTCCCTAGGGTACATTTTCCAACTTTCACGCTGTTTTTAGACTAATTATTCATGCCGAAATATATAAAGCCATATTTTTATGTCATCAATAGTTATTAAACTTACAAAAAAGGAGCATATTATCATTTTATTGTCATTGCAAACTGACTACCATGACAAAATAAGTCTGTCCCTCAATTTGGCGTCACGACCATTTGGGAAAAATTTGTAACTTTGGAGCACGACAGTGGCAAGCCTGCCGTCGATTGCGTCAGTTTGTTTTAGAGACTAGTTTGGTACGTCAAGTTTGTTGTGCCCGTCGTTTTCTGTTGAAAGAAGTAGTTACAAGATCAATAAAGGTAAGTTTGTGTTTTTTGTAATTTTGCTGTGTCCATGACCGTACGTAGTCATTTAATGAAGTAGACGTGGTGTTAATTTTTGTTGATATGATATTTCAATTGCTACATTAACCTAGAAGTCCACTTTGTATCCTCTAACATGAGGTGCAGGGCTGCCGCCAGAACAGAGCCAAATAACACGTAATGTCACGACCAAAGTTTCACGACCATCGCAGGTTTTTTCATGACCAATCCAGCCTTATGGATTATACTGTGTTTGGTTGTGACAATAACTTAAATATTATTTTAAATTGAACATTTTAGTTCAATTGAAACAAATAATTTTATTATAACTAACAGTATAATTGAAGGATTGTTTAGAAAGATTTAGATTATTCCAGACAATTCACGACCGTACCGCTTGTCCCTGACCATCACGTTTATGATTTCTATCATAAAAATTTCAAAAATTAAAATATCATCATATTTCAATGTTTTATACACAAAAGAAGCACACCTCAATAAAAACATAACGATTTTTCGGGTCTGAGATAAGTTTTTTCGGAGTTATACAAACTTTTTATTTTTTACAAAGATTTTATTGGCTTTTTTTCAATTTTATTTTAGTTTTTTTTATTTTTTCTAGAAAGACCAAATATACCAAAAGCTCAGTGAGCTGTTTATTGTATAATGGCCATAATAGTAAATTAATTTATAGCAAAACATAGTAATACAAATAATACTAACTATTTTTTACATGTCCGTGATGGTCGTGACAAAATTTTGTGTTTTCCTATCAAAGATGCCCTATTAATACAAAATCAACAAAGATATTGCCTTACCATGGACAATTTATGAAACTTCAAATGTCAATGAAATAAAAAATAAAAAAAGTTTCAAAAATCGGAACAAACAATTTTAAAAGTGCTTTTCCTAAAAACGTACGTTTTTAAATTTTCACTCATATACATAAATACAAATTTGAATGGTGTTTTTGGCCTCTGGGGACATTAAAATGAAAAAGTAAATCGTTCCCGAGCCTATGTCTTACCTATGGTAATAGCTACTTCCCTATAGGGAAATTCGCTAAAAGCTAAGGAATCCAAGCGGTACTTACTTTTGAGTTGTTCTTGTTTAGACTTCTTTAAAGTAAAATCTTACTTCTAATTCTTATAATCTTATTTCATCTTCAGGGTTATTTATTAAGTAACTTCTTGATCAGCATCGTACGTGTTATTAAATTACCTGAAAGCAAAAAAATAAGTCAAATAACACTTATAATAATATATTTACACTTATACTGTTTATTCACAGGACGGTAAATACATATAAAAGATGGTAACTGGTGCTCGATTTCGATTGGACACTCCAATCATCATCAGAACCAATAGGCAAATATAGATAACTAGCTGTACCCAGGGCCCAGTTTAACTTCATAAGTATTCGCATGGCTCATTCGCGTCCTGGTGAAGTTCGTTCGCTACGCTCACTCACCTTTAGGTTGGAGCTCGTTCGCTGCGCTCACTTGCCTTCAGGTTAGCTCGTTCGCTACGCTAACTCCCCTCCAGGTTGAAGTTCGTTCGTTACGCTCCCTCACCTTTTGGTTGGAAATTAGCTGTTGTCATAAATTAAAAAACAAATAATAGTGCTGCACCCTGTTGGTAATCCTTGTAACTTTGATGCTATTGAACATCATAGAACAGAACCAACTTGTTTAATTGAAACAGCTGTTAAGATTCATTAATTCCTTTTAAATATGAAAAATCATAAGGTTAACATGAAGAACTACAGAGCCACTGGGGCGGAGCCCGAAAGGATTTTTGAGATAAGAATATGCTTTAATGTTAATCGGGAATGTGAGCTATCATCATGCCAAATTTCAGCCCAATCCGTCCAGTAGTTTATGCGTGATTGAGCAACACACACACACACACAAACACACACACAAACTCACAAACTTTCAGATTTATAATATTAGTAAGATAGATAATAGATAAGATAATTGATTCACCTATTGGGTCTGATGATGATCGGAGTGTCCAATCGAAATCGATCACCAATTACCATCTTCTATATGTATTCAACGTCTTGTGAGTAGATATATTACTATACAGTAAGTGTTATTTGACTATTTTTTGTGCTTTCAGGTTATTTATCGTAGAAAGCACAAACTAAGTTTGTTAGTCGTCATGGATGAAGTAAAAACAAAACACTTGGATTTAAGAATAAATATTAGTTTGTTTTGATTAATTTAATTCACATGTTTCAGCTGATCGAATAACGTAAATAAACATTTCAAGTTTAAATTACTTACAAAATTATATAATAGATCGTTTTTATGAGAAAAACTACTGAAAAATTAGTGATTTGTATACTTCCCTAGCGTAGGTAGTGGGTTAAAAAAAGCTTTAAAATCATACCTCATTTATGAAAATTGGTGAAGAATTAAGGAAGTTATGGCATGCCGACAAAAAAAGCATTTTAGAATACAGTATGTGTAGATGAGAGATTAGGACATAATAGATTGAATTTTTAATGTTAAGAGAGAGAATCATTACTAGAGTAAAAATAACTTAAAACAATTTAACTGTTTTGAGTTGCTATAGCATAAAATCAGGTTAAAATGGTAAAACCCATATATATTTTTAATCGGTAAAATATGTTTTGGCAAATGACAACAAGGTAAACCTATGAATCAATTTAAGTTGATTCATTCAACTTAGATGAAGGTGTGATAACAATAGTTTGGGGTTATCACAATAGATAATAGATTTAAACTTGGTGGTATGATATAGTTCTCTGCTGTTCACTAGAGATAACTGTTCAAATTTGTTAAGTGAAAGAACCTTTTCGAGATTTAACCACCACAAAATGGAGGAAGAAAAAGGTAAATGAATAATGCTTAGGTAGTTTATTAATCCATATAAAATGCTAATTAACATAATATATTTATTCCTGTTGTTTGTTTTGTGCCAGAAGTAAAGAGAATTTATATATACTAATAGGAATACGTAAGCTAGAAAACATTAATTTCTTGGTTGTCTATGACCTTTGTTCAATGATAGATATTTCAATAATAGATATAATTATGAATTTCTATTGTTCTTGTATATACCAACTTCTTAAGCCAAACAAGTACAATTAATACACAGAACACTATAGAGCATATTTATGTCACATCAACAATCACTGTAAGAAAGACAAGTAAGAACTGTGCGGTAATTGCACATTTTAAAAGGGTTCTAAGCTTGTACCCTGCATAACGAATAATGTGATAAGTTACTCTTTTTTTTCATTTTAAAAATTACTTCCTAGATGGAAATATTTAAAACGAAAAATATCATGATATGAAAAATATAGGCTAATACGCTAATTTTTGTTTTAGACAGTTATTAAATAAATAAACTACTAACATACTATAGGTATTCAAATTATGCTGTTTAAGTAGACTTATGGCCAAAAGATTTACCTACCTCATTTAGGTTACAATTATGAGTAAATGTGGCCTTTATAAAATCAATTTTCATCAACTGTTTTGTCTATTGTTTACAATCTGACTGAGGTAAAAAATCACCTAACTTAAAGGTAACCAACTGTTAATTTACAATAATTTTATTCACATTTAACCCGTTAATAAGATAGTTTTTCAGCAATATTGGATCTTTGAAAGTGCCTTCTGTAAACTTCAATGGCTAGGGGGGAGAAGCCCTAAAGGAACATACCTTTTTAATTACAATTCCTCCCTATGCTAGGTCATAAGCTTTATATAATGACATCATAATCGGAAAAGTTGGTTAAGTAGGAGGGGTGATATAGTGATGTTATAAACAGGGCTGATTTACCAAATATGAACGGTAGGCACGTGCCTAGGCGGTGAGGCAATTAGCTTTTTGGGGGGGCACCAAAAAAATGGAAAATTAAAAAAAAATGGTGGCTGTATTTTCATACGATTGCGGTAAACTAATAATCCCTCGCGGCTGTGTAGACATCGAAACCGTCTCCCGCAATTGCAGCAAGATGTTAATTATTTCCTGCGGTTGTATACATCAACATCGCCCGTCTCCCGTGATCGCGGAAAAATTCTGGCTATTTCCGGCAGACATGTGGACATAATTATCGTCTACCTTGATCGCGGCAATATATGAACACATCCCGCGGTCATCACCGTCTACCGCGATTGAGGCAAAATTCTAATCTTTTCCCGGGGTCGTGTGGACATTATCATCGTCTTGTGTGATCACTTTAAAATTCTGATAATCCCTCACAGCCGTGAAGCATCATCGCCTCCTGCGGTCGAGTGGCATAGTAATCCTCTCCCGCCATTGCGGCAAATGGTAATCATCTCCCGCGGTCATTTGGAGATCATCATCGTCTTCCGCGAATTAGGCAAAACTTTGATCTTTTCCGTAGTCGAGTGGAAATTGTCATAGTCTTACACAATTGTGGTAAAGTTCTGATCATCCCTCGCAGCCGTGTAGACATAATTAATTATTGTAACTCCCGCGATCTTGTAGATATCGTAATAGTCTCCCAAGGTCGTGAAGACATCTTAATAGTCTCCCGCGATTATGGCAAAATCTTAATAAAATCCCGCAGTATGTGGATATCATCATCGTCTCCGGCAAAATTCTGACTGTTTCCCGCGGTTGTGTAGACATCATCGTCGTCTTCTGTGATTGCGGCAATATTCTGATCATCCTTTGCTGTTGGGTAGATCTCATTATCATACTGCGCGATCGCGGTAAAATCATGATTATATCCCGCGGTCGTTTAGACATTATCATCGTCTCATGCGACTCGGCAAAGATCTGATCATCCCTCGCGTGGAGATATATTATCGTTTCCCGCAGTACGGAAACGTCACTGCTGTCATGCTTACTTCAGATTCCAATAGCTAAAGCGAGACTTAGATTATAAAATACGCACTATAGTGGTGTCCCCATCTTAAATAATTGAATTGAATTCATTAGGTATATATATCAATTATTGTGTTTAACAGTGTACAACCAAATGCCTAAACTTGTGTTTAAGACTTATGGTGTGAACACGGCTTTGGACATGAAACATTTAAAGGGTCACAATCTTTAAATAAATAGATGATATAAAACTTTACTTTTAAAGAAAGTTTAGGTGACAAGCTTAAATTATGAATATTTGAGACAAATTACTGTATTCTACTTTAAGTAATATTTTTATTCAGATTAGAAAGATTTCTTTAGCCTAGATATTAACGTCAGGCTTTCCCAAACAGTTTGTCGAACATTAAATCCTATTCTCAATTATTGAGTTTTGTAAAAATTGAGATAGGTCTAAAGTAGGCTAATTAAAAGTGTAAGTAAACCAAGCATCTGCAGCTATAGTTCCTCATTTGTATATTCCCATATCCTCTCATCACCTTCTACGAATATTTTTGGTTGGACTTAGGAAGTTATACTTCATTTGGTTAGGCTTCAGGCTTCAAGTTAGGCTATATTTCATTTGTTCAATCTTTTACTTGTTCTGCCCTTTGCTTGGTTCAATCTAAAATTAAGGTCTAATTTCCTTAGACTCTATTTTGTTTCATCACAGCCTGGCCGGGCATCTGCTTTGTCATCAAGTTTATTTAAACAAGCTTTCGTTCAAATGTAATCAACGTTGTCCACAGGTACCGGTACCTAAGTAGGTAAATTTACGTAGGTAATATTTACAGAATTTGACATAGGCCAGGCCTATACGCCAATGGGGAAATTTAACTGTGGCCATGAGGAAGGGAAGAAAATTTGATTATAAAACCTGTGTTGAGACGTACATACACAGTTTATTGATCAATAGATATTAATTTCAAATACTTAACTGAGACATACTTAATTTTACAAAAACCTTTTGCACATATCTGTGCTCCTACAGCTGCACCCTGACTGTGGGGAGGGAAAGATGCTGCATTATGACCTTGAGTTCCCATTTAACACCCTTCTCCCTCTTCTAACCCAACAGACAGTGACTGTACCACACTTCTTGGTTTGGCATTGGCTGTTATACATGTCACAAATAATGCCAACACCTCTTGTCAGCAGAGCAAACAGGACACATTACACCATGTCACGACCAAACCTTTGAATGTGATGTGGCAAAATGAACGTATCAAATACCGGTAATTGTTAACACTCAACATAAACCCAATTAAGTTACAAGATAAGACTTTTTAGGCGTCAGTAACTTAGTCCAAATTGTGGCAAATTTAAATTTTTTAAAGCTTACATGTTTCGTTGCAATGCAACATCTTCAGAGCGTGCAACACCAATAGAAACATAACAATAACCCATTTATTAAAGGCTTAGGTAGCCAACTGAGAACATTATGATAAACAAAATTATGTTTGTTTAAGTACTACAGGTACTAAGTTACCAGACTATACACAGAGGTACTACACTGCATAATAAATACTTACAAGTTCGAAAGTGACAGCCAGCTACTCCCTGCCCTGAAGAAATAATAACCATAATAATAATGTATGACTATCAATCTATGATATCGGTCTTCAAACTTAACAAACTAGCAAAATTTTTAGTTTAAGTTTAATCTAAAATCAAAACAAAAATAACCACATAGGACTAGAAAATACGTAATCAGCTGATGCTATAAAGAAAGGTATTGGTATTAATCCTATCGTCTGTATAATTCACCTACCAATCAGCAATCACAATTCACAAAATTAAAGTTTAGTTTGAACCTTGAACAGTGGTTTGGACTTTGAACTTATTTTGAATTCGGCAACGGGTGTCCAACAGTAAAAAATAAGATGGTTATGGTCTTACGCTTTTTAAAGTGAATATAAAATCCTTATATAAAACTCAAGTGTTTAAAGTTTACGAGTTTTAGTTGATTCGTAATATTTAATTTTAAACCATGATCGCAAGCTTGCAAATATATTTTTGTCGTGATAATCGGTGCATTATAAACCGTGCATCAAAACATTATAAGCTAAACATTGCTCAAAGTTATGATTTGTACTAAAAGAAGCATGGACTCTCTTAAATTTAATCACTATATTTGAGTTCTGTTTATTAAATTAGTGTCTATACAGTATTGTTCATACAGTAACATATTTCATTTGTATTAAACACTAGCTGGCCCGACAGACGTCGTCCTGTCCTAATGTGGTTTTGATGTCAAATGCTCGTTCATTTTCAAGATGAGCTCGTTCGTAAGGCTCAATCATGTCCTGGTTGAAGTTCGTTCGCTACGCTCGCTCACCTTTTGGTTGCAAATTAGCTATTGTCATAAATTTAAAAAGAATAATAGTGCTGCACCCTGTTGGCAAATCTATTAACTTTTTAATGCTATTGAACATCACAGAATCAAATTGTTTAGTTGAACATGGTTGAACGTTAAACATTGAACCATAGCCAAATAGAATTTTTCCTATTTGTCTTTGGTTGAACCAGCTGTTAAGATTCTTTAATTCCATTTAAATATGAGTACTCATAAGGTTAACATGGGAAACTCCAGAGCCACTGGGCATAGGCGGATCTAGACCCCAAAATGTGGGGGGCTAAGTCTGGATGCCGGGGGGTCTGGGGGGTATGGAATACCCTTCAGGGCGAAGGGGGACCGGGGGTGGTCCCCCGAAAATTTGTGAAAAATATCAGCTCCAAAGACGTTTAGGCTATCTGGGAATCAACATTAAATGAATTACGGATTCAGTGAACATGGTGAACATACTTGAAGGGCCTTGTCTAACTAGCCAATTTGGATTTTTTGGATGATGAAAATCTTCTACGACCAAGTAGACATCATCATTAACTGCCTCGAACGTCATCGTCGCCGTTCGCGATCGTGGCAAAATTATGATCATTTCCCGCGTCCGCGTAGACATTATCATTGACTCTCGCGGCCACGGAAACGTCACCGGTGTCGTCTGCGATGATCGCGGCAAATTTATGATCATTTCCCGCGGCCGTGTAGACATCATCATTGACTCCCGCGGCCATTAAAACGTAATCGGCGTCCTCTGCGATGATCGCGGCAAAATTATGATCATTTCCCGCGGCCGTGTAGACATCATCATTGAATCCCGCAGCCACGGAAACGTCATCTGGATTCGTTTGCGATGATCACGGAAAAATCATGAAAATACCCGACTTTCATATCAAAATAAAGACTAAATCCCGACTTTTCCAGACCGATTTGAAATTCAATACTAATTCCCTCCTTGCCAGTTTTTTCCAGACTACTAGACACCATAAAAATAATAAATTTTATTTACAAATATCAAACTTTGAGGTTGCTATTATTTTTTTTATTAATTTTCCTAACTTAACCAATAAGAATGTGAATCCTCATATCTGGGGGAGCTTAGCTCCCCCATGCCCCCCCCCCTTCTGCCACCACTGCTACTGGGGTGGAGCCCTTTTAACGGATCTGCACCAAACCACAGAAAACATACTACTATATAAGTAGTGTGTTTTCCTTGACCAAACTTCACACAAACCATCCTTGAATAATGCTTAATAATGCCTGAAAGTTTCATTACAATCTGTCGAGCGGTTTCGGAGTCCATAAAGGACAAACAAACATACATACATTGAATTTAATATATATAGATACAGGGAGGAAATGAAGAGTGTTTGACAGAAATTCAAATGAAAATTACGAAAATATGTTTGAAAAATTACGTTAAAAGGTTAAACAAAAAAAAACTAATTTGAGATAAATGTTAGACCAAAACATCTACTGTGTTTTCAAAGATAGAACAACTTTCACAAACTAAACCTTTGAATACTGAAAGATTCATACTGTATCCATAAGTCAACGGCCAAACTTTCTACCAAATTAACGCCGTACAACTTTTTGTCTATGGTGCAACACATGAATGTTCAAAAATGTATCAAAAATGTTGGTAAAAAGTAACGGAAAACAACATGATTTTCCTCTATGCGTTATGTGAAACTTGGGCTATAAGGGTTAATCGTCCGTAATCAATGGTATGTTTGGAGGCCTTGTGAGAATTTATGCCTTCTAAGGTTGGCTATATGAGCTGCTTTCGTTTCAGACCCCATATTTCTCTTCCTCAATCCTCATCCGTTCTTGAACTTCAAGTTTTACTTCTTAAAAGTTTTAAATTAGGTTAGGTCAGGAACCAAAACCAAGTTTAATCGATAGGCCTACTCCAAAAACAATAATTGTGTGTTGAATTTACTTGAAAATCTATTGTGATCTATAGTTCTATTTACTAGATATAACAACGAAAGTAATACCAATATAATTTCATTGACTATAATACCCACATTATACCATGACATTAAGTCTTAGGCCTACTATTTTCTAACCTCTATCTAATCTAAAAATTTTTATCTGCATGAGTTTACTCTGGTAAGTAAATATTGATGAGTCAAGTAAAACAACCTGATTACTAAGCTACTAAGCTTAATTTTAGTATGTTTAGTAGAATTACACAGTACAGTATTAAGTTAATACTTAACTTACTTGGTAATGGATTGGGATGTACAACTATATTCTAAAAACTTGGATATAGCCTAACTTGAAAAATAGCCTTCTTGGCTCCATAGAAACCAAAATGGATTGTTGATCTATTGGGATGAGCATTGATAGGTCAACCATCGATGGTATCGACGTCAACCATCAATGTACCGATAACATCGTTCCGAAAACATCAATGTTATTTTTTTCAGTTTTTTGTCTGCTCTCTGTGGGTACTTTCCAGTAATGGAAAATATCGATATCTCAATACTTGGCAAAAAACATCGAAGTTTAAAAAACATCCTACCATCAATGTAACTTAAAATTATCAAACCTTGATGTTTTCTCATCCCTATTGTTCTTAAGCTAATCCATCTTAGCAATATTTAAAATTGAAGTTTATTCCATTCAAAAATTATAGGCCTTAACTTAATACACATTTTAGTGAATTTCCCATAATATAGGGAATAAGCTTTTACCGTAGGTCTCATGTTAAGACCTAGACCCGGGACCGATTTACATTTTTGTTTTGAGGTCCCCAGAGGCAAAAAAAAAACCTCCGTTCAAATTCATATCTTATATAGGCCCATTTAAAAAAATTGGTTTTTCTTTTCCGAGTTTGTTTGGCTCTTCTACCCGACCGATCTTCATGATTGAGGTCTCAAATTGAAGGTATGCACGCACAGATTTGCCATCAAGCATCGGCATATAATTATCTATAATCTCACACGGCTTATACATATACGAAATTTGCTTCCCATGTATTTCTTATGGGAGTCAAATTTGGTTTCTCTTTGCCGAGTTCGTTTGGCTCTTCTACCCGACAGATTATCATGATTGAGGTCTTAAATTGAAGGTATATACGCACAGATTTGCCATCAAGCATCGCCATATATTTATCTATAATCCCACTCGGCTTATACGTAATTGAAATTTGATCCTCATGTATTTCTAATGGGAGTTAAATTTGGTTGTTATTTTCCGAGTTCGTTTGGCTCTTCTACCTGATACATTTTCATTATTGAGGTCTCAAATTTAAGTCTTGCACGCAAAGATTTCACATCAAGCATATAGGCCTACTTACTTACTTACTGTATTACTCGAGTAAAAAAATAGTTTGATTATTTTCGAACTCTAAAATCAATTTAAGATGTTTTTGACCAGTTATAATTATATAATCCTATATAATTTGGTCTAAGATCTTTCAGTGAAATATCGGCTTTTATTTAAGCGATTAAGATACCGTACTGTATTACTCAATCAAAAATCATAAATTTGATTTTTCTCTCGGATATTATATTTATTTTAACGCTGCGGAGCAGCATGGGTCCTCTAGTTTATATTAAGATTTATATATATATGTGTCCGTTAGCGCAATAACTCGAGCAAAAATTACCGTATCCGATTTTGATGAAATTTGGTTCAAATGTGTAAACCTACGGTACGTTTATTAGAACAAGTTCGCATACCGTACCAGCATGATCGGTCTATGGGAAAGGGGGTTTATGGGGTAAAAATTGGTTTTTCCTATTTACGACCCTAAAAACACAAAATTTCACAATTTCTTTCCATACAATTTGTCAAGCGGTTTTGGAGTCCATATACATACATACACATACATACATACATCCTATTTTATAGATAGGCTATAGATATTAATAGGCAAGCATGTTTCTTTAAAACCTTTTTCTCAGCTCAAGTGCATTGCAGGGAAAGACGCGTACTGTTAGAAAGGTCCTGTAGATGTGCAGATTCCCTTTAAAAATTAAAATAGGCTAAAAAAAATGAATTTAAAATTTTAAATAAATAACATACTTTATGGGTTGTTATGCTGGTGGCGAAATAACAACAAAATATAAACGGAAAATAAAAGAAATAGAATAAATTCCAATCGCATGTTTTATTTACAGCGTGGGTTGCAAAGAAGTCTGTAAATTATATATTTTTGCTTGAGTTTTCGACCACTGGACGACAGTATTGATTAATAGGCAAACATGATTCTTTAAAACCTTTTTTCTCAGCTCGTGTGCATCGCAGGGAAAATCTACGCATACTGTTAGAAATATAAGTTTCTGTAGATGTATAGAATAAATTAAAATAGGCTCGAAAATAAGCAAAATTTAAAGTTAAAAAAAATTACCATGGGCCTTATGGGTTGCCATCATGGTGACGAAGTAACAACGAAATATAAACAGAAAATCAAAACAAATGTAAGAAATTCTAATCACATGTTTTATTTACAGCGTGCGGTAAAAATAGAGAAGTTTGCACAATACATATTTTAATAATAACTCGCTTCGTGGAGTTTTCGACCACGAAGCGACCACTAGTTGAGATAGATCGATGGATAAGAAATAAGTTAAACAGTGTATAATTACAATCATTAAAATACAATAATAATTACAATCCGTAGTGGCTTCGTCTATTAGTGAACAAGGATGAGAAAGATCTAAAAGTCTAGTTTTTGAACTGGATTTAAAACCTCTTATCATAACCTATAAGCTCACTAGCACTCCTATCTAGATTTTATTACACTAATGGATTTGTGTTTTTAACCATATTCTATGATATAAATAGGCAGCTATATTTAACTTAATTAAATTATATTTATTTATTAAAAATACATGCTCAAAAACAACTACATTAGGTATGACTTGATAGGAATATAAAACTTAAAACATTTTAAAACATATCTTTTAACTATAAAATCTAGAAGACTTAAGGCCTCTTATAGAATAAGGGTTTAAAGACGTGGCCAGAAAACGATTGCCTTTACAGAAATCTACAATGTTTTGGACCCCAATAATCCTTCCTCCCGACCCAACCACCATTCCTACCCTCAGCCCATTAGCGGAGAGTGTCCTTGCGATGATCAGGCAGGAGAGCTCAACTGTAGGAGGAAGCAGATGGCATCAGAGCAGCAGACTAGGAGGAAACAGACAGCAAGGGTCTCACAGCCGAGCTACAGGCTCGGATTCATTGCATGACACTCATTGGAACCCAATGTAAGTTTTATAAACAGTAAGGATCCATCTGGTTGTTTCCATTACTTATGTACATTGTCTCAACTTCTGTACATTATTTAATTGATTGCCTTGAAGTATCATGATTTATCTCTATAACATTTATTGGGATGAATTTTTATAAATACATACAACAAGGGTCAATCAAAAGTCATGCAAGACTTGAAGCTATCACTTTAGGTTGTTCGCTTTGAGAGGTTAATAACTTCTCGCTTCCTATAAGTTATCCTCTGTGGTCAAGAGCTTTTTAAGTCTTTGTACAATTGGAAAACATTGACTGAACCAGAAAATTGTGTCAACCTCATTATGATTTTGTGTAATATAACTCATTCTAATACTTACTGTACTAAACTTTAAACTGTAGGCTACATACCGTACATTTTTAATGCTTTAAAATTTAATTTTTAGCCAAGTTTGATGCATATTTATGTAGGACTGGAAGATGTCAACTGATCCAACCCCAATTAAAAAACTTTTAAGGCTCCCTTTGAATACATTAGCCTACAAACTATTTACTTTACACAAACATCTTTTTTGAAAATACAAAAATGTAATAGTATATTTCATAACAAGAGTAGAAAGTGCTGAGTAATTACATATTTGAGACCATGTTTGAAACAGTGTGAGATTTATCTAGCACTTTAAATGGTTGAAAATATGTATAGACCCACTTTCACTCGTGTTTTGAACGTTACGTTTTGCTACACTACAAAGACTAATTATTTTCTTGAAAATTAAAAGAAACTCATAGTATTTTTCAGGTTAGGCCTATAGCTTCAATTTAAAGTTAATATTTACTTTGGTTGTATAGTTTTGGTAGTTAAAAATTAAAACAAATGACAAATCAATAACAAATCTTTGTTTACGTTGGCAAAATCCAAAAAAGACAGTAAACATTACTTTTGCATAGTAAACATTCTTTTGCCGTAGTAAACAATGTAATGATGAACTTTCGCAGGTGATAAACATTTAATGAAAACAGGTCATTTCACAGTGTAGCGAAAAAGATTTTTTAAAATATTTTGTCAAGCTGGTCCATGTATACTATTATAAACTTTTTGCACTATTACAACACACATATATAAAAATGAGTTTTTCGGCCCTCCCTATATTGTTCACACTAAATGTGTAAAATGTCTCTTACATTGATTTTCCTTTAAATATTTTATATTCTGAATTACTTTTAATCTTTTTTAGTCAACCCATTTTTTGTCACTTCATTATGAAATGGTATATTTTTTATTGCAGAAATGTCCCAAGAACCAGAAGGGATGATGTTTATGAAGTCTCTGACGATTGGGATCATCAAAGTTCAGTTGGGATGAATTCTATACCAAATATCACTCGACAACTTGCAAAAAACTATGATAACTCAATTTCCATCAGTGATATCCCAACATTCTCAATGGCTTCCTTGCCTAATACAAGACTCAATTCAGGTGGTCACCATGCGACCTACACTAAGTTTCAAGAAGATAATATTTCTTCACAATCCTACCCTCACATTCAATCACGCCAAAGTAAACAGATAATACCCCACAATAATCCATATGAACCTTTTGATGTAATCAGGAATAACATTAAAAGTACATTAAACAATAGAGATCAAACTTTTAATTTAAGTCCTGACATGGAGTTTGATGATTTGAAAATTTACTCTTGTCCGTTTGACAAACAAGATGAATGCCCTCCAATCAAGGTATTTGACCAAAAACCAGATCTCAATATGTCTTTGACAGTGAAAAACAGGATAAATTTCAAAGAAATCAAACCAAGACCTTTGCAAAAGCGCGGAGTACAAATTGATTCCTCTCTAACATCGGGAAAGCAAGCAAAAAGGGTTGCACCAAACCAATTAGGACTGCTTGACCAGACTTTTGATTTTACCAGTGTAAATAATGTTCCAAAATTTAAAACAAAACTGGCAACCTTTAAAAATATTCCTTTAGCAAAACCAAACTCAGATATGGCTGTTGATAAAAATAAAAACTATAATCAAGGCATTTGTCAAGGTGATTTATTAAATATGAATAATTGTAGGAAAGTAAACTTATATCAAAACAATATTGAAGATCATGGTTCCAATAATCAAAATAGATTCAGTGGTGAACAAAAAATGTTTGATGTTAATGATGTTTTCAATGAGAGCTTAGACAACAACTATACTATGGAAGAAGATAATATGCGAGCAAAATTGCCAAATGTTGAAAATGATTTGAGGACAGAAATACCAGCATCATATGTGGAAAAGAATCATGCAACACATATGTCCAAAACCTTTAAAGAAAATTTCTTGATGGATCATCAAAATCAAGAGGCTGAAGTTTGGACAAAACGTGATGCATTAAAATTGTCCAGGTTTGCAATTAGCAGTTCAGATTATGATCAGCAAAAACTGTCAATAAATAGTTTAGAGAGAACACATCAAGAAAACTATATTCAACACAGGTGCAACTCATTCCAAAAAAGAGTAACTGACGCAACCAAGCCGAAGCAAACGGCAGAGTTAAATTCATTTCATCCTCTACAAAGCTTTGAAAACAACGTATGTACAAAGCCATCCTATAAAAAACAATTAGATTTTTCACAGGATATTTTTGCAAAAACACAAGAAAGCTTGGATCATTCCCAAAACAATATAAATGACATTGAAGCAAATCAGTCAGAAGAATTAAGTCTTCCGCCTTATCAAAAGCCGGTTGAAAATACAAATGAAATTGAAACAAATCAGCCAGAAGAATTAAGTCTTCCACCTTATCAAAAACCGGTTGGTAATAATGTTTCACCTACTTTTGATGTTGATGATTTATTTTCATTGGATGATAAAACTCTTGACCATTCTTCAATTATGTTTGAGAAGAATTTTGAAAACACAAACAAATCAGCAATTAGCAATCAAGTTAAGTGTTTGCCTTTTAATGAACAAACTGGAATTACAAACATACTTGCATCGACAAATAAACCTGCAGAAGAATTTAAGCTAAATAGTAATTTAGACCCTCATCCTATATCGAAGATACAAAATATTGATCCAATCTCATTAAATAATGAAGACACTAATTTATGTTCTCCAGTCCTCAAGTCTCAATACTTTGAAAACTATAATGGAAATTCCAGTACAAACAATCAACAAGTCTCTTTTGAGACCAAAAACATGAAACGAAACAATAAACTACCTGATAAAGAACGAGTTAATAAAGAGAATGATAAAAAAATTACCATGCAAACTAACATAAAAAATGGAAGTAAACTAGCAGTGGACATGGGCAAAAGAAATGTTACAGCAAAACCTCTAAAGCAAAGAACCCTTTTTGAGTGCCGAAAAATCCCACCAGAAACAAACAGTTTAGATTCTGTCGCAAGGAATGGCAACGAAACACATGTGAATACCTCTTTAAAGGGAGATCAATTCAAGAAACCTTTAGCACCAGTAAGAATGGGTAAAACTAGCTCAAAACTAAATAGTGTGAAGAATAAGGTATCGCTAAATAAAAATTTAGATAATATTTCCAAAAATGACAGCACCGGAAATGGGTTTTTGCAAGGTAACACATCTCTAGAAGAGATCAAACAGAAGTGTGATCCGTCCAAATTGGTACAAACAAGTTTAATCAAGAATGAACCTGTCAAAAGAAATGCTAAAGATACCTCAGCAAAGAAAAGTAAAAAGCCTTGTTTTGTACCACCAATATCCGCATCTCATTTGACTTCTAAGGTACAGTACAGATTTGAACTTTCATTACATGCGTATGTCATTTTTAGACCAAGGAAATTTTTCTTTTAGCGAATTTCCCTATAGGGAAGTAGCTATACCGTAGGTGGCACGGTAAGACCTAGACCCGGGACCGATTTACTTTTTCATTTTGATGTCCCCAGAGGCCAAAAACACCATTCGTTAAAATTTTTATATGTGTATATATATATATATATATATATATAGATTTATATATATATATACTAGCTGTAACCCGCGGGCTTTGCCCCGTTTAACTTCTTAATTTTCAAGATGATCTCGTTCGCATGGCTCAATCACGTCCTGGTTGAAGTTTGTTCGCTACGCTCACTCACCTTTAGGTTGGAGCTCGTTCGCTACGCTCACTTGCCTTCAGGTTAGCTCGTTCGCTACGCTAACTCGCCTCCAGGTTGAAGTTCGTTCGCTACGCTCACTCACCTTTTGGTTGCAAATTAGCTGTTGTCATAAATGTAAAAGAAATAATAGTGCTGCACCCTGTTGGTAATCCTTGTAACTTTAATGCTATTGAACATCATAGAACAGAACCAACTTGTTTAATTGAAACAGCTGTTAAGATTCATTAATTCCATTTCTCATAAGGTTAACATGGGAAACTCTGGGGCGGAGCCGATTGGACGGATCACGTAATTGATGGTGTATAAACCTATTCCATGAAATTCTACACGTATGTACCAAGTTTCGTGGCAATCGGTTCAGCGGTGTCTGAGTTTATCACTGCCAAACAAATATATATAAGTGATTGATAATAGGTGATTGATATAAGTGTGCCAGCCGTTTTATTCAAAAACTATAAGAGATATCAAAAAAAGTTAAATGGTAAGTGCCTTGGATTTTTTATTTAAAAAATTGTAGTCAAGTCCAAAAAATTATTTTAGCCGCCATTTTTCCAATATGGCCGCCAACTTTGATTTTTCTTATGGAACACCCTGTATTTTATTATGTATTCTGGTAGAAAAAGTAATTTTAAGACGATTTTATTCTTGTCATTTTTTTAATAAACCTAACCGTTTCAAAGATAATAATGGTTTAAGTTGTAAAATTTTGAATGGTTTTCGAACAAAACAGCTGGCATGCTTGCTTAGGCCTTTATCGAAACTCTTTCTCATGCCGAAATTTCAAAACTTTAACCATTGTTATCTTTGAAACGGTTAGGTTTATGAAAAAAATCACAAGAGTAAAATCGTCTTAAAATTACTTTTTCTACCAGAATACATCATAAAATACAGGATGTTCCGCAAGAAAAATCAAAGTTGGCGGCCATATTGGAAAAATGGCGGCTAAAATAATTTTTTGACTTGACAACAATTTTTTAAATAAAAAATCCAAGGCACTTACCATTTAACTTTTTTTTTAACTCTTATAGTTTTCGAATAAAACGGCTGGCACACTTATATCAATCACCCTGTATATACAAACATCCTCTTTTATACTTATAAGATACGCTCGTGAACGCGATAACTTGAGTAATTTTTGCCCGATTTTGATGAAATTTGGTTTAAAGGTGTAAAGGGGGATAAACTTGAAAGAGTTCGCGAACCAGCATGATCGGACAATGGGAACGGGTCTTTACGGGGGGTTTTATGGGGTAAAAATTGTTTTTTCTCACTTTTGACCCTGAAAACACAACATTTCCCAATTTCTCTTTAGACCTTTTTAAAGAGCTTAAAAAAACAACTAATTTAGTATATAAAAGTATTTTTGCTCGGTTATTAGTAACGGAGAAAATTTAAAAAATTGTAAATTTAAAATTTCCATGTTATTCATATGGAGAATATTGTCAAATGTTGTAGTTTGTTTGTTTATGGATATAATTTGATCAAACTTGGCAAATTTATTTATTTTGTACCAAGCTATCAATATTTTACTAAAAAACATACTTTATTAGTTTCCTTGTAGCAGCAAACCTAGGTACTCGTTAAACCTAATGTTATTAAAATATATTTAATAGAAAATCAATTCAGACAAATGAAAATTTGCTTAGTCGGCAGGTTTGCTGCGGCGGGGGTATTTATTTATATCACAAAGTACAAAACTAAGTTATAGTCTAAAGTTGGATTCAAACTTCACATCAAATCAAGAGGTTAAATTATAACACAGTTTTCCCTCCATGGAACTAGTAAATATTTGTTGAGGGAGTAAGCAATGGTTTATTGCAGAAAACCTTTGGTGATTTATTATTAAAAAATTTGAGGTTCTAGAAAAGGTAAATTTTGTCAGTATTCATGTTCACTTATTTTGATATGTTTTTTACCATATTCCATCTGTGATAATGTTAGAAATTTTGTCCCTCAATATCACAGGTGTAACAATGAACATATGTTCATTGTTACACCTGTGATAACCATTAGCCTTTTTAAGAAAGACCAACTGTCATTCATAATTTAAGTTTGTTAAGTTTGCCTATTTTTAAAATTATTTTAAACCTGTTAAATGTTAAACTAAGGGCAGCCTATATTTTGGAATTTTCATGTCAAATTTTATTAATTATATAAGTATTGCATCTTATATCTTTTACAATAATAATGACAATGTCAATTTCAATAATGTATTGTTTAAAGACTGAATAAATTACTATTCAATGACTATGACTATTCAATGACTATTGAATTGGCCTTGATCTACTTTGCTGTGTTCATAATCAATGTTAAATGTTCCCGCTAAGGACTGTTTTTAAGGTCATTTTGGTTTTTTTCATAAACTTTTTTATAAAATGGAATGGAAATAGTTCAAATAAGTTGAGCTCAAAAATCCAGGAAGCGAGAATTATCAAATAAAAACTATTAAGAACGTCTTTTTCAATTAGAAATGGTCTAAATATAACTTGGATAGGGCCTATTTGTTAAGAAAAACTATGTGAATGTAACTGTGGCTTTTGTAGGATGTGCCGTTGAATCACCACACAATAAATGTTCTTGACGACGTCAATGCTAATCAAGTTCTCCAGAAACTTAACACTGAAAAGATTAACAACATAGTCACCACTGTGACATTCAGGTAAAAGAGTATTTGAAATTTTGTGCAATGTATTTTCTTTGATTTTTTATAAATGTGGATTGCCGTTTCATTTATAATTTATAAGGGGTTTTTAGTGTTGCGATTTTGTCTCGCTATAGGTATTTCACTTACTGGTACTATTGTATCCCAAAAAAAAGTAGTGGGTGAAGAGGAACAATGGGCTTATTTCGTGCCAATGTTTTAACTTTCTGTATTCGCTAAATCAGTGCTAATTTTCCCCTCCCTCCACAATTTTACAACATGTATGTGCTTGTGTCACTGCCTAATGGCGTGCTTGTCACACCTCATTTTGCATTCTACAGCAAAATTAAGAACTACCTTAAATAGTAACCAAAGCTGAAGTGCACTACTGACATCAAATTATTTTCTTAGTAACCTGTAAGACAATTACTTCTCTGTGATTGTGGCTATTTAAAAATGTTGGTTAAAGACAGATGCATGCATAATTAAAGATTAATTGTACAATACAGAAATTATTTTGTTTAGGGGTGAGTCTATGCAAACTATAATTATTCATTTATATAAAAAATGTTTACTCTGAAGTCTTACAACAACCATAGCTGCCTGGGTAGGCCTAATAGTAAAAAATCATGTCAATTCAATTGTTTTTATTTTTTGCATCATGATTTTTCAGTTATTAGGTACTCTTTTTCTTTCAAATTGGTAATGCAATTTTGTAACTTTATACTCAGGGAAGGGTACACATTGCTCAATAAACCTGAAGAACAGAAGAAGAACTCTAGATGTTTTCCGTCAGGCGTGATGCACATGCTTGCCTGGGAGTCAGGACGGCAGGGTTATTATTGGCTTCCACTGTCAGATCCTGCGGCGATCACTCCTGCGGTGGTCAAGCTAGTGGATACTTTAATGAGCAAGAGTGAGCGAAACATTTGTTTTGAGGCCCAAGCTGTCTACATGCTTCTGATGGACATGCTCAAGTTGAAGGTAAAGCAATTGTTTTATAAATCTAATTTAAAATATATACGAGGGTTGTCCCAGGTCCCGTGTCACAGCCAAATGAACTAGTTCAAACCTGAGACCAAGGTTGTGTTCATTCACTACTATTCTAGCCTGTCCCCACCCATATAATTAGTCTGTTCATAGTATTGAAAAATGTTGTGGAAAAAAATTTACGCTCCTGCAAAGTATAAATAGTGTTCTGTGATTAGATTTCTGTGGTCTCAGTCGTCTACCGCTATTGAAGTCCATCACTTGATGGACGTGAAAAGAGTAAAGTGTTTGGATGTAGAATACGTGCGCAAGAGGTGGAGGAAGTTCGAAGGTGGTTTTAAACATTTGCATGATGTTTTCCATGGTGTTCATCAGTCTCTTTTGCCCAAAGTTGCGGGAATTTTGCATACGTGGATTTTGGTGTGACTAAACAACTAAACAAGAGGAGAGAATATCGGACTGGTAAGGAACGTCTCTATAAGACTGTCAATGTATTTAATAAGGTTTGACTGGGACGGGTGGCGTCGTCCTGTAATCCAGCTACTGGGAGGTCACGAATTGTGGATATTTATAGGGATGCACTGTGGATGCGATGCTCCCTGGTGTGGATTAACGTCCGCACTAGTGAGTACTACGACTATCCGCAGTATTATCCTGATAATTAGACCAATTCGTAAATTACAAGGAAAAATGTGGTTCGGATTCCACTATAAACTGTAGGTCCCTTAGTTGCCATTAGCTGTATGGGCTATTAATTAACAGCTGTGTCTAAGGAACATGTCGGCCTTAGTCACTAACAAGACTACAAGATCGCGCCACTCATCCTACACTCATCCTTCACTCATATTTGGGTTAAAATACGCACATAGTGGCGTCCCCATCTTAAATAATTGAATTGAATTGAATTGAATTGAAAAATGACTATTTTCAGCCCTTGAAGTCTGAAATAGACCGATGTGCAAGAAAAGTTTCCTTAAATTCAATCACTGTCACTATGGAAACTAATGAAGACTCGCTGCCAGCCCCGTTGTGCTAATATGCACGGGCTTCTACGCATTCGCCAAGGCACTAATGGATATTTTCCATGTCAAACCACTTTCCTGCATACAGTAATCACCAGGGATTGACCCCTTCCAACAGAAACCTATCCACAGGACGCTATTCATAGTTGGCAGGAGTACACTATGACCAGACTTGATAGAACAGTATTGAAGTAAGTAACAAGACATTGGTCTCAGGTTTGAACTAGCTTTCTTGGTTGCAACGGGAGCTAGATGGATTTTACGGACGACCCTTGTATTTTGAGTGCTATTTAAAAATTGTTTGCATTGATGATACAAAAAAATAAACACATGCTTATTTTCAATTTAAGTGTGTTGAAACACATTTTTAAATCAGCTTATTCATCAATCTTTTTTGTAATATACTGTCTTTAAAAAGTAATTTAGCTCTTTTGTTGGAGAAAAAATGCATATTGTCAAAAGCTTGAGTCCATGCACTGACTACTTGACTTAGATCCATGTAAGTAAGGTCATTTCTATACTGTTTTAGGAAGCAAAAATAGGTCTTTTTGTGTATTTACTTTGGTGACATACGTTTGTTTTTCAAAACATTAACTAACTTTATCACTTTAATTCCTTTGTTATTTGTACAATTTGTATGGAAAATATGTTTGAACTAAAACTAAATTGCTTTAATTATTACTTAATGGGTGTCATTGATGTTTGCATTTGGTACATATTTAAAATGTTAAGTTTTAAAATCAGAATACATGAGTTTTGTACCTTTTTGCATTGAGTAAAAAATCAATATTGTCAGTTAAAAAATAAACATCATAAAATTACACCATGAAAAGAGTATGCATCAATGTATTATAGGATTGTGTTTTTTAACAGGAAATACACAATTGGGACGCATATGATCCATTAATCGCAAGCTGGCTATTGGATCCTGACAATCCTCCAAAAGACTTTAAAGAGATATCAGACAAGTTGAACATGGACAAGAACCTGCTTGTTGTCAACCCACAAGCAAACACAAAGGATCAAGCTTGTGATCTCCTCCCTGTTTTGGACGTTGCGATGAACATTTTGCAAAATCGGCTTGTGAACACTTCTTTATGGACGGTTTTCACTGACATGGAAACGAAATTGATTCCAATATTAGCAATGATGGAAAGTTCATCAATTCTAGTTGATATGAAAAAGCTTCACCGAACAGCAGAGGCGATGGATAAAAAGCTGCGTAAATTGCAGAGTGAAGCGCATAAACTGGCCGACAGATGGTTCCAACTAAACTCCCCTCAGCAACTGAGAGAGATTCTCTTTGACAAATTAAAGTTGGACGAAAAATTCAATTTGAAGGTAGTATTGTAAGCAGCTAAGTAGTATTTAGTACTCCTAGCAGTTCATCTAGACTAGATGGACTTACTGTTCTGTTCAGGCCCACTTTTATAAACGGGCAGACTGGGCATATGCCCAGGGGCGCCGGGGGTTGGGGGGCGCCTGAGGGGCGCTCTAAACCACCGTCCGCACTAGGAGAAATAGGGTTTTATCAGCCGGGATTTCAAAAATAAAATGGGTGATTTCAACTTTTAATTAAGTGATTTTCCCTTATTGCAAAAGTAAATAAATACGACAAAATTTAAAATACTCGACCTTCAGATTATACCTCGTGTAGTCAGGGAAAGGCAGGCAGCAGTGTGAACCGGGCGCACTCACTATACTATCAGAGGCAGGGAGAGGGAGGCCTGCATACTGGAAGGAAATACATAGGTGTGGTATTCCCGTCACGTATGCTGACGTCACTCAGATTGCAAACACCATTTTACCATTGAGAAAAATTATAAAAACAATAACAATCAAATCAAAACAAATATATACTTATATGACAATACATCAGCTGATTTTTTTTGCAATTTGGGTGATGTCAGCAAATTACGGGAATAGCACGTAGGCCAGCTGTAGTCTACAGGCCTACGGTTGACGTGCCCCTCCTCTCCCACCCAGTCCCACCCCCATCCCCACAATACAACTACCAACTACCGCGCGGCACCAGTCCAGTACAGTAGTACAGTACTAGTACTCCTCCCTCAGTAGTCAGTAGGTTGTGTTCGTGTTGTGCCTGCTGCACAGTCGTTAAGTCATTAGTCAGTGTTGACACTCACACTGCAGTTAGAAAACCAGTAATGAATATATAGAAGTGTTGATACAAGTAAGTAGGCCTATAAACAGTGAAAAATGCATAAAAAACCTAGTGGAGCCGAGAGCCGCAAGCGGTTGGCTGAAATAAAACAAACTCAAGAAGCAGTTTTAAAGAAAGTGAAATGTATTAACCAGTATAACCACTGATACGGAATTGAAAAATCCCTCCCGAAACAAAACTGGTAAAAAAAACATGCTAATGTATAAATATATACGAGAGGTCGTCCAGTGGTCGAAACTCGACCAAAAATATGTAATGTACTCACTTCTCTATTTTCACCCCACACTGTAAATAAAACATGTGATTGGAGTTTCTTCCATTTGTTTTGATTTTCTGTTTATATTTCGTTGTTATTTCGTCACCAGCATGGCAACGCATAAAATCCATGTTAATTTTTTCAAATTTTCAATCTCATTTTTTGTGCTTATCTTTGAGCCTATTTAAATTTATAAAGGGATTCTGCACACCTACAGGAAAATTGCTTTCTAACGGTATGCGCAGATTTACCCCACGATGCACACAAGCTGAGAAAAAAGGTTTTAAAGAAACATGCTTGCCTATTAATATATAGATAGATACAGTGTGCATATGCCTATAGTAGAACCGTAGAACCATAGAAAAACATACTCCCTTTGTAGAATCTCGTTCAATACGTGTGTAATGCAATGAACTGCACACTGTACTGTACTGAACAATAATCAAATCACTGCGTAGTGCATTAAGCTATTCGCACAGGGAAAGAAAGATGCATTCGCATAGCAACTACTGTCAAGTTCATTTCACTCACCCCAACCCCCAACCCACCTGCTGTGAATTTCGGCGAACTGATGAGTCAACCCCCTTCCCTCTTCCCCTCCCTACACTGCTGTGGTCAAAACCTTTATAGTTATATATATATATATATAAGGGGGGCGCTGCTTTTGGGTTTGCCCAGGGCGCCACTGACCCTTAACAAGGCCCTGGTTCTGTTAGAATGTATTTCAAAACTTTTAAAACCTTTTATTATTAAGGAGATATGTTTCCTTATATTTGCCTTTGTTTTTGTTGTCTGAGTTCTTGTAGGTAAGATGTTTGTGAACTCAGGCAACAACAACAAAGTTAAATCTAATATAATTCAAGTTCTTGAAACTAATTGTTATACTACTAGTTAAACTAATTGTTGTGCTAGTTTCAAAATATATTTTTCCTGTTCACTTATTCCTTCATACCAGCCTTTTTTTTAATTGACTATCCAAAAACAACAACAAAACACTCACTATGGATGTGCTGTGGACTACTGCACAGCAGACTTTTAGGGCAACTTGTGGTGTTAAATATATCTTACATTTAAACATTTCAAAAAAAAAAACAAACTAGGATATTTAAAAATAGCATGCTTGAATTTTTTTGTGTGGAAAAAGTATTTTTGTGATAAGTACCTACATGTGTCATCGTTGTAAGATAACTCACAAATGAATACCCCGCCGCAGCAAACCTGCAGACTAAGCGAATTTCCATTTGACTGATTGGATTTACACTGAAATGTCTACTTAAAAATATAACATTTATTCCCGATTTAAATAGAATTAGTTTAACAAGTACTTAGGTTTGCTGCATCAGGGAGGGTAAAACTGTTTTTTTTTAATGTTAATAGTTAGTAAGAAATAAAAACTTTTTCAAAATTTGTCAAAATCAAAATACGTTCATAAACAAGCAAACTACAACAGTTTACTTATTCTCCATAAGAATAACATGGGAATTTTAAATTTACTATTTTTTGGAATTTTCTCCGGAACCATTAGGCGCATAATAAGGCTTCAATATACTAAATTATTTGTTTTATTAAGCTCTACAAAATGGTTTGGAAAGAAATTGCTAAATTTTATGTTTTTTTGGGTCAAAATGGGAAAAACCTATTTTTACCCCATAAAACCCCCCGTAAACCCCCGTTCCCATGGTCCGATCATGCTGGATCGCGAACTCATTTGAATAAATGTAGGTTTACATGTTTGTACCAAATTTCATCAAAATCGTATCATTTTTGCTCGAGTTGTGCTAACCAACACATATGAATTTGAACGGATGGTGTTTTTGGCCTCTAGGGACCTCAAAATGAAAAAAAAATCGGTCCCGCATCCAGGTCTTACCATGAGTACTACGGTAATAACTTATTCCCTATATGGGGAATTCGCTAAAAAATGTTATTGTTTGTTCAACTTGAAGGTGATAAAAACATTGTATACAGTTATAGAAAGTTTTGGCACACATCAAACAAGTTTAACATAACATACGGTAAGAGTCTCGACTATTCCATCTTCAGCTATCCAACGTTTCCGTTAATACACCCTGGTCTGAACTGTTTAACATAGGATAATTATGACTTGTACTTAAAGTGGATTTATTCAAAGCAATACTTACATCATAACACATTTATTCAAATGTTTTCATACAGGTGAAAAAAACAGAGCACGGAGAAAAATCTACTTCAGAAACTGTATTGGAACAAATGAAAGAGTTGCATCCGCTACCAAAGATTATATTAGAGTATAGAAGGCTGCAGAAATTGAAATCAACTTATGTGGAAGGCTTGCTGCAGCATGTCAAGAGTGACGGAACTATTGGGACAAGTTGGGAGCAAGTGTCTGCTTCCACAGGGAGGATTACAAGCAAGAACCCAAACCTTCAGGCGTTTCCCAAGTGTCCCATTGATGTTCAAGACGGTGAGACAGTCAACCTGAGAGAGATGTTCATAGCAAGAGAGGGATGTTCGTTTCTCGCCGCAGACTTTCAACAGATAGAGTTCCGAGTGTTCGCACATTTCACACAAGATCGCTCACTACTGCAGGTCAGTATTTTGTTGTAAGTTTTTGATCCTGAACTATTCTTTACATTATTTATATTGAATTAGAATCACACGATGAATTGCATTTACGTACATTTAGTAGTTTTACCATAGGTTACATTTGCAACAATAATCTCAACAAAAAAATCAAAATAAAGTTTATTTCCAACAAAAAGTCCTTTTATCAAAAATGTTTTTTTTACATCATGTCTAAAGTTTAACCTTGTCCAGAAACTAGCCAAGTTAATTCTGCTGCGTTTCATCTGTGGCCAAGGTAATTGCTTGTTAGTATAATTCTTTCTAGCTTTAGTAATTCCAAGCCTTTATTTAAGGGACCTATCAGGGACTTAGGTTTTTACGGCTTGCCAGTTTTGACAACTTTGTGCTAAGTAAACTTGTAACCCAATCTTACTAATAGATGAGTGAACGAAGTGAACGAATCTACGTATCTTGTATAGCGGAGTCAGAGAAAAGTTGTACGCTTGTCTGTGAGTCCGTGAGCATCCGGCAGTGTGCGTTCGCATCAAAACTCAAGAACCGTTGCACTTGTAGTGTTCAAATTTTGCACAAATAATTATGACACCAGTGAGAAGACACCATTAAAATTCTACACGATTCCGCTCTTCTAATTATAAAACCCTAAAAATACATTTTTAAATTTGTCCCATAAGAATAACATTAGAAGCTACTTGCAAGCTAGAAGCTAGAACAACTTTTAAGTTTTAATCTACGCTCTTTCATTCATGGAGTAAACAGTTCGGCGTCTATGAATATATATCGGTATAATTTCACAACTTTCAGAATAATAAATTGAACTTTACAATATTAGTCGGCAGTTATATACCTCATTTATGTTCAGTATTAGGGATGAAATATCATCAAAAACTTTAAAGAAATGTGCTGAAGAACTTGCCGCTCCCTTAGCCTATCTAATTAATTGTTCATTCCAGAGTGGAACATTTCCTGCAGTACTAAAGCTTTCAATAGTCAAGCCAATATATAAGAAAAAAGGAAGCCGGCACGATTGCATTAACTTCAGGCCAATCTCTATATTATCGACATTTTCTAAAGTAACAGAGAAGATCTTCTTAGCTAGATTAAATCAATTCTTAGATAAAAATAAGATTATCAACAAAAATCAGTTCGGGTTCCGTTCAGGTTACTCCACCCTAAATGCTGTGTTCAGCCTGGTTACAGAGGTTTCCAACTCTCTCGACGCAAAAAATCATGTCTCCGGTTTGTTCCTTGACCTTACCAAAGCTTTTGATGTCGTTGACCACAACCTACTTCTAAATAAGCTGGAAAGATTGGGTATCCGTGGAGTGGCTATGGATTGGATGTCTTCTTATGTTAAAGGACGGAGGCAAGTTGTAGAAGTCCCTTACATTGATTCCTCAGGCTGTTTGTGTAGTAGGATATCTGATGAGCGTACTGTAAGTACAGGTGTGCCTCAGGGGTCCGTTCTTGGGCCCGTCCTTTTCTTAATGTTCATCAATGATCTGCCTCCTGTTGTGTCAAATTCAAAGTTACATCTGTTTGCTGATGATACTTCCCTCGTTGTCTCCAGTCAAAATCATGCACAGCTAGAAATCCAAACATTTATTGAGAGTAGTTTTGTTTTCCAATGGCTATACGAGAACTCTCTACATGTTAATCCTCAGAAAACATCACTTTTAGAATTTCGTATACGGCAGAATTCGTCTAACCATCTGAATCTTTAAATTTACCTGTCGACAACATCAACATTGTTTCTTCTTCTAGTGTAACATATTTAGGAGTAGTCATTGACAGCAATCTGAAATTTTCCAGTCACATCGACAAAATTCACAATAGACTTAGTACTAGTGCTTTCCTTCTTCGTAGGCTCTCCTGTTATCAAGAAAGACGCATCCTTCTGACAGCTTATTACGGTCTTGTTTATCCCTTTCTTACATATTGTGTGCCCGTTTGGGGTAACGACAAACTTCAGACTAAGAAAATATTCAAACTGCAAAAAAGAGCCATCAGATTAATCTTCAACCTAAAATATAGAGAGTCTTGTAGATCTGTCTTTCGTACAAATAATATGCTGACCTTCCCATCAATTTTCATTTTTGAATCTTTGACCTTCTTAAGAAAAAATTCGACAATGTTTCATATTAGAGGGTCATCTCACCACAGCTACAATCTCAGGAGGAACTTTAACCTACATATTCCACAATCTCGTACCACTTTCCATAAAAACCAATCATTCTCCATGTGTATCCGTCTTTTTAATTCTCTTCCTAACTCAATCAAGGGCGAACATGATTTAAAAAAATTTAAGCGTGGTCTGAGGGAATATCTAGTTGATAAGGAATTTTACAGTGTTTCTTCGTTTTTAAATTGTAAATAGTTTGTACCTTTTGAAGTTTGTATCTTATTTTAATGGGTCTGATTTTATTTGTTTAGTTTTAGTGACTTTTGCCCTGTACATTTATGTATTATTATGGCAATAAAAAATTCTGATTCTGATTCTGATTAAAATTCACCTTTACATTAAAAATATATACGGTATGTATATATTTAGAAGTAAGCAGTTTTTTACATTATTCAATTTAATGTTTTCATTGAATATTAAATAGTCAAAGATGTTAGTCTATTTTTATACTAAAATGCTATGCGAAGGGAGGGAAACAGATCCACGACTTAGGAAGTGGTAAAGAAAGTGGAAAGGTGAGCAGTGCGGAGTGTGGAAACCCTTTGTGACAGTTAAATTAATGTATCTGTAATACTTAAATGCTATGGGAAGAGAGGGAAACAGGTCTATGATGTATAAAGTAGTGAAGGAAGTAGTCAAGGCGAGCGGTCTGGAGTGTGTGAACCCTTTGTGACAGTTAGGGTAATGTATCTACAATACTAAAATGCTATGGGATTGGAAGGAAACAGGTCCACGACGTAGGAAGGGGTGAAGGAAGTAGTCAAGGCGAGCAGTCCGGAGTGTGTGAACCCTTTGTGACAGTTAGGGTAATGTATCTACAATACTAAAATGCTATGGGATTGGAAGGAAACAGGTCCATGACGTAGGAAGTGGTGAAGGAAGTAGTCAAGGTGAGCAGTCCGGAGTGTGGGAACCCTTTGTGACAGTCCCTTTAGGACCCTTTGTACCTGCAATACTAAAATGCTATAGGAAGGGAGGGAAACAGGTCCACGACGTAGGAAGTGATAAAGGAAGTAGTCAAGGCGAGGAGTGCGGAGTGTGGGAACCCTTTGTGACAGTTAAATTTATGTATCTGCAATGAAACAGTTGCAATACTAAAATGCTATGTCAAGGGTGGGAAACAGGTCCACGACGTAGTAAGTGGTGAAGGAAATAGTCAAGGCGAGCAGTGCAGAGTGTGGGAACAGTTTGTGGCAGTTAGATTAATGTATCTACAATACTAAAATGCTATGGGATTGGAAGGAAACAGGTCCACGACGTAGGAAGGGGTGAAGGAAGTAGTCAAGGCGAGCAGTCCGGAGTGTGTGAACCCTTTGTGACAGTTAGGGTAATGTATCTACAATACTAAAATGCTATGGGATTGGAAGGAAACAGGTCCATGACGTAGGAAGTGGTGAAGGAAGTAGTCAAGGTGAGCAGTCCGGAGTGTGGGAACCCTTTGTGACAGTCCCTTTAGGACCCTTTGTACCTGCAATACTAAAATGCTATAGGAAGGGAGGGAAACAGGTCCACGACGTAGGAAGTGATAAAGGAAGTAGTCAAGGCGAGGAGTGCGGAGTGTGGGAACCCTTTGTGACAGTTAGATTTATGTATCTGCAATGAAACAGTTGCAATACTAAAATGCTATGTCAAGGGTGGGAAACAGGTCCACGACGTAGTAAGTGGTGAAGGAAATAGTCAAGGCGAGCAGTGCAGAGTGTGGGAACAGTTTGTGGCAGTTAGATTAATGTATCTGAAATACTAAAATGCTATGGGAAGGGAGGGAAACAGGTCCACGACGTAGGAAGTGGTGAAGGAAGTAGTCAAGGCGAGCAGTGCGGAGTGTGGGAACAGTTTGTGGCAGTTAGATTAATGTACATGCAATACTAAAATGCTGAGGGAAGGTAGGGAAACAGGTCCACGACATAGGTAGTGGCGATGGAAGTGGTAAAGGCAAGCAGTGCGGAGTGTGGGAACCGTTTATGGCATTTAGATTCATTAGTTAGATAAACATATATTGGATTTTTTATCATATTTAGGTGATATAATAGCTTACAAATGCGTTTACGTTCACTCATCCCGTTACGCGCAGAATAAGCATACTACTAGTATTATAAATGTGATCCATTAGTCAATGGTGAAACTTAGTGTGTTTGTTTGAAGTTCAATCACGCATTAACTACTGGACGGAATGGGCTGAAATTTGGTATTATGATAGCTCATATTCCCGATTAACATATAGGCATATTCTTATCTCATAAATCTTTTTGGGCTCCGCCCCAGTGGCTCTGCAGTTCCCAATGTTAACCTTTTGAGTATTCATATTTAAAGGGAATTAAAGAATTTAGTCAGCTGTTTCAACTAAAAAAGTTGGTTCCATGATATATATGCAAAAGCATTAAAAAGTTATAAGATTTACCAACAAGGCAAGCAGCAACAAAAAACTGTGATAAACAATGTGATCTGTCAAAGTAGGATTGTTTACAGTTATGTTTATGTTTTTAACTTCATGAATAATTTGTGATATTTTGTGAATTTGTAATAATATATTTTTCTCTATTGTTTAGGTGAAGTGTAGAACATTATGGCTATGGTAGATGTGTAATGCCATACTATAGTATACCGTAAATTTAAAGAAGCAAATTTTATCAAACTGTGTCCTCCCCCATTTGCAAACGCAAAGCTTGAGCAATAAGCATTTTATACTATTATACTAGCTGGCCCGACAGACGTCGTCCTGTCCTAATGTGGTTTTATGTCAAATGCTTGTTAACCCTCCGAGTGTCATGCGTCGCTGCACTCACGAACGAACACTGTTTACGGCGAAGGCTCTATGACTGACAAAATCGGATTGAACTGGATCGAGTTAGGTATCGTTCTTTTCGTTAGATTCTAAGCTTTCTCCAGAGGTCTGTCTCTAAGCGCTTTATGTTCTCCGAGCCGATCGTAATTATAGCAGACAGCTGACGTGCGTATTTGTAAACAGGTTAGTTAACCTCGGACCGATGACTGATGTGTTTTATTATGTTTATCATTGTTTTAGTGTTAAAAATCAAAAGTAGTGATATACGTGGTGCATTATAAGAAGATTTAAGTGATTTTGAAGGACTGGTTGATGATCCTGAAGAAGTAGGTAGTGATATTGATGTAAATTATCAGCCAGATTCCTAGCTATGGTTAGGCTATGCATTATTAGCTAAACGCTATGTACTAAAATCTGTTTTTTGCCCATAACTTATTTATTTGCAAATCTACTTCCTTATATTATTATATATTTGTAATCCTCATAAAATTTAGAACAAAGTGGCTATTTTCAAATATTTATAGGCCTATAATTTATACAATTTCATTGAGCGCAAACTTATTTTTTTTTTCAATTTTTCCAAAATAATTTTTATTTTTACCTAAAAATTTTTTTTTTAAACAAATATTCCTTAGGTTTTATGTATGATATTGAAGCCCATAATTTTCCAAACAAAATGGTATATAGAACAGTAGAATTAACATTGTTTTAAGCTTTTCAGATCCGTTTTAATAAAACCTTGCAAATGCGCCAAAAATAGGCGGACATTAAGGCCTAAACTATGGACACTCGGAGGGTTAATTTTCAAGATCCTGGTTGAAGTTCGTTCGCTACGCTCACTCACCTTTAGGTTGGAGCTCGTTCGCTGCGCTCACTTGCCTTCAGGTTAGCTCATTCGCTACGCTAACTCGCCTCCAGGTTGAAGTTCGTTCGCTACGCTCACTCACCTTTTGGTTGCAAATTAGCTGTTGTCATAAATTAAAAAAAAAATAATCGTGCTGCACCCTGTTGGTAAACTTATTAACTTTTTAATGCTATTGAACATCACAGAATCAAATTGCTTAGTTGAACCAGCTGTTAAGATTCTTTAATTCCATTTAAATATGAGTACTCATAAGGTTAACATGGGAAACTCCAGAGCCACTGGGGCGGAGCCCTTTTGACGGATCTGCGCCAAACTTCACACAAACCATCCTTGAATAATGCTTAATAATGCCTGAAAGTTTCATTACAATCTGTCGAGCGGTTTCGGAGTCCATAAAGGACAAACAAACATACATACAAACATACATTGGATTTTATATATATAGATATGCCAACCCCGTACGAAAGACTGGTACTCTGCTAGTCCATATATAAATCCCAAAGTACCCATGAACTTTTGAGAAAACTACAAGTCACACCCCCATAAACCATATACTTAATATTTTCGTCATGACGAGAAACCTTGCGCATAACTATCCATCTATATATATAAAATCCAATGTATGTTTGTATATTTGTATGTTTGTCCTTTATGGACTCCAAAACCGCTCGACAGATTGTAATGAAACTTTCAGGCATTATTAAGCATTATTCAAGGATGGTTTGTGTGAAGTTTGGTGCAGATCCGTCAATAGGGCTCCGCCCCAGTGGCTCTGGAGTTTCTCATGTTAACCTTATGAGTACTCATATTTAAATGGAATTAAAGAATCTTAACAGCTGGTGCAACTAAACAATTTTATTCTGTGATGTTCAATAGCATTAAAAAGTTAATAGGTTTACCAACAGGGTGCAGCACTATATTTATTTTTAATTTATGGGAACAGTTAATTTGCAACCAAAAGGTGAGTGAGCGTAGCGAACGAACTTCAACCTGGAGGCGAGTTAGCGTAGCGAACGAGCTAACCTGAAGGCAAGTGAGCGCAGCGAACGAGCTCCAACCTAAAGGTGAGTGAGCGTAGCGAACGAACTTCAACCAGGACGTGATTGAGCCATGCGAACAAGCTCATCTTGAAAATGAACGAGCATGTGACATAAAACCACAATAGAACAGGACGACGTCTGTCGGGCCAGCTAGTTATTTGATAAATTGCCCTTTAAGGTTGCAATTCCTTTCTAAATGGAACTTTCCATATATAGCTAATGTTAAAAATACCTCAGCTGTACTTATTTGTACATATGTTATTCTTTCAATTTATTACCTTATTGAAATCAGGTGTTATTATTTGTTTGTATTACTGTATTCTGTTTTGTTTATTTCAGTTTAACTTAACCAACCAATAGTTTTATATAGTCAATGGTTTTATTAATACTCATGAAGTCTAACGGGGTGAAGCCCGTGTGTTACAGCTAGTATTGACTTAAAGACCGTTTGAAACATATTTTAAGTGTTATAAAACTGTACAAACTGTTTCAGGCATTCAGTGAAGGAGGAGACATATTCCAGAGATTGGCGGAACGGTGGCTGGGTGGCAAGGGAGAAGAAGAACGGGAAAAAACCAAGAGGATTGTTTACTCTGTAATGTACGGAGCTGGCGCCAATAAACTCTCGGAATATCTGCATGTTGAACCGGCAGAAGCATATAAAATCATTGACAACTTTGTTGGTGAGTAGTTGTAAATTAAATTGGGACAAAGGGTTAAAAGTTCATAACTTTGACAGGCAAGTAGAAGACGTTCATAGATTAATGTATGTGACGTCTATGTGTAATGTAGATTAATGTATGTAGATTAGTGTACGTCATAGATTAATGTACACAGCATTTAAAAATAATTAATTTTTCCTTCATGCATTAAACTATGTATTGAAACAAGGCACTTAACACATACACACTTAACATTGTCACCAGTAAATATATCGAAGAGAGAATATTAAAATGCTTCTTCCTACAACTACCAACACAGCAATGTTAGTAAAATCACTGAGTCTGTAAGTAAATATTCAAAAGTAAGGTAGACTAACTGAGCTTTTCAGTTATGAATTAGTTTTTAACATTTATGATTTGGTAATTATGTTTTCTGTCGGCAGCCATCTTCCCAAGTCTGCGCAGTCTGCCGCGGACAGTAATTGCCAAGTGTCGTACGCAAGGGTTTGTGTCAGCACTCTCCGGCCGTAGAAGGCTATTCCCCAACATCCGTTCGACCAATGGAAAGCTTCGATCATACTCTGAGCGACAAGCGATGAACTTCCTCATACAAGGTGATGCTTCAGCTTACTCTAATAATTATCAATTAATTGTTTTATTGCTTAAAAAGTTCGTAGCATAAGAGAAATCACTACATAAAACAAAATTTCTCAGATGAACCTCCTGTGTAAGTTCTGAACTAATTGGTTATGGTGTTATCATTGAGAAGTTTTAATTATTGTGGGGATTAAGAGAATTAATTGTTAGTCTCACATAGTAGATAAGCACATACAATTTTTGCTTGTTGAATATGTACAATACAACCTTAAGCTAAATGTTCTATACTTAAATAATTTATAAATATTTTATATACAATTAGAACAGTCGTTTCAGTACTACTCACTTCCTGCCAATCTAGTCCGGTTAAACCAATGTGCTGATAACAATTTTCCGGTTAAAGAGATGTCATTTCCGCCGAGTGTAGTCCGGTTAAAAGGTGTCCGGATAAGAGGGAGTTTACTGTATACATAAATAAACTAAATGGCAAAGATTGCATGTTTAGCGCTATACCTAATAACATTGTAAGACTGTGTAAATCCAAAATATTCTCTTTGCAGGGTCAGCAGCGGACATTTGCAAAGCAGCCATGTTGGATTGTGAGGCTGAGATTCGATCACGAGGACTCCGAGCAAAGCTGCTTTTGATGATTCATGATGAGCTCATCTGGGAAGTGGACGATAGAGACTTACAAGAAACTTCTAGTGAGTTGGGTTTGACTCATAAAGGTTCTTAATTTGATAGTACAAATTGCAGGAGAGGAACCTGTATGTTAAATTGAAACAGTTTCTCCACAATTCAAATATTTATACTGTATTTCTCAAATCTTACTTTATTCCTGAACTCGCTGGAACAAAATTCATGTTTGTCACTCACTCAAAACAAAATCTCATATTTTTACCATTTGGTGTATCTCTAGTTGATGTTGCTGGCCATATCAGTTTACAAGACAGCAGAAGGAACTGATTTGTTGTCTTTTTGCTTCTAAAAAAATACACAGCCTAAAAAGGTGATAAAAACTGTGTGGGTAGCAATATTTATCTGCTTGAGAATTAATAGCAAAAACTAAAACTAAATATACCAAACTGCTAAACATTCTACATTTTTTTTTTTAACTTTTACACTAAGATTTGGTAGATGCATATTACTGGTTTTATATACTTTTGTCTTTGTCTAAAGAATTAACATGTTGAGTGCGGGCTACATCTATTGATGTAGTGTGTAGTGTGTCACGAGCGCTCCTATCAGCCTTCATCTCACTACATTAGTTCAGTATGAGCTCAGCCATTGCCGAGGAACTTTATAATCCTTGCCAGGCTGTAGTTTAGAATGCGAGCTTTATTTTGGTGTAGGTTGGTACTATAAATTCCCGAAAAATCCCGTCTGGCAATGCTTTTGTCCCGGTTTTGGGGATTTCCTCTATTCGAGCCATATTAAAAAGACACTGGCTATTGATCCAGGCAGTGCTGCTACCTTTGGGTGTTTTAGTAAACTACGTCCACTTTCGGGGTAACACAGCACAATCACCGCTGCGCTTTTGAGATTCGTCAGACTGAAATATTTGAATGCCAATTCCGTTCGCTGATTCAGTAGCGCACAAGGGCTTCGCCCGGGCCTCGCCGCCATTGGCGAGCGCCTGTTTAAAGGTTTTCAGCATTCAACGTGTTAATGTGCTGATGAGGTTGAATAAATATTCAACTAAGCATGTCTAAAACCATGTGTCCAAATTGAAGTTTTACAAAAAATATCTTCACTGTTATACACATCCTTGATCAATAAACATTTTTACTTTAATTAACTATTAATTCAGATGCATTGTAAAAAATTGACTATTTGGGATTCTATTTATTGATTTTGCATTTTCCGTCAGTTAATTTAGCACTTAGAAGAACAATATTTTTGGCTTTACTGTCAATTTTACTATGTTTTTTTTTAGAAACAGTCAAGTTGGCTATGGAGCACCGCTGGAATGAGCGTCTCACACTCCTAGTTCCAATACCAGTTTGTGTCTCTACAGGAAAGACACTAGCAAACATGCAGTGACAAGTTAATCTTTGCAATTCTCGGTTTATTTTATTATCTGTGGAGAATTCTCAGTCACAGAACTATTACTTTAGAATGATAAGGAGTTGTTTTTTTATGATGTGTTAGTAAAGTATTTGTTGTTTGGTTTTAAGTTTCAAAAGTACACTTAAGAAACATTGTTAGGTTAGGTTAAGTTGTGGTTCAATGTTTGCTGAATTATTTTGAGAGTGATAACATGTAATATATTTTTTTCAACGTAGAAAAACTTGTATGTACTTAAATTGTATAAGCATTTAAAAAACAGTTTTAAATATTACCAACACCAATAAGTCAAACGTATTTCATCCCATTACTTTTAAATCTTGAAACAGGTTGTTGGGACTTTTATAACACACTTTTTTTAGTATCGTGTAAAGAAGTTTTTTATTTAGTATAAATATTTAAAATTCAAACAGAAAGATTTAATAGCCTTATGATGTGTGACAAAATGATTAAAACTTGTGTTTAAAGTGAGCTGTAATGTTTGTACAAATTTAAATATGAACTCAAAAATTTATAAAAAGTAGAATCGTTAACTTTTTAAGATATTAAATTATAGTTTTTCTTATTCCTTGTTAATTATTCTTTTTGCTACTCACAGCTTTGCTTGTTTTTATTTCTTCTGCCCATTCAAAAATCTCAGAAATAATTTAATAGGTTTAATATTTCTTTTAATATTTCTTTTTAATAGGTTTAATATTGCTTACGTAGTAGGGCCTATTTGATTTATTATATTTTTTTATCTTTCAATTTTGTTTTTAAGTAAAAAAAAACTATTAATAAGTTCTGTACTGGACTGGTTTAGTATGAATACAAAATAATATTTAGTAAAAAATATATTTATTGAATATACATAACTTTTACAACTAGCCTATAATTTAACAATATAATATGGGCTAATTCATAAAATGTTTGCATTTGAAGAGTAAAGCATGGTTACTATGATAAATAATACATCCAAAATATCTAGCAATAAATTTGTATATAAAAATCAGTCTTACGTAAAACAAAACAACATGCGACATGATAGCACCCCCACAGCATTGTACAGTTTAATGTGGGTTTCCTTAATTTTGTAAAAACAAAGATTAACAGGAGGACAGTGCTTAGGACCACTTAACTCGGCATATTGAAAGTTGTGTTGATAGCTACGGTCCTTATCTTCATTTACCTCATCCTAACTACTCTCTGAGTCATCAGGCTTTCTGGACTTAATGTTCTGTCCTGGAATTCTAGGGCGGCATCTTCAAGGGACTTTACCCCTCGTATCACATCAAGGTCTACTAAAGCTTTAGCTTCATTGCAGAGGGCCACCTTCAGAGTGGTAAGGGAACTACTAACGGAGCAGTAAACTGCATCTCTCAAACATGGTATGGGCACTAAATGAGTGTCGTCGACCACTTTGTTTCCAACGTCGAATTGTGAAAGTCAATATAAAATATGAACTTTAACTTAAAATATCTCAAGATTCAAATTTTGAATTAATTCAACAAACTCATCTTAGCTGTGCCCCAATGTTTAACATTTCTGTGATGTTGACAATTTTTTCTCTAGGTTTTCCCACAAGTTGACCTCTTTCGGTTTCCACTTTATCGATTTTCTCCCATCCGACGAAATCCACTGTTGGAATACCTAAAACCAGGGACTTTGCTGTATTAACTTCAACAGTAAAAAAAAAATTAATAGTAGTAAATAACGTACCATTGTTAACCATACCAACTTCTAATCAGGTGATTCAAATAATAAAAACCCAGTCTAATTTATGTCAAAAATTTCAAAAAACCTATTTTCAAAATTCTATTACCCCCAAACCCGGGGATGGAACCCCCGAACCATCACCCCCAAACGGAATGATCCCACCCCGCATTGTCCCACCAATGGCCCACCGCACCACCACTGTATGCTTGAAAAAATACAGGGTTAGTAAAAAGTGTGGGGACCTCCTGTTATTTTTTTAACGGCCCATACTAGAAAAACTAAACTCGGCACACCATTATGGCATGTTATGAAGTACTTTTTGGGCATAACTGCCACTTGGTGTTCATCCCCAAAATGGGGGATTTTGGGGGAAACTCTAAAATTTCAAATACAAAGACCCATCGAGTGACCCCTCATTTTAAAGGTCCTGGTAAAAAAACCAACAACGCAAACTAGAGGTCTTTATCTCAATCCAGTAAAAAATGGCAGCCAATTGAAATACTCAGAAGTTAAATTTAACTTACAGCTTCCCAAGTCTGGAGACCCGCTGATGTACACCAAGTGACGGTTATGCCCAAAAAGTACTTCATAATATGTCATAAAGGTGTGCCGAGTTTAGTTTTTATAGTATGGGCCGTTAAAAAAATAACAGGGGGTCTCCACACTTTTTACTAACCCTGTATATAGGTCTACCCCTTTCTAGACAATCATTATATCATTATAATCATTGTTGCATATATGATCTTATCTTATTATTACTATCTTATCTTGTTTGCTTGCACTTTCTTATCACTGAGGGCTTATACCTGTAAAGGTACCGGTACGTCACTGTCTTGTTCACCATGCAGACAAATAGACGATAGTGATGGAGTATGATGTTAAAAAAAAGGGAAAAATCATTTAAAAACTAAGAATTGCTTCCTAGGCTATAAGATCTTACCTTTACTCCGTAGCAGATTCAATATATAGGCAGCGCCTGGTTTGCTCTGAGAGACATCCACTGCGTCCGAACTCAAGTCTTTGTTGATCACATTGGCAGTTTCAAAAGCATTTGACATTGTTGACAAAATCACACCAACAGGACCAGTAGCGAGCCAACCCGCGGCGTACAATCCTAAAGAGAATTATTTTAGTGGGGATTTATAAAAAGGTATTTTTTTATATAAAAAAAACTGCCCAAGAACAGAGATAGGTGTTCTACTATCTTGTAGAACATGTAAAACAATATTTAAGATTTACAAAACAAATATGCTAGAGACAGTTTTGTCTGGCTAAGCAGAGCACCTCATTAATAAACTTTTGACTTTATAATGTTAACCTTGCTTTAGTAGGCCTATTTATTTTGTGAATTAACTCTTTGACCAGACTGAACTAAAATTGTATCCAGCTGACCTTTACGAATTACAAGTCCAGAAAGGAGTATGTTTAGTTTACGATATGGTTATACACTCCATTACAAAAATAAATTAAGATTATTGGTGCGATGTGGTGTAACGTGTAGCACTCACCAGGCTTCTGTGATACAACACTCCGAGCTGGGTCAAATGGCACATCAGGGTCTGCCGGGACACTCTTGTAGCCGATACTACGCAGCACCAGGCCACAACTCAGCGACTCTCTGGCCTCCGACAACACTGCTTTTTGTTTCTGAAATCAAATACTCACTACTACAAGACAAAAGTAAAGTGGGTTAAAATCTATGAAAACAGGTTGTCTCGTAGGTAAGGACGAAAAGTTTAGGAATACTGTAGGTCAAAATAAAACAAAAATCAAGAATATTTTGTCCCTCTAAATTTCATAATACAGTAGACTCCCTCTTACCCGGACACCTTTTAACCACACTACTCTCGGCGGAAATGACATCTCTTTAACCGGACAATTTTTATCAGCACATCGGTTTAATCGGACTAGATCAGCAGGAAGTGGGCGGTACTGAAACGACTGTTCTCGTGGAAAATATTTGAGACCAGTGATCACAAGTCTAAATACAATGCTCTCCTAAATTTAAGTTAAATACTGTATACAGTATGCATTTAAACGGTTTGTTTTAACGAGTTTTTGGGGACGGAAAAACCGTTATCCGGACTGGCCTCGGTCCTGAGGAGTCCGGATAAGAGGGAGTCTACTGTAATATCTTTAAAATGGCAGATATCTCAGTAACGAGGCATTTAGAAAAAATGTTATTCCTCATTTTGGTTTTATTCTGAGACATCAAATTTACTCCCAAATTTGTTATACCGGTACCTACTTAAGTGACACCCTGTATATAGATGGTAGCAGTGACTATTGATCAAAGTAGACATTCCTTTCTCATTATAAAAATTGTAACAGGTTTTAGAATGAAATTGTTGCAGTGGAATTGAGCCAAGGACAGAGTGTGCTGCAATCACTGATCTGTAGAAGGCATAGACTTATTAGCCAAACCAACGCGTAAGGACAACTTACTCCAGTAGACCTATACAAAGTCACTCATCGAACCCAATACGATAATGACTTTCCAAAAAAAGATCAACATGTAGTAGTGATTAGGAATTTTAAATCAGAACTTACTTTGCAGAATAATATTAAATACAAGCTAAAATTTTATAAATCCAGTTCAAACCATGCAAACTATTTTTTCAAAATTCAAGTACACTGCCCAAGTTTAAATTGATAAAATTAATACAAACAATTTTATCCTCATGGTAAAGTATAAAACTGAATTTAACAACCCATTGAGAATTATTAAAGTATAATATTTGACACAAAAACAGAAATAATAGCACTTAACAGATTTGACCTTGAAAGGCGACCAGTTTCGATCCTCACGGGATCATCTTCAGGCGGACGTCGTCATCGTCTTTTCGTTCTTGCGAACACGTTGTTTTTTAAAAAACATTGAGTTAACAGTTTTTAACATTTAAAACACAAAACACAAAAAATGGCCAATAACTATTATGGTACCGATCGGTGGAGCGGCGGGCGACACGGAAGTTGAGTCTAGACTGACCGCTGCAAGCCGGTGTCAATGTTTACTTGTCCCCTCCCCTAATCTTTCTTATCAGGTGCACGCTTTTGTTTGTATCCATTTTCAACTATTTTTATTGCTGTGTCGAATATAATGTTAGATGCGAAAGAGAGCTTGTCGTTCAAAACATTTTGTGGGTCCTGTTTTACGGCTTTGTATATTTCGAACTCCTCAATTGTTGTCATAAATGGCCCTTTATTGCATTTATGGAGTATTTCTAAATTATGTTCGATGTTACTGTGGCTGTGGTTGTAATCAATCAGATGGTTGGCATATGCTGAGTTGGATTTTTGTCTTGATTGCTTTGGCAGATGTTCCTTAAATCTGGTATTAAATGACCTTGCTGTCTGGCCTATGTAAAAACTAGGGCAGTCGTTACATTTCAGTTTATATATTCCGGTTTGTTTGTTATTTTGAGGCTTATCTTTGAGAATACTGGCTAGTTTGTTGGATTTTTTGAAGGAGAGTTTGATGTTATTTTTGGACATTTCATTTTTAATTACATTATTTAGTGAGACTCCGTATTCCATAGAAGCATATTTTTCCGTTCATTGCCTGGTTTTGTAGCCTTGTTTTTTGCGTGATGTCTCTGGATCATTTTCTGGATCATTTCGCTTTTATATCCGTTGGATACAGCTATAAACTTTGTGACATTTATTTCATTTTGGTAATCTTCTGGGCTTAGGGGGATTGATATTAGTCTATGCACAAAGCTATGGTATGCTGCCATTTTTTTACTTATTGGGTGGTGTGACGAATTGTGAATGGTTTGGCTTGTCGTTGTTGGTTTCCTAAAGATTTTAAATTTGAGTTTGTCTTGAGATTTAGTGATGGTTAAATCAAGAAAATTAATTGAACTGTTGACTTCTTCTTCTAATGTGAACTGTATATTCCTGTGTAATGTATTGATATGCTTGCTTAAAGAGTTTAATTGCCTTTTATTGCCATTGAATATAACTAATGTGTCATCAACGTAGCGGTAATATGATACAATTTTCTGCACATAGGAGTTTTGGCTAGACCATAAGTATTTGTTTTCAATGTGATGTAAAAATATTTCTGAAAGTATGCCAGAAAGGGGGGAACCCATAGCCAATCCTTTGTTCTGTACAAAGAATTCATTTTGGTAACTGAAATAGTTTTGTTTAAGTACTTCCTTTGTTAGGTTGACTAGTTCGTCAATTGATTCCCTTGTCAGTGACGAGTTCCTTACCAAATTTTCTTCTAGTACAGTTAAGGTTTCGTCGATTGGTACATTAGTGTACAGGTTCACGATGTCAAATGAGGCTAATATGTGGCTGTTCTTGAGTTGTAGGTTGGATATTTTCTCAACAAGGTCTATGGTGTTTTTTATATTGTGACTGTTTTCTAAGACCACATTATTTCTTATTAGTCTGTCTAGTTTTTTAGCTATTTTGTAGGCCGGTGAAGGAATAAAATTTCCTAGAGGGCGGATAGGGGTTTCAGGTTTGTGGATTTTAGGTAATCCTCTGAAAATGGGAGCTTGTGGGTTTGTTACTTTCATTGATTTAATTTCCGTTTTAGAAAGTAAGTGTGTGCTTGAATTGATGGTTTTATTAATTTGTTAGCAAACCTTTGAGTAGGGTCGTTGTCAATATTATGGATATAATTTTCCTCAAATAATTTGTGAACCTTATTTGAATATTCTTTGAGCGTGAGGATGACGATGGCATTTCCCTTATCTGCTTTAGTGATTACGGCCTCGTTATCAGTTAGCTTTTTCCTTATGTGTGTCGCTACTTGTTTTAGCGTGTGGTACTTGGTCTTTTGTTTGGGCTTATTGAATTGGTTCTTCAAGGTTTTGTTAGCTTTGTTGACTACCATAACCCGTGCAATGTCTCTCGATTGTTCATTTGGGATATTTTTAATTGTAGACTCAGTCTGTAAGAGTTCTGAGATTAGGTTACATTTTTTCGTGTTTGGAAAATTGAAATTAATTCCTTTGTTTAGAAGATCTAGTTCGTCATCTGTGAATATTATGTCAGTTTTATTAACTACACGTGCATGGAATTTATGGTTGCATTTTATGATTTCATTGTGTAGTTGACGCTAAGCAAGATTCTCGAGTTTTTTGTGTTCTACTTTTCTTTTACTGTAAAGTTTCTTTCTTATTTGCGACTCTATTTCATTAATGACCATGTTTAATTGACAATAATGTATCAAATTTAGTAGATCAATGTGTTTAGTGAATAGCAATTTATTCAGCATGCATTTCTTTGAATAAAGGCGTTTAATTTCTCCTTTTATCCAAGTGGTTTCTGCAGTTGTTTTAGCTTTTTTGGCTACTCGAGACTTTTGTCCTACTTTTACAGATACATAATTTGGTACCAAACCTTGTTCTAGACATTTCTTATTAAAACTTATGTTCTCAATGGTTTTTAAAAGTTTTATTTTGACGTCCTTGTATTTGTAGGCTTTAGTTGCTTGACTAGCTTCTAACTTCATTTTGTTTGAGTTAAGCCTCCGAATCACTGATCAAAACGTGTACTGGTGAAATTACCTGCTGTCAAGTGATCCTTTTGACCTTGAAAGGCGACCGGTTTCGATCCTCACGGGATCATCTTCAGGCGGACGTCGTCATCGTCTTTTCGTTCTTGCGAACACGTCGTTTTTTAAAAAACATTGAGTTACCGCCGCTCCACCGATCGGTACCATCATAGTTATTGGCCATTTTTCATGTTTTGAGTTTTTGTGTTTTAAATGTTAAAAACTGTTAACTCAATGTTTTTTAAAAAACGACGTGTTCGCAAGAACGAAAATCGCCTTTCAAGGTCAAAAGGATCACTTGACAGCAGGTAATTTCACCAGTACACGTATTGATCAGTGATTCGGAGGCTTAACTCAAACAAAATGAAGTCAACAGATTTGTTTAAAAATTTTGTATTCAAATAGTTACATCCTACCCCCAATTGTCCCAAATGTCTCCTTCGAATTAGTTAGTTCCTGTATACACCTTGGGAGCTGCTGGGTTCCAGAATAAGAGATCTGGGACCTAGAAACAACATTGTTTGGAACTATGATGCTTGGAACATCTCGGTCACTGGCAAAGTCCTGCGCCACATCTACTTAGCCAGCCGCATTCAGTACGATTCAAAACCTACCTTACAACCAACTTACGTTCAAATCATCTCCTTCAAGTTGGTTGATTCCTAGATTAATCTCGGAAACTCGTTGACCTCCAGTAAAAGAGAGCGGAGATCTGAGGAACAGCAGCTGGAGGGTTTTATCAACAGATTGTTGTGGAGATGATGATGCTTGGAGCAACAGCTCAGTGAGTCTCTTACGAGGTCGGGCTAGTTCTGAGAAATAAGATGAATTGTTCTGTCAAAGAATTCATAGTAATGTGTATACAAACATGCTGTATGTTAAGGTGTTTGTATTTTAAAGTCAATTTTACCTCCTTAAAACTACCTACATAAATCTCCTAGATGTTACAAATATTTTACGTCCTTAGCCCATTGAAAGCACCTTAACCTTTGGAAGTTTTAATTCTTTTTTATGAATGTAATTTTATAGATTATGTTGTTGTTGTGTATGCCTAATAAGGCTTTTTTCAATAAAGTGGACTGTAAATGAAGGAATATTGAAATTTAAATCTTGTTTACAAAAAAATATGGACTTTTGGTTTACTTTTGACACAATTGAGTTAATATTACCGCACATGCAGTTCTCTGAGTTGAAGGACTGATAGAGTATGGTATGGCCACGTTTCATTTGTAGTTTAGCCCAGAAGAAGTACAAACATTCACACAGTTAAATTCATACACAGTTTATAACCAAAGAGTTAAATGTACACACACAAAAAAGAGTTAGATAAATTAAATAAAACAAACTAAAAAGAGAAAAGGCTTAATGATGCTACACAAAACGATAAGAATGAGCAAGGTAATGCAGTTGGAACTCGGAATGTTTAAATTTATTAATTTAAGAACTGTTCATTGTTGGGAACATGGGGATTATGCAATCTACTCTCTCTATCTGTCACACTGATCAGCTGGCCTGCCTTTAAATGAATACTGAACAGTCCCAGAGGCGGATGCAGGGGTGGCAATTGCCCCCCCCCCCCCTCGAGACTGGTGCCAATTAAAAACTATAGGCCTAGATCTAAATTTAAAAAAAAATGATCATGTTCTTGTATCTAGACTGTCTAAGCCCACAATTTTTCAGTTAAGATTATAATAATGTGAAAAACTGAATAACACTACTTACTGTCGACATGTTGTTGCACTCCATCCATTTGACCTGTGTAGAACTGTGTCCTGACTCCAGGTAGCTTCAGCATCTCCCGCAGCTCTTTTATGGTGAAGGCTACTTGCAAGGGACCTCTGCGGCCTACCAAGACAACCCGACGCACTCTACTGGAGGCCAACTCAGCCACTGAGTGTGCTGTGATATCTGTTTTCTAGGGATGGCAAAGAAAACGTGGTAAAAACTTAATTGTTTGAACAAGTGAAATGCCCTTTTATTTAGTGTGTTTTAACAGCCCTATAAACATTTTTTCACAATTTTCTTTTATGGGAGTATGTAGTTTAATTCAAACCTGCTCTTGTTAGGTACTATTCAACATTGATCAAATGATCATCATCATTAGTTAGACCAATATCATTACATTAGATAGCATTATTATTGGTTGATAACTCGCAATGACAAAAATGGCATCTGCTCCAGAACCAACCCAGCTTGGGTACGAATCAGCAGCCTTCAGATTTGAACATGAGACCGATATTACAAAATCTATGTTTGTAGGAACGGTTACATTTATTTAGCCTTTGAATTAGTAAAATGAGAACGACATAAAAGTTAGGTTCCTAAGGTGACTTGGTGTTTTGACAACAACAAACTTTTTAGAGTCCCTTCGTATTTGATCTTACTCAGTAGACACAACCAGGCTAATACTTACTTAGTCAGTTTTATTCTATGTTGAAAATCCCTCAACTTCACTTGTTTAGGCTTTTACTCTTTTGTTAATTTTATATGTAAGGACCTGAACAAGCATTGATGAAAATAAGATTAAAATACCCTATCCGCAGCAAACCTGCCGACTAAGCGAATTTCCATTTGTCTGAATTGATTTTCAGTTAAATATATATTAATAACATTTTAGGTTTAACGAGTACCTAGGTTTGCTGCTACAAGGAAACTAATAAAGTGTGTTTTTGAGTAAAATATTGATAGCTTAGTACAAAATAAATAAATTTGCCAAATTTGATCAAAATATATCCATAAAAACAAGCAAACTACAACATTTGACAATATTCTCCATAAGAATAACATGGGAATTTGAAATTTACAATTTTTTAAATTTTCTCCGTTACTAATAACCGAACAAAAATAGGCTAATTTTATATACTAAATTATTTGTTTTTTTAAGCTCTTTAAAATAGTATAAAGAGAAATTGGGAAATTTTGTGTTCTGAGGGTCAAAAGTGAGAAAAACCAATTTTTACCCCATAAAACCCCCCGTAAAGCCCCGTTCCCATGGTCCGATCATGCTGGTTCGCGAACTCATTCAAGTTTATCCCACTTTACATCTTTAAACCAAATTTCATCAAAATCGGACAAAAATTACTCAAGTTATCACGTTCACGGACGTATATATATATATATATATACATATATACAAATTTGAACGAATGGTGTTTTTGGCCTCTGGGGACATCAAAATGAAAAAGTAAATCGGTCCCGGGTCTAGGTCTTACCGTGCCACCTACGGTAATAGCTACTTCCCTATAGGGAAATTCGCTAATAGGCTCAATTATGTAAATTCCAAAGTAAATTCAAACAGTGCATAAGCTCGGCCAAACAGTGAATTCGGTTGATGACACTTATTATCTTAAAACAACAATCCACTTCAACGTAAGGCGAGATCTTACCTTGAGTATATCAATATCTGTGAGCAATATCCTGGCCACATCAACGGCTACGTTCCCCTGTCCAATGACAACAGCTGTTTCACAGTCTAGAGACACCCTCAGGTCTTTGTCAGCTGGCAGTCCGTTGTACCACCCTACAAACCTCCTGGCAGAGATAACATTGTCCAGGTGTTCCCCAGTAATTCCCAACTCCTGGTCCCTCTCAGCACCATAAGTCTGCAAATGATTCTCAGATTATTGAATCTGTGTAAAATGCACAGATAAATTTGAGACTACTAATAGTGTAGAAAGTTTTAAGAATCTAACAAGCACAGCAGTGACATAGCCGTGGGGAGGGGGGTTCAGGGGGTCAGGACCCCTCCCCCTTTCTTGTCCAAAATTTATACTTTTTGTTAAATTAAACTTAAAATTATATAACTGGCCTATACTAAATACGACACTATAGTAATTAGATTAATAATTTATAACATTATCATATTTTCACAGCAATTAATTAACTACAAGCACATAGTCAATTAGTAATAATAAGAGACAAAATATCCACCAAGAGCTTTAAATGTCACATTGACATATTTAAAAATAGGCCTGGATATACTAAGACAAAGCATTGACGTTGGTGTTAGTTTTCAATGCCAGGAGAGCTAAAAAAGGCTGTTTTAGGGCCTATGTTTTCCAAGCATTTTACGGGGGAGTGCACCCCACACCCCCTTCTGTCTAGGGCTTATTCCATACCCCCAGTCATTTTGTCAGTTGATCACCCATTTTCAAATCCTGGCTATGTCACTGAGTAGAGGCTGGAATTTCAAATGGTAAAGTGTTTTGTTGAATGTTTTCACGCTATTGGCATTTTAAGGTTTTTTGTAAGGGAACAATCCAAAGACCTAATCTCTTACACATATACTCCCCTTACAAAAATCAAAAGAAAGTGTCTATAGCATTAAAAATAGACAACAAAATATTACAATTGGGCTAACCATACAAACAATATCCCAGATTGACCTGTGGTAGTGAGAGTTGATTCTCTATGTATACTACTGTTTATGTAGCCTACTAATTATCTACAGTATATACTACTATATAAAGTGGTCTAGTAATAAGTTTCCCAGTGTGGGAAAGCCATCCATTGTCTAAAAACTGGCTATCATATAGGATTCTTAGAATAAAGCCGAGTGTAAGCTTCCATGCTCCTCCCCCCCATATAATCAAAGTCAAAATTAAATCTTTATTAATCATTAAATAACATGCGTTTCAAATGGATTTTGAAATTTTGACGGATTTCAAATTATAATACGGGAATCACCATGATAATAACTCAGAACATGACTAGGCCTACAGCATGAACAAAACATTCTATTCAAAGGTTTCAAGACAATAAATAAATTATCAGTTTAAACAACCACACTTAGAGCAGTGATTTTTTTTACTTTCTCCACCTATACATAGTATATGGAAAAAGGATTGTTTTCGTCAAAATTGTCGAGTTTGAGTTTCAAGCGGATATATCCGTTTTGAGTCACTTTTCCCCCATATACATAGTAGGCCTATATATAAAGTATTGTTTTCGTCAAAAGATTCTCGAGTTTGAGTTGTGAGTATTAAAAAAGTGGTTTTCAAAGTGATGTCTGAGTGTGTGTGTGTGTGTGTGTGTACTGAGCTACAGATCACACCTGTCGTCCGATTTTGATGAAATTTTGTACGTAGGTACTAATCCATTATATCTCCAGGTGTTTCTTTAGATTTTTTTCAAAATTTTTATTTTTAATTATGATTTTTCCATAAAAACCCATAAAATAACAAAATAATCAGATTTTCTCGATGGCCCTAACAATTTTGATAAAAAAATTTGTATGTTATATTAAGTTCTGAAGAAAATTGTACAAATTCCATTTCTGTAAAAATTACAGTTCAAAATATATTGTAACTTATGTTATTTTCCTATAAAAATGAAAAATTGGATTTTGGAAAAAAGAAAAAAAGGCCAGTTTTGATTCAAATTAGTATGTTATGGTCCTTAAAATGTTGAACAAAATGGAACGAAACCCATTTCCGTAAAAAGTACGGTTCAAAAGTTATTGCAACTTTTGTGATTTATCCCTATCATAGTAACTCCCACCGCTTACCCATGATAAAGGTTGTTGACAAGCCTATAGGAGAAAGTAGCCTATGTGTCAGTTTGCTGATACCGTTTATTTATTACAGTTTTAGGCACTTAATCTTATATTTTCTGACCATCACTCAACAATGCCTTTTAGAACTTGATGGAGTCAAAGCGTAACTTAAAACAACAGCTAACAAATATAAATTTGGTTATGGTTTTTATAGCTACTGTCTAGGTGTTTTAATCTCAGGTTAAACCAACACAGGCCTGTTGGAGAAATTTATGTTCCACCTAATTATAAATATCATGTATTCTTACCAGAACAACAGCATGATAAGCATTCTGAAGATCTTTCAAAGAAATATTTTCTCCGAGTGAGACGTTTCCATAAAACTTAACTCGAGGATTTTGTGCAGTCTTTGTGAACGTATTGATCACATTCTTCACTTCAGGATGGTCAGGAGCGACTCCATAGCGAACAAGTCCAAACGGAACAGGAAGTCGTTCATAAATGTCGACTTCTACAGCTGAATTATGCTGAAACAAGAATAGTTGTTGGGAAAATGTTGAAATAATATTTGAACAAGGTACGACTTTATTTTGTAATAGATGAGTGAACGAAGTGAACGAATCTATGTATCGTGTATAGCGGAGTCGGAGAAAAGTTGTCCGCTGGAGTATGTGTGTGTGTGTGTTCGCACCTAAAACTCAAGAACCGTTGCACTTATAGCGTTCAAATTTTGCACAAATAGTTATGACACCAGTGTAAAGACACCATTAAAATTCTAGACGATTCCGCTCAGTAGTAATTATAAAATACTTAAAAAACATTTTTAAATTTGTCCCCTAAGAATAACATTAGGAGCTACCTTCTTCTTCTTTTTATTTGTTTACGTTTTGCGACCAACAATTTTGTTGTCTACTTAAGACAGAGAGAACGACTTTTACTCTAAGCTCTTTCATTCATGGAGTAAACAGTTTGGCGTCTATGAATATATATCATTATAATTTCACAGCTTTCAGAATAATGTTATTTAAGCTAATTAAATCTCACAACTTTCATAATAATAAATTGAACTTAACAATATTAGTCGGCAGTTATATACCGTTTATGTTCAGTATTAAAATTTCGCCTTTTAATTAAAAGTATATAAGTATGTATGTATTTAGAACAAAGCAGCTTTTTACATTATTCAATTTAATGTTGGCATTGAATATTAAATATTCAAAAATGTTGGTATATTTTTATACTAAAATGCTATGCGAAGGGGGGGGGGAACAGGTCCCCGACGTAGAGAGTAGTAAAGCGGAAAGGTGAGCAGTGAAAAGAAAGGAGTACGGAAACCCTTTATGACTGTTAAATTAACGTATCTGTAATACTTAAATGCTATGGAAAGATAGGGAAACAGGTCTACGATGTAGGAAGTAGTGAAGGAAATAGTGAAGGAAGTAGTCAAGGCGAGCGCTGCGGAGTGTGGGGGGCCTTTATGACAGTTAGAATAATGTATCTGCAATTCTAAAAATGCTATGGGAAGGGAGAGAAACAGGTCAACGATGTAGGAAGTGGTGAAGGAAGTAGTCAAAGTGAGCAGTCCGGAGTGTGGGAAGCCTTTGTGACAATTAGAATAATGTATCTGCAATTCTAAAAATGCTATGGGAAGGGAGGGAAACAGGTTCACGACACTTAGGAAGTGGTGAAGGAAGTAGTCAAGGCGAGCATTCCGGAGTGTGGGAACCCTTTGTGGCAGTTAGATTAATGTATCTGCCATAATAAAATGCTATAGGAAGGGAGGGAAACAGGTCCACGACGTAAGAAGCGGTAAAGGAAGTAGTCAAGGCGAGCAGTCCGGAGTGTAGAAACCCTTTGTGGCAGTTCGATTAATATACCTGCAATACTAAAATGCTATAGGAAGGGAAGGAAACAGGTCCACGACGTCGGAAGCGGTAATGGAAGTAGTCAAGGCGAGCAGTCCGGAGTGTAGAAACCCTTTGTGGCAGTTAGATTAGTGTAACTGCAATTCTAAAATGCTATGAGAAGGGAGGGAAACAGGTCCATGACGTAGGAAGCGGTGATGGAAGTAGTCAAGGCGAGCAGTTGGAGTGTAGAAACCCTTTGTGACAGTTAGATTAATATACCTGCAATACTAAAATGCTAGGCTATAGGAAGGGAGGGAAACAGGTCCACGACGTAGGAAGTGGTGAAGGAAGTAGTCAATGTGAGCAGTCCGGAGTGTCGGAAGCCTTTGTGATAATTAGAATAATGTATCTGCAATTCTAAAAATGCTATGGGAAGGGAGGGAAACAGGTTCACGACACTTATGAAGTACTGAAGGAAGTAGTCAAGGCAAGCATTCCGGAGTGTGGGAACCCTTTGTGGCAGTTAGATTAATGTATCTGCCATAATGAAATGCTATAGGAAGGGAGGGAAACAGGTCCACGACGTAGGAAGCGGTAAAGGAAGTAGTCAAGGCGAGCAGTCCGGAGTGTAGAAACCATTTGTGGCAGTTAGATTAATATACCTGCAATACTAAAATGCTATAGGAAGGGAAGGAAACAGGTCCACGACGTAGGAAGTGGTGAAGGAAATAGTCGAGGCGAGCATTCCGGAGTGTAGAAACCTTTTGTGATAATTAGAATAATGTACAGTATCTGCAATTCTAAAAATGCTATGGGAAGGGAGGGAAACAGGTCCACGACGTAGGAAGTGGTAAAGGAAGTAGTCAAGGTGAACAGTCCAGAGTGTGGGAACTCTTTGTGACAGTTAGATTAACGTATCTGCAATAGTAAAATGCTATGAGAAGAGAGGGAAACAGGAAATACGTTACGTATATTACCAATGACTTTGGTTAATTAATGGACGAGAAGTTAGGATTGTTGTTGACTGAGATTTGGTTTTTTTTAAGAGGTTGGTCCAGCCTCTTTTAACCTCGCCCGTGCGTGGATCGTTTACAGCAAAGCAATTGGTGAGCCAGAACAGTACAAAGGTGAACTGTACTGATAAAATTTAGTGGCAGTGACCAGGATCCGAACTTACGACATCGCTGCCTTGGGCCCGAAGTTCGCGTGACGCTACCGACTTGAGTCACCGACTCACCATTATTTGCTCCGACTCATGGGTTGATTTGCCCATACAAATAACATTTTTTTGTACACCAGTGACACCGGTAAGTGGGCTAGGTGTGGGTAAACTCTTTCATTATTGCGCTCATGTTCACTCATCCTGTTACGCGCAGAATAAGCGTACTACTAGTATATATATGCCAAATCTCTTGTAAAGTGAAAGTGATGAACTTTTACTCTACTGAACAGCAAGTGACACATAAGTTGGCACTTGGGGCTAGTGTGATCAGTGTAGGTAGGAGGAGGTAAGGAATAGACCAGACTGGAAACATTTCCGCTGACGCATGGAGATGACTTCCCCTTTCATGTACTTGAGCGCCTTCACGAAGGTCGCGAGGACCAAGGTTCAGTTGACGCAATCCTCATGACAGCTTAAAAAGTTTCAGAACTAGGCTAGTAGCAATCAGTGGATTGCCAGCTTACGTGTCTTTAGCTGTACATTTAGGTTTTCCCATAACTGGCCCAGGCTACTTTTAAGTCCAGATTTGTATTCTTTTATTTTACACAATCTGCATCTTTTATGACATAGGCTTCTCTAGAATAAATAGTGTATCTAACCATTGACGATTGGATGCTTATGTAGGGGCCTAGACTTCTAATCTATACGGACCAGCTGCAGCGCTGCAGCCAATTGCTTCTGTCAAAAAGAACATAGCCTAGTTAAAAGCCATTCACACTGAGTGTGCTAGGGTCTGAAATTCTATTTTCAGGCTGGGTAGCTGAGTGGTTATAGTGATCGCCTAACAATCAAAAGGTTGTCGAATCAATCCTCAGATAGGTCAGTAGCTTTATGTTGGTTTGAAACTGGACCCAGCTGTCCCTGATTATTGGCCTTCAAATAAATGATCGTGACTAATGTAACAGCTGATCTTATAGTCAGCAATAAAGCACATCTCACTTCATTCTACACTGATCCCTCACTCAAATTTGAGTTAAAATGCAGACATAGGTGGCATCCCCATCTCAATTCATAATGATAAGGATAATACTAATATGAGGTACATACCTTTACGTCAACAGTTCAATTGTAGTAAGTAGAACTCACAACATGTTTCGCCTATTTAGAACAGTTTAAATTTACAAAAGCTTCCAAGACAGCCACAATAAAAACCATATTTTAAATGACCAGTTCAATTTCAAATCACACTCTATCTTCAATTCCATAATAGCCTTCAACAATAGACAAGAACAGTTTGACCTTTGTAGTACAACTACTGATAACGGAGGAGGGATCGGTGTTACATAATTCCAGCAAGTTCAGTCTGCCTCCGTACCGCGACCGGTAATAGTAGGCCTACTCTATTTGTTAAATGTTTTCGTGCGTAATGTGTGTGTATTTATTTAAATGTTTCTTGACGACTCCATCATGGATGAAGACAAAGCATTCTTGCTAGGATACAACCTGACGATGCCTGAATAGGCGAAACATGTTGTGAGTTCTACTTACTACAATTGAACTGTTGACGTAAAGGTATGTACCTCATATTAGTCTAACAAACAGTTCAGGGGCTAAATCATGAATTTTAATAAGGATAATGCTTTAAATTTTAAATACAGTAACTGTAATACTAGATGGTAGCCTACATAAAAGATGCTATGGTTTATAGTTTAAATAAGTTGTTCTTTCAATTTGGCCTGAAACCTGTTTTTCAACTGTGAGGCACTCTTTGAAATGAGTAGGACAACTCTTGGCAATCTCGTAAAAGGGAGTCGCCAGCCCCCCTCCCCCCATTGGAAGGACCATGGACATTGGAATGGGGTGGGAGGGATAAAAAACCTAAATGATTTAAAAGATGCCTAAACGTGTTGATCCAAATTATCACTATCCCAACTCATATCTTGATATGGATGGTTACTTCTTAGGATGATCTTTTTTTCATTTCAAAGAACATTCAGAAAACTTCAAAAGGATTGATGGAACCCACAGATAAATACCCCCGCCACAGCAAACCTGTAGACTAATCAAATTTCAACTTGTCTGAATAGGATTTTTACTAAGATATTCCCATTAACAAGTCATATTTACAATTAGTTTTAAAGAGTACTTAGGTTTGCTGCCAAAAGGTGTGGATAAAAAGTGATTTTTTTACCAAATTTTTATAATTTAGGATGAAATAAATAATTTTGCTAAATATGATCAAAATATATCCAAAAAAAACCAACCTACAAAAGTTTTCTTTTTCTCTAGGTAGCCTACCTATAAGAATAACATGGGAATTTTAAATACAACTTATAGTTTTTTTTAAATTATTTTTTCCGTAACCTTTAATTGTAAAACAACACTTAAATGTACAAAATCTTTTAGTTAATAACTAATTTCTTTGATGGGTGGCGTCGTCCTGTAATCCAACTACTAGGAAGTCACGAATTGTGGATATTTATAGGCATGCACTGTGGATGCGATACTCCCTGGTGTGGATTAACGTCCGCACAGGTAAGTACTACGACTATCTGCAGTACTATCCTGATAATTAGACCAATTCGTAATTACCAAGGCAAAAATGTGGTTCGGATTCTACTATAAACTGTAGGTCCCTTAGGTGCCAGCTTAGGTAACAGCTGTGTCTAAGGAATGTCGGCCTTAGTCACTAACAAGACTACAAGATCGCGCCACTCATCCTACACTCATCTCCATTCATACTTGGCTTAAAATACCTACTTTGTATGGTCGCCATTTCATAGAACAGTATTAACAGTATTTTGGGATGGCTGTACTGAAAATTGGGCCTTTCCATGTTTTTATTGTTAAAGTTAGTGAAAAAACTAATTCAAAACCCCATTACACCCCATGATCTTGCTGATTCGTGAGCTCATCCTAGTTAATCAGACCATAATTACCTGAGTTACGGTATGTTTATTGCGTTCACATATAAGCTATATAAATTTAAACGAAAAGTGTTTTTGGCCTCTGGGGACGTCAAAATGAAAAAGTAAATCGGTCCCAGGTCTAGGTCAAGCTTACAGTTTAGGCCTAAGTTTACCGTGCCACTTACGGTAATAGCTACTTGCCTATTGGTAAACTTGCTAAATCACTACCTTTACAAGATGCTGAGCTACGTAGAAACCTGCTGGACCACTTCCAATGATACACACTTTTTGAGTATTTGCTCTGCTTGAAAAATATCTCCAGCTTGAATAACACAGTCTGCATAAACTAGGCATGGTCAAGTAAGTTAATTGAGCTTAGTTATTCAGATAACGTTTCTTGCTGGCTCCCAATGCTCAATTGGCTCTGGAAAGCGAAGAAAAGAAATTAATAGTTTAGGCCTACATAGGCTGTTGTTAGTAGATAAAAGCTTTATTCCCAACAGAGTTTTAATTGCCATTCAAAATGTTCCTATATTTTTTTTATGGGGTGCAAACAGTCATTGGGAACGGAAAATGTATCATAATGTTATTTTTTGTAAAAGATAATCATGTTGGGTTGGTCGCAAGATGTCAAGAAAATTGATTAAACAATATTTTTTTTTAGATTACACTAATAAAAAGTTACATCTTAACTAAAAAAAACATCTATATATATAATTCTGTAAGACCAAATTTTTACCAGAAAATTGTGGACGTCTGGTAAGTCGCAGAAAAGTGGTAGGGGTCTTAAATTAAAGGTCTTGACCCCAGGGACTCGGGAAAAATAGCAGAATTCCCACAAAGTTACCAGAAATCGAGTTATAACGTAAAATATCCACCATAAGAAATGCATGGGGACTGAAAAACGTATGCATTCTATCAGCTGTTACTTATTTATTTGCAATGTTTACATTGATTCCGAAAGTCAATGCTGGTAAACAATGTTTCAAAATGAATTGTGTTTAATTTTTTGTTTTTTGTTTTTATAATGAGTGAAGTAACTAGACAGGGTAGGGAAAGACCTGCAAGACGTGGAAGAGTGTCCAGGAATTCAACAGACTTAAGAAATGCAAAAGAGAACGTCATGTAGGGCCTAACTGTGAAAGAAATCCAGAAGCTGTTTTACAACCTGTCTTTAGAAGAACGCTGGAAAATGAGTTGAGTGTTGTTTCTCACAATCTAGGTCCTCCTAAAGCACTTGCATGCATTGTGGCGCATTTCACTTCGCAGAGGAGGCCACAAATGGACATTTCAACGCATGTTGCCATAATGGACATGCCACAACCACAATTAAAGGACGAACTAAATGAACTGTTTTTACATGATTCGAACTTCATAAAAAACATGAGGCTAATAATAATAATAATAAGGCTTTACAACAGTGCAATGGCTTTTGCGTCGCTTTCCGCTACACAAAAAAAGATACCGGGAAATGGGCCTTACTGTCTTAAAATTCAGGGACAAATTCATTGATATATTTCTGACTTACTACTGCAAAATGGGGAGTTTCCTTCATAATAATTAATAATAATTTTAACCTTTACATTTGGTTCTCAAAATGAAAACTATAACAGAATTCGTAGGATTACAAAAAAAAATCTTCAATTTTAAAGTATAAAAGATGTGCAATGTTTGGCTGTATGATTTCAGCTCTGATTCGTCGTTCTCCGGGCTCAGGCCAAACCGTGTGCACGTTTCCATTTGTTAATAGGCCTATGTTGTGTTATTGATTTAGTCATTATTTTACATTTGTATTTCATTGACACATCAGAAGCAACTAATATACGACTCCAACGGAAGGTAAACCAAGATATAAAACAAGAAACACTGTTAATTTTAAGTAACATAAAACTGATAACTTTAAAAACATATTTCGAATATTTGTCTTTTTATATACGGTATGTTTTTTATTGTAGTCTAAATTAGGGGCTATGGCCCCTACAGGCCACTAGTACCAAATAAACATGTAACTCACAAATACAGTAACAACACTTATATGTAATAAGAACTGTATATGGGTACCGTTCCGCAGAGAACCTGTAACATATTATCGGATTAAATATCAATATACATTTATCGATAATAATTCGGTTTGATATTACAATTATTGCATCGAATTTCGTTTTACCAAATTAAAGTTGTTTCTTTTTACCCTTAGGCTGAGTCAGAAGAAGGATTCCGGGATTAAAAATAAATTGAATAGCCTAAGTAACTGGCACAACTAAAATAGCAGCAAATTGTTTATTTATATTACTTTAAATAGGTTTTCAACTGCAACTTAGACAAGTACTGTAAGTATAACCTATGAGGATCATAAACAATAACAAGATTTGGACTGTTGACTGTATATTATAAAGTACATAAATCAATAGATATTTTAACTTACGTATAAAAATATCCAATATTTGAATACATAGGGTAATTATTTGTAATATGTTTTTAAATATCTGAAACTTTGATCTATTGTGAGGTTAGATTATACAGATAATAATGTAAATATTATGTATTTATGACAGGACAGGACGTTTCTGATTCTGACGTTTAGTTTAACGAATAACAATAACAAACTAGAAAATTTTTCCAGTACAGTCTAGAGACAGCGGTTCAGCTAAGAGAACTGAATACCGATGGAGAAAAACTTTACTGAATTTCTCTGAGCATAGGTTAACATTACTTGAGATAATATGATTTAAAACTTGTCAAAATGTGCATTAATTAATTGACCCCGTAACTAAATTATGGTCAATAACAGGTCTAATTAAACAAATTATTATTAATCTATCATATAACTGACTAATCTGTACTAATACTATTGTTCACATTACTTATAATACTTTAATAATTTCTTATTAAATGGCAAACATACAAAGTAGGTATTTTAAGCCTTACATTAAACAGATATGTAATATAATACTTGGAAGGTACAAAAATGGCAGTTTGCCGAGTTTGCAGACAGCAACAGGGTCAGTGTTATCCCAACGGCCGCCTCTGGCCTGGTAGAGTTGGCAACGTCGCAAGTAGGCTTGTTTAGTGTCCGACGTCCCATAAGATAACATGGCAGACGGGTAACATCAGCTCGTTAATTTGCACTTTCTTGATTTAAATTTAAATTTACTAGGTGGCGTTTGCAGAGGCATCCACAAAATTGAGCGGAGTCATCAAGAGTTTATATTATATTGTTTTGGCCATACTACAGTAATACCAGTCGTTTTTAAAGCATGCGTTGCGGGTCTAAAGTAGCATTTTTACTCTTTAGGAAGTAAAAATAGTTTGTATCCTCTATGGAGTAAAAATCTGCTGTTGTCATATCAGTAGTAAATTTCTATATTGTAAACGATTGCATGTATCGAAATATGTATCGATTCGTGCTTCGTAATTATTTTAACCTACAGTCTACAGTCTCTTCCCATAGCCTTTTAGCATTGCAGATACATTAATCCATTCCCACACTCAACACGCTCACCTTTACTACTTCCTTCACCACCCCCAACGTCGTGGACCTGTTTCCCTGTCTTCCCATAGCATTTTAGGATTGCAGATACATTAATGTAATTGCCAAAGATAGTTCCCACACTCTGCACTGCAAGCCTTACTACTTCCTTCACCATTTCCTACGTCAGAGACTTGTTTCCTTCCCTTCTCATAGCAGTTTGGATTAAAGATACATCAATCTAACTACCACAGACGGTTTTCACACTATGCTCATAATTTACTACTTTCTAAGCCATTTCCTACATCGTGGACCTGTTTTCACCACTTTCCATAACAATTTAGTATTTTAGATACGTTAATCTAATTGTTACAAACATTCCCAACACTCCGCATTGCTAGCCTTTACTACTTCTTTCACCATTTTCTATGTCGTGGGGATGCTACCATCCCTTCTCATAGCATTTCAGCATTGCGGATACGTTAATCTAACTGCTACAAACGGTTTCCAGTTTCCACACTCCACACTGCTCACCTTACCACTTCCTTCACCTCTTCTTATGCCGCGGACCTGTTTCCCTCTCTTCCCATAGAATTTTAAGATTGTAGATACCTTAATCTAATCTTCATAAACAGATCCCACACTCCGGACAGCTCACCTTGACGACTGCCTTCACCACTTCATACGTCTCGGGACTTTTCTCTCCCTTCCCATAGCATTTTAGGATTGCAGATCCCTTAATCTAAACGTCATAAACAGTTCCCACACTCCGGACTGCTCGCATTTACTACTCCCTTCACCACTTCCTACGTCACGGACCTGTTTACTTCCCTTTCCATAGCATTTTAGGATTGCAGATACCTTGATCCAATGGTCATAAACAGTTCCCACACTCCGGACAGCTTGCCTTGACTACTTCCTTCACCACTTCCTACATCGTGGACCTGTTTTCCTCCCTTCCCATGGCATTTTATGATTACAGAGACCTCAATCTAATCGTCATAAACAGTTCCCACACACCGGACAGCTCACATTGACTACTTCCTTCATCACTTCCTATGTCGCGGACCCGTTTTCCCTTAGCACTTCCCATAGCATTTTATGATTGCAGATACCTTAATCTAATCGTCATAAACAGTTCCAACACTCCGGACTGCTCGCCTTTATTACTTCCTTCGCCACTTCCTACGCCACAATCCTGTTTACCTCCCATTCCTTAGCATTTTTGGATTGCAGATACCTTGATCTACTCGTCATAAACAGTTCCCACACTCCGGACAGCTTGCTTTGACTACTTCCTTCACCACTTTCTACATCGTGGACCTGTTTTCCTCCCTTCCCACAGCATTTTATGATTGCAGATACCTTAATTTAATCGTCATAATCAGTTCCCACACTCCGGACAGCTTGCCTTGACTACTTCCTTCACGACTTCCTACGTTACGGACCCGTTTTCCTCCCTTCCCATAGCATTTTATGGTTGCAGATACCTTAATCTAATCGTCATAAACAGTTTCCACACTCCGGACTGTTCGCCTTTACTACTTCTTTCACCACTTCCTACGTAGCGGACCTGTTTCCTTCCCTTCCCATAGCATCATAGGATTGCAAATGCCTTAATCTAATGGTCATAAACAGTTCCCACACTCTGGACTGCTCACCTTTACTACTTCCTTCGCCACTTTTAACGCTACGGACCTGTTTCCCTCACTTTCCATAACATTTTATGATTGCAGATTCCTTAATCTAATCGTCATAAACAGTTCCCACACTCCGCACAGCTCGCATTGACTACTTCCTTCATCAGTTCCTACGTCGTGGACCCGTTTTCCTCCCTTCCCATAGCATTTTATGATTGCAGATACCTTAATCTAATCGTCATAAACAGTTCCCACACTCCAGACTGCTCGCCTTTACTACTTCCTTCACCACTTCCTACGTCGCGGACCTGTTTTCCTCTCTTCCCATAGAATTTTAGGAATCCAGATACCTAAATCTAATCGTCATAAACAGTTTCCACACTCCAGACTGTTCACCTTTAGTACTTCCTTTAGCATTTCCTACGCCACGGACCTCAAGCTAGTGTCGTCATTTGATTATATTTATGATTCATACCGTTTCTGTTCTAATATCTGTGGAATAATGCTATCAGCTATTTCTTCATCTGCTGCATTCAAAAGTCAACAGCTGATCATATGTCTTTGTTTATGTGTCAAATACTGCTTCCATAAGGATTACATTGAAACTTTGAGACCCAGTGGGCCGGATTCCTGAGAGTTATTTTTAACGCCATATAGATGTTGGCACTCACCGATATGGTATTTATCACCATCCAAAATTTGAAAACGATTGATTCAGCCGTCTAGGAGGAGTTTGCGTATTACGAAATGCATAAAAGTCGGCGTATAAGAGCTTCGCTCGCTCCGCTCAATAAACTTAAATTTATTAAAATATAGGAAATAAAACATACAGAACTGAAAACAAAAAACAATATGAAATGAAAATATATATCTTTACATTTAAAGTGGAGTCAATATTTTCATAGTCCAGTAACCAAGCTTTCGTAAACACACAAATACCATTAGCTGCTTCCAAACAAAACAGCTGTTGCAACCCTACTTGCGACGTTGCCACTTCGAAGGCCGCGGCCTGGAGTTTAAGGAGGCCGTGGTTATCCCCCACTGTGATAACCAATTGCCCAATGCCCAGTATAGTGCCAGGTTGTTAGACGGAGCTGTGTACGTACCCCAGTGAATGGGAAGGGGTGCCAGAGGTCACCCAGACTTCGATGTGGTCACATAATGAATTTAATAAAATCAGATTGTAGGACCATGACGTGGTCTTGTATTAAACGTTCTATACATTGCATTAAGCCCAGTGATTTAAGACAGTTATTGGGCTCAATTTTGAATCATCAGATCTAGGATTGAACCAGCGCCAGCTAGGTATCAAAAATAATTTTCTTAAGCAACATTTGCGAAGGGAAATACAGCTATTTTGAAAAGACCCATGTAGTTCAGGGGAGCATTGTTAATTTCCTTTTTAGAGTCATGAGAAGTTTAAAGTAAAAACATAGCTTGTTGACATATTTTTTACTGTGGTACTAAATAAGCAAATTGTTAAAATATATGTATTTACTTATAATCCTGTAGTAAACATACCGTACCACCACCACTTAGTGGTGAAGAGGCTATTGGGGTGGTTTGGTGGTGAGACCAAGGATGAAGCTTATTTTTTTAGTTGATGTGAGTTAATACAAAATATGTGTCTAATTAGAAATAATATGTTCTTTGAACCCAGTGACAAGACCTGTATTATACAGATTTATTTACCTATTTTTGCCTGAAGGTCTTGTAGGATGTTGAAATTACTAAACGGTAGGGTATCACCAATCTGACACATACTTTCTCCCATTCCTTGTCAACAACTACCTTTATCATAGACCTAGCAGCTATACCCGTGCCTTGCAACTGGGGTCAGTGGGTCATATTATGCAAAAGAGACAATGTTGGTTCTTTGAAAATTACTTTAAAAAATGATTTCACACCCACCATTTAATTTTGAAACGAAATTGAACAAACTGTATTACCTTGATAATAGAACCTTTTGTCAACTCAGAGTGTGAACACTTATTTAGGCTACCTAGGATACAAAATTAATTATAGACTTTAAGGTAATCAAATAACATGTTAAACGGTTTTTTTACAATATTTTCCATGGAAATTTTATATGAAATTTTTTTAAATTTTCTCTGTAACCAATAACACTTTGATATACTATATTAAATTGTTTTTTTTTTAGTTCTTTAAAAAGGTCTGGATAAAAATTTATAATTTTGTGTTTTAAAGGTAAAAATGAGAAAACTCAATTTTTACCCCATAAAATCCCCCGTTCCCATGGTCCGATCATGCTGGTTCACGAACTCATTCAAGTTTATCCCGCCTTACACCTTCAAACCAAATTTTATCAAAATCGGACAAAAATTACTGAAGTTATCGTCTTCACGGACACATTTTCAACAATGGGCATTTGCAAATTTTCAAAAATAATCTTTTTGAAATTTTTATTTTAATCTTTACTTGTAGCATATTATAGTAAAGCTAATTTCATAACAAGTAAGAAAATTCAACAGGGGAAGGGCTAAGTGCATTGGTATAGGAAACACAGAGTATTAAAATCATATTGATTAAAAAAAAAAAAAAAAAAAAAAAAAAAACTACCCCATTTTGAAACTGAATAAGATAATTAATTTCTGTTTTCGCCAAAATTTTTGTCTAATAAATACCTTTAAAATGATGTTTAACATGACAGGTATGTTTACATTTGAAAATCCCAAGATTTTAACTAGCGAAACTAGTTTTTGGCACTCCCTGTATTGGAAAAAAGTTTAAAATATGTTTACGTTATTCCTTGGGGTCGATTTAGCTGGAAATAATTTTATTTCATCCTTGTACATTATGCCATTTTTCCGTAATCAATTTGAGACTTCTTTGTGGGACACCCTGTAAGTAGAATTAATTACCAGCTTTTCAGTCATAGCTTCTCAATAAAGCAAACATTTTTCCTTAGAAATTTTTCCACCTACTGAGCATACACTTTGACTTGTCAAGTAGGATATTCAATATAGTAGTGACAATTAAATTTAGTACCCCAGTCTTATCCATATAACTAGCTGTAGAAGTCATCACTACAAAAAATATAAGTCAGTACTAAAAAAAATTGATCCAGTAGTCATAGGAAGAAAATCAACAAACTAAAAGATTAATATGTTTATTATCAAGATTGCACATAAATTGCCTACTAGCAGGTTTATATGCCTTTGCTCGGAATCTAAAATTAACAACAAATAAATAAAGGATTGCTAACCTACGAACAAGATATCTTAATCAGACAAGAACAATAACAGAATTATCGATACAAATACAACCTGAAAGTTATGGCTTCGAGTATTATTGATATGAGTCCAAAAATTAGTCTTGAATTTGCCAAAACTGAATATCTATGTTGACGATAAAATATTTCTTTAGAAACTATAAGTTTGCGATCGTCATTCATCAAATTTTTAAGATACAATATGACATTTGAGTTTTTAAGGTCAGAATTAAAATTTGATTCTAGATGAATACTAACAAGTTGTTTTTTAACAAAGTAATTTGTCAACTTTTTATAGTAAGAATAACTGGTTAATAATTAATTATTGTACAACCATCTAACTTCAACCTTTAATCCAAATCCAGAAATTATTCATCCTACAATCAATGACAGTACATCCAGTTTTTTGTTATCCTGGAATTCCTATTAGTGTTTTCAGACTTTGTTCAAAGTAGTACATATGATAACATACTTAAAAAATAATGAAAAATATTAGTTTTGAGTTTGCAATCATGTAATACAAATTTAACAATGCCACAATGTGCTTAGAAAAATCTATTGTAGTAAAAAATTACTGAAATATATTAAAACAATTTAAAATATAAAATATTCAGTTCTGGCACTGACAACTAACATACAAAATCACAATCATCAAACCTAACTTAAAAGTTAAGAATTATTGCAGGCAATTTCATGAGCAAGGTAGAAAAAATGAGCAATTAGTAAACAGTGAGAGAAAACTCTAAATATGCTATTCGAGATTAGTGCCATGATTAAAATTTTAACAACTATTTACAATCCTTGCTCAACGAGTAACGACTTACAAAATAGGGGGTTTGTCCCTTACAAAAGTCAGCCCTAAAAGTATTAAGTAGTCTCGACTTAATCTACGACCACAACTACTGAATAAATACCCTAGTGCTAATATCGATGAAATATCGCGTTTGTAACTAAATAAAATTAATAACCTGTGAACGGCTTAAACTATGTAAATTTTGCACAAAAAAGATCAGTCTTATTAAAGTTTAATCTTTGAAGAAGACAACACTAATATAAATTATTCAGAGCGAAAGAATACATGTGTTTGATTCTGGTATGGTATGAATTGTAGTTAATTTAGCATTCTACCTTCAACTATTAATTTGTATTATTCCTTGGTTAATATATTTTGGCTCATAAAAGTAAATTAAGCATCCAAAGGACTATGTGAGCTTCATACTTGTAAAGGAAAATCTAATGAACCATTAAAGTTGACGTTCTTTTTATAATCAGACAATAATTTTATGGCTTATAAGTACTACATTTTTTTCTGTAATAACTAGTCAGGTTATACAAAATTTTACCATTTTTGAATCAACGAAAGACAAGTTTTCATAATCTATTATTTTTTTACCCAGAGTAGTTTTAAGTTGTAATAGTCCTGAAATTGACATAACACTTTTGAAAATGCACTTGAAACAGCAGGCGACCAAAAAACATCACCTCGCTTAATGGCAACAATTGCGTTACAAACACGATGAAATGAGAAAATAAATAGTTACAAAAATATAAAAAAAACACTTAACTAAAAAAAATGAAGCCTCTAAATCTAAAGCATTTATGTGTTAGTCTGGCTTTCGCCAAAGGTTGTGCAGAAAAGGAACTTTGTACAAAAAATGTCATGAAAACACAGCACAAAACGAGTTTCTACGTAAGTAAGCTGCCCTATTCTAGACTTATTGCCGGCATAATACCATCGTTAGATTAATACTATCGTAACTATATACACACGACCATTAGGCACAAAGGTCATAGGGTCAAGGCTGCAAATGCTCGGACAACCCTGTTTGTCCGTTCGCTGACAACGGACCCGCGGCGAACCTAACCTAGTCTAACAAAACAATAGGCTTAATCTAAATTGAGTAAGACTCTCCATAAAATGTGCTTATTAAGTGTAATTATTTTGTATAGCCTAAATATTTCAATAGGAGAGCAATACTTTTTATTGCATAAACTAGAGTAATTTTACAACTTCAACTTAAAAGTGCCACATGGCTGGTCAACAAGTTTTTTCCCCCTTTAAAACTTCTAACATGCCATTTGTAAACATTCCTGCTGCCTAACTGACAAATTCTAAACTAACTACTACTGTTAAGTTAGTAAGTTATAGTTCAATTTGTTTTTGTTTCATGGGTTCAATCCCATGCATTGATTTTTACACAGGCCTTCAAATGCATTCTATGCTATTGCAAAAAACTCAAAATAACTTTTAATCTAAATTAGCACTTTTATATTTTCATTGAGATTTAAATACAAATGTCAAAGTAAATATATTTGTTCATACTGTTTGCAATAAGCACTGTAGCTACATTTTTATGGAAAAAAATATCCTAACATGAAATTAAATACACACACACACACACAATTTGTCTGAGATTCTTACATTTTGTTCACTTTATAGTTGCAATAAGCGTAAAAATACATTTCCAAAAGGAGAAATAATATTTGAACTATCCTTTATCAGGAATAAATATATATGAGTAAAAAAACCTCAAAAATACTGAAAGCAATAACATTTTATAGATCAATAAATAACAGAATTATTACACAATAAAGTCAAATCTTCGCCAGCGAGCCCGCGGGGCGAAATATCGAAAAATAAATAGCAAACACAGAATCACAGATTCACCTAACCTAAGCCGAGTATTCCGAAGAGTATTGAACAGAAAAGAGAGCTGAGACCATGTAATACTGGAGAAGGTTCGGTACAACATAATACTAGGTCGGACGTAAGGACGGGAAGGAAGGGTCAAGGAAACCCAGTCCCCACCAGGGCGGCATGGTTTCGCAACATGTTAGAATGAAACATCTGCGCCAGCAGCTTTACACCCTGTGGAAATAATCAAGAACAGTGTTACAGGGCTGGCAATGAAAACTGTTATTTACTTATGAAGTCATAACACTGTGTTGCTTCTCTGCTCTAGTGGACAGGGCAAAAAACAAACAGCTAATTATGAATATAGAGTAGAATATAGAATAGAGTGAGATATAAAAAGAAGTCTACATCTCAATACAGAATTTAAGTAGGTAAACAAAACTAAGTTTTGCAAAAAAGGTCTGATCTCTAGAAAGTTTGGTAAAATGTAAAATTAATACCATTATATTCGTACAGGCAACATTGTAACATTACAACTATGAAGGTCGCTGGTTTGATTCCAAGCGAGATCGTTTCCAGACCCAGATGCCATTTTTTATTGCGCTATGAATGCTATGCTATCCAACAAAACAGATGACGTTAGATAGTAACAAGACCAGGGTTTGGACTATTCCCTTTCAAAACATAAAATACCCCTGCTGCAATAAACCTGCAGACTAAGCAAATTTCTGTTTGCCTGATTTGATGTTTTGTTCAATGTACTATGTAAATATGTACTAAAAGAATAAAGATTGTTTGAAATGAAATGAAATGATTTGAATATCATTAGGTTTAACGAGTACCTAGGTTTGCTGCCTACAGGGAGGGTAATAAAGTGTGTTTTTAGTAAAACATTAATAGCTTAGTATAAAATAAATAAACTTGACATGTTTGATGATCAAAAATATTCATGAAGAAGCAAACTACAACAGTTTATTTATTCTCCGTAAGAATAACATGGGAATTTTAATCATACAATTTTGTTTCAATTTTCTCCGTAACCAATAACCATACAAAAACACTTCAATATACTAAATTATTGGTTTTTTCAAGCTCTTCAAAATTGTTTGGATAGAAAATGGGAAATTTTATGTTTGGAGGGTGAAAAATGAGAAAAAACCTATTTTTACCCCATAAATCCCCATTCTGTATTGTACTGTATATATATATATATTATAAATTTGAATGCAGAGTGTTTTTTAGCCTTTGGGGACATCAAAACGAAAAAGTAAACCGGTCCTGGGTCCAGGCCTTACCATGAGACCTACGGTAATAGCTTATTCCCTATATAGGAAATTCGCTAAAATGCCACTCGAGTTGAAAACACACAAATAAGTTAACAGTTTTCACACCAACCATGTAAATTTGTTTTTTAACGTATAACTTTTCAATAGGTAGTCAATAACTTAAGAGTAAACAAAACATTTAGACAAAAAGACAAACAAACAATCATATATGCTATTTCTAATGAAATAATACAGTAATAATATCAACAAGGGTGAGTATCAATAGTTGCAACATAAAGTTATGTTTCAGATCTTAAATGTGTCATGACTGTGTCACAAAACTAATTCATATTTTATATATAGAACATACGATTTTAAACTCAAATTGTTAAGGACCACAACAATATTATTAAATTAATAATCACAACGATTACAAAGAGAGCAGTTGATGTTAAAAAGGCAAAATCACTTAAATTGTTAAATCTAACTATACTAAGCAACAATAAAATGTTGGCTGGATGTTAATACGTCAAAATTTCACACATTCAGTCTTGATTATTAGTCAAACTATTAAAAAGCCAATGGTAATCATTTATCTGGTAAATAATAGAAGTGGTAAAATTTAAATAGAAGTGGTAAAATTTAAACAAGCAAACTTAGTTAAAATCTAAAGCTATATAAGCAGTTTTACTATGTTTATATATATTTTTGGATGTAAGGTTTGGAAATCAATAGATGAATGTAATATATAAACAATTTTAACATTTTCTTATCGATCTAGTAGGCCTATTTATTAAGGTGTCAGTCACTTTTATATATAAGTATTTAAATGGGTGCAAGACTTTTCTTTATAAATAAATGTTCCTACGTTTTTCTAAGGGGTTAGGGTAATCCTGACCCTAGCTACTTCGATCTGTAGACCTTTTTATAGCACCCCTCAGCTCAGTCTGACAGTCCTAGGCTTTTGGCATAGCTGTGAGACGATAACTGCTAGGTTTGAAACAACTAAAACTGCACATTACTAACAAGTAAATTTAATATGCTTCAAGATTAGCAAACATCATTCTGGAGCATTTAAATGGTAAAAAACAAGAGCAAGAAGTATGAAATTTAGTGTGCAATATTTTAGTTAAATAAAATGTTTTTGGCCTCTAGGGACATCAAAATGATAAGGTATATCGGTCACGGCTCCAGGTCTTACCGTGCCACCTGAAGGTAATAGCTACATCCCTATAGAGAAATTTGCTAAAAATGCATTTCAATGTATCCAATGAATTAGATATATTCATGCCATCAGAAAACATACCATTTGTGGTAGAAAATGCTCATATACAAGCATATAACTACAACTTCTTGCATAGCTAAGTTCTAAGAATTGAAAGGAACTCAAACGAAAAATTGCACATTAACAAGCTGTAAATAATGTTTAAAAAGTTTTAGTATTCTCTTTACAACTGACAGCACTACACCTTACCCAAATTTTAGAAGTGTCGTAGCATACATATCATTAAGACTCAAAATAATCAAGACTGAACACAAAGTAACAAGTGAAATGTGTGACTAATACATCCAACCCAACAATTAACCCTGGCAAGAATTCCCACTGAGGCGGGAGAAATTAATTCGTAGCAAAAAACTAGCCAAAACAACTGTTTAACAGAAGGATCGTTCTACATCGAAACGATCTTTCTAAGAACATAAACAAAGGGATGATTTTACTGATGACCGGCCACCAAATTGAGTGGCGCTTCATTAGGCTCATCTCGTTTGAAGTTACACACCCCGACTCCCGCAGACGACGGAGGGAAGCCCGAGCTCTGTTGCAGTGCGGCCAACATGAGGTGAGGTTGAATCTGGCGGCGCAGTGCTACCAACATGTCATCACACTCTTCACTGCCACTGTTGCCCCCACTGGCACACTCACTACCAGCCTCTGTGAAAAAAAAAACTATCTGTGAAAATGTTGCTAAGAAGATGCAGCATAGTAGAAGATATGAAAAGTATTAAATTTAACATTAAAATAACTGATCGGGCCTTACCTGAGGTATTGAGGGATGTGTTTGCATATTTTCCGCCCTTGGTTGTCTTATCACCCCTAGGTCGTCTTCTCCTTGTATGTATTGTATCTCGTCTCATTGTTGCGGGCCTGTAAGTAAACAGAGATATTAAAGATCAAAGTTTCAAGCGGTTGCTTATCTCAAATAAATCCCTTGCAAGTTTCTTGACATCAGTCAATTCGGTCCATTCTCCATGTTCTACACCTTTTTCTGTCTCGTGGTCACGGTACCTTTGTCAACATATGTCGTCACTCGCGACACATCGAAATATCCGACAATCAGAACCAATCACAGTGTCGAGAAAATCCCGTATCAAGGTAGGAGTGTGTGAAGCAGCAAAAAAACTTTCAATCAATGGATACTGATTCAACAGGGTGTCCACCAGGCCAACCAGAAAAAATTCATGAGTAAAAAAATCCAGGTAGTTCAGGTCGTACTTTTTATACTATAATTTCCAACTCCCGCAATGCTGTTTTAGCGCTAACACAGCTTGCTATTTTAGTTATCGAAAAGAGCATTCTCAGTTAAGGAAAAAAAAAATTATGATTGCTGTTATATTGCCTGACATAAGTATTCAATTTTTATATAATACTGATTAAATAATCCAAAAATTAAAAACTAATTATTAAACCTGCAATTTATTAACACATTGAACCCTAAGCCCGAGTATAGGTCGGGGTATGACGTAAGACACACTGAACTAACCCCGAGTATAGGTCGGGCTTCAATATTAAATTCCATAGCAACGTAATGACGTCACATTTGCTATTTTTGTTATTACGTAACCATTCCTTGGTCATCTGGCTTCGATTGTAATACCCCACAACCTAAAAAAAACCAGCTGTTTGGTAACACAAAAAAAAGATCCAGCTGTCTGCAGCCTTGCATCGTATTGCTTAGTGATGACGACGACGACGCTTTGTTGTTGTTGTCTGCGCTAATGGCTGTCTTTGTTTACAATCGTTTATGTGTTCAATAAAGTGAATGTTTTATGTTTTTTACAAGTATTATGATTGCGTAATAGTTCTTGTTATGAGCAATACCTTGTTGTGGATAATTTTTATTGTGTTTAGTGTCAAATATGAGCGATATATTTGATAAAAAAACGTTGAGTCATATTCGTGAACTCTTGTCAGAATCAGACCATAGTGATGAAGAAAATCAATCTTTTAGTGAAAATAATTACTTATGTTCAGGACCTAGTTCTACTACAATATCAGTAAATGAAAACTTGAATGATCCTATTTATGATTCTGGTTCGGAAGGTGAGTTTGTTGTAAGTAATTTAGATGCTTTTCAAAATGAGGTTAGTGCAGTTACATACATGGTTGATGAAAATGATCCTGATGAGTTGGTGTTTTATGATTTACTACCAAGTGACATAGACAATGATGACTGTAAAAATGAATCAATTTCAGTAGTTGAAGAAGATGAAAGTAGAAACTTAGGCCCAATTAGATGTAAATATAACCCTAGGCCTACAATTTACTCTGATGAAGAAAACTGTGATGAACCAGAAACAGTTCTAGACACTACTAGGCCTACAGATGGTATACCATTTAGGCCTAACCCTCTTGAAATTAGTCATGAACAACCACCCAATCAGCCTAATCATAAAATTTGCAAAAACAGAAAATTACTTAGGCCTAATAGTTCGATAGTTTCTTCGGATGACGAACTGTGTGATCCTGATTTCGACAATGTTGACAAAGATCCTGATTTTCTACCTAGTGATCGTGAAGATAATGTCTTACAGCCTTCAGCTACTTCTTGTTTAGGTTCTCTTAGGCCTAATAAAGTAACCAACCAAGTAAAACGCCGGTCAAATAGTACTAATTATAATCGTAAAACCAAAAGACATCGATCTATATCGCCAAATGAAAACTTACCGGATAATGCAAATTTACCTGTGCCAAATGAAAACTTTGAACATGAACCGGAGCAGACTCAACCAAGGAAAAAGAAGAAAAAAAAACCCACTGATGAGGAACTTGGATGGCGGTTGGAGGACAACCCACCGCCACTACCAGCATTTGACGAGTTAGGCGCTGGTGTTACGGCTGCTATTGATGAGAACTCAACTCCATTTGATGTGTTTTCTATATTTTTTCCTGAATTTTTTATCAAATCATTGAAGTCAGAGACAAATAAATATGCCAAATCTATAACCGATAAACTAAGAAGATCAAACAAATTGAAGAAAAATAGTGTCTGGTCAAAATGGACAACCGTAAAGCTTTATGAAATTTACCATTTTTTCTCGATTGTATTGCACATGTGTGTTGTGAAAAAACCTAAACTTAGTGACTATTGGTCAACAGACAATTTTATAAAATCTATGTATGCTCCATCAGTCATGGCCAGGGATAGGTTCCTAGCAATTTTGGCAAATTTTCACATCAACGATAATTCAACATACATCCCATTCAACACTCCAGGCCACGATCCGTTACATAAACTAAGACCATATATAGATCTTTTGCTGACTTCTTTCCCAATGTGTTTTTCACCGTACGAAGATTTGACCATAGACGAAGGAACTTGCGGATTCAGGGGTAGAGTTCGGTTTAGAGTTTATAATAAAAGTAAGCCTGACAAGTACGGGATGAAATTATATGTTTTGTGTGATGCATCTACAGGATATGTTCTAAAATTTGAAGCCTACACCGGTAAGTCTGACTCCAGTAATACAGTTGTAGCTCTATATGAGAGATTGTTGGCAGATTACCTCAATAAAGGACATACTATTTATAATGATAGATTTTACTCTTCACCAAAGCTTTTTGACTTTCTCTGGGAGAAAAATACTAAAGCAGTCGGTACCTGCATGAGCAATAGGACCGAGTTGCCCAAGACTGTCACCACTAAAAAGCTACAAAAAAATGAAACTGTTTTCATGAGAAGAAACCATTTACTCTGCATAAAATGGAAAGATACTAGAGATGTCTTAGCTCTATCAACAGCTCATAAAATGACTACATCAGAAGTTACGGTGCGTACAAAACAAGGGATGTTGCAAAAACACAAACCAGATCTGATTTTGGATTACAACAATAAAAAAACAGGTGTGGACAGAAATGACCAGTTTATTTCCTATTACCCTTTCAAGAGGAAACAGATGAAATGGTGGAAAAAAATGTTCTTCCACTTGTTTATGATGTCAATTGTCAACGCATTTATCTTATATCGAAAAACCAGACCTGCAAACTTGAGACCCCTCTGTCACCTTGAAAAATTTATAATAGCAATTGGAAAATCATTGAGCGAAAAAGCAGGGACTTTATTACAAGAAGAGGAAACTGCAAGAGCCACAAAATCTGATCGACTTATTGGACGTCATTTCCCTGACAAAATCCCCTCTACGGACAAGAAAAAAAATCCTACAAGAATTTGCAAAGTGTGTTCGGAAAAAAACAAAGTTTCTACAGGAAAATCTGGAAGAAAAGAAACTTCTTGGTGGTGTCCAGAGTGCCAAACACCATTGTGTGTGCCTGAATGTTTTAGACTGTATCATACCAAAGCAGACTATAGTAAAGCCTAGGCTAGATGTGCTTGGGAACTGATACGACAACGACATTTCAATTTCTCGTGTTATAATATGTAAGGTAAGCAATATAACTATATACATGTATATATTTCCTGAAAGGGCATGTTGTTCTCTTCAATTTCACATGATATAAATGCCATAATTATGCTAAAGTAAATATTAAATACTTTTTTAATTAGGTTAGTACTTGCGGTTGCAATTTTTGTTTTTCTCAATTTTTTTTGTTATTTCAAACTGAAACCCTGTAATTTATAGCCTACGGTAATGTAATAAAATATATGTCATTTAAAAGCTTATTATTTTCTCTTTAATTTGATATATTATTCACCAGAAAAAAAGTTTTTTTTTACCAAGCTACAAATTTTTAATAATACCCTAAAATTGCCCAGTAACGCCCATACTAAGGGCATTTTGCGCTCAGGGTTAAAAGTGTTAATAACTTCCTAAAAATTGTGATATATTGATACCAAAATTAATCAAATCTCTGTACAGACACCTGAAAAATAGATTCTTAATAATGATAATTTCAATTTTACCAAATTTTCTGAAGGTATCATAAAGTAAAATTTAAAGTAATGGGTTGTTTTCCAAGTGGCCTACAGAAATAATAATGCAGAAATTACAAAATTGCTGTAATCAACCTTAAAGTTAAGAACACAATGGAAACTCCATGTACAGTATCAAAACTTAAATTTATTTAATTAAAATACAAAATTGATGGTAAAAAGAAAAGAAAAGGTTCACAATAAAGTTAAAAAAAACATCCCCCATGAATTTACTAATGAAAGCTTTAGGCTAAGCCTATTACAATAGTTCTAATTTAGGTTCAGGTGTTATAACTTATTGCATGGATCTTTATCTCAGGTGGTGTGATCGAGCGGCATTTGAATTTAATCTTGTGATTTTATATAGCCTAATTAAAATTTTGTTTTGAAATATAAAATAGGTTCAAATTATTTTCTGATTGGTTGAATTAATGACTTGATTAGTGTTTCTTGACTTTTAAATTCTGGTATAAATGTTCAAAAGTTAGGCCTAAAAAGTTTTAATGGCTTCCAAGGATAGAAAATGTCTACTGGAGTGATCTCACCAAAAATTGATGTCTTCTTCACGATAAATTTCTTGATGTAGTAATTATTAATGTTCTTAACAAGGACGGTTCTTCTTTAATCGAATTTCAATAATTTAGGTTCAAATATAGGCATTTTTTTTATAAATTTTGATATTAAAATATGTAGTATCCAATTTACATCTTCATACTAGCTCAGCTCTCTTGAAAGTGATGCAGGTTTGATGCATTGTTGCACTCACATATGTCAATGCTGACTTAATCACAGAGAATTGTAGGCCACTGTTCACACATATATATTATAACAATTTTAATTTGCTAGAGAGCTAAATTATAATTTTGAAAAGTTATTTAAATAAAATTATGTTGAATTTGAAGCAATTTTGTTACAAAAATTATATTCTATTGTATATTTACATGAAATTAGGTTATTTGAAAATTTTCTATATTATATTGTATTACATTGATTACCTATTGGTCTGCATGCACAATTAATTATTATATATGGTTTGAAAAGGGAGATGGACTGACATATTGATAAAAATAAAAACATATGGTGAAAATTAAATTATTCTATAATAAATAACAGTGAAAATATTGAATTGTTGCATTGCACGTGGTCAATTTATTTTTTAAACCCTTCTAAACATATTAAACAAATACCACGTTTAAGGTAAATGAAGATATAACAAAAAAATATTTTAAAAAACATTCTAGAAATGTGCCATTTTGAAATTTTTGGTATATTGTAATCATTCAACACAGTCGTAGAGACACCATCACCGTTTTCAGCGATAACTGAAAAATCCTGAATATCTCACTCAGTAACAGAAACATCACCACTGTCTCCCGAGGTCACGGAAACGTCATCGTCATCACACGCTGTCATGAAAACGCCATCGTTGTCTCCCGCGGTCACGGAAATATCATTGTTGTCTCCCGTGGTCACGGAAACGCCATTGTCGTCTCCCGCGGTCACGGAAATGGCATCGTCGTCTCCCACGGTCACGGAAATATCATTGTTGTCTCACGTGGTCACGGAAACGCCATTGTCGTCTCCCGCGGTCACGGAAATGGCATCGTCGTCTCCCGTGGTCACGAAAACGTCGTCATCATCTCCCGCGGTCACGGGAACGTCATCGTCGTCTCCCACGGGCACGGAAATATCATTGTCGTCTCCCGTGGTCACGAAAACGCCGTCATCATCTCCCGCGGTCACAGGAACGTCATCATCGTCTCCGGCGGTCACGGAAACGTCATCGTCATCTTCCGCGATCACGGAAACATCGTCGTCGTCACCCACGGTCATGGAAACGTCTTGTCTTCATGTCGCATGCGCGATCGCGGCAAAATCACTAACATATCCCGCGGCCGTTTGGACATCCTTATCGTCTCACGCGGTCACGGAAACATCATCGTCGTCTCCCGCATTCACGGAAACGTCATCGTCATCTTCCGCGATCACGGAAACATTGTCGTCGTCACCCGCGGTCATGGAAACGTCATCGTCTTCTCCCGTGGTGACGGAAACGTCATCGTCGTCTCCCGCGGTCACGGAAACGTCATCGTCGTCTCCCGCGGTCACGGGGTTGTCTTCGTCGTCTCCCGTGGGTACGGATACATCATCGTCGTTTTCCGCGGTCACGGATACGTCATCGTCGTCATGCGCGATCGTGGCAAAAAATTCCCGGTTAAATACAAAATTCAAGCATAATTCCCGGTTTTCCCGGTTGTGGACACCCTGTTCAATAACGTATGGATACTGATTAAAAAACGTATATGGATACCGATTCAAAAAAAAAAAAACATCGCCACAAACAAATTGAGAACCTCCTCCTTTTGTTGGTAGTGGGGAAATCGGTTAAAAATATATGGATACGGTTCAATAACGTATATAGATACTGATTCAATAACGTATATGGATACAAATTTAATAACGTGTATGGATACAGATTTCAATCAATCAAATATTCTTTATTCAAGTTTAGACAATATGTCTTAAACAGCGTCATTAAACTAACATAAACAAAAAATTATAAACTAAATAATTAAAGTCATTCATTACAAAGATCTATATAGTAAGACTAAAAATGAGTGTTATTACTTAAACAAATCACAAAATCAATTTAATAACGTATATGGATACGGATTGTCAAATTGTCAATTATTCAAGTCTAAAAAGAAAAGTCAATTTCAGTACAACATTTCAATAGTCACTTTATTTAACATTTTTTCTTCATCATATTAAAAAATTATAACATGTTAAAATTAATCTTCACAAATAAATTATACAGCAGAAATAGAAAAGATTAACAATGGACATACATATATGAAATTAGTCATTAACGTCAAGTTTACTACATTTATAACTGGTCTAAATACATCATACAAATTGAACTTTAAAAAGAAAATTTATGACAGACTAATTTATTACATAGCATTGATCTTAACTTTTTTGTATGAAAAACCTCAGCTCAAAAAAAATTCAAGGTTCAAGCTCGACTTGAAATCGGCTTGATCAAAAATCTTAGGCTTGCACACCTCTATTAAAGATTAAATAAAAGAAATAAATTACGATTTATTAATTTTTTCATTTATTCACTTAGTGTGGTATTACAAATCACTTTTCAGCTCCTGATTACTGTGAGGTATAGTTGACATTTACATACACCTTACTTGCACTATGCACAAGGATAGGTCAGGTCATTTAAATTACAACTGGAATTGTCAATATGTTTTTATTATAACATTATTTCAAAACTTCCTCGTCTTGGACTGAGCCCAACAACCCAACCCTAAGAAAATGACCCCCTAGAAAATGAAACCCTAGAAAATGAACGTCCATTTGTTCAGTAATAAAACTTGTACACTACACAAAACTCTTATCATAATAATGGTAAGTAGTGTCAGACTGGAGTTCCACTGACCTGTTGACGTTGTGCAGCTTGTAGTAGAGACCACATGCGTTACACACCATCTCTCCTAGAGGGTTTCTCCGCCAGATGGTGGTGGTCCGAGTGCCACAGTTGGTACACGACAGGTCCATCCGCTTGGCCAGTGACGGCCCTTGCTGCAAAAACAACTAGGTTACAACTGAGTGCTGTCACAAGCAAATTCAAGGTTTGACATTTTTCAATTAAGATAAAAAGCAGTTTTGTATTGTCTGCATAAAAAAAACATCCAATAATTTTGTTCAGGGTGGGGCCGGGAAGTATCCCAAATTTTGAAGGTACATTAAAAGACAACCAAGAATATTAGAACCAAACTTTATATTGGGATTAAAAGGTTACATCTGGGAGTTTATTTTAATATAACTTTACTTGGTTTTAAACAGCATATCCTGCATATGGTGTCCCTAATCGTAAATACACTGCTGTATTCTGGTTCTGGAGTTCATCATAACCCTGTGAAGCATTTGTTGTGGAGTGCGGCCAACCTCAAGGTGAATTGCATCCTTCAAGGCATCTAGGGTCTTTTCGTAAACTACCCTAGGCTCCAATAGAGCATATTCTGCTTATTTACCGCTCCAGTAATATGGAAGTGTGTCTCGTCACTAAACAAAACCCGAGCAACATGAGACAGTCCCGCAATTAAGATTTCACATGCCTTCATACGTTATTGCCAGTCCCGTTGTGTGAGTTCATGAGCAACTACAAGCTTTAATAGATGGAGGTGTAGGTCCTCATGGAGAATACGAGGCACAGTAAGATTAGGCAACGCCAGCGCGGATGCTTGTTTACAAGCAGAACGTTGAGAAGACTGCAAAATCGATCTTCTGCCAAGGTAAATATTTTCAGGAGTTCGGATGGTTCTTTGAGCACCAAATATCCTTCGCAATACACCACCACGTACACGGAAGTCCTTCACCCACACCAAAATGTAACAGCTTTGCGGCAGGCCATCTGATAACAAGTTCGCAGCGCACGCTAGCTGCATAGCAACAATAGACTGATTTTTTTTTTTTAAATGCATCTCGAGTGCAAAAGCACATTGCTCACTCGAGTAAGCCATGTCTACTACTGAAAGTGATATTCTTAGAAAATCCCAAAGCAACAGCGTCATTTGAGCCTAACCCCATTCCTCCAGTACACCCATACTACTCACAGTGCCATCTTAAAAGTAGGGATATTTTCCTGCCCCACCCTGTATAGTAAAAAAAAACGTGGAGAATGGAAAATAAAGGACAGCACAGAATTGATACTGTAATTTTAGGATAGGACCCAGACATTGAGGCTGAAGTAAGCAAGAAGCAGGAGGATGAGAAGCGCTGGACGTATACTAGAGAAAGAGGATGGACAGTTATTTAATTAAAGTTGTCAAATAGGTAATACAAAAAGGTGGTAAACCAATAGGAAGGCTCCAGCTGAGATGGCAGCTCAGATCACATAGATTTTTTCTTTTCAATCTATGTGTTTACTAAGTGTTAAACAGTTATAAAACAAGGATAATAATAGGACTAGAAAACTAAAGAGTGTCACAATGTTACAGAACGAATTATGTAAAGTTAATTTTTACACGTAACTCAACTGTTTAATTTTGTTGTACATAGTTTACATTCAATATTCCTTGATTTTGACTTCATAGTTCATAGTAAAACATTATCCAAATGCTACTCACCCGTCCATTGTTAGGTCTAAATACAGCAGTCGCACTACACCAGGCTTGTGTTTCCTCATCTACTTCAACCTAAAAAATCACATATGTTGAAAAACTTGTTTTTCAAATTTTATTGTTTTAATCTTTCATTTTTAAATGATATAGCACAGAGATGCGAGCTGATAGGTATCATGTTCCATGAGTGACATTTCAAAGTAATCATTCATCATGGCATTAATTTTCATAGTAGTCCAAGGTTTTGTAAAACTTAAACTGATTAATGTTGATTTATTAATAAAAAACTAATGTGCTTATTGAGGCTGAGAGACAGGTGAAATTTACAATAACCACATTTGTTACTCACACAGCCCAAAGCTTAACATTTTTACTACCAATAAAAGTAGCAAGCAGAACTAATTCTTAATTAATTATAATCTATTTTTTTTCAATAACCTGTTCACTTTTCTTGTTGGAAAAATTCCATGGAACTATTAGCCTCTTGAATTCTTCCAATAGGCAACAAGGACTGTACTGATTTGATTCAAATACAGTTATTTTTCCACAAGAGTCCTTTTACATTGAGCCTGTGATGGGTCTGCACACTGACTACTAAGTGTACACTGAACATTGGACAGGAATCTATCAGGCTTGGCCACTTGTTACAGTATGCTTGTACAATGTACGAGGCATGTTTTTTAAGTAAGTACCGTTTTTAAACTTCTCCGTTCCAGCGCTGCGATTGGCATTTTGGACATTTGCGCTGTATACGTGCATCTATTGGCAAGCCCTAGCCGGAAATTCGACAACAATCGGCTGTGTTTACATCCGGTATCGAGCATTCAAAATGATGCCGCAAATTGAGACTGCCGCCGACTGTGAAGTGAGCGCTGTAATTAGATTTTTATGTTCTAAAGGTGTGAAAGCCATTGAAATTTGTCAACAGATTAGTGAGGTGTATGGCGAGAACATTTATGAGTGACGGAATGGTACACAAGTGGGTAAGGGCATCTAAAGACGGCCCAACCAATGTTCATGATAAGCAACGCACTGAGTACTGGGGACAGTGACGCTGCCCAGTGCGTTAGTCATCATGAACGATAATGGGGCCGTCTTTAGATGCCCTTACCCACTTGTGTACCATTCCGTCACTCATAAATGTTCTCGCCATACACCTCACTAATCTGTTGACAAATTTCAATGGCTTTCACACCTTTAGAACATAAAAATCTAATTACAGCGCGCACTTCACAGTCGGCGGCAGTATCAATTTGCGGCACCATTTTGAATGCTCGATACCGGATATAAACACAGCCGATTGTTGTCGAATTTCCGGCTAGGGCTTGCCAATAGATGCACATATACAGCGCAAATGTCCAAAATGCCAATCGCAGCGCTGGAACGGAGAAGTTTAAAAACGGTACTTACTTAAAAAACATGCCTCGTAGCAGAGTAGGTTTGTGAATGAGACACCATATTCGTGAGCCCAATGTATTCTTTAGTTGATTGAGTTGATTTTTACATCACAATCTTTACAGCCAGGTGGTTCTAACATTCTCAGACAATGCCATTACCTCCTCGACCTCATCGTCCTGCGTGGCGTGTGTGTCCCGAGCCGCTTCTCTGTCTGTGTAGTTGGCTGCTTCCAGCAGTCTGGAGATGGCTTCCTGCGACCGTGAGACCTGCTCCACAGGCGTGATCGTCACTCCACTCTTGCCTGTAACATCAATTACTTTACTTTATCCGATATTTTGATACATTATAATTTTCAAAACACAAGACTTTTTAAAACTGAAAATATATAGGGGATTAGACGTTAGTTAGTTAAGATTTCATTTATGGTGATAATGTAGGTTTGTCATGGGATTAATACTAGGAATGCTGTAATTACCATTAAAGCTGCCGTTGTGGTGAGGCATATAAGGTAGTTCTGTCGCTCTTAGTGGACAGCTTTGTTTTCGCCGTCCGCTAGCAGTCCTAGCTTCTGAGCCCAGCCCAGATTGCTGCAAACAGAAAAAAATATTTTTGTAAAAATATGTGGGATAGAAACAATGAATTTTTTTTTAAATTAATTTAGGTGCAGAGAACATCTCTTACATCTCTAGAGTGTGAGGTTGAATTTTGTTGCAGCAAGAACCCAATTTGGGGTCCATGAATCTTTGACATCTTTAAAATCAATGGTGTACTGATTTTGCTGGGATATCGGAAGATTATTACGATAGTGCTGCAATCACGGATTAGTCATGATGAGTACAATTTCCACTCATAATTAGGTACAGTCTAACCTTAATATAACGAACCTCGATATAACAAATTCCTTGATATAACGAATTTTTTTTAATCCCCTAGAACTCTCCATAAGACACAATGTATATTTTACCTCTACATAACGAACAAACCATAACAACGACCTTGATTTAACGAATTTTTCGTGATTTCGGCTAAAATAAGACACCTCAATATAACGAATTTATCATTGTCAGAACCTCTACATTGCGAATTTAACCTCTGCATAACGAATTGTCTACGTCTTTCCCTCGATATAACAAATCCCCCACCCAATTATTGTTTTGGGAAAATCTGTTTCTTTATCAAATGAAATGGAAAGGTCACGTCATCGCTTGCGCTAACATTCGTCTGCTCCGTTTTACATCTTTGTCTGCTGTCGCTGCGTGCGCTATGTTGCAACTGAGAAGATTTCATTCACTGAGGACTGATGACGACGTAATGTTTAGTAAGCTGTGATTGGGCGATATGGGATAACTATGGGGAATTGTACAATTTTTGGATAAAGTGAAACCTAAGAAAGAATATAAAAACAAAACCAAAGAGAAAGAATAACAACATCGCTATTTTAACATTTCTTTTACGAGTATTTTTACTATCCTTAAGTTGGCTATGATTATACACTTTTATAATGACTTATCTAATAATTTATTGTTTTCAATACGATTTGTTTCAACTAGCATTAGCAACACCAATGCTATAGTTAATGATTATTATTGACATTCCTCTGTTGTGATAAATCAGTACTGTACTGTAAGTAGCCTACCGGCCTTATCGCGAGCAGTAGCTTACAAAACTTTCTACTGTTTTGTTTTGTTCTTTACATAATTTATGACTACGCAATACAGTGTTTGGCTAGATTTTAGGAGGGTTAGAACAAGCTGTGATTTTAAACTTACAGCTTTTAACCTATACCAAGGTGAATGCCATTGTCATGATTGCGCAATATTCAAGATCCCTCCCCTTTATTATGCCGGATAATTTAGGTTCTACTGTACAATGTAAACACTGTACTGTAAAGTATTGTAGCCTATGCTACTTTAATTGTACTGTATTTTAATGAGGTCAAATCCCGACCTATATTGATCGACGCTAGTTCTAAACCTCGACTTAGCGAAATTCCTGCAAACCTAACCTCTATATAACGAACCTCGTTTTAACGAAATCCTTGATATAACGAATATTCAGTTCGGTCCCTTCAGATTCGTTATACTGAGGTTGGACTGTACTACATAGAAAATCTTGATTTAATTTTTCAAGTCATATATGAAAATTGTCTGTAATATTATATGGCTTGGAATTTGTTTATAAATGTCAACATTAACTCACATTGTTGTAGTGGGACAGCAGGTTTGTTCGGTTGGCAAGAATGTCTTCTGACGAGTTGAACCTACCGCTGTGGGGAGTTCCGGACATGAGAGATCGTAACAGACTGTTTGCTTCACTGGAACAAGCATAGGAAAAAACCACAATTAGAATCCTCTTCATAATAGGTTTCATGGTCAAAGTAGAGGATATTCGGAGGAAATAATATCAGTGAGTGTTGTCGTTTTCCTGATTAAAAGAAACCTAGTGTTTTGGTCAATGTATGAACTTCATCCTAATCTTGATTCAAGGTGTTCAAAATTATAGTTTAGTACAGTATGTTAAGTTTACTTTGATATAAATTCCCTCTAACACTGATAACACTGGTTTTATGTTCTAACCTCTTAGGTTTGGGTGTGGGAGGGTCAAGTGAATGGCTACGGTCGTCTGAACGAGATCCATCGTCTGAGGCATAGCTTCCTGCGTCATCCCTCTCCTGCTTAACCTGTAACCAGTTGGTAGAAACTATTAACTTGGATTCCAAACATAAATATACACTTTCCCCACATATCAACTACCTTTGCTGACAAATTTGTATCAAAGTTCATCATTAAACAGAACTAACAAATTTTTTGACCATTGCAAATTCCAGTGGATCTTGAATTATTTGTTCAACTTCCATTACCAACTGAATTGGAATTAAAACTTAAAGACCAAATAATTCAAAGACAACCCTGTAGTTAACCATGCATAGGGGTCTCAATCCCGGGATCCCGGTCGATTTTTGATACCTAGAAATCCCGGGATTGGTGTCTTTTTATTCCGTTATTAACAGGATTGAAAAATCTACGTTTATATTTTTTTTTGTGAATTTGAGGAGTTTTACTTACGGAAAATAAATAAAAATACATCCAATAACACTTGAAACACATATACTGTTTATTTTTAGGTAGATAATTAATATATTAAACTAGCGGTGTGCCCGTTCTACGTACGGGGATCTTATATTGGTCAGTTGAAACCTTCCTATATAAAGAAAAGCAGTTGATTTGCATATTTTCAGATATGCTGGCCAAACTATTATATATAAACAAATACAGTATCTGACAGTTTCAAGTAAAAAAATTGCAATAGATCTATGAGGGGTACACTTCCATTTCTGTTGGCACAAATAACTAAATGAGTAATATTGATTATTCAATTGTTTAATTCAATATATCGTTTGGTTAGTTAAGTTAGGTTAACCTTACCTAACTAACCAAACGATATATAGTTAAAATACTATACCTCAACCTCGCCATTTAACATTCAGGTTGGAAATTTCACTATCAAAGGTGCTCTTGTCCTGACCGTACGGAACACTGAGTAATATGCGCTACCAACTTATGAATAATGAATAATTGTTTAGGCCTACAAACCCAAGAGATGGGCACTTGGTCTATTGGCTGTATGGTCCAGCGAGCAGCACATAGCGTTGATTTGCATATTTTTTTCAGATATGCTGGCCAAACTATTATATATAAGAAGACACATTGGAAAAGCGATTTGAGAATAATCCGTAAACCTCTGTTACAATCACCCACTGCAGTTGTCACTTTACACAACCACCATTGAAGTGCCGTCAATGAGTTGAAACTTTTTATGTAAGCTATTGGTAACGCTTATGTAAAAAATGCAAGTTTCCCAGCCATATACAACACTGATTCAAGGTCTTTTTCCCGGTTATCAAAACTCAAGAAAAATTTTATACACAAAGAATCTCTATTTTAATTTACGGTTACCCTACACATTATTGCACTTGCGGTTAATTAAATCCGTTATGTAAAGAAAAACGGTTTTAATCCAACTTGGTTTGGATTTGCTTTTGAAACGTCATCGAAAATGATTGCGGTATTTGTAAACAACATTCAATGTAAACATATCAGTGACAGATAGAGAAAAATAATCTTGATCCGAACAGCTGTTCACTATTTCATAGATGATTATGTAATAAACATTGGGAGAAAACTTGACAAAAAATCACGCAAAATTGGGTTTTTAAACGTCCGTAAGTTTATTTACAAAGTAGTGAAGCCATATTTTAATAGCTAAAGACACTCTCGCCAATCCAGTGAATGCATTAAAATGATTCAGATCTTGATAGGCACTCTCGTTTTTCAGGAGAAGGCAGCTTAAAATGGCTCTTGGGCCGTGACAAAAAGGAAAAACATCAGTTGTTACTATTGAGCAAAGATTATACTGAAGATTACTCGATACATTGTAGTCAAGGATAGCAGTGTGGAGTGTGGGATCTGTTTATGATGATAAGATTACTGTATCTGCAATCCTAAAATGCTATGGGAAGGGAGGAAAACAGGTCCGCGACGTAGGAAGTGGTGAAAGAAGTAGTCAAGGCGAGGTGTCCGGAGTGTGGGAACTGTTTATGACGATTAGATTAAGGTATACAATCCTAAAATGCTATGGGAAGGGAGGGAAACAGGTCCACGACGTAGAAGTGATGAAGGATGTAGTAAAGGCGAGCAGTCCGGAGTGTGGGAACTGTTTATGACGATTAGATTAAGGTATCTGCAATCCTAAAATGCTATGGGAAGGGAGGGAAACAGGTCTGTGTCGTAAGAAGTGATGAAGGAATTAGTAAAGGCGAACAGTCTGGAGTGTGGGAACAGTTTATGACGATTATATTAAGGTATATACAATCCTAAAATGCTATGGGAAGGGAGGGAAACAGGTCCGCGACGTAGGAAGTGGTGAAGGAAGTAGTAATGGCGAGTAGTACGGAGTGTGAGAACTGTTTATGACAATTAGATTAAGGTATCTACAATCTTAAAATGCCATGGGAAGGGAGGGAAACAGGTCCGAAACGTAGGAAGTGGTGAAGGAAGTAGTCAAGGCGAGCAGTCCGGAGTGTGGGAACTAATTATGAGGATTAGATTATGGTATCTGCAATCTTAAAATGCAATGGGAAACAGGTCCGCGACGTAGGAAGAGGGGAAGGAAGTAGTAAAGGCGAGCAGTGTGGAGGGTGGAAATTGGAAACCGTTTGTAATAGTAAGATTTATGTATCTGAAATTGAAATACTGAAATGCTATGAGAAGGGATGGAAACATCTCCACGACATAGGAAATGGTGAAAGAAGTAGTAAATGCTTGCAGTGCGGAGTGTGGGAAATGTTTGTGGCAATTAGAATAATGTATTTAAAATACTAAAATGCTATGGAAAGACATGAAAACAGGTCCACGACGTAGGAAGTGGTGTAGGAAGTAGTAAAGTTTAGCATCGCAAAGTGTGGGAACTGTTTGTAGCAGTTAGATCGATGTATCTGTAATACTTAAATGCTATGAGAAGGGAAGGAAATAGGTCCATGACGTAGGAAATGGTGAAGGAAGTAGTAAAGGCTGGCATCGCAGAGTGGGGGAATGATTTTCAACGAACAAAGCTCGGTCCCCAGGTACTTATGATTAAACTCAATAGGCGAACATATGTAAATAATATATATAATAATATATATGTTTCATGTTTTAAGACAAACTGGATTTACTTTCTGTAATTGTTATTATATTAGTTAGAAGTTAATTAGTAGGCCTAAGTTATTTTGAGTTTTATTTTGACATTAAACGCAAACAACGCTATTCATGTGGCATAACATAACATGGTAATCAGTAATTGAAATATTACTTTCTTAATAACATTGAAGCCCTAAAATTAACTATAGACACACCATTATTATTTCATTATTAAGATTGCTTATATTTAGGGTCTAAAACCTTAACTTCGTATTTGGTTATTAGTGTGGTGATTAAATCTTTTACAATCCTAAATTATGTTTTTCGTATACATGCTACTACATACGCAGATGGTTTAATGGTTTACAGTATCTAATATTGTTTTATCGCTGTCACTCAAAATAACATTTTTACGCTGCTACTCGTGATTCTTCCCATTTATCTTTTTATCTTTATATTTTGATTTATTTAGTTTCCATATTAGCGTGACATGTAGGCTACACGCGAGTGCGGATGCTCATGATTAAAATAAGTGTATTTATTATATTCTAGAGTGACATATCAAGATTTATACACTGTAAATAAGAAAGGCGGGTGATGAAAGTTCCGGCAAAATTGTGCAATGTAACACTGATAAGGCCAGTTTAAAACATTAAAGGACTTAACGAGGAGACTTCTAGCTCATTTAAAATGGCTAAAAAATTAAAATCATAAGAAGATATAATCCCGGGATGGATCCTGGGATCCCGGAATCGGCTGAGACGAATCCCAAAATCTCGGGATTGGATTGAAGACCCGGGATTGAATTGAAGGCCCAGGATTGAGACCCCTAACCATGCACTACCCCACAACAAAAAAGTGTTAAACAGCTGCTCCACTACTTAAGTCATAAGGCCTTACCCAAACTTGCAACTCCTCAGAATTGAGAAGATGATTTTTCCCACCAGTGAATGACCATCCAGAGTAACCCCAACACAACAGGCTTTTGTTAATATAGAATTATTTTTACAGTATAATTTAGTTGTTGCTTAGTGGTAGTGACCAAAAACCATTGACTAGACAGCATATTCTTCTTTCTCCTTCCACAACCAGAACACGCGACAAGAACAAAGACTGTACTACTGAAGAAATAGCCAATAGCTCCAAATATTTGGTGTTTTTTGCTATTTGTGCAATTTTGTCGATTTTGGTCAGTTATTCCTATTGAACTACTTCACCTATGCACTACTAAATCCTTAAAAACCTGTTCTAAAGCCACCTTTATTTACTAAAAACATCATAAATATAAGAACTTGCTATTTCAAATCCCCCCCACACAATTTGTAGCATAATCAAACATTCCTAAGTAAATAAAAGATTTTTGCTAACCTCAGGAGAGTTGTAGTTATCCTCCTCGGCAATCCTTAGCTGTCCTTCTTCATCAGAATCGTCAGAGTCTGAACAGCCATTCATTTCACTATCTGGCTCTTGCTCCTGATAAGAAAAAAAAAACAAATGTTCAGATGGCAACATCACAGTATGCATCACCACCGTCGATAGATGTCGTGACAATAATTTAATCAGGAATGAACCAAATTAAATAAGAGTTTATTTAAATATGTCTTTTGTAAGAATCCCAAAACACAATAACAATACCGTATTTGTTTACATCTGATAATAGTTCGGACTTCGGGCCCAAGGCAGCGATGTCATGGGTTCAGATCCTGGTCACTGCCACTAAAATTTATCAGTAGGCCCTACAGTTCACCTTTGTACTGTACCGGCTCACCCCTTCCTTTGCTGTAAACGATCCACGCACGGGCGCTTAGTCTATGTGGACCGGCAAATGCAAGGTTAAAAAAGGCCGCCAACCTCTTAAAAAAAAAAAAAAATAATAATCTAAATAAAACACATGTTTTATTTGCAGTCTTTATGAAACACAATACATTACAGAGTTTTCACAATACATTTATCACCTGTATTAAAACCACACAACTATTTCAGCATGCTATAAATATGTTAAAATGGTTGGTATCAAAAGTAGGCCTAAATGCAATTTAGAGTAAAATAGGAATTTCAGGGTTATCCGTAAATTAACGTCTCTGTCGAGCTCTGATTGCAGTCAAGCGAGCCAGGTCAAATCTGAGACCAAAGCCCTGTTCTTTACTTCATCCACTAACATTCTAGTGGGTTCCCAACCTAATGGGGCGATTGGTCTCACCATGGTGTTAAAAATCGTCGTGGAGGAAAATTATGAATCACAAGTATGAATCAGAATCTGTGATTAGGATTCTAAAGGAAGAGAATGGTGTTGGAGTTACAACATCATCCAATTTACTTATTACCTGTTTTATAAAATCATATGTTATATATCTAGTTTTGTTATGATAAAAAAGTAAATAAAAGTTATTATTGTGTGAGTGTTATTAAAGAATAGTTGATTCAATTTTAACAGATTATGAGACTCAATTAAGGGAGGAATATGGAAAGAAATATGAGTAATCACATTGAACTTTTGAACAGAAATAATTATGACACATGGAAAATGCAGATGGAAGCAATTTTAGTTAAAAATGATTTACTTGGGTATGTGTTAGGAACCATTAAAAGGCCTCTAGAAGAAGGTGAAAGAATGACTGCTTGGCTAATCACTGATGCAAAGGCAAAGGCAGATATAATCCTCTCTATCAGCCCAAGCGAATTAAAGCAAGTGAAAGGATGTAACACTTCAGCAGAGATATGGGAAAAATTAAAAGGCATTTATGATTCCAGTGGACCAGCAAGGAAAGCCTTTTTGTTAAAGAAGCTAATTTTGGCAAAACTGACACCTGATTATGATGTCAGAGATTACATGAATATGTTTTTTGATGTAGTGGACAAATTAAAAGGAATGGAAATCGATATTAATGAGGATCTTTTGACAATTATTCTTTTGTATTCCCTGTCAGATGAATTTGAAAACTTTAGAATTGCTATTGAAACTAGAGATGCACTACCTTCTCCTGAAACTTTAAAAATAAAAATTGTAGAAGAGTGGGAAGCGAGAAAAGAACATGGTAAGAAAGAGAGTAGTGAAGCTCTGCTAGGAAAATTTCAGAACAAAGTTAGATTTCAACCAGGAAGATTTTCAAAAGACTCTTATAGAAATAGAACGGAATCAGTTGATTTTCCGTTTCGATGCTTTATTTGTAAAGCGATCGGGCATAAAGCAAAATTTTGTCCCAAAGCAAATAAAGATCAACAAAACGTAGCGATTGCTAAACTAGAAGAAGTCGGACTTAATTCTTCTGTACAAGATGACAGTTATTTTGGAAACTTGTCAATGAAAGATATACAGTGGTGTTTGGACAGTGGATGCACTTCACATATGACTCATGTGAACAGTAAATTTACCAAGTACAAGCCTGCAAATGGAAGAAGTATATCTCTTGCCAACAATTCATCAACTGATGCAAGAGGGGTTGGAACAGTTAATATGAACATTTTAAATGGGAGTACAAATCTAAGCGTTAATTTGTATGACACTTTGTATGTACCAGAACTTCGAACAAACCTAATGTCTGTAGCTAAAATTACTGACCATGGGTATCAAGTTTTGTTTAAAAAAGATGCTGCTTTGATAATAGATCAGAATGGACAGACAAAGATCCATGCGAATAGGTTAAATGGACTTTATTACGTACAAGAGAGTAATGAAGAAATGAATATAAGCTGTGAAAAATCAAGTCTATTGTCTTGGCACCAACATTTTGGACACTTGAACTTTGGAGACTTGAAAAGAATAATCAATTTAAATATGGTTAAAGGTATTAAAGTGAACACAAAAGAGCTTATTCCACAATGTGAGGTGTGTATTCAAGGAAAATTTACAAAAAGACCCTTTCCTAAAAGTGAAAGAACATCTGAAGTGTTGGACATTATTCACTCTGACATCTGTGGACCAATGAAAACTGAGTCACATGGAAAATCTCAATATTTCATTACTTTTATTGATGATAGCTCAAGATGGGTTGAAGTTTACTTTTTGAAGAAGAAAAGTGATGCATTAGATTCTTTCAAAAAGTACAAAAACAAAAGGTGTTCCTCCTAACAGACTATCATTAATAGCTCAAGGAAATGTGATTGAACCAAAATCTTGGAAACAATTGGAGAAATTGTCTGAACCTGAGAAAAAACAATGGGTTGTAGCAGCTCAAGAAGAAATGGAAGCCTTATTAAAAAATGATACATGGGAACTTGTAGATTTACCTCCACAGAAAACAGCAGTTGGATGTAAATGGATATTTAAAGCAAAGTATGGAGATGACGGTATGGTTGAGCGCTATAAGGCACGTTTAGTAGCCAAAGGTTACTCACAGAAATATGGAGAAGACTATGATGAAATATTTGCTCCTGTTGTTAATTCAACAACAGTAAGAATTTTACTAACCATAGCAGCGACAAAAGATCTGACTGTGCATCATTTTGATGTAAAAACAGCCTTTTTAAATGGAAAGTTAGAAGAAGAAATATATATGCAACAGGCCGAAGGTTTTGTGAAATCTGATAATGAAGATAAAGTTTATAAATTGAAGAAATCAATTTATGGGCTAAAACAAGCAGCTCGGGCCTGGAATGAAACACTGAATACAACAATGATGAGCATGGGATTTGAAAAAAGCAATTCTGACCCTTGTTTATATACGAGTAATACTGATGGAAATTATACATATGTAGTGGTTCATGTTGATGACATTTTGTGTGTTGGATCAATTGAAAATGTCAAGAAAACATTTCAAAAACTGACACAATGCTTTGAAATGAAAGACTTAGGAATTGTTCACAACTACTTAGGAGTTGAAATTGATAAGATGGATGGAGACTTTTACATTCACCAAAGAAGAAAAATAAATAAAGTCATAATTGAACATGGACTAGAAAACAGTAAACCAGCAAGAACACCAATGGAAGTTGGATTTATCAACTCAACAGCTATGTCACCAGATCTGCCAGATAACAAAATGTACAGGAAGGCAATAGGATCACTTCTTTATCTTGCAGTGACATTAAGACCGGATATTTTGTCAGCTGTTGGAATTCTAGCTAGAAGAGTTGAAAAACCCACCCAAAGTGATTGGAATGCTGTAAAGAGAATAATAAGATATCTGAAAAGTACCATTGACAAGAAATTAAAATTAGGGGTGGAAAAAGAATTGAAATTGTCATGCTATGTAGATGCTGATTGGGGGGGTGATTTAGCAGATAGAAAATCAATCAGCGGAATGATGTACAAGTTAGGAAACAGCACTATAAACTGGATTAGCAAAAAACAGACCAATGTCACTCTTTCTTCAACAGAAGCTGAATTCATGGCCGCAAGCTTAGCCACTCAAGAAGTAGTATGGTTAAGACTATTGTTGAAAGATATGGGATTCCCCCAAGAAAATCCTACAGTAATATTTGAAGACAATCAGAGCTGTATCAAGTTTATTGAAAATGAAAAGATGAGTGCTAGAATAAAACATTTAGATATTCGAAAACATTACGTCCGAGAAATGATAAGTAAGAACGAAGTATTTCTGGAATACTGTCCAAGTGAAAATAATCAAGCGGACCTTTTAACAAAGCCACTTCTAGGGCAAGTGTTTAAAAGATCACTCTTTTACCTAGGACTTTACTAGGCATGATGTTGAGAGGGTGTGTTGGAGTTACAACATCATCCAATTTACTTATTACCTGTTTTATAAAATCATATGTTATATATCTAGTTTTGTTATGATAAAAAAGTAAATAAAAGTTATTATTGTGTGAGTGTTATTAAAGAATAGTTGATTCAATTTTAACAAATGGAACCCTTTTGATTACTTTTGACATCAGCGGAACCAAGGCACAGCCACCTCATGAGAAAAGTGTAGCCCATAGGCCTATTAATTTTTTTTCAACTTCAAAGATTTATAGAACTTTTAATCTTAAACAAACTTTTTATAATTTGTAATTCAAACTCTGGGGTCGATATAATTTGACAATTGTAGTTTTAAAATAAGTAGGCTACATACAGTAGAGTATCTTAAAATACCCCCGCCGCAGCAAACCTGCAGACTAAGCGAATTTCAACTTGATTATATTTTTACTAAAATATTTCCATAAATAAGACATATTTATTCCAAATTTAAATAACATTAGATTTAATGAGTGTTTAGGTTTGCTGCTACGGGGAAGGTAAATACCCCCGCCGCAGCAAACCTGCCGTCTAAGCGAATTTCCATTTTGCCGAATTGATTTTCAATTGATCTATTTAAATAACATTAGGTTTAACGAGTACCTAGGTTTGCTGCTACAAGGAAACTAATAAAGTAGTGTGATTTTAGTAAAATATTGATAGCTTACTATAAAATAAATAAATTTGCCAAGTTTGATCAAAATATATCCATAAACAAGCAAACTACAACATTTTACAATATTCTCCATAAGAATAACATGGGAATTTTAAATTTACAATTTTTTTAGTTTTCTCCGTAACCAATAACCGTACAAAAACACTTTGATATACTGAATTGTTTGTTTTTTTAAGCTCTTTAAGAAGGTTTGGAGAAAAAGTGGGAAATTTTGTGTTTTGAGGGTAAAAAGTGAGAAAAACCAATTTTTACCCCATAAAACCCCCCATAAAACCCTGTTCCCATGGTCCGATCATGCTGGATCGCGAACTCATTCAAGTTTATCCCGCCTTACACCTTCAAACCAAATTTCATCAAAATCGGATAAAAATTACTCAAGTTATCGTGTTCACGGACACATATATATATATATAAATCTATATATATATATACCTATATATATATATATACATATATAAAAATTTTAACGAATGGTGTTTTTGGCCTCTGGGGACATTAAAATGAAAAAGTAAATCGGTCCCGGGCCTAAGTCTTACCATGAGACCTACGGTAATAGCTACTTCCCTATAGGGAAATTCACTAAAAGTGTTTTTTGACCATACGTCAATAGTATAGGATGAAATAAATTTGCCAAATTTTATCAATATATAGGCCTATCCATAAACAAGTAAACTACAACAGTTTTCATTTACTCCATAAGAATAACATGGGAATTTTAAATTACACTATTTTTTAATTTTCTCCATGACTGTTAGGCATACAACAGCGCTTCAATATATTAAATTATTTCTTTTTTTAAGCTCTACTAAACGGTTTAAAAAGAAATTCCAACATTTTTGTTTGGTCAAAAATGGGAAAACCCCATTTTTACTCCATAAAACCCCCCCCATAAACCCCTGTTCCCATGTTCCATTTATGCTGGTTCGCGAACTCGTTCGAATAAACGTATGTTTACACATCTGTACCAAATTTCATCAAAATCGGATGATTTTTGCTCGAGTTATTGTGCTAACAGACACATAGCCTATATATGAATTAGCTTATTCCTTACATGGGAAATTTGCTAAAAACACTGTGATGCATATAACTTATATCTTAAAATAATTTTTGCTGCATATAACTTAAGTGTGAATAAACAGAAAAGATAATGAGGGTCTACCTACAAATTGAAACATATATTAAACTTACTTTTTCCACTTCTTTATTTGAAGGATCTTGGTTGTTATGTACAGGTTCAGGACTTGAGTTTGTATTGCTTTGAAGATTTGTCATTACTTCGCTTCCTTCTACGTTCTCTTTCTTCACTTCCCGAGATGAAAGCGCAGCTATACTGTTTAAGTACTCCTGAAAGTAAAATGACACATTCATCCTGAGATTCTAGTATTGTTTTGTATTAGGCCTACCTAATTAGGCTTTTTGATAATATTATCTGATGTCCCATAAACTATTATAGCCTACAGTGAACTATTACAATATGATTACCATTCACAATACATAATATCATTATATGGCGAATAGGATACTTATCAAACGTGGTGTAAGATCACCTATATAAAGAAACTAGAATGGTCCAACTAAGTGATATACATACTGGATATCACAGGCATGAGAAGATAGAACTTTTAGAACTCGTAATTTAATAGTATGACAGGTACAAGAGAGATCTCAACTATTGGGTAGCATAACATAATTTAAACAAATAGAATATAGTGAGTTGATTGACTAAAGACAATTTATGACCGTGAGCTTAATATTAAATCATTAATCAATATTAGGAAATCACAACAACAAAAACAAATATGGACACAAATTAAATAACTGTGGACAATGTTTACCTGTGCATTATGTGACATGTAGTCAGCATTTGATAAATATCGTTTGAGAATAATTTCTGATTTACGAGATGTCTCGCGGAACTCATATAACATATCTAGCTTGTAAGTGCAGTGTTCACAAATGTTTCTTGGCAGCATGTCTTGTTCAGTGACCTGCAAAAAAAGCAAAGATAAAATATTGATTTGCTAAATGAAGAGGTATTGTAGAAAAACTTGACTGGAACACAGCAGGCCTAGATTTAATTGCAACCTATAGTCACCAAACCAATTTACCAAATTTAAGGTTTAATACATTTTTTGGCCTCAAAATGTCACTGTAAACAATTTCACTTTTATTGAACAGCAATTTATGTTTCAGGATCAACAACTATGAAACCATATTTAATTGACTAGGCCTATCTTGGGACAAAGAAAACTATGCCCCACTGCAGCAAACTTATGAATTTCCATTTACCTAATCAAAGTATCACTAAAACATTTCCCTAACTCCTTAACCGCGACACACGCGTTATTCCGTGGTAGTATTCTGTACATGTTATTGCGACGCACGGAATATCACGTGCAACAACTTTGTGGCGTTAACCGCGACGCCCGAGTTTAGACGGTTTTGACGTTCTCAGCTGATTTATTTCATTGATACGAGTCTTCTGCTAATTTCTTTACATGGTACATTGACCCTGAGAATTGACAGACCATTTAGTGCTGCACTCAAGTGTATCTTTCTGGAACTACGTCTACGCCACATGTTCTGCAGTATAAAAGGTTGCGCCTGGTAGTTGTTTTTGTCGTGTTGAGATGATAACGTCGCTTCTTCGTGTTGATAAAACAAAACCATTGTATATATGTCTGTATGGATATATATATTTATATATGTGTGTGTGTATATAACAGAAACCGAGATATATGGCGCAGAAAGCCTAGGCTTGTCGGGTGTGATTGTTACAGCAATGTAGTCTATTAGGCGCACCCAAAAGTGGTATAAAAAACCATTTTTACATTTTGTGGATCTAGCAATACTGAATTCCCATGAAAGTTATCTATGTGTAAGTGGCAAGAAACCAACACTGGCAGAATTTAATTTAGAGCTAGTTCGCCAAATTTTAGAGGAAAACATTGCAGCTCAGATCCAAAAAGTCAAAAAACCGGTGGTTGGCCTTACCCCGGTCATACACTACTGAGATTAACACAGTGTCATTTTCCATCATGTTTTCCTTCAATGGAAAAAAGAGTTTCCCTCACGTCAATGCTATGTTTGCCATCATGTCTATTGTCTATTGTATTTTGTCACATTTCGCGACGTGGCCAGGTGGGAGTCGCGATATCAGTGCCAGGACTGCGTGGTTTCCTTGTGCGTAGTGCCGTGCTTCAAAGAGTTATCATACTCTGAAGAATTTTTTAAAATAGTAAAAAGTAACCTTTTTACATAATATATATATACTAGTGTACATGTTGCTCGAAATCGAGCAATTGCAAAGAAGTGCAGGAGTTATTTATATACTAATAACTTGTTTCAAAACTAATAACAGTCATAATTTCAAAGCAAATGTAACCATTGTGAATTTTCTCATGCTTCCATGGAGACCAATTATCTATACTTATTTTTAATACGCAAGCAGGATTTTTGTGACAATTACTCCTCCGAAACTACTGAACCGATTGACATGTTTTTGGTGTCATTGGAAAGAGCGTAACGTGAAGTTGTGCAGGAAACTTTCTTTTTAGGGAAATAATTAGAGGGTGAGGCCATGGGGCCCTTTAAAGTTTTGTATTTCTCCATAAGATTAACATGGGAAACAAACATTGTTTTGACACTCCAGCTGTTGTCAGAAATTAAATATTAATAATTGGTCTCCATGGAAGCATGAGAAAATTCACAATGGTTACATTTGCTTTGAAATTATGACTGTTTAATTTCTGACAACAGCTGGAGTGTCAAAACAATGTTTGTTTCCCATGTTAATCTTATGGAGAAATACAAAACTTTAAAGGGCCCCATGGCCTCACCCTCTAATTATTTCCCTAAAAAGAAAGTTTCCTGCACAACTTCACGTTACGCTCTTTCCAATGACACCAAAAACATGTCAATCGGTTCAGTAGTTTCGGAGGAGTAATTGTCACAAAAATCCTGCTTGCGTATTAAAAATAAGTATAGATACATTTCAATATTTACTTCTTGAAACATCCACTCAGTTTACCAGACAACAAAATAAAACCCGTAAGTAAATATGGTCAATGCCAATATCTTGTTATTTAATTATTAGTTTATTATTATTAATTATTTATATGACTATTTATATAGACTATTACAATGTTTATTATAATATTTATCATAGTTTATTGCTTTAAAATGCGTTTAATACTAGGTTTCCTCAGAATGTTAAAAATCAACAAAAAATTGCGAAAAAACCCTGTCCTGGGCCATTGGTGAGCGTAATTAAACCCCGCGCCACTGATCGTGTAGAAACCGCGGTTAGGCTGCGGTTAAGGGGTTAAAAGATTTAAGTTTTTACTACATTCTAAGTCTTCTGGTAGGAGCTGTGTCGAATTGGTATTAGTCTAATCTGTTAGCATCATTAACAACAATATTTACCAGTTTTCCTTACTTTAATACTTTACTTTAGACTTTACTTTATACTTTACTTTATACTTTACTCCTATACTCTTATATGGCATTGTCAGTTGTAAAGCTGAAACTGGTTAAACTGAAGTGGTTTTAATGGTTAATCATGCAAAAATGAGCCCAAGTATTGATTTATGACTGTAAGACTCAGTCTTGTACTGACCCCTTCAGACTAGACACATTGTCTATTTCAAAAAGTTATGAACTCTGAACTATTCTAAACTAATTGATTGTTTAAGAGGACCAAGATAACGCAGCATAAGTGCCATACACATTTGTACGTCAAATCCAAACAGATCTACACAGGCAGAAGTTCAGAAGGCCAACTCTAATTCACTCATAGTATAGCTAGGCAGAAGAGTGGTTATAGTGCTTGTCTGGAAATCAACATGTTACAAAATTAAGAAGCTTTTTAATCCTTTTGAACTGGGGCTGTCCTTGATAATTGGGCTCTTCTTAATAATTGGTCTCGCTAATCTAAAGCAGTAACAAAGGTGCAAGAAGCATTTTAGCCAATTTCCCATACAGGGAAAAAGCTGTAACCCGTTTATTATATTTTTATAAATTTCCATTTATATCCGGCTGGATTTCCAATAAAATATTCCCTTAAAATTGTCAGACTTCCAACTAGCAGTTACCCGGCGCATGTTGCTGCGCTACCTAACAACTATTATTTTATATAGTAATTTGTTCTTTACGATTCATAAAAATGTATAGGTCTACTCAAAACAAAATTTAATATTTATTTTACTTAATTGAATGTGGATAAACAATGTTTTTTTTTCTTTAGGTGTTTAAGTTTTTAGGCGTATCTACCACCATGTGAGCATGCCACATACAGCTGTCCGTGTGAAAAGCATGGATTTTCTCAATTTAAACCGGCGATAGTCAGGGACTGCCCTTGTGCCTTTTAATGGTGATTGCGAAAGCAAGACGCAAGGGAAATTTGTAGTCACTTGAATTCAAAGGGTAATTCGGATGAATCAAATCAAATCAAATCAAATCAAACTTTATTGTCACAAAACGTTTATACATAGCTTAGCTACAAAACAGGTGACATTGTCAAAATTATAATAAATACATTGTTGATCATCTTACATTCTATAGTTAAAAAATTAAATACAATAAAAATAAAAATATGAAATAATCTGTATTCTTGGGATTAAGACTATTTCTCCTTTAAACTTACCACTGACAATTGTTGCTTTGATCGTTTAGGTGTCATTTTTAAAATCGTCAGTCTGATTCCGTTACACAGTTTAGGTAGATTTAAGTTTCGCATTAGTATTATTGGGGTTCCTTCTTTTAATGACAGTAATGTGGTGGGTTAATGACAAATTGGGAGACAGTTAAATACCTGAGATAGCATGCACGATTATTATTCCCTTAAGTTAATAATTTATGTTAGATTCTGTGGGTATAGAACAAAGATAAAAATTTAAGGCATTGACATTCCTTTTATTGTTTATAATACTTTGATAAAAGTTCTTACTTTTTATGTTTACATATTAATTTAATAGTGGAAAATTTAAACATTGTTGAGTGTACAGGTGTGCTGTGATTGGGGTAGCCTACCATTAAAGTAAAATTGTTTTCTATGCTGCATTCTGTGGAAACAGTGTGGCACTGTTTCAAATCATGACTACGGTAATACAGAATGTTTTGACTATTCAAACCTACAAAACAGTTGGTGAAAGTAAACATAGGTATGTTTTTTAATTATATTTATTTGTAAACATTGTAGTTCCAAAAGTCTGACATTGGAACCCTTAAAACCCTCCGAGGCGGAGCCCTTTTGACTGATCTGCGACCAAACAACACACAAACCATCCTTGACCTTGAATAATGGTTAATAATGCCTAAAAGTTTCATTACAATCTGTCGAACGGTTTCGGAGTCCATAGGGTACAGTATATACACCATGTACATAGGCCTACTTCATATTTTATTTATAGGCCCTATAGATTGTAAAAACATTAATTTTTAAGAGTAGGCCTACTTAGGTTTGCTACAACAGGGAAGGTTTTAATGAGTAGGCCTACCTATTTTTTATTGAAATGTTGATAGTAGCTTAGTAGGAAAATTGTGTTGACCTAAACAATATTGTCAAATGTTATTTAAATATTTATCTTTAACAAGCAAACTACAACAGTTTATTTATTCTCTACAAAAGAATAACATAGAAACTTTTAATTTACTTAAATTTTTGAATTTTCTCCGTAACCATTAGGTACCTATAGGCTACAACAATTCTACTATTTTAAGCAATTTTATATTTTAGGATTAAAATGGAAAAACCTAACTTTTAACCCATAAAAACCCGTTCCCATACTTAGCCCAATCATGCTGGTTCGCAAATTCGTTAGAATAAATGTAGGTTTAGGGCCTACACCAAAAATTATCAAATTCTGATCACTTTTGATAGAGTCATTGCGCTAACGGAAATATAAATAAATATATAATTATATAGAATGGCTATAAATATAAATTTGAACGGAGGTTTTTGGGCTCTGGGGGCCACAAAATGAAAAAGTAAATCGGTCCCGTGTCCAGGTCTTACCTGAGACCTAGAGTAATAGCTTAGCCTATTATCCATGGGAAATTTGCTAAAAAAGAGAAAAATGTTTGCCCTCCTTCTATATACTGTAGTGTACTTTACCGGTACTGTGGGTACTGTAGTGCATTAAAAACAAGCAAAACTGGTAGGCCTATTGTGTGCAATTCATATTACAGTAAACTTAAATGTCAATATCTTCCACCGAAGCGTGACACTTGACACTGTTAACTTACAAGGTGGGTTGGTGGGGTGGCTCCCCCCGACTAAGCCACACATTGGTGGGCCTTCGCATATTATGGATGGCCTTGATATGATTCTAGCCAGCAATTTTGAAAGACCACGGTGCTACACTTCGCCTTAGTCAACTGAGCTACCGTGTCACCATCGGGCAGCTGCCCCGGGTGTGAGCTGAACTAGAATAAGGATGTGCGACACTAGCACTCACTGGTAAGATTCAATAAACTACTTTAGTCCCAGTGAGTTAGCAGTAGGCCTACGGCTAACTCGCCACGAGATGCCATCTTAAAAACCCTATTGAAGTGTTAAAATATCCAATCAAGTGTGTGTTGCTGTCTCAAATAATTGACAAATGAACTGTCAAGGTAAATTCATAGCTGCACTTATAATATCACTTAGCCTATAAGTGCAAGTGAGTTGGTCAGTCAGAAAAGGCTTAACTTACTTTCGACTTGCATAACCAAAGTTAACTTAAGTCAATAAATTAGGCCAAATTGAGAAACTAAGTAGACATCTCATAATCTCATTGTAAATTTTGAAGCTCTTTTTCGTAGTAGGCCTACATGTCTGGTGACACTGATCACTAGTGTCGACAAAATGTTGTTTCTACCATTTTGGAGATAATTTCATGATTTGTGCTTTAAGATACCGTACTGTTTGGTTAAATACAACAAGGGGACGAGTTGTTGTTTATGATTAAGTTAGATTGTTTTAATTTGGCTAAAGGAGGTTTTAAATGACTGAAGTTATTTAAGAAACAAATTAGGCCTATATTACAAAACACAACCTGTACAGTGCACCGGGTGGAACCAACAATAAAATTGTCTTCAGCTGATCCATAAGGATGAGAAATATAAGTTACTAAGAGATGAAGAAGTAGGCCTTCAACCTAACAAAGAGGTCATTAATTGTGGTGAGTAGGCATATGATTTATGGTAGGCCTATAGGTACCGGTAACCTTAATTATACATTATTATTATTTTTTTTCACCTTGGAAATTTATAGTTAGCTGACAAGTCATTTTATAAATAACTAACTTATAACCTAGTTATTTACTTAATTTAAGTTAGCCTACCTACCGTATTCATTTTTTATAATGACGCATACATATTTGCCTTGATATACTTAAGCTACCACTAAATTAAGTTATAAAACAGTATTTACTGTACCTAATGAGATTTTTTGCTGAGTAGGCATACAACCTATAAATGAAGAGGTCATAAATTGTGGTTGAGTTTTATCCCTACACAAATAAATTAATAATTGGCTAATCTTTATTTCTCCCTGAAACAAGTGAAATACAACATAGGCCTATAGAGGGTATAGGCCTAACCTTGTTAATTTTTTTTCAACTGCAGCAAAATGGGTTGATTTTTTTACAAAAATAACAGGCAGTTCCAAGGTTACTGTTGGGACCATTAACTTAGTCAGTGTGCACGGCTCAGACCCCCCACCTTACTGACAGTGTTTCCATTCGCGGGATTATTATCCCGAAAACGGGATTTTTAGACCATGAGCGGGATTAAAACGGGATGCGGGATAAAACGGGATTTTCGGCTTGACGAATGTTTTTATTTTTTTTCTACTCAATTTTAGAGAAAAATTAACTCAAATTGTTTAAATACTGTAGCAAAATATAATAGTGATGTTTAAACAACTAATAAAAATGATACGTAAAGATTAATACAAGGTATTGTACCAAAAAAAATTATGCGGGATAAACGGGATTTTTCACGAATTTAAAAGCGGGATAAAACGGGATTTCTCGACCCAGTAAGCGGGATTAATTTTTTGGTTGTGTGGAAACACTGCTTACTGAGTATATCCACCCTAATCTCCTACCGTGCCATATCCAGCCGTGCACACAGACTAATGGTCCCAACTTAGTTACTGTGCGTAGGCTACTTAATCAGAATGTTAAATATAAGAACCAGATGAGTAGGCCTAGGCCTCTTAGCTTCTTATAAAAGTTCTAAAAGCCCTAGGCCTAATTCACACCGCCTAAGAAATGGACGTAGACTTAAGTTTTACCACATCATAGAACTGCAAATATTTTTTAATCACACGGCCTAATCATTTTTATTCTTAAGTTCTTTAAGATTAATTTTCCATAGGATTGATTTTTTGTTTACTCTACCAAAATTGTATGTAGGCTACAATTTATGACAGCTAGGTCACTTTAATATGCCATCCAGCCCATGTTCTATAACTTAGGCCAAGTTACTTGACCTTTCCCTCTCTAACTCAGATAATAGAGGAATTTGTATTTCTAAATCAATAGTGTTGGCACATCTAAATATAAGAAACATTACTTAATAACCCACAAGATAAAGACTATCAGCATGAGTCAAGTTCAAGCCTCATGGCAAATGACATCATATCTACCAGTCCCTAACCTATATTAGATAGAGTGAAAGGTTAGGAGTGTCCCTTATCAATTGTAAATAAGATGAATTAAAATATTTTATCAATGATATATATTAAATATAATAGATAATACAACGCCTAGTTGCTAGTAAACGATTTGACCACTATTTTAAGTTCATTGCCATTACACGTTCTCAATATCACAATGGTTCCGGGGAAGAAAATGGCCTGAGATGGCATTTCCTGAGGAACAAAGAGAGCCTGCAAAGCCTACAGTAATAACAACAAATAATTTAATTTTAAACAAATACAAAATAAAAGTTAGCCTACACAAAGGAATATGATTTTGGAAAGTTCAGTGGCCTTGGCCTACGCTACATGCAGAGAAATTCTTATCACCTCATCTTATCTCGGGATCTTTCAAACGAGGACAAGGTGTTGATAATGGTATTTAAACAACATCTAAGGTCATATCCTATCATAAAGTATTTTAGGAAAAGGTAAAACGCTGAAAACATCTAAATTACCTACCAAAATAGACAGACACGTCATTATTTTCAGTGGATAGTTGCGTTGGGTTCCTTCATCATCGAAAATAGACAACTTCATGCCACTGCACGATAAACAAAGGCGACAAAGTTCGTAAAACTTAGGCGGGACGTTAGACATTATGACACACACAAATTAGCACTAAACAACACAACACAAAAATTACGACACAAACAAAATTGCCCATCTAAACTAGTGGTTCTCTAACGCCATGATAACGCTTAACAATCTCGGAAAGTTTTTGTTTCTATCACAGTTCATTGTCGGATACGAGACTACCCCCTCTCCTGCACACCTCCTGTAATCTACACATTCCACCTCCACTCCTGGCGTTCTCCATAGAGGTATAAAGGTGCAACTTTACTATCTACCTAACACCATAGAGGTTAAACAGCTCCACTGCACATTCTGTGAACATAATATATTTGAGTATAATAAGTCATTTACAGCAGGTAAAGCTATTTTATATTTTCCAACTACAATAAAATCATGTTTTCTCTAATACTGCAGCATTAATTATCACCTGCAGCCATTATATTGCAAAAATTAATACAAATTAGATATCTTATTTTAGATGTATATAAAAGACAGTGTTATCGGTGTTATTGGCTTTATTAATTTTAGTTTATCAAGATAATTTACATTTAAGTTTCATCTATTATTTAGTTTTAAACATTTTGAAATAATAATTTTAATGAGTTATATATAAATCTAAATTATTACTAACTGTGGCAGTGATAAAAAGATAAAAACATGGATTCGATTCTCACGGAATCGTCACAAATAAACAACAAAAACAAGCACGGCTTATCGACCTTTGTCCACTGGTCCATAACAGGTTTTCCTCCGTCCATCGACCCTGAGTCTCATTGAATGATGTTCTGTTCTGATATGGCGGGTGATAAAACTAACTATACCAAATATCAAACCTATAAAACGTATAATCTTTTTAAATATATTTTTATTCTTTTCTTATCAGGTGTTTTAAACATATATTTACACTCTCGAAAGAAAAGAAGTAATGTGTGAGGCTTGTTTTGACTCTGGTAGTAGTACAAACAGCACTTATCTGCTAGATAGCTCTTGAGGCGGGAGATTTAAAAGACAAACACCCGGTAAATTTGAGTTAATATTTAGATAGAAATTATCAAAATAACATTCCCACATGTCCCATATTAGGCACTGTAGGTGTGTGCTTAGAGTTCCAAAATCGGTGGAAACTTTAGGATATCTATAATGTACAATAATTATATTATTTACCGGACGCTAATGATGATCCAAATGTCCAGAAACGCATATCTATAAAATAACTAGAGGTCGTACTACAGTAGTCGAAAACTCGACCAAAAATTTCTAATGTACAGACTTTTCTCTATTTTCACCCCACGCTGTAAATAAAACATGTGATTGGAATTCCTTCCATTTATTTTTATTTTCTGTTTATATTTCGTTGTTATTTCGTCACCAGCATGGCAAAGTCCAATGTTATTTTCGTTAATTCATTTGTTGTGCTTATTTTTAAAACGTTTTTATTAGCTCGCTTTCTTGTCCGGTACAAATTTTGCAATTGATTTTATACTAAGTTCCCGATGAGCCAGAGACTTGAAACTTGAAACATAGCTCACAAATGGATGACAATGCAATATTATATCATTTAATTTTCATATTATTTCCGTTGGGCTGCGCCCCATGGGCTTGTTTTTATTAACTCGCTTTCTTGCAAATTGTGATACTTCCCGATGATCTACAGACTTGAAACTTGAAACATAGCTCACAAATGGATGTCAATGCAATATTATATCATTTAATTTTTATATTTCCCTTGGGCTACACCCCATGGGCTTGTTTTTATTAGCTCGCTATTCGCTTCCCTACAAATTTTGATATAAATCTTAAACGAAGTTCCCGACGAGCTAGAGACTTGAAATTTGAAACATAGCTCACAAATGGATGACATTGCAATATTATATCATTTAATTTTCATATTTCCCACGGGATACGTCCCATGGGTTTCCACATTTTCCTTGTTTACATTTTGAAAGAATGTAAACATAATAATTAATTTAAGTCAGCTGTAAATACTTAAATTTGACATTTCGAAGAGCAGAGGTTAAGCGGTACATGTTCTGCTCCAGATATATTTAAAAAAATATAAAACAAGCATTTTAAAGTAAAGATAAAACATCTGATTAGAGATAATAAGGTTTTGGTTTGTTGTATTAATAGTCAAAGGTTATATATCAACAGGCCATATAAAATATATTTAACATATTTACACATTAAAGACTAAAAATTTGAAAATAATTTATAAATAAAAAACTTGTTAAAAACAAAACGTTTTTAAACGCACTATAAAGTAGAAAATAATTTATAAATATGTTGAGAGTTTAAATACTTGCAATATTTAAAACGAAAAACGTTGGGTGCATGCAATTAATTGATAATAATACATTAGTTTAATAGGTGAAGGTAATTGTAAATTATCTATTGCACGCACCCCACGTTTTTCGTTTTAAATTTTGCAAGTATTTATTTATAAATTATTTTCTACTTTTTAGTGCGTTTAAAAACGTTTTGTTTTAAAAAAGTTTTTTATTTATAAATTATTTAACTTATTTTAATTTATAAAGGGATTTTGCACACCTGCAGGAAAATATCATTCTAACAGTATGCGTAGATTTTCCCTACGATGCACACGAGCAGAGACAAAAGGTTTTAAAGGAACATGCTCGCATATTATATTAATATATAGACTACAGGTCGTCCAGTGGTCTAAAACTCGACCAAAAATATGTATTGTGCAAACTTCTAAAAGTAAAGTATTAAAAAAGTATTATCTTGTTTACCCCACGCTGTAAAAGAAAACGTGTACGGTATTTGGAATTTCTTTAATTTGTTTTGATTTTCTGTTCATATTTTGTTGTTATTTCGTCACCAGAATGGCAACCCATAAGGCCCACGTTATTTTTTTTTTAATTTTTAAATTCATTTTTATGCTTATTTTTTAGAGCCTATTTTAATTTATTAAGGTATTCTGCACATCTACATGCAAATACAGTAGGTTCTAACAGTAGGTTTACCCTACGATGCACACAAGCTGAGAAAAAAGGTTTTAAAGAAACATGCTTGCCCATATAGATTGTCATTGAAAGAAAAGCTAAATGATACAGGCAAGAAAACATTTAATCATCCAAAGAGGTATTTTATATCTTCAATATTCAAAGTCCATGGGTCAAAACATCAACTTTAATAATTCGTTCCTAGATTATGAACGTTCATAATTAAAAGAAGTTCAAGAGTTTGAGAAGAATCGGTCGATATTGTTTAGGGATATCTTTTAATAAAAATCTATGCGAGCTATTTTATTTACTTATTACTATAACTGCAGTAATTTGTTATACATGACATACACTATGTAATTGTATTTACATTGTAAAAAACTTGTGAAAACATTATTGTAATTGGAGATGCATTATTGTCAAAGATAAAAAAAATAATGTATGGTCTTTCAGGATTTTTATATTCTCTTGACTACTCGATACTATATAATCTCAATAACCCATTATTTGTTGAACAAAGTATAGTCATATTTACACGTATTGGTTACGTTAAAATAATATAAAATGTTTAGCTTACAATCAAATAATCAACTAAAACATTAACTTAACTAATCGCTTTGTTTCTATTTATTAATAAGTTGTTATTCTATTTTTAGTAATTCCTCGTCTGTCTTCAAAAAGCCCTCAGGACGCTATTAAATTTCAGATTCCCAAACGTGAAAACATGTATTGTACTAATAATTTATTGTTATGGGAAATGACCACAATAGTATTTCAAATCACTAAATCAACTTCAAATTTTCAAATCAAGATTAAATTACGTTCCACAATTTTTCAGACATATCTCTTTCTGGTAATTTTGAGACACAAAAATATTGAACTCCAAATCATTATACACAATTTATTTACGTGTATTATTTTTATGCTAGAAAACCGACGATGTATCAATAAAGTAGCATAAATAAAAATCCCTGATCTACATCGCTATCAGTCAGTACGTGTATCAGTTTGGAGTTGGAGCGGTCGTTGTCGTCAGGTCGGGTGTTGAACACCTGTTGTTTTGTGTTCTCTGTTCTCTTTGTTGGGGTTCCAGGTAGAGGGGTAGATGCTTGCACTTTCTTGCTCCCTCTCCTCGACGCCGTGACCCTTAATTCCCTCCCCCCTCATACATAGGTCTTTATCTTTCCAAGGCCAAAACTGTAAAACTTGGAACTAGAATTGATCTAGTGTGGTAGCTCATGCAACTGTGAGATTTCAGCATTTCAGGATCTCTTCAGTCCTGCTCCTAACCTCAACACCAGTGGCATTTTGGATGTGTTGGACACTCTAAATTTTGGTGTATTACTCAATCAAATTGTTTCTTAATAGTAAAAGGATACCCTTTTATTCTTAACGGTTTTGAAGCAACAATCTCAGGTCCAACAAAAACATCAACCCCAAAAAACTTGCAGTACCTACTATATTTTGGCCAAACCAACGGACAAAGACAAAAAATAGGATAATATAAATTCGTGTTCAATGTTCATCCACATTTCTGTTGTTCAATGGTTCCTCTAAAAACACAAATATAAAAATTATTACCAGTTAATCCAATATAAACCCTTAGATTTTAGTCTCAATGCTACACCTGGTAGACCTACAGTATTATGCAATTGCAGTAGAATTTGGTGAATTGGTGATAACTCAATAAACTGAACCTTTTTGTACTTATCAAGAATCCCCACAGAACAATTCACTTTCTTACTTAGGGATATGTCAAGACCATCAAGTCTTCTATCAATTTACTATTTCAAAACTAAAATATTTTATCTGGTCTGAAATAGGTAAAACACAATTTCCCCCAAAAGTGACATAGGACATAATATTTAATTGTAATAAGTTTTAGTTTTCTAGGCTCTGAGAAAAAGAGGTTAGAAGCTTTATTCAAATTAATATAAAATGCTCGTTTCCAAAAATTGCTATGATTAATTAATTTAGACCTTAAACTCTAAATAGGGGGGCAACATAACATATATTATAATGATCTTTTTTGACACAAATTATAATTAAACTATGCAAGCTGCAACTGTTGTAAGAGCAACCTTGCAAGTTGGGAAACTGTTATCTCACAAAGCTCATCTCATAAAGAAACTAACTACTGTATGCAAAAAAGAGCTATTTGTTGGCAAAGTCATGCAAGGTGGTCAGGTGCAAGGTCAGTCAAGATTAAAAAATATGGAAAATGTTAATGATATCTTGTAGATTATTGAGGTAATTATTTTCACTAAATAACTTCTTGATCAGCGTACGTGTTATTAAATTTACGGAAAGTAAATAAAAGAAACGTCTTATAACACTTAAAACATATATTTACGCTTATTTTGTTACTCACAACACGGTAAATATACAAAAAAGATGGTAAGTGGTCATAAGACGTTTCTTTTATTTACTTTCCGTAATTATTTTCACTAATTTCAAATATGACTGTGGAGTCAAGATCAAGCAATAGCTTACAAATCTGAAATTAAAGTACCCTACAAAGATTATGTAATTTATCTAGATTAGTATTCTATGGTTGAAACTGAAGTAGGATGAAGTATAATATGCAGAGCCCCAGATACAAACAGTCAGCATTTAGAGTACATAATCAGCAGAGATGTGCTGAGCTCTGCCCCTCTGCCTCAGCAAAATTGCATTCATTGCTCTTCATTCAAAATGTGTGTACTCAAATAACAAAGGTCCCACAGAAACAATATTCAATTGGGACAACTCATGTCTGTCTATTAAACTACTTAAGCCTCCAGATGGGAGTTGGCATTTTACGACAGACGTCAACAATATTTGTCTCAAAAATACACTCAGGGGCCAGAAACATGAATTTGTTTTAAATTTTAGTAAAATGTAATCAAATTTTACTTTCTCCCCCTAGCCTATATGGAGAAAGTATTGTTTTTGTCAAAATTGTTGAGTTTTGAGTGGATATATCCATTTTGAGCCCCCTGAACCCATTAAGTGGTTTTCAAAGTGATGTCTTAATGTCTATAGTATGTCATTAATGTATATGTCAGTGAATGTGTACAGAGTTATACCATAGACTAATCGTTTTATCTATGGTTATACTTACTAACAGACCACATCTGTGGTCTGATTTTGATTACATTTTGTATGTGTGTAGTATAGAATTACTAAATGATATTCAAAATACAAAAGAACCATTTTATTTAATTCTTAAACACATCAATGTAAACAGAATATTTACTAACAAACTTAATAATAATAAATCAGCTGATAAATTAATCACTTACAGATTTAACTATCTAACATGTAATAATCCATGTTATCTCCAGGCGGTTTTTTTCATTTATTGAAATTTTGTTTTTTTATTGGTGGGTTTTTCATAAAAACAGATGTTTTTTTAATGGTTAGGGGGATTTTGAATCTAATTTAGTATGATTTATTACTTTTTACTCCAAACAAAATGGTACAACCCCCATTGCTGTAAATATACGGTTCACAAGTTATTGAATGTGCGCAACTTGGACCTTGATGATTTTAAGACGGCCCTGCGTGACAGGCTGGTTAATAGGCCTCTTTATAGCCTCGAAGAACTAGGCAACGAGCCACTTTTTAGGCTTTGCCACAGTGTAAATAGTATTTTAGTATTTAAGTAATCTGACACAGTCATGCCGATTATCATCAGTCAACGACATAGACTCCAAGTATCAAGTGTTGCAACTTTTGTCAATCTATATAAATAAAATTAGAGTTTTGTCTGTACATTGCTCAGAATCATAAACTTTTAGGTTAAGTCTTATCTAAATTTCTGTCTGTCTGTCTTCCTGTCTGTCACGGCCCAAGAGCCATTTTACGCGGCCTTCTCCTAATAACCAAAGTACCTATCAAGTTCCAAATCATTTTAATGTATTCACTGGAATGGCAAGATTGTCTTTAGCCATTAAAATATGGCGTCACTGCTTTGTAAATAAAATGACGGACGTTTAAAACCCCAATTTTGTGTGTTTTTCTGTAAAGTTTTCTCCCAATGTTTATCACATATTCATCTATGAAATAACGAACAGCTGTTCGAATCAAGCTTATTTCGTCTAGCTGTCACTGATATGTTTACATTGAATCACGATTACTATTATGACATTGAATGTTGTTTACAAATACCGTACCCAATTCCGATCACGTTTTGAAAGCAAATCCAAACCAAGTAAGATTAAAAACGTTTTTCCTTACATAACGGATTTAATTAATCGCAAGTGCAATAATTTGTAGGGTATCCGTAAATGAAAATAGAGATTCTTTGTGTATAAAATTGTTCATGAGTTTTGATAACTGGGGAAAATACCTTGAATCAGTGTTGTATATGACTGGGAAACTTACATTTTTTAAATTAGCGTTTTCAGTCGAGACTCGGCACACGACCGACGCGCGTCTGTCCATTGTAAAAATAAAAGTAGGCCTACCGTGTATTTATGTTTTATTCGTCACGTGTATATGTGTACAGTTCGTTAATGTTTTTCAAAAACTCAAAGACGCACCTAATGGGGAAGCTCAAGACCTTATATTAGGACTGATGATGGCGATTTAATTTCGCCGAAATGCATAATAGGAAATGCTGTAGGATACATTAGGATCGACCGGTGGACACACGTAATTTAACCTTTTATTGATTGTCATACCGATCCTGAACAACAACGAACAACATAAAATGAAGTTATGTATAATAGTTTGGCCAGCATATCTGAAAATATGCAAAACAACTGCTGTTCTTTATACTACACTAGCTGTGTACCCGTTCTACGCACGGGGATCTTATAGTATCAGTTGAAACCTTCTTATATAAAGAACAGTAGTTGGTTTGCATATTTTCAGATATGCTGGCCAAACTATTTATTATACATAACTTCATTTTATGTCGTTTGTTGTTGTTCCGGATCGGTATGACAATCAATAAAAGGCTAAATTACCTGTGTCCACCGGTCGATCCTAATGTATCCTATTACAGGAGATGCATTTCGGCGAAATTAAATCGCCATCATCAGTCCTAATTTAAGGTCTTGAGCTTCCCCATTAGGTGCATCTTGGAGTTTTTGAAACACATACACGAACTGTACACTTATACACATAACGAATAAAACATAAATACACGGTAGGCCTACTTTTATTTTTACTATGGACAAGTAGACGCGCGTCGGTCGTGTGCCGAGTCTTGACTGAAAACGCTTATTTAAAAAATGTAAGTTTCCCAGCAATATACAACACTGATTTTTGTCTATTTCCCGGTTATCAAAACTCAAGAACAATTTTATGCACAAAAAATCTCTATTTTCATTTACTGTTACCCTACAAATTATTGCACTTGCGATTAATTAAATCCGTTATGTAAGGAAACACGTTTTTAATCTTAATTGGTTTGGATTTGCTTTCAAAACGTGATCGGAAATGGTTGCGGTATTTGTAAACAACATTCAATGTAAACATATCAGTGACAGCTAGAAGAAATAATCTTGATATGAACAGCTGTTCGTTATTTCATAGAAGAATATGTGCTAAACATTGGGAGAAAACTTTACAAAAATCGCACAAAATTGGGTTTTTAAACGTCCGTCATTTTATTTACAAAGTGGTGACGCCATATTTTAATGGCTAAAGACAATCTCGCCAATCCAGTGAATGCATTAAAATGATTTGGAACTTGATAGGTAATCTCGTTTTTCAGGAGTAGGCCGCGTAAAATGGCTCTTGGGTCGTAACAGACTGGAAGACAGACAGAAATTTAGATGAGACTCGTTTTGGTTTCTCTAATGTATAACACGTAAAAATAACCTAAAAGTTTATGATTCTGAGTAATGTACAGACAAAACTCTAATTTTATTTATATAGATAAGAAGGTTTCAACTGAATACTATAAGATCCCTGTGCGTAGAACGGGTACACATCTAATTTCCTTACAAAATATATCATAGTTATTCCGCTGTTGACAGGCTAATAGGAGAACATTTGATTGTATCACTTTAATAATATAATAGATATGCTACAAAATAAGCACAAAAAATGAACTTGAAAACTTCAAAAAATTAACATGGACCTTATGGGTTGCCATGATGGTGTGCGAAATAACAACAATACCCCCCCGCTGCAGCAAACCTGCCGACTAAGCGAATTTCCATTTGTCTGAATTGATTTTCTATTAAATCTATCTAAATAACATTAGGTTTATCGAGTACCTAGGTTTGCTGCTACAAGGAAACTAATAAACGGTGTTTTTTAGTAAAATATTAATAGCTTAGTATAAAATAAATAAAATTGCCAAGTTCGATCAAAATATATCCATTTACAGGCAAACTACATTTTACAATATTCTCCGTTACCAATTATCGTATAAAAACACTTTGGTATACTAAATTGTTTGTTTTTTTAAGCTCTTTAAAAAGGTCTTGAGAGAAATTTTAAGTTTTGAGGGTAAAAAAATGAAAAACCAATTTTTCCCCCATAAAACCCCGTTTCCATGGTCCGATCATGCTGGTTTGCGAACTCATTTAAGTTTATCCCGCATTTACACCTTTAAACCAAATTTTATCAAAATCGGACAAAAATTACTCAAGTTATCGTCCGGACGGACACATATATATATATATAGATATATATACTGTATATACATATATAAAAATTGGAAGGAATAGTGTGTTTGGCCTCTGATGACATCAAAATGAAAAAGTAAATCGGTCCCGGGCCTAGGTCTTACCATGCCACCTACGGTAATAGCTACTTCCCTATAGGGAAATTCGCTAAAATGTAAACAGAAAATCAAAACAAATGGAAGAAGTTCCTATCACATGTTTTATTTACAGCGTGGGGAGAAAATAGAGAAGTATGTATATTAATTGTTTTTGGTAGAGTTTTTGACCACAGGACAACCTCTAGTTTGTATAATTTCAGTTATTGCAGTTAGATGAATTAGCGTAGGCCCTGGAAAGTAACTGTCGATTTCGACAGGTTTCACCTAGTCTTTATATATAATACGTGAAGGCGATTTCTATGAACACTACTCCACCGTCAATAATGGATGGATTTTTACAATCGACGTGTCCAATAAAGTATTTTTTGTGTAGACTTTTACCAATTCCTGTAATAAAAGTCCCCGGGCTTTGCCCCACAAGCCATCAAAATCCCAATGTATTTCTTATGAAGAAAATTTACTAACCCAGCTGTTAAGCTTCGTTCTGCTATTTAGTTTGTTTATATTAAGATTTGTTAGTTGGGGCTATGTGGTCAATGAATTAGACTTTTCCTTGAGTTTTAAATGCAATACACTATATAAAGTGATGGTAATACATTAAGAAATCTTCATTTAAATAATCAATAAGTACAATTGAGCTTTGCCTATATGTTTCCTGGTAAGTGTGTTGTAACTGTTTCTTATAGTACGAATCATGTTTTTTAAGTAAGTACCGTTCATAAATTTCTCCATTCCAGCGCTGCGATTGGTATTTTGGACATTTACGCTGTGTATGTGCATCTATTGGTAAGCCTGCGCCGGAAATTCGGCAGTGTTTACATCCTTCGAGCATTCAAAATGGTGCCGCCAATTGAGACTGCCACCGACTGTGAAGTGCGCGCCGTAATTAGATTTTTAAATGCTAAAGGTGTGAAAAAACAAATTATTGAGGTTTGACTTGCGAAATTTGACTTATAAAGGTAAAATTAGAGTTACCGAGGCTCGATGCCGGAAAAATTTGAGTTACAGAGGTTGAGTATTACTGTATCAATAATTGTTCAAATTCGACTTATTGAGGTTAAATATTTATAAACTTCGACATATAAAGGTACTTTTAACATTATGATTAATGTGGATTTCAAGGGGATTTAAAAATAGTTGAGATATTAAGGAATTTGAGATATTAAGTTCCGAGTAATTGAGGTTCTACTGTAATATTTTACTAAAAAACACACTTTATTAGCTTCCTTTTAGCAGCAAACCTAGGTACTCGTTAAACCAAATGTTATTTAAATAGATTTAATTACCAATCAGGTAAATTCACTTAGTCTGCAGGTTTGCTGCGCCAGGCTTATTTTTTATAAAATCCGATGTTTTGTTATTTTAGTTTTTTTTTTTTATAATAGTAAAATAAAATAAAAGTTACAATAATTTTTGGACCGTAATTTTTACATAAATGGGATTTGTACCATTTTGTTCTGAACTTAAAGGACTACCATAACCACCCAAACATACTTAAGTTTTATCAAAATCGGTTCTGGCCATTTTTGACAAAATCCGATTTTCCATGCAGGTTATCTTATTTTCCATGTTATCTTATGGGGTTTTATGGAAAAATCATCATAACAATAAAAAAATTAAAAAAAGTAAAAAAAACACTTGGAGATACCATGGATTAGTACCCACATACCAAATTTTATCAAAATCAGACTACAGATATGGTCTATAGCTCTGTACACAACCACACACACTGCACAGATATCACTTCGAAAACCACTTTTTTGGATTCAGGGGGACCCAAAACGAATATATCCACTCAAAACTCATACTCGAAAATTTTGACAATAACAAAACTTTCTCCATATACTATGGTACAGGGGGAGAAAGTAAAAGTGCAATATATAAATTAAAAGTACTTTCTCACAAACTAAATTGTAACTGTGATTGGCCACCATATTGGACCTATAGAAAACTAACTCTGTCTTCCATAGTGAGTGTTAATGACAGTGAAATATTCTAATGTTTTGTGTATATATTGTTTTTGTTTATCCTGTACCAGTTTGGACTCTGTAAAGGAGGAACAAGCAAAATCAAGTATGACTGCTGTTATGGGACTTTCAATTCTTAAAATGTGAACAGCACCTTGCACCTACCAGCAATTGAAAAAGCTCTAGGCAATATTTGACTTTAAAAAATGATGCCCTGATTGTATGACAGTTTAAATTGATTACAGACCAAAAGTTAATCTCGTTCATGTTCGTCCAGAACCATAACAACAAACTTAATCTTTCTTACTCCATAGAAGATGTAGGTAGAATGATCGTTACATGTTAGGTGTGCGCAGAAATCAAGCACATTGCTTAAACTTCTTTTGCTCTTGAATCTAACAACATGAGCATGATTTAATTGTGATCATTGACCACTGATCAATGACTATAATTAACAGAGAGGGGGGGGGGGTCTGTATAATTTTTTTTTACCTTTAAGATAAAGTTCTTATCTTAAATATGCCAAGTTTTCCTAACCGTGAGTAAGTGTTTGGACTGCCTTAAATTAGGTGAGGGATATGATTATTCATATCCATTCATTCGGAACACACTAATAAAATGTGGCACAAATCAAATTTATTTGTTTATTTATCGGATATTTAATATCCCTTGGACATATTTAAAGTTAATTACGATACATGTTGGGTGCAGGAAACCAATAATCAAATCCCTAGTAAATAATATTTAATACACAAATCCAACAAGAACTATTCTAACAAACTTCTAACATGTTCGTCGGCTGCTACGTCACAAGGAGTTGATCCATCAGAGTCTTTGGCCATTGTGTTTGCTCCCTGAGCGACCAGCCACTCCACCAGTTCGGAATGTCCACACGACGAGGCGTAGTGAAGGGGAGTCTGACTATCTGCATCCCTCAGTTCTTTGTCAGCTTGTAGATCAATAACCAGGAACCGCAGCATGTCCAGGTTCCCTCGGTCCGCTGCCCAGTGCACTGGACCAAGGCCTTCAGAGTCTAAGGCGTTGATATTGTCATTCTTCGCATGCAATCTAACCTGCAAAATTTAGATTTGACAAAATTGTTTTTCATTTAACTGGGTGTTTAGTAAATCTGGTTAATAAGACACTTTTCCAGGAGAGTTTTAGACAAATCACTGAATATTAAGTAATACTATCAGAATCCTCCTATAAGCTTCATTACACTGCAAAACTTAACTATGAATTAAAAGATTGGCACTATGATTACAGAAGGGATATTTCATTATTTGTGGAAATACTTTATTAGTGAAGCTTTTAAAATATTTGTTTTAAGAAATAAGATCATTGAATTGTTGTATTTAAAAATTATGTACTTTCGAAATTGCGAGATTGAAATAGTATTATTATTTCATTTTATTCATTAGCTTGTAGGCACTTTTACTTAAACCTTCCGAGGAATAAGATTCTAACATATTTATAATAGTTTTAATGTAGATGGCTTTACTGCTGCGACTGCGGCAACACCCACGAGCATATCTTGCAGTCTCAGCAACACTAAGTAATCATCTACTGTAATTGCGACAACACATGTGAGCATTTAGGCTATTGCTTCTGCGTTACCACTGATTGTCTCCTACGACCACAGAATCACCCGGGAGAAAATTTGATTGCGGACCCAGCGTCTTTCCTAATTGTCCCCAACGATCGCAGCAACACCGGCGATTGGCCGATGTTTAGAATGACCTGTCTTCCAATAATCTACTATCAACTGTCTTTGCTTTCATATTTGGAATCCCCAGAGTGTTTTTTTTTATTTGTGGAGTATTCCAAAATAATATAAAATTTACGTAGGAGTCCCAGTTTTCCCAAAGAGTAGTAACATGCAAGACAAATTCATGAATATTAAGAACTACTATTGGAACCCTCCTCTTCATGACGCCACTTTTATATTAAGTAAAAATTAAAAAGATTTTGGAAGAAATAATAAGATGGTTATATTAAAACTGGGAATAGTAAAAACGGAAAGTCAAGGAAATTTGCATATGATAAAGTATTACGACTGATATATTTAGTAGAATTAGTTAATTATTGTTTGTTTTTTGCTAATGATAGTAGAGTTAAGGAATTAGAAAATTCAAGTCCATAATTTTTGAGCTTTTACTGGAGTAAACATTTTATCAACATCTGGATTAGGCTAACAAAAATTTGCTCATTTTACCACTCACTGACAGCATTTTCAACAAAGGTAGTTTTGAGGTGAGAAGAGAGATACATTTCTGACAAGAATGTATTCTAATGTTTGTGTAAGCGTAATTTTTGGTCTTTCTTGTACCAGGAAGGACCCTTTCCAATCCAGGCAATCTTGCTACCCTAAAAGCCCTTAAAATGTAGACTCTTGTGTTTTGTTCTATATTCACTTTTGTGTAAGTCTCTACTGATGTAATTTTGTCTCCCATTCCTTAAAATATAAAGGCCTAATACTTGTCTTCTCATCTTCTCTCTCTCTCTCTCTTTAATTTTTTATACCCAGAATAGCTCAATAATGTTATGAAACCCATAACATGCCCTATAAACCACTGCTCATTTGTATGATTAGTTTTACTACATGACTACATTGAACAACACACTTAGTTATGTGTTACCTACAATAGACATTAGACATCGCATATCACTGTATATCACCAAAACAAACACATCTCTCAATTTAAAGCTAGTCTAGGTACTATGAGTAATTTGCTGGACACCGTGAACCAAAAGGCCTAGAGTGTCTTTGTCTTTGAATGCATCATTACTCGGCATCATTAGGATATTGCTATTATTTTACTTTGGATCTAATCAACAGCAATGATCTCAAACAAATCTACAAGCAAGCCCTACAACTGATAACGTCGCATTCCCATCAAGTGTCACGAGTGTACTCACCTTATCCTTATCACCCTCCCTCACCCAGTCGTTCAGTTTCTTCTCTCCCTCCGTAAGTTGCACCTCCTCGTTAGCCATGCTGCTGACGTTCACCCACCCCCCGCCACCGCCACCTCCCCTCTCGCGCCACTCTGGGTGTACTTGTGTTAGCAGTGCGATGTAACGCCTCATTGCCTCCTCCGTAGGCATGTCCTTCAAGGCGTTCCATGCGTCCCATTTTTGTCGAGCCGTTTGGTTGAACCAGCTTGGGCGAGATGAGTTACATCTTCCGGCAGTGGCCTGAAAAATTAATTAGTTTTTGAATTTCCAATTTTTTTTAAATCCAAACAATACTATTTCAGAAACGTTTATCAAAAAGAATGTTTTAGATCGGATTTGTTTTAAAAGAATGAATTGAGAGGGACATAACTATCAGGTGACTTACGATTAGCAAGCATAAATAACGTACAAAAGTACACACAAGCAGATAATAAAATAATTAAATCGATATCAGCTGGGCTGTATAAAAGGTTGTATCATGGAAGCAAAATATCTTGCTCGTGGCTGATTCTCCTGCTGGATTAAAGTAAAAACCTGATGCAACCATATTTATTACCAAAGGATACAAATTAGCGTCAATGATAACTGTCAATAATTTTCATCACCATGTTTGAATTATATGCTTTCCATTAAATTCTAAAACAAATTTTGCATCTTCTACATTGTGTTCCATTATAATTTATTAACTATTGTTTATTATTGTTGAGGTAATACTGTTCACAGTTAAAAAGTCTCACAATTTAGAAGAAGAAAAGACATTTCACTTCTAAGAAAATATAGGTAGGCTAGGTACACAAATCTCAATTATTATAAGGATATCAAATAGAGATTAACCGTTAAGACCTCTAGCTATATCAAGATGGCTTAAAAAAAGAATACGAGTTTAATATCTTCACCTTAGATAATACTTACTGGAATTTCTTAGAAGAATAAAACTGTTTCCAAGGGGCAATGCACTTCTCAAGTCAAAGTCAATGAGAGAATTATGTAAACAATATCCAAGCAAGACCTCAAAGACAATTTTCTCATAATTATGAACAGTAATTAGTAGGTTACCGGTACTGTGTAATTAATCCCTGTTATAAAGGTTCTTGTTAAATCAAGAGCATCAACCTAAACTAACAGCTGGCGAAGTAAACACCTACCTGTTTATAGTATGAGTAGAACTCCAACAACTGTGCAGAACTCAATTCACCAACAATTGATTCAAGAAATTTTGCTGCACTTGAAAAATCGTCTTTAAGGTCCGTTTCAAATTCGGCCTCAGCCATATCACTAAGTTTTTTATGGTTTAGGTTATTAGCACACAAAACTACAGACACTAATCACAAACTAGTCCCGCAACACTCAAAAGTTCTTTCCAACATTGGTGGATTTCTCCACGTTTACTCTCCAGCCTTCAATTTTGTGTATCTGCTGGTTGCTTACGTTGTCCCAAGCTTTGGCATCATTGAATGTGACAAAACCAAACCCTTTTGAAGTTCCGGTGGATTTATCAAATACTACAGTAGACTTGATCACTCGGCCAAACTCTTTGAAATATCTGAAAAACATTGTTTGTGCAATATTTAAAAGGCTCAAAGTCATTAATATATGAACTTTCATACAGGGTGAATAAAAAGTCAAGACCCCCCCATCTAATATTTTTCCAAGTAAATATACAGAGATATCCTTTTGGGGGTCGTGCAAGCTTAGCAGGAAGTTTCATTTTATGATTTTGAAATTTTTGAGTGTCCCCCCAAAAAGGGGGATTTGGGGGGTAACTCAAACATTTTAAATGTAAACCCCCTTCAAGTGACACCTCATTTTAAAGTGTTTACAAAAACTTAAAGAATGGTGAAAACTAGAGGTCGCTATCTCTTCTCTAATGAAAATGGTAGCCCGTCAAATGTTGTGAAAATCAATGGTTAATATTGGTTCGTAATGGTAATATTGGCTACCATTTTGGATAGAAAAGAGATAGCGAACTCTGGTTTTCACCATTCTTTAAGTTTTTGTAAACACTTCAAAATGAGGTGTCACTTGAAGGGGGTTTACATTTAAAATGTTTGAGTTACCCCCCAAATCCCCCCTTTTGGGGGGACACTCAAAAATTTTAAACGTTAACCCCCATTTAGTCACACTTCATTTTGAAGTGTTTACAAAAACTTAAAGAATGGTGAAAACCAGAGTTCGCTATCTCTTCTCTATCCAAAATGGTAGCCAATATTACAATTACGAACCAATTTTACCATTGATTTTTCACAACATTTGACGGGCTACCATTTTGGACAGAGAAGAGATAGCGACCTCTAGTTTTCACCATTCTTTAAGTTTTTGTAAACACTTTAAAATGAGGTGTCACTTGAAGGGGGTTTACATTTAAAATATTTAAGGTACCCCCCAAATCCCCCCTTTTGGGGGGACACTCAAAAATTTCAAAATCATAAAAAGAAACTTCCTGCTAAGATTGCACGACCCCCAAAAGGATATCTCTGTATATTTACTTGGAAAAATATTAGATGGGGGGGTCTTGACTTTTTATTCACCCTGTATATTCCTTTATCCTGTAGACCTTACATTGAAATACACCTGAAAAATCCTAAGTAATAAGTTCCAAACATAGAATTTTACATATTTGATAAAGATGGCTTTACACCAGGGTTTTTAAGGATTTTGTAATGGATAGGTGCAGTGGCTTAGCCAGGATTCTGTTTTAGAGGGGGGCCTGATCCGGGGGGGGGGACAGGCTGTCCTGGTGTCAGGGCAAGCTTAGCCAGAAATTTAGGTCCTTCTCCATCTGAAGTTGAAGTATTCAACGCGTTTGTCGAGGATGATTTTTGTTGGCAACATGTTTGCTACAGAAATAAACAAATACGCCGAAGAGACGATTGCAAAAAATAATGCAAGAGGTAAAGATAAACAGTTACTCTCTGAATGGTTTGAAACAACTCCTGATGAAATGGCATGTTTTTACAGTCTATGTGTTTTGATGTCACTTGTGAAGAAAAGGACCATTCAATCGTATTGGGCCCCTACTGCTACTACCGAGACTCTGTTTTTTCGAATAGCTATGCCTTTTCATAGGTTTTTGCTCTTATCAACAATGTTTCATATTTGTGATAATAAAAATAAGCCCCAGAATGACAAACTGTGGAAACTGAGGTATGTCATTGATTATATGAATCAAAAGTTTTCACGGTTATATTTGGCCGATTAAAACATTGCAGTAGACAAGAGCTTGATGAAATTTCGTGGGAGGTTGGGGTATGTGCAATTCAACCCCAAGAAAAGAGCCAGGTTCGAGATCAAATTTTACAAATGTTGTGAGTCAAGCAGTGGATACTGTACAAAATTTAAAATATACACCGGGGCTGAAGTGAAACAAGGTGAAACAGTGGAAGAAGGGGGTGGAGACACTGCTGAGGATGATGACCTTTTGGTGAGCGAGGCCATAGTCATTGAAATGGTCATACCCTCACAATTGACAACTGGCATTCCTCACCTCTCCCCTACTATAGATTGAAACATATTGGTTTCAATGTGATTGGGACGGTGAACTCTTGGAGGACAAATATGCCTGACAGTTTCAAAAGTGAAAAACTTGATGTCGGTGAGTATGAAGTTGGGTTTAGCCATGACAAGAAAGAAGTGTGTCTCTTGTCTACTTTCCACAGTAAGGGAGACAAAAAAAACAACTGAAAAGAGAGACAGAGTCAGCGGTGAGGTGATAACCAAGCCTGAACCCGTCCTCTATTACAACAGCTCGATGGGCGGTATCGACCGAGAAGACCAACAGCTCGCTTCTTTTCCTACAATGAGGAGATATGCTAAAGGGTATAAGAAGATTTTTTTTTTATATTGGACATAGCTCTCTTCAACTCTTATGTTGTTTTAAAAAAATCACCCAGAAGAAGATAGGATTTGCTGAGTTCAAAAATAAATTCACGGAGCAAGTGTTCCAGACCAGACAACTACAGGCCTACAAACGAAGAGGGCGGCCATCAGCGTCTGAAACCCCTCTACGGCTTCAAGCAGCTTCTTGGGGTCATTTTCCAAGACAAATCCCACCTAATGAAGTGATGCAAAACCCATCAAGACGCTGCAAAGTTTGTAGTGCACAAGGGAAGTGTGTGTGACAGTCGGTGGGAGTGCGAAATGTGCCTTGTTGCGCTTCACCTACCCGAATGTTTCAAGACATATCATACTAAGTTGAACTTTGCTTGATATCTTTTTGAGTCTACAACATGTCAATCAGTGTTTTAAGGCAGAACAGTAAGATATTTTTAACTTTTATAGTCAACAATTTTTAAAAAAAGGAAAACAATTTTTTATTTTGTATTATATGGTATATAAAAAAATTATAAAAATACTTTTAACCAATAAAATGTTTTTTTTAAATCTACATTCAATTCTGATTGAAAATAACAGTATTTGATATAGCCTACAAATACAAAATTCTGAGTGCAGGTAAAAATATTGTAAATTGTGTAAAATTGCAAAGAAATAATTCATTTTTTGGCCCGGTTAGGTGTAAAAATAAGTTTAAGCGAAGGGGTTAGTAGTAAATATTGTTTTGTCAGGTTGATGCTCCAATGGACAAGTCTATTTTTATCGCCGCGTAGGTAATGATGATTCGGGGAGAGGAGGGGCGTCACTCAACGTGTGGCGGCCGAAGCACTGGCGCTGTATCTGCATGTGTATTGTGTAGTGTGTACGCACTCATTTGACTGTGTTTCTAGGACGCGCGTTGCAACGCTCCCATGTGCCGTGTGTACAGCGTGTATGGCTATGATTTGAAACAACGTTTAGCATTCAACGTCGTGGCCCGTGAGCAACTATAAAAAACAACAGCAGGCTTTTGTTGCTAACAAAAATAGATGGAAACAGACAATTTTGAATTGTGATTGATAAATCACATTATTGTTATTACAATTGTTGTGTTTATTGATTTTGTAGGTTTTGTTCGTCACAGAGACATGGCATGCATATGTTTATTATTACCTGCGTAATTCCCCATGGCCGACAGTCCATGGCAGATTGGAGACAAAGATTCTTAGGTAGCTCATTGTAAACTTTTTATTTCTCAACTCTTAGTAATCTCTAGCAAATGGATGGTATGAGCTTTCATCAAATCGTTGACATCAATTCCAGACTCAACTCCGAGGTTGTTTAGTGGAATCTGTTCACAACGTAAACTCCACTTATGTAGAAGATGCTCTGAAATTATCAAAACAAATCAAGTCTAATTTCAATAGCGTTTCATAGGGAAAAATTACCAACAGACCTTTAAGCGAATGTTAACATAACAACAATAACATAAGAGTAACCAACTTAGCTTCACAGTTTGATAATTATTGGAAGTTAAGGGGGGTAAAAATAATTTTTAAAAGTGGAGACTTGGGCTAACTTGTGACTAAGACTTGGATAGTTTTTTCAGGTATTTTACGTAAAAACTTACCTACTTAGGTTTTAAGGTAAAGACTTACAATTTCAACAATCAGACTTACCAATGGACCAGTCAGCACTCCTCTCCTGGTAAGTGCAGTAGAACCTTGCGTGAGGGCTTGCTTCTAGTAAGAAAGCGACAGTGACGATGATGTCCTCAAACACTGACGGCTCGTAGAAACAATCAGAACCGATGATGAGATCTATAGGACCGAGAGTAAAGGTGTTGGCCAGGAACAAACCCCAGGTCAGACCGACTACACGCACCTGCATAAAACAAAGTTTGAACAACATTTTACACGCATACAGTAGTCTAGTTGCAACGTAAAACACCCAAATACTGACTGCCCCCCAATTAACGAGCAAGCTGAATTAAAACACTTGTAATAGTATCTACACCAATAGTACTACCGTATCGATTGTTTGAATAGTGTTGTGAACCCTTAAGTTTAACACACGACGTATAAGTTGCTCAGTTGACAGTTCAGCAGTTGGTATACACTGCGTTTATTCAGCCGCTGTTCTGCTGTTGTCGGTTTTCGTTAGTGATTTTAGCATCTGGTGTAAGGAATAAGGTAAGTTCCATAAGTTATACTAAATATATATAGGAAAGTGAATATTTTTATGTATTAGTTTAATAACAATTTACTATGATTGATTTGTTGTTTAATATCAAAGATGGCATGTTAAAAACAATGAATTTGCTATCATTAACTCGTCGTCATCAATGATGGGAGTGTTAGGGACTTTCAGGAGTGATTTGATGGCTAATGAATTTGTCACTGCCAAAATACATACTAATTGTAGATCTCTAACCTTAATTTAAGCCCGTTCGGTATTTGGACCAGAAAAAACATCAATTGTCCAAATACTGAAAGCAGTGTTCAGTATTCGGCTGGATACTAGTTTTATGTTTTAAACCTATGGAATTTATTTTTTCCTTAAGGAAACATTAAAAGTGTGATCAATGTTCATATTTATAGGCAAAAAACAACAGCCAAAATCCGAACAAGCATAGATTAGATTTTGCCGAGAACGAAATGCCTGAAAAACGTGTTCGGTATTTGGCTGATAGGCCTAACTTTCCTAAAGTCTTTAACACATATTTATACTGTTAAAAATCGTCCAAATGTGCTACGTTTTTACATTTATAGAAAAAATCGGAAACAAAAATCAAATTGAGCCTCAAGTTATTTTTGTTTGGTCAAAGATATATTCGTAAACCATACTGAGCAAAATATTCGGTTTTAGGCCAATTACAAGGTTTAGGTTTTAGAATCAAAATTACCTCGTATTTTTATGTTATAAACGCCGTTTATATTACTTGTAAGTTTTAAAAACCTACAAGAATGTTTTTGTTTTGTTCACAGAGAATGTCAACCATTCCAAATCCACCGGAGGAAATACTCGGCAGAAGAAGTGGTGAAATCGGTGGAAGCCATAAGATGTGGGAAGACTTTGTCTGCTGCTTTGAAGGCATTCGGCGTGCCAAAAACAACGCTGCACAACCGGATGATGTAACAATGTGAAAACAAAACTAGCCAAGTAGCCCAACTTAACTAACTTGAACCAAAAATTCAGCACATATTTCAATTAGGCTAAAGTTACAACTCAATCTGCACAACATAATTCAAACTTATATTGTGACTTGATACCATCTTACCATCTATAAGAATAAACAGAAAAGTTTCAATAATTTCTTAGATAATTAGTTTACACTGAAAAGTTAAATCAGACTAACCTGATTGCTTTGCAGACCGTTAAGCTCACAGACTCTGCGTAAATGCTGTAGACTACAAGGCAAAGAAGCGCTCTCTGTTAAGGTGACGCTTGCACCAAGTTTAGCAGCTACAACACCAGGTAGCCCAGTGCCTGCACCGAGCTCAACAATGTGCTTGCCGCCAAGTTCTGCCCGCCGCTCCCACAAGTACCAAGCAAGTATTGGCGCACTCGGCCACACGTATGAGCTGTAGGAGGCTTGTAACTGCTATGGGAATAGAGAATGGGGTTATTATGCATAATAAGGTGACCATGAGAATCTAAACTAATTCATATATCACCTGAAACTAGTTTTGGTATTTATTGCGATTAACGTGACCATGGGAACCTATATAGATTTATATATCACCAGAAACTAGATTTTTAGTTAAAAATAATGGTGCAAAAATTTTTCCGCGCTCACAAATTTTAACGGAATTACGGCCGCTTAAAGTTTTGTTTGCTTTTATAAATTGACTAGGCCTGACCTATTTGTTAGGCTACGATATTTCCTCGCCAGATACTTTATAACGTTAATTCTAAGTGATTAAAATAACTATTAGAGTATTAGACTCACTTTTAACCTTAAAATATCGGTACAAAATTCTCAGAGGTCACGAATATTAACTAAGATAGTTTAAAGTTTCGATGTATTTTATTTAGGCCTACATTCTTGTCTGCTTGCGGTCAACTAAAACTGAAGAGAGAAGAGGTATTTATTTACTATAGGTGCATCGCAACAAATTTTTAATTTTGATAGCCTATCTTACTTTATAGTTTATTTACCTCCTGAATCCAAATATACCATTAGTTTTCACCGCTGATGAATATTTCTCAAGAAATAGCCATAAATACATACAACATAACAATAAACAGGGGCGATGTCTACTTGTACCGGCGTCTAGTTGTACCTGCTGCATTTTGGTGACAGGCGTCTAGTTGTACCCCGTCCAAAGCTGTAGAGACAACTTGACGATGGTGCGGACGTCTAGTTGTACCTACGTCTAGTTGTCTCTACGTCTAGTTGTACCTCTTAAAAATCTACAGGTACAACTAGTCGGGAACGTCACCGTCTACTTGTACCTCATACGTCTGCGTCTACTTGTACCTACGACTACTTGTACCTACGACTACTTGTACCTACGACTACTTGTACCTACGACTACTTGTACCTACGACTAGTTGTACCTACGCCTACTTGTACCTGCGGCTAGTTGTAATAGTAGTTAAAACTACTAAACCGTTAAACTACTACAAAACCGCTAAATTAGCATCCCTACGAAGTTATTATTTCTACGTTTATGCTCCTTTTGGAAAGGTTTAACAAAATTAGTGTAAAGTAAAAGCATCCCATTGACCAAACGTATCGCTAGATTTGTTTCTGATGAACATAAAAACTACTATTAGCCTAGTGTAAGATTATGTGGTGGTACTCCTGTGGTGGTAAAGGTGCGATTGATTTTAAATATTCTATCAAAAAGGGGCCTATTCAACGGCTGATTCCTAACTATTTTGCGACTGGTTAGGTTTCCATTACCCAGTTAAAAAACAATTAATTACTTTTCATCAGAATCTTCGACATGCATATTTTTGGTTGGTTTTAAGAAACGGAAACTACCTCTAGGTTTTACTGTTATATATGGATGCTTCCTTTACCACCGTACATGCTGGGCTATATTATTTGAACCTTTTTTGCAGTACCTGGTTAAAATCTCCTCTAAAAAATTATGTGTTTACGCCCATTGGAACTTGTCATAGTACTTACTTGATGATTAATGAACAAATATACTGCCTGTCCTGAACGAACCTATTTCATCTTTATTCCCAGGTTGATTTCCAAGAGTGGCCGTTGAGGTTTATCCCTTTATACAATAATTGATTAAACACCACAATAAATTAATCAAAAATTAAAATTGATAAAATAAAATATAAAAAAATTGAATAAATCTTGAACATATGTTTTGAAATTAAAACAAAGCAAAAGTTTTTCATTAAATCCTGAATCGTTTATTTTTTAGTCAATGTGGTTATTTCATGTTAAACATTCCTTCAACACAAAAATAACCTTCAAGTTATAAGAAAAAACTTCATTATTTTTTCAGCTATTCTATGTTAAATTCCTTTGATTTGAGCCATCTCCTATGATTCTACTACTTATCACGTGTTTAACTAATTTACAAAAAATACACAAGTTTGTAAATTGCACAGTTAAATAATGATTTCAACATTGTAAGACTAACTAAAAAGTCTGAATTATTATAAGTAAGGTTATTCCTGGTTTTATATTGTGTACAGTAGGCTACATTGCAGAATTGGCTGGCAAATAAGTAGTCCAAAGGTAATATATTTAATTATTACTAGAGGTTAAAATACCTTATAATCCGTCAGTGTGATCAAAAAGTCACACTGACGTATTATAAGGTATTTTAACCTCTAGTAATAATTTATACTAGATAATCCGTTGCTCGAAATCGAGCAAAACTGAAACTTGTATTAAAAAAATAAACAAATAATATAAACAAAACAGTCAACCTTAATCAAAGAGTCACTCTAAAATAATTTATATGACTGATTATAGAAATATAAAAATATTATGATGGTAAAAATATAAAAGTAGAAATCTACAATATTTAAATTTACATTCACTCTCATTCATACTGCTCTGGTTATCTCTTATATATAGTAGGCGGGTACACTCTATGAGCACGTAGATGTCAACCACACACTGTAAAGTAAGCTTTTCATTTAATGTAGCTCAATTCCTCTCTTGACGCTGACCATAGCTACTCTTATTCTTGCATTGTTAAATTATTTCTTTGATGTGTTCTGTTTTAGGCGTGTTTAAATTAGGGGCCCCAACCCAAGTCTCCGGTTGGGAACATAAGAGGGTAAGCAAGTGGATCTAACAACAGATCTAGAATGGATTCGCGTTTAACATTATTAGTGTTGGAAAAAACTATACGTTTTATTTTGCCAGGTGGTGCTTTGTTTTCAGCTTTAAAAATTGCTGCGACATCTACACAGTTAGCGCCATTGTAGCAAGGGAAGACACTTCTTCTGTCTCTTATTATGTACACAAGAATCTCACTTGACTCCTCGGAGCTCTCGTCCCTACATAATGTCTGCCACAGTCTTCAAAGATTTGCAAATGGGTTAGCATTGTGACCCTAGTTCCCGCATATTTTTTCATTGCATTTTTTTTTGAATTGTGCTTAATTCTCCTTTGGGTTCTAGTGACATTCTCGTACTTACTTATATATCTGTGCGTATTCAGGATCATCACCTTCTTGAGGAATTAGAGGACCCACTCGGTGGTAAAACGTGTCACGGATTTTAAAACTGTTTCTCATCTTAATGAGCTTCGGAGCTGACCATGGTAAAGTCAGAATTGAATTGACGAACTTTATCCAAATAATTTCTGGATATAAGTCTCACAGTCCTATTTTCAGATCGGGAGTTTCCAATAAGAACCTGAAGGTATGGTGGATTGCACAAATGAGGTAAACGAACCTTTCATTTATGGCAACGAAGAGTAAAAACTTAACTGTATCGGCCAGTCTTTTCTTGCTTAAAAATATGTAAGCCACTACAATGTAAACATTTAACGTTCATTTGTCCGAGATTGGACTATCACAACTGTGGTATTACCACTATGTACCCATCAAATGTTCAATTGAGAGGTTGATGCAAGCGGTCATGTTCGCGTCCAGCCACTCACAGTTCTTCATCGTACTGGCGGCATCTATAATATTAAAACGAAACAGTGTTTTTTTATTTCACGATTCTGAATCAACCACTCGACGGATTTTCGTGATTTTTGTGTTGAAAGAAAGATAATTTTGAGAACTAGGGAATGTCGAAGCCATAAATTTAGTTTAGGGTCCCAGTTTTTTTTTGAAATTCAAAACTAACCCTCCACAGAGTTGTTTACATTTTGGCCATGTGAATAATACTTTTTAATGAAACAGCTGTTTATTTTTAAATTGTATTTCAAACAACGGAGTTAATGTTATTTTCTTATTTCAAAATTGTTTTTCTTATTTTTTAGCCATGTTTTGCAATGTAACATTCCATTACGAAATCAGTGCAAAATCCTTTTATCACAGCAATTCATAAATTATTTCTTATTGAACTATCTTATATCTATTGTACTGGATGGTGTCTGCCTTTTTCACCACTTTTGCCTACATTTTATCATATTATTCTACACATATCAAATATTTATGTACAAATATCTGCTCTTATCATGTCCAATAAAATCCAAACATAGAAACATTGCCTAAAATGGTACCCATCTTGACAAATTATTTGCACCTGCCTATATTATGGACTTTGGCGCACTGGGTTGGTAACATTATTGAAAATAACACGACATGTTGGCTGTAAGATATGGTACAGATGAGGGAAAATACTATTTATGCAGCTACTGTCATTACAGAAAGGTCATATTCCATTTAAACTAGATCACATAATCCTTTATAAAATAAGTTGATTAACAATATTTAAACGTCAATGTATACGTAACAGCCAATTTACAGTATTTTTTGTTTTTGGAAATGTCCCATTGCTATGTCATTTGCATTATTTGCTGCCAATAAAGTCAAAAGGCCGTATGAACTAGGAGGCCCCTAACAGTTCAAGAATAAAATCCAACTTCACTTCAAGTATTACACTACACCTAACATTCCGTAGAGAGATTATATTGACAACTTTATGTTATTGATAAGGCTGAGACAACTAACTGACATCCCCCATGTCAAGAAATTCCAGCTTCAACAGTAACCTCAAAATGAATTTCTCAAAAGTAAGCTAGAGGGTGCATTCGTTGGCACAGAAGTAAGATATGAACTGACGCGACGTGACGAAGGAAAAATCAAACTTACACTGTAACGGATATACCTCCCTTTGAATATGTCTTCCCAAAAAAAGTTTTCTTTTCAAATAAAATCATATTACACTGATGAAATCACGGAAGTGTTTAACTACAAAAGATCCGCCAATACGATTTTAATACTATTTAAAGGTTCTTCCAAAGGAAGAAATACCAGATAACATACTAATAATAACTCCGATGACGTACGGTAAGAGGAATATTTTATTCATTGAATGATCAACCGAATTCGGCGACTAACGCAATTAATATCAATATTGTTTTTACACTTATTATTCTTTAAACAATGCTAAATGCTAAAAATATGTAGCCTATATTTCATCCAATTTATCGCAGTTAGGTGAATTAACGTAATCCTTGAAAGTAACCATCGATTTCGACGGGTTTCACCTAGTTACTATTAAATAGTATTAGTTAATATATCGATGTTCACATGACCGGATGAGTCATCAGCTCTATCTCTAGTCCGTCGGTCATTACCCCTCGAGGCACCGGCCGATGGACCAGGGAACAGCTATGATTTACACTATCACCCTCTACTACGACATTTTTTTAGGTAAACATTCCAACGCTCATGATGACATCGAACACTCATGCATATTTGTATATAGGCCTAGCCAGTCCAAAACCTGAAATACACTGTAGGTATGAATCAGACCGCTTATATCATAAACAACTAAATATTAAGGCTAGTTTCCTAACCAGAGAAAACACAAGAATGGCACTTTACAAGACTTTTTATACCAAGCCTTCATAAACTAAGAGTATTTCATAAGTTACGTTGCCTGTGTAGATTTAGACTTAAAATCAGTATAAAATCAGTAATGGATTGAAAATCTAAGTGTTATTTACGTTTTGTTTGTATTATAATGTAGTGTACCTGTTTCTCGAAATCTACTAATTTTTAAGCTATGTGTATTACCAGGAATTATTTCAAAACTAATAAATAAATAACGTCTTTGTTGGGCAGCGTACATCAGATTATAGATCTGTTTTACATTAAAACTTTTGTCATTCAAGGAGTTTAAAATACTCAACTAAAAGCTTATGTTATTAATAAAAAAATCACACTGTTCATAACAGTTTGATATAATCAACATTTTTTTAAAATGTTTAATACTGTGAGTGAAAGAGTTTTTTTTTTTTAGCAACTACCACAGTACTACGTAAAATCAAAACAATATTTAGGTTGATTGGAGGTCAATCACTTTCTCGCAACTACGCGATAGAGGGCTGACCCAACACCCCAATAACTGGAATGGATTGTTGTGAAAGGAAACTCTAAGAATTTGCAAATGAAGTCCATTCTGAGTAACGTGTGGGGATTAACGGGACATTCTGTACGCTGTTTACAAAATATTTCCTTTGCCTTTCCAAGTACTGAATCTATATGGTTTTGTTTATATTAAACAATAAGTCAAATACGTTGTAGCAGATGTCTTTAGCTGCATTTTACAACAGGTATTTCGTTCACCTTTCTCAGAAATAGCTGTTCATCGTGTAGCAGATGTCTTTAGCTGCATTTTACAACAGGTATTTCGTTCAATTTTCTCAGAAATAGCTTTTCATGGCGTGTTCCTGAATCAACTATATTACTAATATTTGTTTAAAGTTTTACAGAATACACTTACACATGATGCTATTGTATGTTTTTATTTATACATGATATAGGTACTTACAACAAAACTTGTGAATTTTTGTGTTTATTTATACATTTATTGTATGGCAACAACGTAAACTTAAAGATAGGAGCGAGTGTATGCAATTCCAAGATAGAGTTTAGTATTCACCGATCCTACGATAGTTTAAGAGTATATTTCGTACCTAGGGCCGAAAATGGCTTTTTTTCAGCTCGGGATCATTTTTAAGTTCGAGACGAAGATGAAATCGGTCCGTGGTACGATTGCTGTTTTTCACCAAACTATACAAAATTGAGAAAATAAATCAATAATGTAGGCAAGCATATTTCTTTACAACCTTTTTATCAGCTCGTGAACATCACAGAGAAAATATCCGCATATCGGTGGAAATGTATTTTCCTGTCGATCTACAGAATGCCTTTATAAATTAAAATAGGCTAAAAAGACATAAAAAAAAGAATTACAAATGTTTAAAACTAACATGGGTTTAGCGGGTTGCTATGCTGGTGACGAAATAACAACTAATTATGAAAATAAAATCAAAACAAATGAAAAATATTCCAATCACATTTATTATTTACAGTGTATGTTAAATGGAGAAGTATGTGTAGTACATTGCATAGTTTTTATCGATTTTTCAACCGCTGGACCTCAACTTCATTGTACACTTGAGATAAAACATGAATGTACTCATATGTGAATTGTAGCTAAATTACTTTTAATATTTATTAATTACTGTATTTTCAAAAAGAATATTTAAATTTAATGAAATATAAATTAGTGAAGAAGAAAAACTATATTCAAAAATACCATTCTAAAATTAAATAGTGTCTAGGTAGGAAATATTTCTTTTGTACTGTCCAGTGTCCAGGTGTGAAGTAATTGTTGGAAGGAAAGCAAAAGAAAAGGAAGAAAATGGATTGTGGTGGAAGATATAGAGAGAGATGGATGTGGGAGCCAAGTCTCCAGTGATTTAAATATCCAAAATTGAAAATTAACATTCAGAATACATATAAATATTGAATATAAAGAGACATAAAGAAAGAAGAAAATCACTATTCAACAAAATTGGTAATATCAACCTCAATTAACACTTAAAAAAACTCATCATCAATTTCCAACTACCACATTGTGAATTGACTAAATTCAAGTGACTTTCAAATTAAGAACTTATAGCCTAAATTTTTTAATTCTCATTATTAGCCTATCTCATATTATTTAGCCTATATTAGTACTGTATAAATTAAGTTAATCAGCCTATCAGAATTCCATACCCGGCACGAACCAACCCCTAGATTAAGATAATTTGCTCTCCAAATTGTTAACTAGCCTAGCCCATCAAAAAAAACCTAAACCAAAATATAATTTCACTATCTTAGCCCAATGAGATTATTGTAATAGCTATAGAACCTAAATATATTTTATTGTAACTTTATTGTAATTTTATTATCTAATTTAAGTAAATTCATATTTTGAAATCCATTAATAAAGAGGAGTAGGTTGCACACTTCATTGTTCATTGATCACTGGGAAATCCATTGTAAACTATAAGATATGCACACTAATCAATGCAAATACTTTAAGGTTATGTGAAAAAATATTTAAAGGAATCAGCAAAAATAGTAATACATAATTGCTGGGCAGCGGTCTATTGCAATTCATTAGGGATATACTGCTTGTATATTTAATGATATATATAAATGTTTTAATTAAATAAGCGATTTTCGGTACTAGGGCTGGAAAATTTTAATCACAACTATAGCTGCCATTTCGACCCTGGACAGCAATGCGTAGCTTTCAGTCTCCAATTAACGTCTGTAAAACTACTAAAATACCGTATTGCGGTGAAAAATATTTGCCAATCATACTCAGGAACACTGCAGTTCCTGATTTAATTAAGGGTATTATTAAAAAGTACTCGTGCAGTAATCAATTAAACAGGGTAACGAATTGAAGGATAGATACAACTAGACTATAAGGACGCAAAATACGCGTAGGTACAACTAGACGTAGGGACTACTAGACGGAGGGACCACTAGTCGTAGGGACTACTAGTCGTAGGGACTACTAGTCGTAGGGACAACTGGTCGCATCCGTACAAGCTAGGTGATACTACTTGTCGGTGGGATACACGTCTAGTTGTACCTACGTCTACTTGTACCTACGTCTAGTTGTACCTCCTAAAAATCTGCAGGTACAACTAGTCGGGTGAGCCACCGTCTACTTGTACCTACGTCTAGTTGTACCTACGACTAGTTGTCCCTAGGCCTCGAGGTACAAGTAGACGGAGGGACAACGAGACGGAGGGACAACGAGACGCGGTCCCCAATAAACAAGGTAGGATGGATGACATTTACAAGTGGAATGAACTGTGGATTAACTAAGCCTATAGCTGATAGTTTTCAACCACACGACAAGCAACTGGAGGTACTGTAACAACTTTTGAACTTAACCTTCCATCGGGCGCATGACGGAAGTGGGTCGCCGGAATTTTATCCCCCTGGGCAAAGCTGACGTCACTATGACGTAGTAACCTGAGTGGCCAAAAGTTTCTTCGCGGCCGGAATTTTACCCCCGCGGATTTGAAAGTCTAATGAAAATAGACAGAGCGTGATTAATTAGATTAGCAATAAAAACCGGAATTTTACCCCCGTCCATATAACTAGCGTTTAGACAACTGAAGATGTACGGGCCGGATTTTTACCCCCAGATTTTCACCCCCCGGAGTTTTACCCCTGGAGTTTTACCCCCGGATTTTTACCCCCGGATTTTACCCCCTGGCCGATTTTAGGAATTGAATGTTTGATTTTCTTATTTCTGTTTTTAATTAATTGTAAACATTTCATTATTTAGTAGCCTAACTTTATTTATTTATTTTGTAAAGAAATGTTCGAAACAATTATCATTCAGTTGATTGTTTATACGTCATATTAACCAACTGTTAGCTTCAAAGATCAAATCCTAATTACTAGAATCTCAAAATTAAAATTAAAAACCTGTTCGGTTAGTTAATGTTACAAATAAACTAATATAGGCTACTTAATAATAAAATGTTTACTATTAAATTAAAACAGAATGAAGATAATTAATCATTCTTACTAATTTATATATCTGGCCAGGGGGTAAAATTCCGGGGGGTAAAATTCCAGGGGTCAAAATCCGGGGGTAAAATTCCGGGAGATAAAATTCCAGGGGTAAAAATCCGGGCCGTACACTCTAGGTTTTTATAATTTGATGTGTTCTGATTAAATTCACAACCGTGAAAATATATGTTTAATTCCGCGTTTAATCCATCGAGCTGATGTCGCGAAACTCAAAAGTTCGCGGCCGGAATTTTACCCCCTGGTTTGTGACGTCACGTTTGCCCAGGGGGTAAAATTCCAGGGGGATAAAAATCCGCTACCCCACGGAAGTTACCTCCGGGTCACTACTTTTTTCGTTATAAAAACCATAGTATGTGTTTGGCAGGGCTGTGGCCTGATTTACCTCACGAACCTCTTTTGCGGAATCAGTTTTGTATACTCTTACCCCTTTCCCAGTTGTCAGTCGACCTTGGGGAGTGGTTCGCGTAACTACTGGAAGTAGCTCCCGTGAGCGCCCTGTGATGCAACGGGTTTCCCGGAGCCTAGTTCCGTGTGCGCCCTTGTGTTTGACCTTATTTAGCGATATTATAAAATGGATGAAGAAGAACTAATGGTGCGTGAGTTCGGAAACTTTTTTTTCAAGAAAAAGAACTTTGACAAAATGTGTAGGCCTAGTCCTTCTAACAAATGATTTTTTGCATTAAACAATAGGTGTTTTATTTCAAACACCATTGCAACTTTTTCTTAAGAACTTTGACAAAGAATGTTGTCCTTATGAAAATGATCTTTTTTGATAATAGGTTACCATAGGTGTTTATGTCATACACTGATGCAATTTTTGTCTAAGAGCTTTGATTGAATGAGTTGTCCTTGTACAAAACTATTATTTATTAGACCATGTACATGTTTTTATGTCATACAATATTAAAATTTGTTTTCTAATATACGATAGTACTGTATAGGTAGCCTACCTACAAAAAGTAAACCTTTTTTATCCACAACACTTAACTTACGTATTTTTATTTATTATTATAACATTTTCCATTTGATATACAACTTAAAAGTAATAGTGAAATAAATCATATAAGGCTAAAAAGGTTTTTTGCAGTTTTATTGCTATTAAAATAATTTTTACTCATCATTGTATAGTTTTTGTACTCCCGGAGGTAACTTCCATGAGCGCCCTTTGGCGTTAGAAAATCAATGCGCCCGACGGAAGGTTTAATTAACTCATTCTGATTCTATCATCGGCAATAGGCCTAGTATCTTAAATACCTAATTTATATAATTGACGTTAACTTACTTCACTAACACTACAAGAAGAACACAAAACAAAAATACTCATATATTCATACTGTGCTGCTTAGTGCTTCTGCTACACTGTCACAAGTTCAGAAGTGAAGAGAGTAGCATAGTCTAACAAAATTAGACAAGAAAACGACAATAACTGGAAAGATCTGGAAGTACCCACAGCTAACTCCACAAAATTTCTTGGAATCATTTTAGACAACCACCTAAATTGGCAAGACACATTGAACTTCTATGTAAAAATTAAATTCCGCACTATATGTCATAAGAAGAGTTTGAACACTGACGAATAAAGAAATAGCATTCACAGCACATTACTCAATCTTTGCATCACACATTAGATACGGAAACACTAGCATCGGCAACCAACATCAAGCCTAAAAGGAATTTCGTCACATTATGGATATATAGATGTAAGTTACTGGTAGACTTAGTTGGGTGTAGGCCTAGTTCTTATTTAGGCATGTCAGGGTAGTTGGCCGTGCTTTATGCGAATTTGTGACTGCATTTAATCCTTTGAAGGTATAGGTTAGATTAGGAAGGTAAAGTTTAATAATGAATCGAGTTGTTAGTTTATGTCGCCTGCACACTGTTTTTGAAAAATTCAAATCCTGAGAAAAACACTTCAAATTAACCTACTACTGTATTTCAAAAATGCAAGCGACTTTAAATGGCCGTAGTTTCGTTAATATTGGTGAGCACGGAGAAATAATACACTATTATTTTCAGCTAAAATCTAGTTTCTGGTGATATGTGAATCTAGGTTCCCAAGGTCACATTTATCACAATAATTACTCTAGAGATTTACCTGAAAACAATGGTGCGTGCAAAATATTTTCTGCTGTCACAAAGCACAGAAAACGTACTACTATATACCCAGAATGCCAACAGCATGGTAAAAAGCATTAAGCGGTTTGAGAGAGCTTTGCCTGTCAATCCGTAGGCAGCGCCACCAGCGTTGCCATGCAATAGCATAGCAACGCTGGTGGCGCTGCCTACGGATTGACAGGCAAAGCTCTCTCAAACCGCTTAATGCTTTTTACCATGCGGTTGGCATTCTGGGTTATACTAGTACGTTTTCTGTGCACAAAGGCACATTGCTGATGTGTGAGTAGAATGTTCATTCAAGCTTAGGCTATATTTATATATAACTAGGCTAACATACATTTAACGCAAAAATACTGATAGTCTCTGTTCTAAATTAGTCCTTGTCTATGGTCTTAGTAGCTCAGGAGTAAGTTATCTTAGACCTAGATCTTAGGCCTAGGCTATTAGTACTTGTAACTCTAGATCAAGTTAGAGGTAGTCTTCTAGTCTTCTAAAAACTACACACAAGATGGGGCTAGGGCCTATGAAGAATATACTTAGGCGGGTTTAATTATATTTTTAATTCATATGTTAAATAATATGTTGAATAAATTTTTAACAATATAAATTCAAAGCGAAACGAAGGAATGAGTTATTTGATAAAATTCAGTCCAGAATCAGAAAAACATGGCTGCTAATGTCTAGCAAAGTTGAGGTTAGCTACCGGTGTTACGCATATCTTTTGAACCCTTAATTGGACTGATTTCTATGTTAAAACTAATTATTTGTTACAGCAAATGATCCTTACCTCAGGGATCAGAACTTCAAGGGTTTCAAATTCGCCCGAAGAACTTCTATTTGGGTTCGAATGAAAGACGAACGTTTTAACTTGCTCTGGAACACCATCGGTCATTGGATCAACTCAGTGAGCACAACATTCAGAGACAAAAAATACATTTTCCAGACTAGAAACCTTACACAGCCTTCAGCAGTTGTTGTATTCTATCAAGATACAGTATACAAGATTATGTAAAAATTACGGTTCAAAATGTATTGTAAATTGAGTGATTTTCCCATAATAACTCATAAAGTATATTATTGCCTGTTATTGATGGCCTGTTATTTTTAACATGTTATTTATTTCCTATATTTATCAGTGGTGGCAATAAGATCCCGTGGCCCCCGCAAGTTTGTTCGCCGGGGCCACCTCTCAAAAAATGGGGTATTTTGGGGGCAGCCCTAAATTTTCAAATGTTCCTATCATGTGACCCCTCATTTTAGGTTTATCAAGACAAATTGAATGGCGCAAACCATAGAGGTCAATATCGCACCCCTAATCAAAATGGCAGCCATTTGAATTATTTAAGATGAGCAAGCAAGATAAAGTCAGTTTATCAGTTTGGCTTCGTCAAAGGTGATTCTACTGTCAATGCTATTTTTTCGATCATCGACAGGGTTGTAAATGCATTGGACAGGGGTGAAGCCGGTGGGGCACACGGGAGGGACTAAGGCTAACATAATCTTGTAGTGTCAGCGTTCGCAGTGGCGTTCGCCGCTAGAACCACTAAGATGAAAAATTATAAATTATTTTTTTTTTTAGTTATAAAATTAACTTTTTAATTATAAAATATTTTTTAAATTATAAAATATTTTTTATAAAAATATTTTTTTTATTATAAAATTAATTTTTAATTTTTAAAATTAAACTGTCATAACATGACCTAACCAACCAGACTTGCTGATAATATAAAAACTTTAAAAGATAAAAATCTAATTGATGATTACTTCTAATTTTTAATTATCTATATATTAATTTGAAACTGTTTTTCTTTGTCATAGCTAAATTGAGAGAACGGCTGGGCGTAGAAACTCGGTAGAGGTGTCTAAAGAAAGGTCTTGGTCTGTAGATGAGCCATCAAAAGAGAAACGTGGTAAATTCCCTTGGGGCTCTGCCCCAGTGGCCTTTGAATTCCGATCCCATGTTATTCTTATGGAGGAAAAACTGGGTTTTTGTCCCAGCTAATTTGAGAGAACGGCTGGGCGTAGAAACTTGGGGGTCTCTAAAGAAAGGTCTTGGTCTATAGATGAGCCATCAAAAGAGGAACGAGGTAAATTCCCTTGGGGCTCTGCCCCAGAAGCCTTTAAAGTTGCCTCTTCAAATTTGTTTACTATATGCTCTACACTACTTTTTAAAGAAACAGCTGTTAATATTTAAATTGTGAATTATTGATTGTTTTCAAAATGAAGTACAGTATTTGTAATGGGTTAAAGTCATATAACACAACCAAGTAGAAGAAAGAAATCATGTTTTTTTCATTTATAATCGTTATTATGGACAACCTAATGCGGCTATGAGAGGGAAAAATTTGTAGAAACACTAAAAAACAAGATCAGCTTTTTGAGAAAAGATAAGATATTTACAAAAGATTTTGAGTATGTTTTATCTATGATTATATCTAACTGTTGTGTAGATCGTGAGTATTTCCATAATCTTCGTGAGTCACCTGTAATGCTTCGCAATTGCTCGAATTCTAGCAACAGATACACTAGTCAATCAATCAATCAATCAATCAAGAAATTTATTTACACAATAATTGCCAATACATAGGATACAAAAGTGCAAAAACCACAAATGGTTTGTCTGCACTAAAAATATTGTTTCTTATTTACCATACAGTTTTGTCAGTTTGAATCAGTAGCATGCAGTTTTATGAGTTCTTAATTGTCTCTTAAGTAATTAATAACAAAAAAATAGACAACAAAGACACAAATATCTGTAAAAATTCAACAGTAACAATAACAAATAAACTATTGGAATAAATAACAATAATATATTACTTTAACTTCAACTAAAAATGTAAATAAATTAAATGCATAATTGTAATAAATTAAAATTGTAACAAATCATTCCAAACAAGTTCCTTTAAATAATGTTTAAACATGCTATAACTATTTGCAAAAACCCTATATATGATTTGTGAGGTTATTAAAACATTTGGGAACAAAAACTGCAAGTGTTCTACTTCCATACTTATTCCTGTGCTTTGGTACAAAATAATAATTCCTTCTAACATCATATGGGTGATTATTGACTATTTTCAAGCTGTCATCAAATAAATGATCAGTGGATATCAAAAAAATATATAACTTACTAACAGGTAGCAGTCTAACAAAATGAAAAATCTTTATAATTGGTAACTGCTTAATGTGCACTGGAACAATACATTTGAGCGCTTGCTCTTGCAGATGCTCAATTTTCCTCAGAGAAGTCTTTGAAGCATTGCCCCATGCTCTCACACCATATCTTAATATTGATTCACACAATGACTGGTAAATCACCAATAGCACATTAAATGGCAGGACACTTTTTAAATAAAAATTTTTCCTACAGTCACCCGACAAAGTTGGCTTCCTTGTACTGTTTATAGTACAGAAAGCTGCTAATTGCTGCATATTTATACTTTGCCGTACGGTTTATACTTTGCCGTACGGTTTATACTTTGCCGCACATCAGGATTCCAACGAAACAACACAAAACAGCGTGGTTCTATTATGCACGTAATCCGTGTACGCTTGGAAATAGGTTGGCAACACTTAAAGATAATAATACTATGAGCAGCTGATTGACTATTATAACTACGATTTAACCTGTCATTTCGTGTTTATAGTTTAGGTATTTCTGAACTTTCTGGACTTTTCATTTAAACGTTTTTAAACCATTCCTACGATCTTAATAAACAAGAAAATACCTTTAACGCATTTTTTTATGCGCGGAAACCACTTCAAATTACAAAAACATACGGAACTATATTCTCAAAACGCGGAGCACATTTCTTGCCGAGGAAAAATAGCGGAGTGATACAGACCGCGGGTACTACTTTCTCTAGGGCACCATTTGTGTTGCCAGCTGAACCTAAAAACGTGTTGTATAGTGTTTGAAAGACTAATTATTTATATGCTTTATAGTGACTGTAGGAAAAATATAATGTGTAACACGAGTGAAAAAGGCCTTTGCTGCACTCGAGATCATTCCGCACTCGCCTGCGGCTCGTGCGTAAACATTGCTCTCGTGTGCAGCAAAGTGCCACTTTCACCACTAGTTACACAAATAACTATTGCAAACACATGATCTGATTTTTTTACAAACATAATTAACATGTATATCCCATTTAAAATTGTGGTCAACATGAACCCCTAAATATTTAAAATCATGCACATTCTCTAAACTCTTACATTGACAACTTTTTGGGATAAGTGAGTAAGTATGATTATGTAAACAATCAAAATTATGGTAAGTAATGCTTACATTAGAACATTTAAATGCAGGTGAATGCACATGCATGACCTTGGACTTTTTGTCATTTATTACCAATCCATAATCATGACACCATTCTAAAAGGTTGTTAACAGCATTCTGCATATTTTTTTCTGCCTCTATTATATTTTTGTTTGATACGACAATTGCAGTGTCATCAGCGTACATAAAAACCGTGGCTTCTTTTATATATTTTGGGAGTGTATTTGCATATATTATATATAAGATTGGGCCCAAAATACTTCCTTGAGGTACCCCAGAAAAAAGTTCTGCCTCTTCACTAAATGTACTATGCACTTTTACAAAAATTTTTCTGTTTTTCAGATAGTCTCTAAACCATTCTAAAAACCTGCCAGAAATTCCTATGTCCTTGAGTGCTGTCAATATTTTATCAAACTGCAGTGTATCAAAAGCTTTAGTAAAGTCTATAAAAGTTACTATTACTTGATTGCCCTGACCTAATTCTTTGTTAATATTGTTAGAAAAATCTTTTAGCAATAACTCTGTACTTTTGTTTTTCTGGAAACCATACTGACTTTTATTTATAACATCATTTTCTGCTAAGTATTTATTTAAATGGTGTGCAATGTACCTTTCCATTATTTTATCTATTGAAGAAAGAATAGATATTGGGCGATAGTTCTGGTATGAATTGTGGCAACCTGATTTATAAACAGGTCTTATAATAGCAGTTTTTAGCAGAGTCGGCATTCTGCCTTCATCAAGTGATGCATTTATTATATTAACCAGCACTTCAGCGGCTTCTAAATTACACTTTTTTAAATCACATACTCTTATTCCATCTATACCGGGGCTATTTTTCTTTAATTTTACAATAATATCTTCAATATCTTTTCTATTGGCTTTGGGGATGTACAAACTCTTAATATCTCCTAATTTAACCTCATCACTGTCCAATCCCATTAGTTTCATATCACAATTATGAACTATGCTATTTATTTCTAATGTAAAAGTATCAGCAAACTGATCACATATTTGTTTTAATGTTCCGACTTTACCAACCATATATTTATTTATTAATTCATCTACATTTTGTTTTTTATTCCTATACCCATCACTTGATTTATTTCCTCCCATGTCCTCTTTATATTGTTTTTATTTTCCTCAAAAATATCCCTATAGTATACTATACTAGTAAAATTAATTTTAAAATTTAGTATTATAAAATTAAACTCTCATAACCTAACCTAACCAACCAAACTTGCTGATACTATAAAAAAGATGTAAGATAAAAATCGAATAAAGGTTCAATACTTAAAAAAAGTTCTGTTCATAAATAAAATTATAAATGCATCAAATTCTAACAAAAGATGTACAGTTAAGAAGTATTCGCATTCGAAGCAAAAATTGTGGACTTAAAGTTAATATCCCCAACTGGTTTCGAACCCGGGACCTCCTGAACACCAATCCGAAACGCTACCACGGCCACGCGAAACGCGGTGCCACGAACACCGCTGAAACCACATCGTCTCATTACGGTAATCGTGTTGCCTCAAGAAAAGGCATTAGCCACTAGAGATATGACGTCACTACACCTTTAGCTTTAGTCCCTCCCGTGTGCCCATTCCGGGGTGAAGCTGCCTCTAGAGTCTTCTTCGATTTGCGAAAGGCCTTTAACTTTAACATGGTTTCGCGCGATCTTTTGCTTGAAAAACTTGACATCATTGGAATACGAGGTGTGGCTAATCAGTGGCTGTCTTCTTGTCTTAGGGGACGGACACAAGCCGTCCAATTGCCATTTGTTGACAAAAACATGCTAAGAAAGTGTTATTCAGACGTTTTGCTGGTCAAAGCGGGGGTGCCTCAGGGTTCAATATTGGGGCCTATTTTATTCATCTTATACATAAATGACATCAGAAATAGTGTATCAGATGCCCATTTGTGGTTGTTTGCCGATGACACGTCAATTGTTCTTATGATGAAACCACCCACGGTTCCATGGAAGTATCTACTTTTCTTGAGTCTAACAACGTTGTCCAATGGTTTCTTGACAATGGTCTTGTCATAAATAATGGCAAGACCACTTTGGTCGACTTCAGCATATCGTCAAGACATCGCACATAATTGTTTATTATGTATTTTATTTCAAAATTGTGACGCAAGCCATGCATGTATATATGTTAACTGGCAATAAAGGAATATTTGATTTGATTTTATTTTATTTGAGTCTGGATCCTGGATCGTAAACGTGATAACTTTAGTAATCTTTGTCCGATTTTGATTAAATTTGGTTTAAAGGTGTAAGGCGAGATGAACTTGAATGAGTTTGCGAACCAGCATGATCGGACCATGGGAACGGGATTTTACAGGGAGTTTTATTGGGTAAAAAAATGGTTTCTCTCATTTTTGACCCTCAAAACACATTTCCCAATTTCTCTCTAGAACTTCTTAAAGAGCTTAAAAATACAAATAATTTAGTGTTATCAAAGTGTATATATTGGTAACGGAGAAAATTCAAAAATTGTAAATTTAAAATTCCCACGTACCGGTACTTACTTTCCGTGTCCGGAAAACAGACTTCGCTTTTCCAAAAATTAGCTACCGATATGGCTTTGTCATTCGCTTGTAAAAGATCATCTAATGTGCAAGACTGGTCTAGGCGTGGACAGACCAGCAGATGGCCAGGATCCTGAACAGCACACACACAAGATGTTTTCTTCGTCTGGTAAGAGAAGATTCCCACGTTATTCTTGTAGTTTGCTTGTTTGTGGATTTTTATTTATTTTTTACTAATCTTCATATTTTACAAAAAAAACACACTTTACTGCCCTCCCAGAATCAGCAAACCTAGGTACTTGTTCAACTTAATATTATATTTAAATTGATTAATTTGAAAATCAAATCAGGTAAATGGAACTTCGCTTGGTCCGCAGGTTTCTGGCTTGCTGCGGCGGGGGTATTTTTTTTTTTTTTTACTTAAAATCCAATTTCCTGAACTATATATGAGAATGGCTTGATGATTGTCTTATATGTTCTGAGTTTGGTGACGTGGGAAATTATTTTTGATCATATGTGTCAAGCTGAACATTTTTTTGTGCTAAGTTTAATATATTTTGACTATAAATTTATTATTATCACTGGTGAGAATGACTCCCAAATATTGGAAATTAGTGACTTTTTGAAATTTAAATTCTTCAATCTCAATGGTTTCGGATTTGGTCCCTTAGTAGATCATAATTAATTTTGCTCTCTTTCGCATGTTACAAACTTATACAAATTTTTGTCACATTTGTAGGTTCTTCAATACTATGTGTATAATTAACTAATACTATGTCATCTGCAAATGCTAGAATGTTTATTTTTGTTCCTATCCTAATCCCTACCTCTGTCTTTCTGACTTCTTGTAGAGCTATTTCTACAGCTAAATTGGACAGTAATGGAGTGGAGATATTCCGTCCCCTGCCTCACCCCCTTTTTGACCTTAAAGTCTCTCCATTTACTTCAACTTAGTATTTCGAGCCTTAAACACTAAAACACTCAATTTGGCAAAATTGATCAGGGTTTCGGTATCCCCATAACTGCTCCATGTTTATGGAGTTTAACGCCCTCACTCAGCGGGACTCAGTCTTTCGTAGAGCCAGGAGAACTAGAGACGTGGGGCTAATCGCCCAATACGTCATCAGCTCAGAAACCAAGTTAAGCAACAATCACGCAACTCTCGCCTTCATTACTTCCATAGGCTGTTTTCATATAGAAAACAGGCTTCTTCTGTGCTATGGCGTACCTAATTTAAAGAAGTTTGGTCTTGGAAAGGAAGAGAAGTCTAACATTGTACCTGTCCCGTTATATGCTATGAATGATTATTTTTTATCAGCATCTACCAATTCAAATTGTACAACTATCCAGAACCATTTAAATGAATTAAATCTACAATGCAGTTCAATCAATGTCCTCACCGAATTTTATTTTCAACCCATTTTGCAATCTGATGTTTTGAAAGCTATTAGGCGAATTACGTCTGATGTCACTAGTTCTGACAATACTCCAATTTCTCTAATTAAACGGGTTTTGTTTGCTCTCCTCCCTAGTCCCTAGAGTAACTTTCATTTTAAATTCTTCTCTAAGAACAGGTATTCTCTCAGAAAATTGGTCTGCTTTAGTCCGTCCTTTGAATAAGATCTCATCCCCTAAACTTACTCAAGATTATAGACCAATTAGTAGTGTATTCTTCCAGCTTTCTCTAAGGCACTCGAAAGAGTAGTCCATTCTCAAATATCTTATTTCCTCTCTGAAAACAGTATTTTAAACAAATTTCAATCAGGTTTCTGCCAATCTTCTAGCACTGAAAGTCAATGTACAATACTAACATTATTTGATTTTAGAAAGGCTTTCGATACAGTGAATCATGAAATTCTTCTAACAAAAATCAAAATAATAGGATTTTCTAATAGTTTATCCTCCTGGATGATATCATATCTTCATGGCCGAAAGCAGTCTGTGTGTCATGACAAAACTATGTCTGACTGGAGGCAGGTACCTTGTGGTGTTCCCTAGGGACATACTAGGGACATACATAGGGATATACTTGGCCCTTTACTTTTTTACTATCTACATAAACGACATCAGTTCAGTCTTTCAACACGCCAAGTTTCATTCTTACGCTGATGACTTAAAAATGTACGCTAATTTTAAAGTCAGTGTGGCGAATGAAACAGTTACATAGATGAATGACGACATCAGCAGAACTGTGGAGTAGGCAGCAAAGAATGGACTTCAACTAAACTCTGACAAAACAAAACCAATCATCATTGGCCACGCGCGACAACTCAACAGACGACCAAAACATTTTACACAACATTAAACATTACTGTGAACGGTAATGCAGGGCCGATTTACCGAATAGGCAAGGTAGGCACGTGCCTAGGGCGCGAGGCAATTGGCTTTTTTGGGGGGCGCCGAAAAATTGGAAAATAAAAAAATGGTGGCTGTATTTGCATGTGATCACGGTAAACTGGCAATCATCTCTCGCGGTCGTTTGGAGATCATCATTGTCTTTCGCAAATGAGGCAAAATTCTTATCTTTACCGTGGTTGAGTAGACATTATCATCGTCTTACGTGATTGCGGTAAAATTCTGATCATCCCTCGCAACTGTGTAGAGTAGACATCATTATTGTAACTCCCGCGATCCTGTAGACATTGTAGTAGTAGTCTTCCTCAGTCGTGAAGACATTACTATCGTATCTCGCTGACGGGAAGACATCGTAATCGTCTCCCGTGGTCGTGAAGACATCGTAATCGTCTCCCGTGGTCGTGAAGACATCGTAATCGTCTCCCGCTGTCGTGAAGACATCCTAATCGTCTCCAGCCGTGGTGAAGACATCGTAATCGTCTCCCGCGGTCGTGAAGACATCATAATCGTCTCCCGCGGTCGTGAAGACATCGTAATCGTCTTCCGCGGATGTAAAGACATCGTAATCGTCTCCTGCGGTCGAGAAGACATCATAATCGTCTCCCGCAATTATGGCAAAATGTTAATAATATCCCGCAGTCATGTGGAGATCATTATCGTCTTCCATGATCGTGGTAAATTTCTGACTGTTTCCCACGGTTGTGTGGACATTATCATCGTCTCATGCGATCGCGGCAAAGTTCTGATCATCCCTCGCGGACTTGTGGAGACATAATATCTTCGCCCCCGGTCACGTAAACGTCACTGTTGTCATGTGTCATCGCTGTAAATTGACAATTCCAGGTAGAAATACAAAATTCACGCATAATTCCCGGTTCAAAAAATTCACGCTTAATTCCCAGATTTCCCGGTTGGTGGTCACCATGTTATATATATTGCAAAGGGGCGCTACTATTTTAGTTGTGCCTAGGGCGCTGACAAAGTCAAAAACGGGCCTGCGGTAATGTATTGTCGTACCGAGACAAAGTTGAAAATTGAATTTTAATTTTAATTTTATTGTTGTTTTGAATTTTAAAATTCCAAATTATCTTGCGAACAATTTTATATTTTTGAACGATAGAGGTGCAAGAAATACTCGCTTTGGCTCATCAACTCTCCAAATTCCTCACCACAAAACAACTGCTTTTAATAAATCTTTTACAGTAACAGCATGCCGCCTTGGGAATTACCTACCCAACTCCATCAGATGATTAAAATCCCATTCCAGACTGACAGCGGCGCTGAAAGCATACTTTCTTGATCGGATGACCGTGGCTTGGTGGGATGGCGTGCGTTAGGCCTACGTGTGGCAGAGAGTGACTGCGTATGTTTAGGGATTACGATTCTATTACTTTAGCTTATAGTTATATTTGGTTTTGAATTTAAAAACATGTTTGTTCAGAAAATCATTGTTTAGTTTATTTAGATTTACGAAGTTAACTGTAACAAAGGACCATGTGGTCCTATAATTAATTGTTCGCCTCAATAAATAATTATTTTCATTCATTCATACTAGTGAAAGACTTCTCCAAACTGTACATAAAAAGAACAGATTTTTACATGAGGACTTAATATCAATGTTGTAATAGTCTTGTATTTCTAAGACCATGGTATATAATAAACTTAGGCAAATTAACTTAATTCAATCTCTTATAGAATAAATTTATTTTATAAATTAGGAATATTTAAGTAGGTAGTAGTGAGTCAATCATTATTAAATTTCATACAGAGATGTGTTCACGCTACAGTATCAGCAGATAATCATCATTTGAAATAAAGCATGGAGTTTCGGTATCAAGAAGCCCAACAGTTTCATAAATTATTCATTAAATATTTTTCCTTATTTTAACAATTCTGAAGAAAACCGGTAAAATATCATTATATTTCCCCCCTTAGAACTTTGTATAACCTTAATGTGAAAAGTAACTTTAAACTAGAGGGAGATAGTATGAGGACATTACAGTGCTCACATAGGGTAACAAATTCAATCTTAAACACGATCTAACAAGCTTGAATTAAATTGTTATTATTCTTTTAAGTTAAAAACAACAAAAATGAATGTGTCAAAAATACACTTAGCTATGAGTTTAAATAACAATACACAAGTAATATAAACACATACTACCATTGCCAGGTTAAAAATAATTTAACATAATAAAAAGATGACGGTGGTAGGATTTACTTCATACAAATCACATCCTGGACAATAAAATTCTAAAAACGATCAAATCTCATATATTTGCTTACAGCTACTCGTCATCAATGAAACTTAAATTAAATAAAAACTATATTAAATTTATCGGTGGATGCAGTGATTTACAATCAAACTTCACTTATGCTAGATATAACTGTGAACCTTAACCGTTGTTATACATATAAAAAACATAAATTGCAACTAGGCGAAGACTACTTTATATACATTTTTTGTACACTTCTTTTACTTGTCCATTTGACCAATCAGCTAAGAAGAGCTGTGAGCGCATCAAAGAATTTCGCCCGATCTTCAACTTTCATTCTCATCACTGTAACAAAATATCATAAACATTTTTTTGTATACCAATACAAGTGAAAAAAAAAACAACAAAGAGTGTTAATTTAAAACATATTAATATCAACGAGTTTTCTCCATAAAGTAAAGTCTCCCATGAGCTTCCCTTGCAGTCAAGCGAGCGAGTTGAAATCCTAACTATAGGTCGGCCGCTTAGAAAGCGTCCTCCTCGTAGCATTGGTGCGAGAGAGAGATACCGAGCTGTGTGAGTGAGACAGACTATGGCTCTTCCCCCACTCCAAAACAATTCAAGTGAATTATACTTTTTCTAAGACTAATTCATACTATGTTTTACACTTAGTCTATCGTAACATATGCAACATTTTCAGGGATTTCAATTTTTTTGATTGTGACTTATTAAAGGTATTTAAATTCCACGTCAATGATTTCCCATTCAGTTTAAATATCGACGAGGCCGATTCTATTATCACGGCGGACTACCGGCACACTTCATCTGACCTTTGCACTGACTGACCTTGGCACTTTGTTTCGACTGTCCGCAGTCGAATTTACCAATCTCCACTCCACTCCACTCTTTACCCTTCAATCCACTCATCACTCTCAACTCTCTTCACTATCCAAATTACACACGAAACTTGCACACACACACTCTCTCTTTCTCTCTCTCTCCCCTGGCCACCACGAAAATCTATAAAGCGCTATCTTAACCAGCACTGTGTTCATGGAAATACATTTACTTATTTACTAATAATAACGACCTATTGTCTTTTTTAATTGCCATTCCAAAATTCAATCATTTTTCTTTCTTTCTATTTGACAGCAACTTAGCAGACACAAAGGTAGCACTGCCTATGTCTGCTAGGTCCTTTGTTTTATTGTTATATATTTTGGCTTTATTAAAACTCGTATGTATTCCTAGTGACAAAAGTCTCTGTCTAATATACAGCAATGCTTATCTCTGTGGTCTACTCATCTCTACTAATTTTGCTTATTTTCTATATTCAATGACAAAATCATAGACTAAATAAAATAACCTCATAGTTCTATAGAATATTTTCATATCCACAATAAATTGCCATAAGAGATCAGAAACCTCAAAATTCAACAACAATTTAAATAAAATCTGTCAAGCTGGTTTATAGGCTAAGTAAAGCTTTTTATTCTCTTTTCTCTTGATGATTTTTTTGCATATACATTTTTTATTTAATCTGTTATGAGCTTTGATTCAGTGATGCTTTGGTGAGTAGTTGTAGTTGATTTATTGTTAATTTTCAAAGTTTATATTCATTTGTTGCTGAATGTTATTTCTTTGTTATGTTTTATTCTGTTATATCTGTTAGTCTGACAAGTGCATTGTACTATTTTTTTTTTTTATATTGCATATTACTGTATTTCTTATGTTCTTTGACATTGTCTATAGCAATTTAATGTTGACAAATGACAATAAATGGATTCTGATTCTGATCCATCGTTATTTCAAACAAATTATATTGCACTAAAACAAACTGAACAACATTTTAAAGACTGCTCTAAAAAATAAAACAGAACATCTAGTATTTTACCATGTACATTAAAATAATCTGTCATCCTCTTGCAGAATAAATTATCGTATCAATGATTATATCATTACACATAGAATAAATAAGTCAACCCTACGTATAACATTTCATTTTTATCCAAATGCAGAATATGTGTCACAAACCCTAAATGTTTACAGCTGTTACGTTAAGCAAATGTAATTATACCAAAAGCTAGTACCAAAAAAATGATGGCTGCTAGACTTAAAAAAAAATTAAAACTTAATTTCTAAAGAACTGAAACCCTAAATTAAAATTATGGATTCGACATTTCCTAGTTCTCAAAATTTTATTTCTTTCAACACTAAAATTATGAAAATCCATCAAGTGGTTGATTCAGAATCGTGAAATAAAAAAACCTTGTCACGCGTTATTTATAAAACGGCCTATGTATAAAACATATATAAAACGGCCTGTCACTAAATAGGCCAGATAAATCAAGTGATAATTACGAAATAAAGTGTTAGTACAAAATCCAATATGGCGGACTCAGTGAACTTGCACTAAACTCAAAAGTAGTATTGTAAGTATAGTTGGATTATTCAAATAGACCTTCATCTAACAATTTGTTCTGCAAAGTACAGTCGGAAACCCTCCAATAGACCTACTAAGTACCGTCTGTACCCTCCAATAGACCTTCTTAGTACAGTCTGTATCCTCTGACAGACCTTCTAAGTACAGTCTGTGTTCTAGTAATAGACATCAAGCCTATAATGGACGAGAACACCATGTTGCTTCGGAGCGGCAAGACCATAAAGGTTATAAAGGACTTTAATCCTGAAGAACTGGGGGATGTACCTGAAAATATTCTGGATGTAACAGAATGTGACGCATAGCGACACGCTATTTTTTATAGTGTGTGTATTTCGCGAAGCCGGGCTGCATGGCCAACTCGTAGCCTGCCGCGATTGCATCAATGTCTCCCCCCAACTTCCCACCTACGTCGACCCCTCTCCTCCCTGGTTCTCTTGCTGAACGAACCTTCACACTGAAAAGACCCCGAAAAACTCCTGGCCTACTCTTTGATGTTATGGATAAGTGACTTTAGTTTAATATGTAAGAATTAAGTAGAATTAATGTTGGGCTAAGTCAGGAAACAAGCGGGGAGCCCTTCTGGCTCACCCGACCATTGAAATGTAGGAAATTACAACTTCTAAAACCTGAAAACTCAATCACATGTTCCCAGAATGTAACTTAATATTTATCTATCAAATTCATACCTATTTCACATTCAGTATTCAATTAAATATTATTCCATTCACTCAGCAATACTAGTAAAAAATTATCCATGTTCAGTTCATAGTTGGAAGGATAGGTCTACAGTTAAATAGTTAGTTGAATTAGTGTAAATCAAAGCTGGCTAGGCAAGTGTTCTGATCTGGGTAAAAGGTCTCCGTCCCTTTGGTCCCCAGCAATCTTCCTCATTAAATTGGTAGCAGATTCAGCATGCTTATACTAAGTTTGGCCCAGACACAGGTATTCGTACCCTATTAGCATTACCCTGTTTATTCCCTCCTGATTCCCCGAATTCCCACCGATATCCCACACCGTATCATACCACTAACCTGACCCCCCCCCCCCGTTACACTTCATCATTAAACCCTATAATCCATCATCACCCAATCCCCACCGGCTACAAGAAGAATATAGCCAATTAAAGTTTTAAAATAGTAAATTGAAAAACAACATTTCTATGATGGAAAGTGAGATAGATGAATCACTAAATGAACTAAAACGTAGAGTTTTAAGCCTAGAGGCTGAAAACGAAAACCGAACCACTCAGCTTGGTCCCTACTCTGTTTTCTACATGTTCAAACTGAAATATATGTGACCACTTTGGACATGTAGAAAACTCTCTCTTCCTTGGTTGAAAACAGCATAATGTTTTGTGTATATAGCGACTCTTTTCCATTAAGGTAAGCCTGCTATCCTAAAAAAAATCCTAAAAACCCAGGCCCTCGTGCTATATGTTACTCCCTTTATTAGAGTATACTTCGCCACAAAAAATCATAGAATAGCACTAATAACAATTAATTATGGTATTTGAATGTTATCTATTTTCCAACCTTTTTCTAGGATAATCTATCAGTCTTCTTATATTAGACCTACTTTATTAGAATTAGAATATGCATTAGAAAATGTTTGATCAAATATAATTTATTTTACTTCTTTAATAATTAATTTAAAATTGTGCTTAAAACTAAATAACAATAATAAGTTTGTACCGATTTGTCGTATAATACAACGAATTAATGTAGCAGACGCAAAAAATAGTCAGCTGATCAGCAAATAGAAAGACCATAGGTACCCACAATGCAACCACACGAGTGGAAGGGGCAGGGGCCTAGCCACGGAGACACAGTCGTGGGAGTTCATTCCTTGCCTTCCTTGTGACTAGTCGGAAAAAAGTTCGTATCGTGTAAATTAAATTCATTTCGCGGTGTTGGTCGGGTAAATCTTTCATTTTCTTCAAATCATTTAGCCTGTATCCCGAAGGGATATAATTGCAACGCGAGTGGAAAATAAAATCAGTTTTTGCGAAACAAGTGTAAAAGTTTGCTTTAAACCGACCAGCACGAACCGCCATTGAAAATTTCACGTTCGTCTTTCGAAACCAAATCGATCGCGTTTTTCGGAAAACCGTCTAGTTACAGTTCCCCATCCCCATCCCTGTATTTATGTCTGTGTTTTTGTAAACGTCCGAAATTTGTAAGTAATTTGTGTTATTTATTGTTAAATATTAGAATTCAGTGATTCGCACATGTGTTAAATTTTCTTGTTTTAGATTGTCATTTCCTGTAATAGTAGCACATGTTCTCAGGTTCTAGCTTTCATCAGTATTTTTAATATCCATTTCTCATGAATCAATCTGCATTGTTTAGTATACGGTGATTCTCAAATCGTATAGGATTAATGAGATTTTATAGGGTTTTGTAGTTATATTGTATGTAAATTGTAAATTATCACACTTTCACAAATTCACTACAGTCTTTGTTCAATTTTGCTGAGATATTCAATCAAAGGTTATTTAAGAGTGCCACAGTCATCATTTTATTTGGGGGAAATTAAATAGTATTAAAAGTGGGAGCAGGTAGCTGGTTCGACTAGATACGGAGGTGTTAATGGAGGTTGTGAGAGTTTGTGAATAGATGAACCGCCAAATTACCTTCTTAGCTATAAAATAATAAGTAACATCCTAGTACATACTACTGCGATTAAACAGAACCTTGTTTAATCAGTTGGACTACGAGACCCGACCTTAGTTTTTTTTTTTTAATTCGTTGGCCAACGAACAGGATTTGCTTGGTACTGGTCATCTCAAAATATTTTTTTAAATATCACGCCTCTGTTGACATATTCGAGATCAGTGTGTAACCGCACCAAAACTTCCCTTTTAATAGGTCCACTCATCATCTTGAAACGTAAAGCTTAAATTGATTGTTGCACTCTAATTCATAATTCACTATCACTTAACCTTGTAGACCAAAGACAATCACTAATATTTTGATAAGTAGTTGTCACAACAAAAAACGAAGTGTATTATTTCATAATAATATTGTTGAATAAATCAAATCGTTACTCACTTTTTTAGTTCTCAATAACCTTGGCAATTCGTCATAAGCAAAAATAGTTATTCAATAGAAGTTTGGTATAACAAAATAATAAGGGTAGAATCCAGCAAACCATAGGCCACTACAAAAGATTCACCTTTTAAGTGCAACACTAAACACTAGTGTGGTAGTGAGCAGATTAAATTCAGTGTAGTTTAAGGTTATTTATTAAGCTTCATATTGAAGGTATTTCAGTCTGGAAGAACCTCAAACAGTACCAGGAACGTCCCATAAGGACTTCTGGGGATAATTTTATTTTACAGGGCCCACTCAAAATATTTTTAACACCAAGCTTCCACTGCCACAAGCTCTGTCTTATATTATTACTTTCCAAGTTCTTCCAACCCAGGGGCAACCAAGATTTGTAAAGAATTCACTTTTGAGAGCATTGCAAGGAGTAAATATATTTAAATACAATATTTAAATATATGAGTCAAAACTTTTAATTTTTCTTTACAAGTTATAGAATCATTTATGTAAAAAGAAAAACGTTTTTCTTTGTGTGGCTTTTTAAAATAATAAGCAAGCATGAAGGTATTGATGCAACATATATGTTTTCCCCACTACATATATTTAATTGAACTTACCAGAACTATCAAAGTATTCCAATTCAACTTGCGAGTTTGTTTTCTCTGCAGCTTGCTCAAACGCCTTTCCAAAAAAACTGCAAAAATATGTATGATTTAAAATTAAAAAAAATTGAAGTAAGGATAAACGTTAAACAATGTTACTACAATTTAACTAAATCTTCCATTACTGTATTTGTGAATTTCTAATAGAAAAGTATTTTGTTATATTGATCCTTCTGGTTGTGTAAACATTAAATGAAATGGGTCTTTACACTTGATGTGCCCTGTAACCTTTGTGATAATAATTATTATTACACTAGTGATGTAGAAACAGTAGTTTTTCTAGAAAATGTATACAGCAGTGTTGGTGAAAATATTTAATTAAGTAAATAAATAAATATTTAATTTAATTATTTAATTACATTGCATAAATAAGTTCTTGAATTACATTTTACAAGTTAGTGCTACTTTAAGGTTAAAATAGCTTATTCCCTATATGGGAAATTGGCTAGTAAAATATGCCCTCTAGCCATTATATAATAATATTTTTGTGCTCTAACTTTTTACCACTTAATAGATGGTTTAAGGTCTGGTGTATTTATATCGAGCAGTGTCAGTTGATGTTATTTTAAATCATCAATAAACCAGTAAAACGATGAAAGTAACAGTTTTGTTAAAAACTTTTAATGTTAGTATTCAGAATTTGTTACAAAACATAGCTCATTAAATAATGCTAATTTGTACGGATATCTCAACATTCAACATTAAAAGTATTTCACCCTCACAACTTTCTTTACAAAGCTATTGCGGTGAATTTAAAATAGGTTCAAAAGCTTCAGTTGAAATTCACCATCAAAAGATCCTTTACTCTGAAGGTACGAATGGTTAATTTATTATTACTCTGAAAAGGGACAGGAAGACTTCAACATCCATAATTTTGCAGCAACATTTAAACCATCAGATTGTGACTTTATTTAACAAAAATGTTAAACTTAATATACGAGGGTCGTTTTTTAAGTAAGGGCCGTTTGTGCGTATATAGTTTTCTAGTCTGTATCTACGCCGCAACGAGGCTCCTCAAAAAACGTATCACTTACCTTATCTTGCATGCGAAGATTCAATCATTAAACAAATCATTGTAAAACATAGCAAAGCGTACACGTCAGCTAAAGAGCTGCAAATGGCGACATTCTGTTCACCAATGATGGTAGTAAGCATCAAGTTGCCTTGTTGCAGCGTACACACAACTATGGAGCTATATGCAAAAACGCCCCTCGCATTTAGTTGATCATTAAAGGAATATCAAATTTTTGTTTTTTGCAAGTAAATTGTTCTACACTTACTTGCGAGGTACAGCTTCAGCTACAGGTGGGACACCTAGGACTATACAATGTCCCGGGGATCCATGTAGCGGTGCAGACACTATCAGCGGCAAACCTAAAAACCAATCCAGATAATTGTCGGTGTCAAGATTACATTGTACAGGTAAAACTAAAAACCCATCACAGGCTGAATATCACTAGTAACTGATACAAAATTTATGACATGATCCATTACATAAAAAAAAAAAAAACAATAAAAATTAGTTGTTATTTTTCATTACACACTAATTGAAACTCTGTAGTGTTTTATTGCACGTTTTGTATGGTTGCCAAAAGAAAAACAGTGTTAAGAATGATTAGTTTGGAGTAGTGTGTATTCTTAATAATGTCATCATGACTATATAATTTGTGATCGTGGCACTATTGTGATCATTTCTTGCTATTGCAGAAAGATTTTAATCATCTGCAATCATTAGCTCCTGTGATTGTAAATCATAATATTTATATCCTGCGATGGTGCAGACAAATCATCTTTGGCCCATTAGTCAAGGTTTACATAATAAGGCTTCATAAGATGAGCTTTCTTAGCTTATAGCCAACGTTAAGTACTATTGTTGCCTGTTAGTAATTTGAGAAATCTCACTGTTTTTTTTTTTTTTTTTCTTTATTGTCACATCAACGTTTTAAATCATAGCACAGCTAAAAAACAGATGACATTGTCAAGATTATTACTAACTTAACCTAATGTACAACAATGTCTTATGCATAAAAATGTTTGTAAACAAGTTGGCAAAATTTGTTAAACGATGACAGAAAAAAAAATAGTTTCTATGTCATACAAAATAGAGTCATATTGATTGGTTAGTTTCATTGAGGTAATCATTAACACTGTAATACGTTTTGCTAATCAGAAAATCAGCAAGGCTGCTTTTAAAAGATTTGTTATTAATTACATTTTTTAGAGTTGAGGGTAGTTTATTAAAAAGTTTTTTTCCCATGTATTTAGGTGTTTTTTCTACAAGCTTCAGTCGGTGTCTCGGATATTGGAAATTATTTTTAAATCTAGTGTTATATATGTGGTCAAAGTTTTCGCTAATGTAGTCATCAAAATTTGAATGCACCGCTAACAATGTTTTGTAAATAATCAAATTTGGAATAGTCATAATATTCAATTCTTTAAAAACTGTTTTGCACGAAGATTTCCATGGTAAAAAAGTCATAATTCTTATAAACTTTTTTTGAATTTTAAAAACTTTTTCAATTTCAGAGGCGAACCCCCAAAATTCAATTCCATACTGTACTATTGAATAAAAGTAAGCATAATAGAGCATGACAGAAGTTTTCAGGTCTATAGAATTTCTTAAGCATAACATTTGAAAACAGGCTGAATTTAATTTTCCAATTACCGACTGAATGCACTTACTCCAGGTCAAGTGTTTATCAATATATAGCCCTAAAAATTTTACATTATCATCAGTTGGTTGAGATTGATCAGTGAGTGCCATTGATTGAGGTGTACAAAATCTTACAAATTTGGTTTTCTCTTCATTCATTTTCAATCCATTGATCTCAAACCACTTCCCCAATTCGGTTAGGCTTTCTTCAATTTTATGTTTTAATCCCTCATTGTTTTTTGTTTTAACTACTGCAGTAGTATCATCTGCATACAGAATTAGATTATTTGAAACATTTTTTGGAAGATCATTGATATATATAAGAAATAGAAGAGGCCCCAAAATCGAACCTTGAGGCACACCTATTTTAATTTTTTGCCATTCTGACTTTACTTTTAAATTATCTTTACAAATGACTGTTCTCTGATAGCGATTATTTAAGTAAGATTTCAACCATGACACTGAATTTCCAGAAAAGGGATAAGACTCTAGTTTTTTAATGAGGATATCATGATTGACACAGTCAAACGCCTTGGATAAGTCACAAAACACCCCCATTGTGCTATGCGACTCATCCAAGGCCCATGACACCTCCTCAACAAAGTCTGAGAGCGCTCTCATGGTGCTTCGACCCTTTCTAAACCCAAACGGTTTGTTAGACAAAATATTGTGGGTTTCCATAAAAGAAGATATTTGGTAAGAAGCACATTTTTCAAAAACTTTAGAGAATGTCGGTAAAAGTGAGACTGGACGATAATTGTCTGGATTTTGTCTCTCTCCATTTTTGAAAAGAGGTTTTAGTTCAGCATATTTTAAGTGTTCAGGAAAAGTACTATTGAGGAATGATTGATTTATAATTATAGAGAGTGGTTCTGCAATGAATTTAGAAGCATTTTTGACCAAATTTAGTGGTATTTCGTCCCACCCTGACGATTTCTTATTTTTGAAAGATTTAATAATTTTAATAACATCCTTCACGTCAATAAATTGAAAGTCAAATTTAGGGGTCTGTCTTTCATCCATTGCCTTTATTGTTAGTTGTACCGCCTCACTTTCAGAAGAGGACAATCCAATTTGGTTTGTTATGTTTATAAATTTGTTGTTAAAATATTCAGCAATTTCCTTTGCATTTGTAAGAGATTTATCAGCCACCTTTATATTGGGAAAAGTAGACTGATTCTTTCCCAAACCCAATTCAGCTTTGATAATAGCCCAAGCAGCCTTACTTTTATGTTCTGAGTCTTTTATAAAACTAGCGTTACATGATTTCTTAGATTTATTACACACTTGTCTAAAAATCTTTCTGTACTCTTTAACATAGTTAATGAAGTCAATATTATTTGACTCTTTAGCCAATCTGCTTAACTCTCTTTTTCTTACACTAGATATTTTAATACCTTTAGTAGGGGTGTGCGAAGCAGCAAAAAATTTTCGATTCGAAGCAACGATTCGATTCAAAAGATTTTCGATTCGATTCGATGCAACTCGATTCGAAGCAATACGGTATTTTTCTATTCATAATTGTCAATTGAGTGGATTAACAATAATTAAAATTTATCACATTTGTGTAATACAAATTTTTTTTGATGTGGTATTAGGCCTATTCATACTTACATATGAATTTTAGGTGAAAAAATATTTATTTTCAATCATATGTATTAGAATAACTGCTGGAAATACCAGTGAGCTGCTTTACTTGCCTATTTCATAATTTTTACTTGGAATTGGCTCAACTGCAAGAAAGAAGAAAATATTTTTTTTATCAAGACATTCATTCTCATTTTAATAACTGATTAAATAACTAAATAGGTACCGGTAGCTAATTTTTTTTTTTTTTTTTTTTTTTTTTTACAACAAATTTGAATGGAACTTAATATAAAAAGACCATTAAGAAATAAATTTACATATCACAAGTTTAGGGCCTGTGGACCGGCTTCAGGACTGCAAGCAAGAAGAAAATAAAAATAATATGTTTCCACCATGCAACATGTATCATTCATTCCCTGCCTCCTAACCTCCTTAGTATAATAACCTCACACTTACATTATTTGTTACATCATCATAAATAAAGAATTATTATTGGCATCAGTAGGCCTACAGCTTTACATAGGCATTATTTTTATAGGGCCTAAAATAGTAATAGGCTAGAAGCAACATGTCAAGTGGAGAACTCATTGAAGAAAAGATATTGTGTAAACTAATTTCCTATAAAACTCAAAAACAGTAAATAACATACAAACATTGTTTATGGTATAATTAATAAGGACTAAAAAATGCATATCATGTCATACAGTAGTATAGACCTACTGCAAGAGATTAAAATCCTAAAACAACTGATTTTGATAGCTAATGAATGAAAAGAATTAAAAATCCATAAAATGAAGCTAAACAATATCACAACTAATTAGGTACCCGAAAAGTAACTCTTAAATAATATATAGAAGATTAAAATAATATTAAATCAAGAGACAAGAAAGTTGAATGCTATCTTCTAGTGCCCTTGGCAACACAGGTCAATGTTTTTAAACTACCCTCAATGTTTTTGGAACAGCAGGGCCTTTTTCTCTTAAGGAAGGGTAGTAGTATGTCAACAAAAACAATGAATCAGTCTCACCAGCCAGGCCCGGGCAACGATGTGTGAATTCAAGGTCATAGACCCTCCCCCTCCCCTCTTACACCACCCGGTTGCTACCCAGTTGCTTCAATTGCTGACAAAATGCAAGTGATGAAACAAGGAAGTAGAGACAAAGAAATATATTTCTTTATTCAAAAACACAAAACTGTTAGAGATTATTTTCAAAGAAATTAATTCAATGTAATTTGTGAGTTGTAAATATTGTATTGGATCTTAGAAATATATTTTTTTAACCCTATTTAACCAAGATACAGATCTGTTCACTATATCAGATATTTCTTTTGTTTATAATATTATGTAAAATACTAAAATATATTTTTAATTATGTATTGAATGAACAATAAATGATTATACTAGTATGTCTGGATAAATAGTCTTTCTATTCTTTTGACTTTGTTTTCTTTGCACTGTTAGTGTTGCGTCACGGCTTTTGTCTTGTTACTCTTATCAGTAGACGACTAGACCTGGCTCTGGCTAGTGGCAGTGCGGCAATTGCTCTGTTGTGTCTTTATTCTTAAAGGTCGTGAGCCAACTTAATTTTTAATTCTCATTTGAACATTTTAATTCCTCTGTAATAGATATAATAATATAAGAGTGTTTCTTTGGAAATAAATTATTCTTTTTTTTTCTTTTGCCCCAACAAAAATTCGGGGACGGGGACGACAGACACCTAACAAAAATACCAAATGTATCAGTCTATAACATTGATCTTACTAGTTAAGTATTAAGTAACAATTTTTCAGACTTATTTTTAAAATGATTTTGGAGTAACCTACCTTGTTTTGGCTAGGTTCACAGTAGTAAAATATTTCACACACTGCTTACATCAAGACAAAAAACAAAACCTCTAATCATTTGCAATGTCAAAACAAAAAAATATAAAACAATTAAAGCTATATTTAATGCAAAGAATGTATTAAATAAGAACGCCTTCGTAAAGGAAACGCAACAGCAACGCGCTCCTGTATTGCGGGTATTGCATTGACTTTCTGCAGGCGTTTTTCGTATATGGATACTGACTCCCTCGTGAATCGAATCGTTTTTTGACCACCACTGAATCGAATCGCGATTCGATGCATCGAATCGAATCGAATCGAAATTTCGATGCATTTTCGATGCATCGCACACCCCTAACCTTTAGTGACCCAAGGTTTTTTTTTTGTTTATGTTTTGGTTACTATAAAACTTTAGAGGAAATGCTTCCTCAAATTTACTTTGGAATTTTTGAAAAAAATTTGAACAGTTGATTTCAAAACAGTTATTAACAGATACTTCCCACTTTGTAGCTTGTATACTATTTAAAAATATATCAATATTTTTCTTGGAAAAAATTCTTTTCTTACATTTTTTATTTCTATTTTCTTTGTATGGCTTATTAATTTCACTTGAAATATTTATAAATAAAGCCCTATGGTCCGAGAGGCCCAACTCCAAATTCATTGTAACTGGAGATTTATATTTCATTTCAGATGTTAAGATGTTATCAATACATGACTTAGATGAATTTGTAATTCTGGTAGGTTGGTAGAAATTACATTTAAATACATACTGTTTTAACAAAGAAATAAAGTCTGATTTTTGTCTAGTTTGGCTACAGTCTTGTAAAATGTCAACATTAAAATCTCCTGTAATATATATGTCCTTGGTTTTTGTGGCCTTTGTTAAAAGTTTTAATAAGCTCTCTAATTTATAAAGAAAAAATTTAAAGTTTGGAACGTGAGGTGTTCTGTAAACAGAAGCTACAATAATATTTAAATTTTCAATTTCAATACATGAAACTTCAAAGATTGATTCTTCATTAAAAACACACAAATCATGCCTTACACTATATTTCAAATTTGAGCTTAACAAGAACCCCCATGGGTCCCTTCTTCCCTGCAATAAAAATGAGCTAGAGTGTAGTTTGGAAAACTGTTTAAAATGCCAATATTATCATTGTTAAGCCAATGTTCGTTTAAACAGATAATTGATATGTTTGAATTTTCCAAAATTAATTCCAGTTCATTTCTTTTATTAATTATCCCTCCTTCAATATTTAAATGCATTAACCACACAAAATCTTTTTTACACATATCATTTTTACAAACAGGCCAGGGGTCGATTAGGTTATGCATGGAAGTATCTGTGTTAGAATTATGATAGCTATTACATATACATGACTCCTTAATTTCTATGGCTAAGTTAAATCTATTGTTGGACCTATTGTAATGTTTTTTTTTGTGGATATGTTACTGATGGAGTAGGAGAGCAGATGTCGGAAGGATGTAAACTTGTGCCAATGTCAGTGGATGTTGATTCTTCAAGATTGAGTTCTTGTGATGCTTGATGAAGCCTTGCGCTTGCATTATAATTATGCTCCGTGAACAATTCATCAAGACGCTTCAAAAGATCCATGTGTGAGAGTCCTCTTCTTAACACCCTGTTTGATTTTTCTTCTTTTAATAGAATGCAGATGGTCGCTTTTGTCGAGTTTTGAAATTGCATTATATTTTTGGCAAAATGCTCTGGCTGGATTTGATCCCTAATACACCCCATAGGTGAGCATATTAAGGTCTTCAGGTTCTTCGTTTTGAAATCCTTTGCAAGTTCTTCAAATGCCTTGTCATAATCAATTGGTGTTGGCTTCCCCCAGTAGGCTGGCTTAGTCACAAGACTGTAGACTGCGGCTCCATTCGATGGTGTTTGACAAGTTAAATTGTTGTCAACCAAGTCTGTCATTTGTGGTCTACCAAATTTGTGTCTAAACACCACTGCTACTCCAGCAGACATATGCTTGGGATCATTGAAATCCGCTGATATTGAATGGCCAAAAGCTAGGGTACTATCCTCTCTCAGTTGGTCAATGGCCTGACTCATATCTGCATCCATCACATTAATAGATTGTTTACATGCATTCATTGTAAAAATAGGCCTCACGGATTTCTTATCATTGTCATTTTGAATAAGTAGAGCTATTTTTTTCGCAATGTTTATTTTTCCTCTTTTATTGAAGTGCAGACCGTGATTGGTATAGTAATGACGGGGCAATACATGTAATGGTAGTAGTTTAAATTTCTCTTGATCAACGACAAGTTTCTCGATATCGGCATTGGCTTTACTAATTTTAAGGTCCAGGATAGGTTTGTCGTGACGCATAGGAATTGTAGCTAAAATGAGGTTTGTGTGATCGGTGTGACTGATCAGCTTATGGATATCATCTATGAGTCGTTTATTACTTGTAGCTTCAACATTGTTTGTACCCGCAATAACTAGGAGGTGGTCTTTTTTACTCAAACTTTTGCTCAAATCCTTGACTTCATGTATTACCTGGTCAAATTTTGCTCCAGATCTAACGAATGAGCAAACATTTAAAGAGCTCCTTTCTTCAATTAGAGAACTTAAATTTTTACCATGGCTGTCTGCCAATATTACAAGTTTTTTGCGCGATACAGAAGTTGTTTTTTCACTACTTACAGCGATACCTCTTGTGTTGGATTTCTGGTAACTATTGATTTTGCTATTCACGTTTAGTGTAGGTGAATTAGACTCAGAAGTTTTCTGTGATATATTTAAACTGTCCTGTGAGAGAACTTCATATCTGTTTTGACACACTGTTTTGTCTGGTTCTCCCCTCACATAAATGTTATGAAGAACAAGCCTTAGTTGAAAATGATGTCTGTGACGGATAAGTATTCAAATGTTTTGTCTATATAGTGTTTGGGTTTCTTGTGCCAGTTTGGACTCTTTCCCTTTCAGTTAAGCCTGCTACACTCACAACAATCCTGTGATATAGTGTTACCTAGACATTCAGGGCTGTTAATTAAGCAACAGTGCCCAAACTAGAGCTACAAATGACAAAACTTGACCATGGAATAAATTGTTTTTACTACTTCACATTACTGACTATTACTATTAAGAGTCGGCAGGACCGCCGGCCATCTTGGATTTTATGCCCGTAACGCTAATGTTAATGGTGGAAGCATATTACGGCATTGTTTATTATTAAAATAAAAAGTTGCAAAATATCTCATTTTAAAGCTATTGAAACCGCGGATGTGATTTGTTATCTACTTTTTAATTTTAATTGTTATTATTTTGTCAAACTATATAAATATAGATATCGACTTAAACTGTGATTTTTTTCAACCTTTAACACAAAAGTTTTAACAAATCTGAAAAGCAATTCACAGGGAAAATATAATTAAGAATATAAAATTTTGTACTTGGTAATCAAGCTTACGGTGCATGATTAATATGCTTCAACGTGAACACATGTTTTTGCTGATCGGCGCTCGGACAACCACTGTTAAGCATGGCATCTGACGGTCAACAACAATGCAAAATTATTGACTCCTGCTGACTCTTTAGTCATGGATTACCTTAGATAATATACATTACCTGCTGCTTTCTTCCGAGATGTCTGGACATAGGCTCGCAGTGCAACTTGAGCAAGCAAGCCTAGACACGTTGGCTCACTGTAGTAGCAAGCATCTAGGCTACCCTGAAATCAATCAATTGGTTACATATAAACTTTAGTGATAATAAAAAAACATGACAAATACATTTTAACAAAAAAGAATAAAGAATAATTTAATGCTGCAATCAGTCCTTATCCAGAAGGTCTATTATTATTATTAAATGAACTATTATTTTTCTTTCTTGCTTTGATTAAACATCAGTTCCATTAGATTATTATTGTTTAAACTAATTTAACGTGCACACTACAAGTTGGTTATATACGGAAATACCCCAGCCGCAGCAAACCTGCAGACTAAGCAAATTTCCATTTACCTGGCTAGATTTCCTTTAAAATATTGCATTAAAATTGTCAGATTTATTTCCTATATAAATAACATAAAATTCTCAATATTACAAAACAAATTTCTCTTTAAAGATTTGTCCCTGTCTGAAATTCAGTATACAGTAGACTCCCTCTAGTTCGGCCACCTAGGGACCGTACTACTGGCCGGACTACAAAATGGCCGGACTAACCGAATGTAGTAGAACCTCAATTATTCGGGGTAATAGGGGGGAGGGAGACCACGGATAACTGAAAACCACGGTTAATCCAACATGACATGAATATTTTATATTACATACCCATAAAAACGCCTAATACTGTATAAAATGAATATTAAAGATAATAACAACAGTCGTAAAATAAGATAAAGATAACAATGGATGACTAAAACACCACTTATTCTTTCTGTTTGTTCTTTATATTCTTTCTTTGGTCTATCTTCTTACACACATTCAACAAGTTGCTATGGTTACTATTCACCCAATCACAAACTGTTCTGACATAGCAAGCCCACAGCACAGCAGACGATTGTCAGTGCAAGCGATAGCTTGACCTTGAAGCTAATGGTGGCTATTTCTTTGTTTTGCTTCCATTTATTTTTGTTAAATAAACCGTGATGTTTCATAAACAATAATGGGGAAACCTACTGCGTATAAAAAATGGTCAGAAATAGTTAATTATACAGTGCGAAAATATACAGTATATATTGTTTTCAACATATTATACTGAAGAAAAACAATGTAAAATGTTCTTGGTATTTTTCGGGTTATGTAACATAGTTTATCACAGGTAATATGCAAAAATTCTAGAATAGAAGCACCCGTCAACTAGACTGACACTTCTATGGCCGGAAACTAAACATTCAAGTTGAATCCTGTCGAAGGTCATTCGCCCGTGACGATGTGACTTGTCCCCCTGAGACCGGGCCGGACCATCCGGCGGCCGATCCAACCGAAGCCGAACTAGAGGGAGTCTACTGTAATGAAGTTAAACTTGAAACTGATCATGTAATCAATCGTTAACTTTAACTTACATTAATTTTTAAATTATCCATGTCTTTACATGCACTAACTAATCAGTAACGTTTTTAGTCATAAATTGAATCACTTTTCGGTACCAACACATCACTATTTTACAACTTAGTTATTATTGGTCCCTTTCTTACAGTCATATTAAATTAATTTATTTTCTTACTGTAAATGATTTGCGTTTTATGGAAATGGGAAATGTTTAACTACATCTATATAATTATCACGCAACCTGAAACTTTGTCGGTTGAACTCCTCCGCCATTTCTTAACCGATTTTATCCATTGACGTCTCATTGGAAAGAGCGTGTCGCGTAGATTTGCAAACTGGCCTTACATTTTTGAAAAAAGTCCCTTGGGCTCTGCCCCAGTGGCTGTTTAAGTTCACATGTTATCCTTATGAAGAACATAATTGTTTACATTTTGATCAGCTGTATAATTTAATTGCTGTTATTTATTTTTCAATTCAAAGTCTTTTAAACTCATCGGAAATTATGATGACTTTTATTTGTTTTTAATAACTACTTTACTTCTTTGCAATTGCTCGATTTCGAGCAACGTGTTTACTAGTATCTGATAATTACCTGAGAATATTTTATCGTAAAATATTCCATCTGGGTTCTACATGTTAGTTTATGCTATGGATATTTTAACACGTTTGAGTGAAACATTTTTTAAGCAGCCACAGTGAATTGCTTACGCTTTACGTTGTTTACATATCAGTAGTTCGTAGCCTGGGTGTATTGTACAATACCTCAACTATTTCTTGAAATAGACTTTAGAAGTACCATATAGTTCTTCATATACTATATAAAGTCATTTCAATACAATTGTTCAGTCAAGTTGCCTTTGTTTTTTGTATTAATTTTATATGTCTTTGTTTTTAACAATCCATCTGTTATTCCCATCACATGACCATATGTTAATAATTTACATTGTTGCATTCATTCGTCTCAAATCACCGCTCATAACATCACGTATTCATTTTTCTCTTAATAAATTATACTCTTTTAAACCAAAACCTATCGATTTTTCCTCTTTTTATTATAATTTCACCCCACATTTTTTGGTCCTTCGAGGCGGATTATATCTACGAACATTAGTGCAACTTTTTCTCAAGTTTATTTCAATGTCTCGGTTGAACGTATTTCATCCATCGTGAAGCCGCCAAGGACAATACCGCATCGCCATTTTGAACTTTTTGTCTACGTCACGATACAGTCCACACTCCTCTCATTCCAAGTGTTCAACATCGTCATCGTTCTGCTAGTTCCGCTTTGCATTCATCGCATTCATCACTTCGACACTTCATTTCGTCTACAACAACTTCAGCTTCAAACGTCATGAAGGAAAAGAAAAGTAAGGTTATGTTTGTACTTCTTCGAAGACAATGAAGACAACACACCGCATCTCATCGTAAGTTATCAATATCAACACTGAATTAATAAAGAAACCCTGATTTTATTCCTCAGTCGTCCTTATCCTCAAATTACTCTATCCATTTACAATATCTCGACTACTTACTTAACTCATTGAACGATCTAGGCCTAACTTCCAAAATGAGATTTTCCACATTTTCTAATAGATGCAAATTGCAATTAAATAAATTAAATATGATCAGTGACTATATTCAATAATGTCCATCAGAAATAACAGAAGCTCAAACCGCTAAACTTAACCTTTATTTGCTCGAAGCTAAAACAATTTCTGCCAATTTTGAAGCTAACCTTGATAAGCTTCTTGATGTGGATGATGAAACTAACGTTTTTTCTGACAATGAAGAAGCTATTTTAAAGCTCCAGAACGACATATCAGAACTCTCAATTAACATTCAAACTGAAATTTCTCTTTTAATTCAGAACTTTAATGATGAACACTTGTCAAATAACTCAGTAACATCAAACCCCTCTAGGCCTACTACTAGCATTGTAAAATTACCTAAGCTAGAACTGAAGTCCTTCAATGGTGACACTAAAACATGGATATCCTACATTAACCTTTTTGATACTACTATCTACAACAATAGTAGCTTATCCCTTGTTGAAAAACACCAGTACTTGATAAGTTCACTTGAAGGCGAAGCCTTACACTTAATCAAATCCCTACCGATCTCGTCTGGCAACTATACAGTAGCCTATAATGCTTTACGGGAAAGATACCACTCGAAGCGTAGGCTAATCTCTGTCCACCTCAGTAAAATTGTCGATTTGCCCAATATAACTGACAAATCTATCAAAAACCTCAGATCATTTTTAAATAAGTTCAATGAAAATAAACAAGCTCTTAGTGTTCTTGACTATAATGTCATGGAAGACAACTACCTACTAAGTATGTTGATCTTACAAAAAATGAACTCCAACCTCTGTCAAGTTTTCGAATCAAAACGCATAAATTCTTCTGATTTTCCTCAAGCAAGTGAAATAATTAAATTTCTTAAAGACTTTTGTAACAACAGTGAAGATGCCTCTCTCTGTCACGCTCCACAAGTAGCTCCTCTCCAAATATCCAACCCTCACCAAGTTCCACGTCAAATTGATGAATCGTTTCAGTTTCAACATCCTCCTATGGCTTTGATATGTACTTCAAATGATTTGAAATGTTTTTGCTGCCATAAAAAAAAAAAAAATAAAAAAAAAAAAAAAAAAAACAGTTGCCCTTTCTTTAACAGTAAAACCCCTCAAGAAAGGCTTAAAGTTGTAAGCGACTTAAAACGCTGCACAAATTGCCTTGGTACCGGTAATCACTTTGTTAAACGCTGCAAGTCTACTAATACTTGTAAGACCTGTTTGAAACTTCATCACACACTCCTTCATTTCTTGAATCCTACTAAGCCTATGGCTGATAACAGAAATCACTCCAACGAAGAACAAAAAGAAGCAATAGCAAACTCAAAACCTTCGAAACTGACAGCTGTAACTCCTAGCCATTTTCTTATCAACTCTTCTCTGACAACTGTTCCTGACCCAATAAAGATCTCACCTCTTATTGATAATAATTTACCTAAAGACATCACCCAACACCTATGCTGCCGTTGGAGCCAAGAACATTTTAAGACCCCTCATAAGCGTTGTTACAAGTGGAACCTCAAGAACGAAAACCTCAATATGTAGACCCTGTTTGCTAAAACACACCAGCTCCTCATAGCTACAGACCAGCTGATCCTCATTCAAGACCATCATTCAAAGTGTCTTCAAACCATTAAGCTGCATTCTTTAAATAATTTATCAACCCACTCTGGTCAATTCTCATAAAAATTTTATATTTTTTCAATTTCTCTTTTATTGAACCTTGTTGGTTCAAAGGGGGCGGTATGTTCAGTCAAGTTGCCTTTGTTTTTTGTATTAATTTTATATGTCTTTGTTTTTAACAATCCATCTGTAATTCCCATCACATGACCATATGTTAATTTACATTGTTGCATTCATTCGTCTCGAATCACCGCTCATAACATCACGTATTCATTTTTCTCTTAATAAATTATACTCTTTTAAACCAAAACCTCTACTTTTTCCTCTTTTTATTATAATTTCACCCCACAACCATTTTGGGTCATCTTTGGGAAAAAGCAAACACAAAACTCCATTACCAACGTCCTAATCACTGCATGATAAGATAATACAATATAATACAATTCGATGCCACTAAACAGAAGGGAAAAAATTAAGTTCATCCATACATTGCTTTGGTTAGCGAAGTAAATTTCCCAACTCAATTCTGTCTTTTATTTGGTATGTTTCCATGTTTGTCTGTTGATAAAGCATTAGTGCCCTTATTTGACTATAATAATGGTACAATACCTCGTCAAGTAATCCAAAAGTTGATTGAGGTTAACAACCTACATGTTTCTCCGTAAATACGGCATCGTCAGGGTTACAAAAACGAAGACATCGATGTCACACGCACACAATAAATACACGAATACGAACATTTAATTACGGAAAGTAAACATTTAATTGACATTGATAGGCCTATCACACGCACACGACACAGACGGTCCCGGTAGGCCATTGATACCGCTATCGATCCGCAGGCAGGGAGTTCTCCCTGCCCGGGACCGGTGTTGGCAGCACGGACCAAACCGCCGGACCTCATCACTACAATATACCTACCCCTAACCATATCTTCACTGTTGCAATCGACTTCCCAACGCACTCCGAAACCTTTTGATAAACTGGGTATCACTTGACATTACACCTGAAACCTTTGTTTTTTAAAACAAAACATATCGCCCTTAAAATCATAGTGATTTCAACTTCTGACAAACGGGCATCTTGACTACAACGAACAACACAGACAGACTGAGGAAAATATGTTCAACCCACAATAATAACATTGTAGGGATGGAATGTAGGTATTTAAGTATGACTCAGTGGTACGAGTAAGGGTGGTTCGTAGGCAGATAACCTCGCGGGGTATGTATGATTCATCGCTGGAACGTCCGGGCTGCCAAAAACCGGTCCCGGGCAAGGAGAACTCCCTGCCTGCGGATCTATAGCGGTACAAACTTCATGCACTATTACGTTCCAGATCAGCTTTGATTATATGTCCATTTTAATTATTAAACACCACTTAGCTAATGTGTAACTTAACTTGTGAGGTACCAAATTTTAAGGGGGGTAAAAACGTATTGCTAGTCAACAAACACCATAACTTACCCGATTTTTATCCACAACATCCTACTCTAAGGCCTATGTGTTGGCCATAGCTTTGGCTATGGGCCAAAGAACGTAGGCCTACTTTTAATCAGTGAAGTACACAAACACACCCACAACGATATATTTATTCATAATAGCACTTTGTTTCACATAATAAAGTTAAAACGACCGATTTTACGAATATTTAACGCCGATTACAACATCACTTAACCTCGAAATGGTGTTTGTTGACCAACGACAGACGACAACTAGACCGGCTCAACAGGTGAATTTCCGATCAGCTGTTGGCTAGTTCTCAAACTCACCACCAGAGCGATTAAGCCTCGACCGAGGAAATCATGATTTGAGCCGGACAAGAATGATTCGCTGTTTGACCACCGACTAGCTCGCACGGGTTACGAATACAACGACACTACGATTATCACGAAGGTTAGCTACCATACTAGTTAGGTCCCTTTTTACGTTTTACGTTATTTCTGTTTTATCTTACGCATACTTTACTTATTATACCTTTTCGTTTTCTTAAAATTCCATTACGAATTATCTTAATTTAATATCTCAACTCGAGTCTTGACCCGCCAGTTCCTGCCTGCCAGTGACTAGCGGTGGCGATCGTTTATTTTATTTTAATTAATTAGTTTCGAAATTACGATTTCTCCGTTCGCTTAACAAAGAATTATCACGTCTAAATTATATCTCGTTTTCACCGTTTTAATACCCCGAGACTTGTCGTCTAAGTTCTAAACCCCGTCTTTGGCGGGTGAGTGAATCAAGTCTTGGGAGCAGCTGATTTGAACAATCAAACAGCTACAATATTCATATTAAATTTATTTTAAACCATATCACGATAAATTATCCGTTCAGTTATATTAATTAGGCCCCGACGACTCTGTAGGAATTGTTTTTTTTTACCTTTTATTCGACATTAGATCGATTACCAACGTCTTTAACTAATTAGTTGCATTTTAATACGAGTATTTACATCAAATTGGCTTATGATTGGATACTCGTCGGTCCTACAGAGTCATTCCAAAGGTTAGGCAAAATTTACCAAAACACGTTAACGAAGGCTGGGATGATATAGCTCCAACTGGGCGTCTGCAGGATTTCCTGAGCGCTTCTAGAGCTCTGAGCCTTCGATTAAATTTCAATAAACTGATCAGTCAAAGCCGTGACAACTTCGTATCGACCCCTGGATTTTTCTCGGCTCCTTCTGAGCACTCCGGGGAAGAAATTTGAGTGCGGCTGGTTCTAGGGGTAGGCCTAGCCTGACTTAGGTGAATACTAGTTTATTCCCCCCCTAGAATTTTGCGTCACAAACTTTTCATTTGTATCTTTTTAAGAGCTTTAATTTAAGCTTTCATCGGAGTTTCTAACTTGTCCTGTCGCGGAAATAAAATGCCTTTACAAAAACCATAACAGATTTTTTTTTTATTGACGAAAAATTCTAAAACTTATAAAAAATTCATGATGATATGATCAGTAGTTTTTTTGTTATAAAATGTTAAAGTCGCCCGTTGGTAAAGCGCCGAAAAACCTGTACTTTTTTCATTCAACCCGCTGAAAGGCTGAGTTGAAACTGCATAACAAATTTGGAACCAACACACATAAACGCAGAAATAAATTCGTAAAATTATTATGTAACTTGTATTTTTCTACGTCTACTCGTTACGTTGCAATAAAAGCTCAAACTCGAGTATCCATACTTTTTGACCCGACAGTATGTATCAATTTATTATGTAGCAAACGACAACCCCTATTGCACTGTAAAATGTTTAAAGGGTAATAAAGATTCTTATTCTTATGTGTAAAGATTTAGCTGCACATCTGGGAAAATGCCAACTTGATAGAAAAAAACTGCTATTCTGAATAATATTCAGAAATACAGTTATGATTAAATTATTTTTGTTACTATTTTATGTGAAATATTGAATTACATTTTAACATTATGTAGCAATTTATTATGATTTATAAAGCTTAAAAGAATAAGATGGACATGTTAGACACAGCTTATGTGGCTACTACAATGTATTAGAGGATCTAAGTAAAAAGCAGAGCCCCACTACACCCAAGGGCGGTCCCAGGGGGGGGGGGGGTCAGGGGGGTCATGACCCCCCCCAAAATATTTTTTAAATATATAAACTATTATACCAGGGGAACTTTAATAATTTTTATTGCAAATCGTTCTGCCAAATTGAAATTCATTGTAGTCTTTACACTTGTGGCGAATGAAAGGACTAATTACAAACTCTAACCTAAAACTCATCGTTCGAGTCTGACTGTTTTTTGTACGTTATGAAAAGTAGGGAAGACCGGCAGACGACGGACGCTTTCAGCTATATGGGCTACAGCAACGGCAGTGTCCGATGCTGACATTCGATGTTCGGTCGCATTCTTCTTCTTATTTAATTTTTCGGCATTTATCATTCATTTTAACCTAGATGATTGAAAACTTGAATTGGGTTTGGGTATTGGATAAAGAAAAGAAGTTGTATCAATAGTCAAAGCTTGAAAGGTAGTTGAATATTAATTTATCTGAGTTGAGCGTTAGGAATTTGTAAATTACAGTAATGTAATTCAATGATTACCGTAGCAAATTTCAAAACTTTCAATATTAAATAGTATACATATTAAGAGCCCCTGATATCATATTTAAGAATACCACAACCCAATTGGCATGTTGCTAGCCATAAAACAACAACAAAATGGTAGTGTCTCAGACTTAGATGTGGAAGGGACAGATTTAATTCCCAGCACAACCACAAAATCATTGCACAAAAACTTTATTCTCACGTTGACCCCTTGTAAAATGCCACTGGCACTGGCGTAGAAAAAATGAGAACACTGAGAACCAATTCTCCAGGCGGTAGCAGTGACGGGAGGCCGACGGCAACGTTAGTTGGGTACCGGTAGTGTACTTTGTGTAGGTTAACTGTTGCTTACTGGGCAGGTATAATGCAGTCGTTTTGATGCCAAGTTCTTAAACACTTCTTAGATAAAATAAGTTCTCTGGTTCGAAATCTTGGCCTGATTTTGGACATTTTCCTTTTAGCATGCACATTGGCACCAGTTGAAAGCATGGTGGAAACAAAAATACATCCACCATATGAGTTGAAAGGGTGTTTTCGTAAATCAATAATGCTTGAATGTGTTGTAATGTTGCGGTATCCCTTTGATATTAAAACCCCAAGTCTCAATAATGCAAAAACATGACATTATACAAGTTTATTCTAAGACAATTCTTTGACCTTTAAATAAACTGGGAAGCTTGAACACATTAAACTAGGCCCTCAAAATAGCTTCAAAACCACTAGTTTTAGCACGTTATTTCCAAGTTTTTCCCCGGGGGAGAACCCCCGGACCCCCCTCCTTTACTGGGGGGTATTCCATACCCCCCAGGCCCCCCGGTGACCCCCCCCAAAATATATGTCTAGGACCGCCCTTGACTACACCATCAATCTGATCCATTACATTCCATTGGCCAAGCCGAGCAAACTACCACACCCAGCATAGATCGCCCCACTCATCCTACGCTCATCTCCATTCCTACTTGGCTTAAAATACCTACTTTGTATGGTCGCCATTTCATCGAATAGTATTAAAGTAAACAATTATTGTTGCCTGGCTAATTTTCCAATTGATTGATTTTTTTTTTAAATTTTTAAAGTCAGTAAGTTTGGTTTAATGGAGTACAGTTAAAAAGGGTTTTACTTCACCTCCTGTATAACCATGTAGAGGAACGGCCCAGCAGATATGATCTGTTTCATGTCTAGAGCGTTGTGAGTCTGTCTATACAGGATTGTCAGCAGTTTCTTGGCTCGCTCTATACCTTCTTCTAGAACTGTTCTGTGTTGCCTGCAGAACATCACCACACTATGTTATTAGGTATGTTTTGATAGATATTGAGAAACATGTTTCTGGTCTACTGGCAGGGTTTGAATCCAGGGAGAACAAAGTGGAACTATATTTTGTTTAACTACCTTTTTTATATCATAGCACAGTTGTAATAATAAGGATGTTAGAAAAGCATGCTCTATTTCAGTTTTGATACCTCAAATTGTATAAATCAAGCACAGTCTACCACAAAAGTATAATCAATATTTCTTTTGTAGGTTATGCAAACTTCCAAACTTTATAGAGTACTATATCTCTGGTTTTCATCAAGTTACCATTTGGATTCGGATTATGGACTTTGGAGTCATGAACAAACTGAAATAGGGGTCTGCACTGAAAAAGTACAAGCTTAATTACCGTCATCAACCTATTATAATAATAAATTACTTATCATTTAATACTGGAGTCATAGTTGGGTCTGAGCACATAAAAGTCTTATCAGATGTTTGTTTACGATCTTCATAATTTATTACTAGGGTGATGATGCAATAAAATACCCATTAGCAGTCCCAAATCCATTAACATTTTATCACAACAATAATTTTTGTATTCAAGTACTTCTAAGAACTGTTGAGTTTTATCACTTAATAGTTTTATGATGACTGTAAATTTTATCTCTAATTCAGTCAGTATTTTCGTGAATATTCAATTTGCCGCTGGCCATTGCCTACTGCCATAAAACTGTTTATGGCTTCATATTAAACTTGTAACTAATCTACAATCTTATTTTATAAGTTAAGATATTTGTTATGGGTATTTTATCTTTCTATTGATGAAACCACGCATGATTTGATTTTTTTTCCTTTATGCAAGCCTGCTCGGTCTTAAATTATGGCATTGCATGATCTGTATCTTGTCTTATATTGTTGGATGTGGCTGTTAAGGTTTAAATGTTTTTTGTTTCCTATATTTTTTTGTGTGTTGAAGGTACTTTAAGCAATCTAAATCTTATGAACTAGAAGTATGATAGTGGTTTTGCTACCCTCATTGTAACCTACTCAATTTATATAGGCTATCCTAAATAATTAGGTCTAGGCCTTGGTCTTTTGACTCTTTGGAAGATCTTTAAAATATACTAAGAAAATTGGATTGAGTATGAGATAAACTAATGATTGATATGTGTGGATGTTAACTTTGTAACTGAAAAGAAAATAATATTACTCTGTGGTAATCCAAATTTTAGTTTAAGAAAAAAACTTTGCAAGAGATGTATCCATCTTATAATTAGTTTTCAAGCTGATAAAAAAGATGCTCTTTGCCATTACTTCATCATAAAATCCGGTTTTTCATTGTCATCTGTTTAATGTGAACAGCTGGCAACTACACTGTTTTTGTACTGAATGCTTTTATGTTTTTAAAAGTTTAAAAAACAACTAGACATTGTGTTGGTTGGAAATAATTTACCAGTTGTGTGAAATTATCTTGTCAATTAATGCTTCAAACATGTTTATTCTTAAACATTCTCGTCCTGATTTTAAAACCACTTTATCATGGCTATTCAAAGTATCTCAGAGTAAAATAGGTAAAGCCTTTATCTTAACCCTCCGAGTGTCCATAGTTTAGGCCTTAATGTCCACCTATTTTTGGCCCCTTTGCAAGGTTTTATTAAAACGGATCTGAGAAGCTTAAAACAATGTTAATTCTAATGTTCTATATACCATTTTGTTTGGAAAATCATGGGCTTCAATATTATATATAAAACATAAGGAACATTTTTTCAAAAAAAAAATTTTTAGGTAAAAAAAAAATATAATTTCGAAAATTTTCAAAAAAAAAAAAAGTTCGCGCTCAATGAAATTGTATAAATTATAGGCCTATAAATATTTGAAAATAGCCACTTTGTTCTAAATTTAATGAGGATTACAAATATATAATCATATAGCGAGGTAAGTTATCAAATAAATAAGTTATGAGCGAAAAACGGATTTCAGTACATAGCGTTTAGCTAAGAATGCATAGCCTAACCATAGCTAGGAATCTGGCTGATAATTTACATCAATATCACTACCTACTTCTTCAGGATCATCAACCAGCACTTCAAAACCACTTAAATCTTCTTATAATGCACCACGTATATCACTACTTTTGATTTTTAACACTAAAACAATGATAAACGTAATAAAACACATCAGTCATCGGTCCGGGGGAACCTAGCTGTTTACAAATACACGCACGTCAGCTGTCTGCTACAATATTTTCGGAACTAAAATGAATAGCGCTTAGAGACAGACCTCTGGAGAAAGCTTAGAATATTACGGAAAGAACGATACCTAACTCGATCCAGTTCAATCCGATTCAGTCAGTCATAGAGCCTTCGCCGTAAACGATGTTTGTGCGTCTTAAAAGCGACGCGTGACCCTACACAAAGTGTGTTGTGCGTCGTTTTTATGACGCGTGACACTCGGAGGGTTAACTAAGATTTTTCTTGACACAATCCTCGTAGGAGTAAAAGGTTTTAATAATGTGTGGTACAGTAATTGTTAGTAGTTAAACCATGAAGGTAGGATACTATCCATTTTCATAGTAATGTCAATGTTTTTGTATTAAAATGAAAAATAATGGTTTAAGTACAGTTCTGAGAAGAAAACTGCAAAAATACGGGTAGCCGCGTACCGTACCGATTTTGTACTGAGAACCGAGGTACAAAATATTGTACCGTACCGACCTTAAATTTTCTGTACCGCAGACCCCTAAACTGAAATGAATGCTACACTCTTGTGCTTTGACTTGGATGCTATTGAAATGTAATGTGATTGAACCCTGAAATACTGTAGGTACCTGACAATGTCTGTATACTGTGTAATTTAAATATTCAATGAAAATCAACTAATTTTATTGTGTAGTCAGATTAACTAACATTATTTTACCAAGGTTTTCTATTGTTTTCTTGAATTCTAAAGAATGCCAATTAGATCATGCTAGTATTGACTAATAGTGAGTGATGGTATACACAAAGCCAGGCACTAGTTTCATAATTGAGAATAATACTTTGTTTAAGGTCTAATTAAAATTAGTTTGAAGAAATGTTGATTCAAATACTACAATTAAATATGTAAATCAATGGCCTTCTTAATTTGACAAACTTGAAAGTATCCCTACAAGCACCATTGTAAAAGGATTCTTGTTTTAAAATAACAATACAATTTATTACGTTAATTCTAAGCTATTACACCTTTTTTTTCATTAATTTAAATTTTTGTAGTAAAATTATATTTATATTCAACATACCTCGATAGACATGCTACAGCATCTTGAAAACAGTCGATGTACTTAATATCTTTTTCCTAAATAAAACAAAACGCATAATTAACAGTGTCAATTTGTTGCATTTCCCTCTGATGTCCTATGGTGTTCCTCAGGGCTCTGTCCTAGGGCCTCTTCTTTTCCTGATATTAATCAATGACCTAGGAATAGACGGGCAGGCATTATTATTTGCTGATGACACAACATTGGTGACGGAAGGTAGATGTGTTGAACGGGTGAAGAGGGAGGCAAGTGCATTGCTGGAGACAACAATGGAGTGGTTCGCTTCAAACAAATTAAAATTAAACTAAAACAAGACCCAACTCCTGATCTGCACTCTTGAAAGAACAAATTGCTGCTGAAAAGAATCAACCAGTAAAACTGCTTGGTTTCTGCCTTGACCAGAAATTGAACTGGGATCACCATATAGCCCAGATCTGCACCAAATTGTCTAGAGTGATCTTCCTCCTCAGAAAGCTACGTCATGTAGTCACTGAGCAGTACCTTGTTACTGTTTACTACTCTCTGTTCCACAGCCATATCTTGTAAGGTATACTCCTCTGGGGTCACGCTCCCGCATGCAGTACATTGTTGATACTCCAAAAGGAGGCGTTGAGAGTGATAACCTCTACTGAAATAACAGGCAAAGATTTTACTCATAGGCCTATCTTTCAACGTCTCGGCATCCTGACTGTTTACGGACAATATGTCCTCAACTGTCTGATACACGTACGCCAGAACATCTCTATGTATGAAAGAAGACAGGATATACATCAGTATAACACCAGGAACGCTAGAAACCTCGACACCCCTCAATGCAGACTGTCCAAATCCCTGAATAGCTTCCCAGTGACCGCAATTAAACTCTTCAATAGTCTGCCTGAAGAAGTCAGAAGTATGGATGTGGCTGGGTTTAAAAACTCAGAGAAGGAAAAACTTCAAAATAGGCCTATCTACTCATTCAAAGAATTAGATGACGTGCCACTTTTTTAACTCGCCGCCATCTCAGTTCAGTTTTTAAATTAAATTTGACGCAGTCTATCCGGAATCCCGGTCAGAGACGAAGCCTTCAAGTATTCAAGTAAGTAAGTAAGTATTATATTTATCTGCTCTTGTGTACAATGATTCCAATTGTTGGAGTTAGGGTCCAAGATTAAATAAAAATAGATTTTGAATTCATCCTCTGAAAACTGGTGACAAAAAAGTTGAAAGGAAACCTCATCCATAACTGTTGTTGATATTGCCAGTTTATCTGAATGGGAAAGCCAAAAACAAGATTTATAGAAAAGTTTTTAACGTTTTTGTGATTTTTTTACAGACTGGACTCTTTCCCATTCAGGTGTTCTAAAGCAAGCTATACCAATCCTATGCCCTTACCCCCTCTGCTACATTTTAACCCTCAAAGATGAAGGGTATAAAAGAAAACAATGTGTATATTGTTATGGTAGACTACTTATTATTCTAGCATATGTTGTGAAAATAATATCTATCACTACCGAATTGGTAAACTGCACTTAAGTGTAAACAAAATTGTTAATGGTAGTGCCTTTGGAATTTGGACTAATCTATATATATAAAAGACAAAGCCCTCACTGACTCACTGACTGACTCACTCACTCATCACTAATTCTCTTACTTCCCATTTACCTAGGAGGCTGAAATTTGGTACACTGATTCTTTAGGCATTAAATAGGAAAACTAAGTTGTTTTGATTCTGATCGGACTCTCGGGCTCCACCCCAGTGGCTCCGGAGTTTCCCATGTAACCTTATGAGTACTCATATTTAAATGGAATTAATGAGTCAAAGTCAAGTCAAAATTATTTATTCCATAAAATAAAAAACAATATTACAATACATTGTAAGTAAAAGGAATTATTCCCCCGAATAGACTATTGATCCGTGATCGGGGGAAGAGTTAACAATATCATCAGTCTATGGGTATTGTAAAATTGTTCAAGTCACTGCACTTTTTTATTTTAAGCACATAAACTAAATAAATCTAAGCTCTAAACTAAATAACTGTATTTAAAATGCTAACAAAATTTCTAAAATGAGGTGAATTACTTTTTAACATTAAACACAACGTCGCACTTCGCACTACCCTGTACAAGACTCTTATGAATGAATGATAACAGCTGTTTCAATTAAACAAGTTGGTTCTGTTCTATGATGTTCAATAGCATTTAAGTTACAAGGATTACCAACAGGGTTCAGCACTATTATTTTTTTTAATTTATGACAACAGCTAATTTGCAACCAAAAGGTGAGTGAGCGTAGTGAACGAACTAACCTGAAGGCAAGTGAACGCAGCGAATGAGCTCCAACGTAAAGGTGAGTGAGCGTAGCGAACGAACTTCAACCAGGACGTGCGAACTACTTCACTTATGAAGTTAAACGGGGCAAAGCCCGAGGGTACAGCTAGTAAAGTATAAAGGATTCTCTATTCAGGTTTGTACCTTTAAGTTACTATTAAGTATCTATTGGATTAAGTTAGGCCTAAGTTATTAAAATATATAAAAAGACAAATGACAAATCTGAAGGATTCCTTTACAATCCAAGTTTATTAATAAGGAACTAATAAAGAGTGTATTACAATGAATGAGGTTTGATCATTAAAATGAACAAATACAGAGTCGCCATTTTTGGTTTAACTCAGTAGAACAGAACAATGAGTTTACAAATACAATAACTCAATTACAAACAAATATTCTCAGGGAGGGAAAATCAGCTGTAGGGTTGCCACCTTAGGTTAGGAAAAAATTTGGACATGGCCCCCGTCCCTCCCTCCGGATTGACTTGGCTTAAATACGGGCCTAAGGAACCAAAATCAGGACTGTCGCGACAGAATCGGGACGGGTGGCAACCCTGCTCATCTAACTCAAAAGATCTTCAAATATTTAATAATAGGTATTCAATAACATATGCCAATTATTAAATACCCCGCCGCAGCAAACCTGCAGACTAAGCGAATTTCACACAGTTGTTGAAGACCACAATATTGTAATTACAGTTACGTGAGCCAGTGGAGCTTAACCTCTAGTATAAGATAAGATATTAAAGAGATTTGACTAGATACGTACGGTGGGGTTGAACAGCGCCAACATTGCAAAGACAAAGTCCATCGCCTGGTACCTCCGCCGACAGCCGTGATGCAGTGTGAAGGAGGAGAAGACGACGTCCAGCTGATGGGACTCGGCCATCTTGTCCATCATGGTGTGGAATTGACGACGGAGCGAGAGGTCCATCGCAGAGAACAACTGTCGGCTCTCTACCAACGGCAATCTATTGACATACAAGCCAACATAGGAGTAAAAAAATTGCAGCAACATTGATGGAAAATTGTTATGTTTTAAAGAATGATGGATAAAACCTCTTCAAATTGTTTACATACATTTTTTAAGAATAGACAAGATGTCTATGCCACCTGTAAAAAAATCAGGGCTTTTTGGAGGATTTTTAAGGACCTTAAGAAGCTGTTCTGATGGTTACTTCGTCGAAAACGGCCTCTTGGCTCCACCTGGGGTGCGGGCCCTGGGTTAATGGTTTGGAAGGCAAAAGGACCCCCCTTCCAATAAAAAAGGACCCTCTTCTGAGAAAATGTGAAAAAAATATGTACAAGATGTTTTTTAAGGGAGTTTACGCAAAATTGTATTGGGGTATTGTCCTGTGGGTTATTGGATGTGTGGCTCTACTCACCCCATCTCCGCCAGCAGCTGTTGTAGTCTCTTCTCTCCTCGGATGGTCCACAACCTCAGTCTGGTTGCTGTCTCCAGGGAATGCCTCAGAGATTGTTCTACAGTCCAGTGACGGTAGAGGGTCAGTGACAAACTACACTCAGTCAAGGAAATATCTACCATTGAAAACAGTCAAATATGAAATCAAAACAAAAGCCTGAATCTTAAAACCTAAACTCTAATGAACTTTTTTTACTGGTCCATTTAAGATTAAAAAATACATATAAAATGTTTATAAGAAGTAATGAAAGCTTAAATAAATTGGACTACTGATCCTAAATGAACTTGACATAAATATGGGACTTAATAAACTTGAATTGAAACAGAAAAAATCTTCTAAATATATAAAAGGCAAAGCCCTCACTGACACACTCACTCACTCACTCATCACTAATTCTCCCACTTCCCATTTACCTAGGAGGCTGAAATTCTGTACACTGATTCTTTAGGCATTAAATAGGAAAACTAAGCTGTTTTTATTCTGATCGGACACTCGGGCTCCGCCCCAGTGGCTCTGGAGTTTCCCATATTAACCTTATGAGTACTCATATTTAAATGGGATTAATGAATCTTAACAGCTGTTTCAATTAAACAAGTTGGTTCTGTTCTATGATGTTCAAGAGCATTAAAGTTACAAGGATTACCAACAGGGTGCAGCACTATTATTTCTTTTACATTTATGACAACAGCTAATTTGCAACCAAAAGGTGAGTGAGCGTAGCGAACGAACTTCAACCTGGAGGCGAGTTAGCGTAGCGAACGAGCTAACCTGAAGTCAAGTGAGCGCAGCGAACGAGCTCCAACCTAAAAGTGAGTGAGCGTAGCGAACGAACTTCAACCAGGGACGTGGTTGAGCCATGCAAACGAGCTCGCTTACAAAGTTAAACGGGGCAAAGCCCGCGGGTACAGCTAGTCCAGGTATATTTTGATTAACTACAAACGCTGAAAAACTTTAACTCCTGATAATGACATACCATGAGTAAATAAATAAATTCAAACATTTATTTAGTGCTCATTATTAGTAGGTATCCAACAAAAATTATGGCAGTTTCAGTTTCAAGTTCTGTTCTCCAAACCAAGACATTTCCAAAGTTTTGGGGGTTTGAGATTTAAGATTGGATTGGGTTTTAACACGTTACCAATAAAAAACACAGGTAAAAAATTACACTTTATCAAACAATGGTTAATCAAATCAAATCAAATCAAATCAAATCATTTATTATCATGGACATTTACATGCATTGACATTGTCAGTGGAGCAGAACATAAAATTTCAATGTTCATTGTCTAAATAATCAGAGGTAACTTGGGTATGAGTCTATGTTGTACAAATTCCTTTTAACTACAGGGTTAACAATCACAATAGACTAAAAACAATTTAACAAATGAACAATTAACAAAGTAGAAGAAAACAAAAATAGACTATATAGAAATAATTAACAGATTTGGATACAAAGTTACAGACTTATCACAGGTTGTTCTAGGAACTCTTCAATACTGTAAAAAGGATTTCTTAAGAGCCAGTCACTGAATTTTTTTAAAAATATTTTTTGTGGATACTTATTTACATTAATAACTACCTTATTATAAGCTTTCTTACACATAACAACATGGCTATTTAAAGATTTGCTCAAACGGAGGTGCTGGTAACTTATTTGATGTCTACCACGAGTATTGTAGGGATGTACATCTTCATTCAGGACCATGACTGGTAGTTTTTTTAAAGAATAAATAACAAGTTCTAAAATATAAAGGTTAATAACAGTAAAAATCTTTAATTTAATAAAAATAGGCCTACAATGTTCAAGATCAGCTGAACCATCAATAATTCTAACAGCTTTTTTTTGTAATATTAATACTTCTTCAATTCTTGAACAATTGCCCCAGACAAGCAAGCAGTACTTAATTATTGATTGAAAAAAAGCAAAATAAGCCATCCGGATATATTCTGGAGTTACACAGTATTTCAAATGTTAAATGACCGTCTGTTCGGTTGGCACTTAATTTTAAAACTTACACTAAATTAAACCTTCTTTATATACTTTTTTAAAGAGAAACAAAATATGTATATAAATATAATGTAAAATAAATAAGAAAATAAATAACCTCTCCTTAATTAATATATAGATAATATTGCCCCATTTAACAAAACAAAACAAACTATGACTGATGTCTAAACGAGCTTCAAAAGGTAAACTGAAGTTTACTACACTAAGTTTTTTTTTTCTAAACAAACTAAACAAAAAGAAAACAGGGGTATTTCTATATTATATTAAGTTGAAAAATTAAATTCTTTAATAAAGACCCATCTATACTGCCAGGCTCTTTTCAAATAATCAACCAAGACATGCCAATTCCTCCCATTAAGGTATTCAAAATACTCAATTTCATTTAGGACATTTTCCCCAAAATATTACTTTCTTAATTGCTTTAAAATAGGACAAACTGACACAAAATGGTAAACTGTCTCGTATTCATTTAAATTACACAAAGAACAATTATGATTTTTATCAATACAAGGTTTATAATTAAGGTCAATTAATTCTCCCCTAGCCTTTATTGCCCATGAAATTATATCACGATCTTTGGTGAAAAGCGGACTCTTATCGCCCAGTTCCGGGCCAAGGTCAAGCATTGATAATTGTTTATGGAATACAGAGGTACGAGCTCTGCCGATGCACTCCCCCTCCACTTCTCCCGCAAAACCTCCATCACTGATTGTAAATCTGTTCTCAGCCTGTCTGTCTCAACAACATCAAAATGAATATCAATGTGGCAAATTTGTCCTAATCGTTCCCATTCTCTGCACCAAAAAATATGTTTAGCCAGAACCTGTTTCGCTAATATACTGGACAACCTGTTATGTGGTAGGGATAACACCTTCAAAATATAATTTATTTGTGTATTTAAGGTATAGAAAAATCATTTCTCGAATCCAGTTTCTAAATATAGTAAATAGTTTGGAGTGTTGCACGGCAACTTCAATAATTTTTTAATAAACATTTTTTGCAATGATTCAACTATATCGCTTTCAATGTATCCCCATACCTGAGCTCCATAACATATGACAGCCCGCACGACCGATTCAAAACAAACAATCTTTGAGCTCAGCGGTACTTTATCGTTCATTATAAGTTTATTCCAAATTGAACTGATAGCAAATTTACCCATCCTACATTTTTCCGTTAAATACTTATTCCAAGAACAAGAACTTGAAAGAGTTATTCCTAGATACTTGTATGTGTTAACTACTTCAATTTTATCACCTTTATACAACCATTTATCTTTATTATTTTTTTATTTGTTTAAATTTACAATGAGATTCCACATATTGCAGTAGGTCTCCAGGTTTCTTATCATGTATTGAAGCCCAGTTCTTGTTGGAGAGAGGAGAATAATGTCATCCGCATATAAAAGCATGTTAACCCTAGTTCCTCCAAAACTACAACCTCCCCCCACCGCTTCTGGTAGGTCGTTTAGGCTGAATAAAGTAGGTGAGAGAATACATCCCTGTCTTAAACCTGTATTGGTGTTAAAACTGGTTGTGATGCCATCTCCACACCATACACTTGTACTGGTTTCACTGTAATAGCTTTTCAGATTGTTGAGCATACAAGTTGATATTCCCAGGTTAGACAATTTAAACAACAATGGCCTTTCGATCAATAGTGTCAAACGCTGAGCTAAAATCAGCAAAAAACGCGTATAATTTTTCTCTTTTTTGAGCCAATCTTAATTTAATCATACAAGTTAGATTAAAAATATTATCAATAGTTGAGTATCCTTTTCTAAATCCTGCTTGAAAATCCGTTAGTATTTGATTTTCCCAAATAAATTTTTGCAGACGATTATTATGAAGGCTGGTGAATATTTTTGCAACGCAATTTATAAAAGACAAACCTCTGTAATTCTCAACTGAATTTATATCCCCTTTTTCATGCAAAGGAAAAAATATGGATTCTTTAAAAGAAGTAGGAACCAGTGGCATTTTAACATCTGCACACTCTTGTCAGCAGATAAATTAATTTAACATTAACTTTCATTATAAAACAGGCAACAACTTTAAAATGAGAATGGAATGTTTAGTTATGTAGTCAAAATATCCAACTAAAGGTACCACAAGGTCTGTTTCAAAAGGTTACAAGTACTTTTAGTTCATAAACAATCCTCAACTAATAATCATTGACATTTTTTTCCAACATTTTAATGATAAAAATTCCAGATTTTAGATGAATTTTGAATAAAGGAACATTATTCGTTTAACACAATTTCATGATAGACTAACAGTAGAACCCATCATATTCGACCATGACAGGGCCGGGCCATGGTCGGAACAGCCAATAGGTCGGATATCGGGAGGAGTATAACCTGCAGTCTCCACAGCTTCGATAATCGTCTCCCACGAGCGTAACTTACAGTCTCCGCCACTTCATTAGACCACTTCTCCCGCATTGGCAGCAACACCCGTGAGCGTATCTTGTAGTCTCTTCGACTTCTGTAATCATCTCCCGCGACTGTAGCAACTTCTGATATCGGCGACAGTGGTGATGGTCTGCCGCGACTACCACAACATCCGCAATCCTTTTGGCTAACCGATCGCACTCGGCGTTAATACCCCAGACAGGAAACAACTAAACAAGTAGACGGTCGGACACTAGGTCGGATATCCCGAGGAGTCGGTTTTTCCGAGGTTGGATATGAGGGGTTCTACTGTAGTTAGCTGGAAACTTTGTGATTGATACTTCAGTTTTCTTGTCAGAAGAGCGTCTTGGAGGTTTCACTCAGCATTTAGCAGTCATTGATTTTGGTAGATTAATAACAATAACTAATAAAAGCTGTCATAGAAAGTTTTTTTTTTAATGCACAACATTCATGTTTCCAATTTTAAAAAGCAGTTACAAATTATTCTAGATATTATTCCAACTTACAAGTGAATTACATGTTTTTGCAAGCTATTTATTCTTGCAACAGACTTGAACAATTTGCACCATGTCAGTCAAAATATAATTTTTGAAAGCAACTATAGAAAAAGGATACTCTTTATCCCCAGTGACCCTTGTAGCAGTGGTGTAGTTGCTGCAGGTCTCACTTCTGGAGTGGACACTCGATTGGTCATCATCAGTGGTGGTGATGGGGGGACAGAGGCGGCCGATGTGCAGAGTGATGCGCTCGATCTCGGACTGGTACCGCTCGACAGTCACCTGTCGCAACACCAGCTGAGAAGTCACTCCAACAATGCCCCACCTAAGAAAAAGGGCAAAAAAAATCAAAGAGCAAAAATAGGCTATCTAGACTATTTATATGTCTTTGGATATTTTCACTATTTTTTTAAGAGTATATTAACTTGAAAAGCTGGAAGGTAATTTTGAGTTAACAGCCAAAATAAACCTATCAGTAACTTTGACAAACTAACACCTAAAATCTCACTCTGCTATCAGGGGGAATAAGTATTTTCCCTCAATAACACTAAGGAGTATATCATGTAGAAAGTTTATACCAGTCCAACAAAAAATGTGTAAAAGAAGATAATAATTGAACCTAATACCGGTAGGCCTAATTTAAAAATCACAAGATATTGAAACTTACCATAAAACATCAACATTGTCCTTGGAGAGTTTCCACGCAAGTTCATACATTAAGATTGCACTCTGAAATAAAAAGAAAGCATTAGCAAGCGTTTTGGACGTTTAACAACTTCATATCAATATACACCATAAAGGTTGAAGTACTAGAGCTGTAACTAAAACTAGCATGCATTTAACTTAAAATATTTTCTGGTTTTCTGATTCATTAGTCTATTGTAATGTAATCCTACACTTTAAGAATTTTTACTTTAGCTTAAATTCCATTGTGGAGTAACCTCTGATAACTGGGATTTGACAAAAAAAAGGGTAAAATTACCTTGTATATTGCCAAGGGATTTTGATTTTTAGCCGAGCTACTAAGGTTTTGGAGCTCGAAATGGCTTTTTTACATCTAGTTTATTTCCATTTCAAAATTCCAGACTATTCAAGACTAATTCCAGATTTTACACAACTAGTTTTTTCAACAATTAGTGATGTGTCGATACCAAAATGTATCAATTCTCGGTTCGTGTTACCATTTTTAAAGTTTTACAAATTTTCTAAATAATTTGGTCCTAAGTTATACTACCCCTGTCTTTATGTCAAAAGAAAATGCAGCAATGACAAATTCTAAGAGGCCAATTTGGGTTTAAACCCTTCTCAACACAGTAAATAACTACCATATCAAAGGTAAATGAAGATCTAACAACGAAAATACAATTTTATCATAACTAAGTGTGCCAGCCTGATATTTTTGTATCAAATCAAACTAGAGGTAATAGTGTGAACATCTGCTGTCGTGAATACCTTCCCCAATCACGGACACAACATCACTATCTGTCGTGGCAAAATCCTGAAAATCAACAGAATTGCCATCTTTGTCTCCCACGGTCACAGAAACATTATCAACGACTCCTGCGATTGTGGCAAAACCACAAATATCTTCCACAAGCATGTGGACATTATCATCGTCTAGCGTGATCGCGACAAAATTCTGTTTATATTCCACGGCCGTATGGACATCATCAGATTTGATTTCTCTTTGTTCATTTACAGTACAAGTTTTTATACAATGAATAGCGTCAAATAAATAATATACCCCGTCGCAGCAAACCTGCAGACTAAGCAAATTTTTTGGTTTTTGGAATTTTCTCCGTAACCATTTGGCGCATAATAACGCTTCAATATACTAAATTATTTGTTTTTTTAAGCTCTACAAAATGATTTGGAAAGAAATTGCTAAATTGTAAGTTTTTAGGATCAAAAATGGGAAAACCCAATTTTTATCCCATAAAACCCCCCATAGACCCCTGTTCCCATAGTCCGATCATGCTGGTTCGCGAACTCGTTTGAATAAACGTAGGTTTATCGTTTGTACCAAATTTCATCAAAATCGGATGATTTTTGCTCGAGATATCGCACTAACGGACACATATATTACATATTAATACAGGGTGATTGGTACTCAGTGACAAAAAATTTTTGGTGTAAGTACAAAGTAAATGAAGTGTGATGATGCATATAAAAGGTTCCAAGAATAAAAATTAGCTTACCAAAAAATTATTTTATGTTTTTCAAAAATAACTATGTTTTTAAACTTAATACAGCTATTTCTCAATTACCTAAAAATGGATTTGAGTAGATAATGTCATTTTCGTGTTCTACATTAAATTTTGAATAAGAATAATAGAAAATTATGGAGGATCAGTTGTAAAAACTCCATTGTAAATAGATTCAAAGATGAAAATTAAGATGTTTGATAAAAATTCAAAAACCATTGCTCTATTGTATTTGTTCACAACCTGTGTACAAGAAAGTGTCAATATATAGTAAATAAAAACTGTGCCATTTTATAAGCTTTCTAACCATATGCTACACCATTGAGCTGTGTGTCTGCTTATGTACGCTTTAGTGGTTTGAAGACTACAAAACATGGTGTCTTTAGCATTTAAAACATAGAAAGTCGGCATGTATTAAGCAAAAGTAGTATTTTTGTTTCAGCTTGAACAGAACAGTAAAAAAGTTCCCTGTTTTCTGGTATTCAAACCACTAAAACAAACAAAAGAATATCTAAACCTCAATAGTGTAGCATATGGTTGGAAAGCTTATGAAGACATTAGGCACATTTAATCCACACCATGTACAGTTATATATTGTCTGTTTACATCAATTATTTCATTTGATGAAATGCCAATTATAGAAAACGCTGACCTAAATAAAAATTAGCCTACCTATTAAAAAAAAAAATCTTAATATCTATGTTTATAAAACAAAATAATCCACTAACCGATCGGCCATAGTAAGTGAACTGGGTGTAGTCAAACATGATTCTGTTCCGTTTTTCCTCCCACAGTCGTCGCTCTCTTCGTCTCAAAATAGAAGCCTCGTTCAGTCGTTGTCGCTTTGCCCCTCTAGACTCACCCTCTGTCTCACTGTCAACTTCTTCTTCCTCACTGTTAACCTCTTCGTCCTACCATTCAAGAATAGATACAATCAATGAAATTAAGGTTTTGATTTGATAACCAACATTTTTGCATTTCTTCTCTGTACTCTTTAACGGATGTAAAATGGTAAGTTTTGAAATTTCAATAAAACAAATTAATACTAGCTAATCTATATGTGATACAAAATTAAAATATAATGAATCTTTCAAACTTTGAAATAAAAACTGGATTAAGGGGGTACCGGTATGGAATATTAAATGAACGAGGCTGGTTAATGTAATTCTTGCAAGAGAACTGAAGAAAGTAAAAATTAGAATGGAAATAGAGCTGGCGAGAAGATTAGTGTGCTAATTTAAACAGACAATCTTGTGTTTAAGAGTTCATTGAGTCTTATTGAACATTATAGAGGCCTATTATTTACTCTGATATAATCAAATCGTTAAATATTAAAGTCTTTTTTTTGGGGGGGGGGGGGCGAGAGGTAAGCGTAAGCTCCTCAGGGAGGGGGAGCTGTCTATGACAGCTCCTCCTTTAAGAACGCTGTTAGTCGACTTTGTCCTGCAAAGTCGTACTGTGCTATGCACAGCCTGCAAGGGGTGCCTCTGCACTCGCTGAAGGCAGCGGATCTAGCGCTGGCTGTGTCGTGACTAGACAGCCCTAGGGTAGGGAGCGGCTGCTCTAGTACTGGCCTTGGGCGGAGGTGACATTCACCTATCCGGCCAAGGCCCAGCTAATGCAACCGCCAACTGTTACAGGCATGTGTGCAGCTGTGACAGGACTGAGCTGGAGACGATGAGGGGTCCAACCGCGAAAGAGTCCAGTCTTGGACATTAGCAGGCGTAGTGAGTGGGTCATGGTTCGGCTGCTAAACTGCTAACTTTTTGCTTTTCTTGTTATAGCAATGGCTGAAAGTAAACAAACGGAAACATTACCCCAGGTGGGTACCTGCTCAAGCGGGGAATCCCACTCCTCCTTTTTGGAGGGCAAGCCCATGGATTCTGGGGAGGGCAACAATCAGCTTACCTTTAACAATGAGCGCGTTCTGGGAACATGTACCGGTGCATCGGTGCCGCACCGGTGCAAAAAATGTGTCGTTCTGGGAGACCGGTGAGTTAACCTAGCAGACAGCTATTTCCTCTTTTTCCTCCACCGGTGCAAGATTTATGCACCGAAGAAATTGTATGGTGCATAATACACCCGCGGCCTCTGATTGGTCAGTTTCTTTGACAACAGCTTGCAGCTACGGCAAGATGGCGGGTCCATCGAATAATGTTCATTAGTTTTATAGGTTATGTTGCGTAATGAGTGAAAATTTGTTCAATGAGAGTGTTATACGGTAATAAATAATAATTTTAAAATAATTTATTTCGTGAGGGCAAGTCTGTTTGTTTGATTTAAACATTATAAAGCAAATAGAAGGTGAATGTGTAAATTATAATCCGATGTGTACCGTAAACCGGTGACTAACCGTTCTGGGATACCAAGACTCTTGCCCCGGGGCAGCACCGGTGAGTAAGTCACCGGTTAATCTGCACCGGTGCACCGGTACATGTTCCCAGAACGCGCCCAATGATGTTACTGTGCAGAACACCGCAATGGAGACGGAACCTGGGGAGACCTTGGACACGCCAGAGATCTTCTCGAGAATTACCCTGCTAGCTAGAACTCCACCCAATTCATCAACTGATGTTCTTGAGCTTTGTCATAGGTTAGATGCGGACCTGAACAAGCCACTAGACACCAGCAACGCTGGCGATTCTCTGTCTCTGGCGGACGCATCGTCCGACTCTAAAACCGTTTTTACAGTTAAGACCAGAACTGAGTATAATATGTCTGTTAGAGAAAGGAAACAGGCTGAGATCCCTAACAAACAGTGGAGAAAGAGGAAGCAAGAGTCCTTGAGTTCTCCTGGGGAAGGTTCTGGCGTATCACCAATGCGTAGAACCGGACCCGATAGTAACCCAGGGTCTTCTCAAAATCCTCCTCCTAAGAGAAATAAAAAATCTAATCGATCAGCAGATGGATCCGTTGCAGGAATGGTCAGCTACAGAGACCAGCTTGTGGGTCACAAGTTGGCAGTAGCTCCAGCGGCCTAACCTGACGCGAGATTCTCTGTTGAGGAATGTGACTTGTTGCAGGACAAACTGATGGAGTTGGTGTTTGGTGATGATGGCGCCAATATTCCGCATCAGTTTGAAAAAAATTACCATGAGAAGGGTGCTCTTTTCGTAACTTGTGGTAATTCTGAAACAACTGACTGGCTAAAGAGGGTGGCACCGAAGCTAGCGCTGGGAAGTGAGGGGAGTATGGAGGTCATTGTAGCAGACTACAAGGATCTGTTGCGCACGACTAAAGTGCTCCTCCGCACTGACAGGCGCCTGGCCAAGGTTGAAGCCTCTAAAGTGTTTGTTCAGATTGAGCGGCAAAATCCTGGTGTCACGACAAAGGACTGGCGCGTCATTGGTGGAAAGAAGAAGGATGATCATTAGATTCTTGTTCTTGCTATTGATGAAATGAATGCGCAGGTTCTGAAAGATTGTGGCTGGATTATCTACCTGGGCCTGGGGAAACTGCAGCTCAGAGTTATCTCTGGTGCTCCCTCTGATGACCCAGGTCCTTCAAGTGAACCTACAACACAGTAAGGCTGCCACGGCTGTGTTCTGTCTGAGCACGGTTAAGCAGTCCTTAGATTTTGCCTTGATTCAGGAACCCTGGGTCAATAATTTAAGAATTGCGGGGATGGGTACTATTAAGGGTAGCATCATTTCTGCGTCTGTACCACACCCTAGAACTTGCATTTGGGTTAAAGAGGGGCTAAAATGTAATCCAGTTCTAGAGCTTTGTTCGAGGGACGTAACAGTAATTAAGACTGTATGTACTAAATCTAACATAAAACTGCTGCTGGCCTCTGTTTATATGCCACAGGGCAACGATGGATTGTTCCCATCGGCCGAGGTCAGAAGATTGTCCAACCTCGCACATGAGTCTGGATCCGAACTCGTGATAAGCTGCGACTCCAATGCCCATAATACGGCCTGGGGATGCAGGGACACTAACAACCGAGGTAGGTCACTTCTAGAGTACCTACCTAGCTTCTTGCGGCCTACTTGTTGCAAACGTAGGCTCAGAACCAACTTTTTTAAGCAGAATAGGCCAATCAGTAATTGATCTTACCCTGTGTTCAGCGGGTATGGCTGACAGGATTATTGACTGGTCAGTGTCCCTTGAGCCATCCCTGTCTGATCATAGGCACATTGTCTTCAGGTTGGGGAATTTCTGCGGCGAGGTTCGCTTGTTCAGGAGCCCAGGTAAAACCGACTGGGCATCCTTCAGAGCTGATCTTCGGGGCAGGATTGCCTCAAATCTGAACACATCTCTTATAAACACAGTTGATGCGCTTGATGAGGCGGCAGATCGTCTAACTAGGTGCATAGTTACATCCTTTGAGGATAATTGTCCTTTGCGCAAGGGCAAGAGCAATAGGGCTAGCTGGTGGGGTCCCGAACTTGCTTTCTTAGGAGGAGAGTTAGGGCCCACTTAAGGCGAGCTAAGATAACTAACAATTGGAATACATACCATACTGTTCTCACAGAATATAACCATGCAGTACGAAAGGCCAAAAGGCTTTAATGGAATAATTTTTGTGGAAATTTAGAAAGTATCAAGGATACTTCTAGAATACATAAGGTTCTTGTTAGAGACAGGAGACAGGCATGTTACTCTTGGTGCCGTTGAGGGACCGGAGGGTGTAATGGCTTTTGAACCTACCGAAATACTAAAGGTTATGGTAAAAACTCATTTCCCTGGTTGTATTGTTTCTGAAGTGCAGCAGGAGGAGGTGAGTCTAGAGCGGCCAAATCTGGGCCGTCGTGCCACTCATTCTATGTGGAGCACTGCTTGCCGCATAGTCACCTTCAGCAAGGTAAGATGGGCTGTTGGCCTATTACGAACCTTCAAATCGCCGGGTCCTGATGAGGTAAGACCTGTTTGTTTGCAGGAAGGTCTTGACACAATTATACACCCACTCTGTAAACTTTTCAGAGCCAGCTTAGCCTTAGGACACATTCCCTCAGGGTGGTGTAATTCTCGTATTGCATTTATTCCAAAACCAGGGAGGGATAGTTACACTGATCCTAAGTCATTTAGACCCATTTCTCTATCTTCTTTCTTCCTTAAGATCCTAGAAAAGTTGGTCTCAAGATATATGATGGATACAGCTCTCAGGACACATCCTATTCATAACAATCAGCATGCGTAGACCGCGTTGCACCAACTTGTAAGCAAGATTGAGAAGGCTCTAGAGAGCAGTGAAGTGGCCCTGGGTGCCTTTCTTGATATTCAGGGTGCTTTTGATAACACTGGCACCCCAGCGATTCTTAATGCGGTGAGAGCAAGAGGTTTTCACGGTATCATATGTAGATGGATTGAATCCTTGCTTCACAGTAGGAAGGTCAGGCTCTAACTCCATAATGACACGATCGAGGCAAGAACTACTCGAGGTTGCCCCCAGGGTCGGGTTCTTTCTCCCCTCCTTTGGCATTTGGTAGCAGACGACCTTATAAGGACCCTCAATGAAAGTGGGGTTTTCGCCTTAGGTTACGCTGTTTAGGGCTTCCAAAAAGGTTGCCTCTGACCTCTTGAGACTAGACAGACGAAGAACTAAATTAACTGTTGAACTGATAACTGGTCATGGGAGATTCAGGAAACATTTACAACGGATGGGCTTATATGATGGTGAACCGATCTGTAGGTACTGATAGGTCAGAAGAGACAGCTGATCACTTACTCTTTGATTGTAACGAGCTCTCTGACGCTAGACTGATAACCCTTGGAAATATGGCTAGAGGTAGGCTAGATATCTTCCTGAGGATGAACTAATTGGGAAGCTACAGGCATTCATTGGGCGCCTTAACTTGTAAGGTCAACAAGAAAACAATTGTCTGTGGTGCGCAATAATTTGATTTCGGATGAAGTGCTTTAAGGTCTCGACCTGCCCCTGTTAGATACGATAAGATAAGATAAAGTCTTTTTACTCACTGTATCGTCATTGCCGAAAATATCGTCAAAGTCTGGGATGGTCTCTTCATCGCCTGGTTTAGGCACAATGTATATCTGTCAAATTAAACAAATCAATTAGGTACCAGAAACTGAACACAAATTTGAGAAAGTCTAATTGAATTGCACACAATAATACACAGTATGAAATTACACAAAGGCATACAATCTAAACAGCTAACTGTTTTCATCAAAGTTACAAGCTCAGGCAAAAAACTTACTTTATAGTGTAATTGAGGCTGTAGCTGCTAAACGGGCCTATCTTGAAAACTGATGTTTAGAGATAATCACTGTAACAGTTTAGAGGTTATGTTTGGCTGTATGCATTGGCAGTGTATGCTTAAAGGGCCAGGTGACACCAACTGACTTTAAGAGTCATATGAATAAAAAATAAATAATTATCAAAGAATTATCTAGAAGACACAAGGAAGCAAAATAATGATTCTCCTCTCAAAGGGCCCGTCCTAAAGTTTTACACAAAAGGTTTACCTATGTTAGGTTATGTTTGGCTGCTGTCAGCGTTGACACTTGTCCATGCTAAAAGGGCCTAGTGACACCAGCTGGCTTTCAGAGTCATACCAACCAAACAAACTGAAATATACAATTCCAAGTGATCAAAGATTATACTAGAAGACATAAGGTAGCGAAAAAGTGAATCTCTTCTATAAGGGCCCATCTCGATTTCGGCCCTTTAGCAGCTACAGCCTTAGTTGCAGTTTGGACTCAATTTGTTACAAGGTCAAGAGGCAGCTTTGTCATTGTAAATAGTATAAAATCTGTTTACTTGTTGATAGTAGTCATTAACATAGTAATCATCAAAGCATTGGGTCAACTCAGGACGATTACAAGCCCTCATCGCATCATGAACAATTCAAATGAAAATACTCCCGTCGCAGCTAACCTGCAGACTAAGCAAAATTTCCATTTGCCTGATTGGATTTACACTAAAATGTCTCCTTAAAAATATCACATTTATTCCCATTTAAATATAATTAGTTTAACGAGTACTTAGGTTTGCTGAAACAGGGAGGGTAAAAAAAGTTTTTTTTTTCAAATGTTAATAGTTTAGTAAGATGGCCTATGAATGCATTTTCCAAATTTGATCAAAATATGTTCATAAACAAGCAAACTACAATAGTGTACTTATACTCCATAAGAATAACATGAGAACTTTAAGTTAGTTTACTATTTTTTGGAATTTTTTCTGTACCCATTTCCATTAGGTTATTAAGCGCACAATAACGCTTCAATATACTAAATTATTTGTTTTTTTAAGCTCTACAAAATGGTTTGGAAAGAAATCGCAAAATTTTATACGTTTTGCATAAAACACCCCCACAAAACAAGACGAAAGAAGCTAGGTTTGTAAAACGGATAGAATTGGTTAGGTGAACCATGTGAATCGACGATGATTACAAATTTCTTCAACAGATGTAATGAATCCCATTTCACAAAAGATCGATAGCCAAAAGTGATGCATCTAGTTTTTTGGTACATGTACTACAGTAGACTCCCTCTTATCCGGACACCTTTTAACCGGACATCGGTTTAACCGGACTACACTCGACGGAAATGACATCTCTTAACCGGACAATTTTTACCAGCACATTGGTTTAACCGGACTATATCGGCAGTACCCTAGAGGAGAAATCGGATGATGTGGATTATGAGTATATTTTAAGTGGTTCCATGCAGGCAGGGGGAAGAGTTAAGAGTATCATCATCTGGCTAATTTACCAAACGATTGATGTTTGTTTTGTTTTATTCATATTACCCAGTGATAATTTGCCAGATTATTACACAACTAGACTATTTTATATTAGTGGTCTATAGACTAAACTTAAGACTTATTGTTGGCGGTAACATTTTTTGTCAGAGAAGCTTTGTAACAAACCTGTTCATTGTTATAAATGTTGCAAACGTCGGTCGGGCGATGATTGTCGACAATGTAAAATATTACGTCTGGCTCCGGTTGCAGTATCTCTACAATATCAAGAGTTCCTCCGCAGTTCACAAGGATCACATATTTCACCTAAACACAAATATATCAGTTACAAAAATAATAAAGCAATCAAAATTCAAAATCTCTAAATTACTTTGGAATAGGCCAAGTGATATAGCCAAGATGATGAAAATGTATAGGAATTTTTCATAAAATTTAGAGATAGGCTAATGATGCGATGGTTTCATGACTGTGAGACATTTAACTATGGTGCAGTGATTGCGGGAGATCTTTGAGCTGGCGCTGTGACCGCGGAATGTGTTGAGGATCACCCTTGAGTGCATGTTGAAAGTTGTGTCGTGATCGCAGGAAATGTTCAAGATGACGATGTCTGCAAGATATGTTGACGAAGATACCGTGACCGCGAGACATGTTGACGATGGCACCGTGACTACAAGACCAGGTATATTGGACATTGTGTTTTTGGTCCAGGGATAAAAAAAAAATAGTAAGTTAGGCCGAATGGAAAGTTGGGAATTTTATTCCAGAAATCACGTAGGTGCCTTAATATTGCCCAGGAAGGTTGGATAACAGAATATTCTACAGTATAGGCCTACCAACAAAAGTACACAAAATATAACCTCGCTTGAAACATGAAATTATTAAAATAAATTTTTTATTTAGCAAAGCAGAATTTTCCACTTTATAGAAAGTGGTCTCATAAAAATCTTACACATGCATGACGTAGCCCTACACAATATTGCAGTAGGGCCTAGTTCAGTTTACATGGTTGGCAAGGGATTTGGTGGAAAGGCGTTTAAAAGATCAAACAACAGCTTCAGGCAATGAAGATAACATAGCTCCACTTTTTTTACCATAGCTAATATAAAAATGACATCATCGTAATTAGATGATGTCAAATAATTTGTTAAAACAGCTAATGTGTAAACTACAATCTTGAAAACATAGGACATGAACAAAACTTAGAAAAAAAAACAAATGGCTTGGTAATTTGTTCTCTTAAGGACTTTTTTGTTACCTAAGCTGTTTGTGGATGTATTGGATTTAGATGCTGAGGTCAGCCAGATCCAACTTCAAATATTAGTAACAACGATGCAAAAAATACTTACTTCTGATGCATGTTCTTCATAAGCTGTAATCATATCTTGGATACCTTGAACCGGAACTAACGAGTAAACAATACTGTCGCATTGGAAAAGCCATTGCAAGATTTTGCAGGAACAAGCAGCATCAATGTCACTGTTAGCAAAAACTAATACTTTCTGAAAACAAAATTATTAAGCATCAAAATAAATAAAAGGACTTAAGTTATATAGGTCTAGTTGTAACTTAATTGGATCATAGGCCTAGTGTCTTGTGGATATAGGCCTAAGAAGCCTAATTTAGCTTAAAGTTACTTCAAAACTAGATGACATTAAGTTAATAGTACCAAATTTAAATATATTTAGCAGTTAATGTTCAAAAGATTTTTCCCAAAATTTGAAATTTAAAAATAGGTAAATTATATATAAAATAAAAGTACAAGTGACAGTTCCCGTTTGTGTAGAGCTAATTTAGCTCTGGTAATGAAATATAGCTTAAGCAATCAAAAACTGAGAGGCAATAAATCTCTACTATTTGTAGAATTAACGATACATATGGCACTAAGTTAGGCCTCTATGGAGAACAACTGAATTAAGTTTAATCCTAAACTTAGATGATAGGCCTAGAATAAATTTCAAAAGTAAATAATTTAGGACTTAATAACCTTCAAACAATATTTTATTTATTTATTTAACTTATTGAGGGAAAACTCCATTTTACATTTGGATACAAAGATGACAAAATGTTACATTTCAGGCTTATACATGTCATACATGAAGATAGACGAGACTTTGTAATTAGCTAACAATGATAAAGAATCAAAAACAAGTAAGTAAACAGTAAAATAACTCACTTAAAGATTGGCAACTAGAACAAAAAGACTCAACTAGGTAACCTAAAACAACACAGTACAAGACGAGGAAAACATGCAAAAAATTACTTACGGTATAAAAATAAATTATATATACAAGATTTTGAAAATAATTGAATAGTGACGATTTCCCTGGTAACTTATTTGAGACTAAGTTATGGAGAAGAGGAGCAAGAGCAAGAATAACTTAAGGAGTAAGAGTAAGCAACTAGGCAACAAAACTTAAGTACAGATCTGGTAGGTAGTAAAATCTGGATAAAAAAATAAGTGCAGTATCAATAGGCTTATTAAGTTTTTATATAGGTAATGCAGTCTGGAAAACCAACACTTCACGATATTTTCAGAACCTAAAATTGGTAATGACGAAAGAAAGAATAACAAAAAGTAAGCCTGTTTATTAGGCCTACATTAAAAATAAAAACTGTCAAGTTCATTAAAAATAAAAACTGTCAAGTTCAGACAGAACAATAATCCGTTTTAAAAGGCTACCTGAACACACATTAAAAATAAGTTAAAAACCCAGGTTGATCCTAATTAAGCTTCCTGTTTACATCTTTCGACATTATCTAAGGTTGATAATGACCTAGAGAATCTTAAACAATGCAGAATTGGCAGATCATGCAACATTGGCCTAAATAGTAAACAGATTAACCTAAAAGTAGGTCGGCCAGAATTTGATTAGGCCTAGTTAATTTCCCGGATTTAATCAATCTAATGAAAAAAAGTATTAGTGAAACTTCTAGCCCTTACCTTGCCTATAATCTTTTTGTAGAAATCATTTACAATATCGTGTACGTACATTTTACACTAAATTTAACATGGTCTTCTGAAACACAACATCTTTCACAGACTCAGACTATCTTAGAAATTTGAGCGCGAAATTTTAGGATGGTCAGTGCCGATTAGATCACACAATTAACTATGTTAAAATACAAGCACTATAATAAGGAGTATTTGATTTAACCCTTACCAAAATAATATTATTTACAGTATCAATGAAAATGTGACCCCAAACAAGAAGTTTCTAAAACCTTTGGCTCAAGAAATACAATTATATTTAGTCTTACAATATCATACCAGTATTTCTATTACGCTTTTAAATTAAAAATAATTTGTTTATCAATTTTAAGATAGGGACGCCACTACGTGCGTATTTAACCCAAATATGATTGAAGGATGAGTGTGGGACAAGTGACAAGTGGCGCGATCTTGTAGTCTTGTTAGTGACTAACGCCGACAAATCAAATCATCATAAAAAAATCATAAATCAATCATTTATTATCATGGACATTTACATGCATTGACATTGTCAGTGGAGCAGAACATAAAATGCCAATGTTCATTGTCTAAATAATCACAAATTCCTTTCAAATACAGGATTAACAATCACAATAGAATAAACAATTAACAAATTAATAATAATAATTAACAAAATTGAAGAAAACAAAAATAGACTATATAGAAATAATTAACAGAATTAGATGTAGGCTTAAAGTTACAGACTTATCACAGGTTGTTCCAGGAACTCTTCAATAGACACGTTCCTTAGACACAGCAGTTAATTATGAATAGCCAATTAATGGTAACTAAGGGACCTACAGTTTATAGTGGAATCCAAGCCACTTTTTCCCTTGTAATCAACGAATTGCTCTAATTATCAGGATAGTACTGCGGATAGTCGTGGTACTCACTAGGGCGGACGTTAACCCACACACCAGGGAGCATCGCATCCACAGTGCATGCCTATAAATATCCACAATTCGTGACCTCCTATAAAAAAAAATGAAAAAAGTAAGTAGGTAGCTGGATTACAGGCACGGCCACCTTTAACTTTAACTCCAAGGCCGCGGCCTGGTAAGAATTGGCAACTTCGCAAGTAGGGTTGTTTAGTGTCAGACGTCCCATAAGATAACATGTCAGACAGGTGACATCAGCTCATTAATTCGCATTTATTGATTTAAATTTATGAACATAAATGTATTAAAATATTTAAAATAAAACATAATGCAGAATTAATTGAAACCCCATACAATATGAATCGAAAATCTATATCTGTACATTTGAAGAGAAGTCAATATTTTCATAGTCCAGTAACCAAACTTTCGTAAATACACAAATACCATTAGCTGCTTCCAAGCGAAACAGCCGTTACAACCCTACTTGAGTTGAGACGTTGCCACTTCAAGGTCGCGGCCTGGAGTTAAAGACAGCCGTACGACGAGCGACGACGCCACCGTCCCAGTGATTTTGATTTATAATGTTAATTAATTAAAACATTCTTTCATCGTTCATAAAGGGCTTTCTGGAAAAAAACAACTAAAACTAACAAACAATATAAAATTAGTGTTTTTATCATTTATAATAAACACATAACATTTTGCATCAAATTTCGTACCATATAAATAATAAAAGCCATTTAAGAAAAACAGATAGTTTGAAGCAAAACAAAATTAATTGATAGAAAATTATCTTAAACCCATTGCACTCACAATGGTCAGGGATTACCGCTTGAATTTTATCACGAAGCTATCTATATTCCATTTAGTATTGACTACAAAAATATTAATTGATACTATGATTTAAACACAAATCCATTTGGTATTTTGTCTAATTATATACAACGCAACTAAGTACGGTCCATTTGGAACGTGTTTATTTTGAAAGAGAGCAGCGCTACAGATACAATGTTTCTGCTGGTATACAATGTATTGATTGCTTGGCTAGTGACGTTGTAAAACCCCAAAGCAAATGTAACAAGCACACACAGTTTGAAAATATAGCATACTTGATGTATTTTCTACTGATATTTTCCTATAAATAAGATTAGTTTCGCTACATTTTCAATATTTTAACCTATACTTGTGTATTTTCTGTGATATTTTGGTGAGTATATTACGAATTTCATTCATACCACTGCCAGGACCTGCCCATTCAAAATTATTGAAGCAGCCTGGCTTGTCAATAAAATGTAAATTGGTTGCTTATTCAAACAAAGTGAAACTTGTAAGGAAATATTCCTACTTCATTTGTTGTTGAATTTTATATTTAAAGTTACCTTAATTTTTTACCTCATGATACTTTATAAAAAATTATTTGATTGAGTTAGAATTATTAACGAAAGGTTTTTGTTATTTTAAAGTGCAATAAAAGCTAGGTACTTGTCTAACCCATGACCATAGATTTAATAAGTTTTTCAAGCAATAACCTTGTGTAGTACCATTTCAAAACAAAACTTTTTCCAAAATATATGCCTATTATTTCAGCAATGAATGTACTGTACTAAAAATAATGTGTTAGCATGGTACAAGCAGATGGCCCACTCCTGATAAACTCAAACACTATTTTTTAATCTGAAGGAAACAAAAATATATATAATTGGAAATTGCTTAATATATTGGCTAAACACTTTAAAGTTACACACATTGCAAAACTGACAACTCTAGAGTTTATTACATAATTATGTTTGTGAATACATGTATTTTAAGTGTGTGTATATACAATTAATTTAAAATAGTAGGTATTAAAAATGAAAAGTAATAAATATTTTTAAATTGTTCGGATAGTGCTCAGGTACAAGAATTTAGATAATTTCTTCGATTAAAGATTTCATTTTGTGTTTTTTACTGTATGAACTCTTTATTTGAGTAGGTATATCTACACAAAATCTATATCTATAAAAGAGGAAGTATGTATGTTGAAAGCCTGAAAGTTGCATTACAATCTGTCGAGCGGTTTCGGAGTCCATAGGGTATGTAATGCAAATTTCAGGCTTTATTAAGCTTTATTCAAGGATGGTTTGTGTGAAGTTTGATGCAGATCCGTCCTAACGGCTCCGCCCCAGTGGCTCTGGAATTTCCCATGTTAACCTTATGAGTACTCATATTTAAATGGAAATGGAATTAAAGAATCTTAACAGCTATTTCAACTAAACAATTTGATTATGCGAGGTTCAAAAAAAGTTATAAGGTTTACCAACAGGGTGCAGCACTATTATTGTTAAATTTATGACAACAGCTAATTTGAACCAAAAGCAGCAACAAAAAGCTGTGATACAAAATGAGAACTGTCAAAGTAGGATTTTTACAGAGTTATGTTTATATTTTTAATTTAATAAATCATTTTTGATACTGTGGGAATAAGACGTTTTATTTTTTAAGTGCATAATTCATTAACTTATTGACTTTCTTTTTTCCTATTTGTTTACAAAAATTTATTGTGTTTGTATGGTTTATTTCCCCAAAAATAATGTTTTGAAAACTGAGTAGCCCGTTAATACTTTTAGTGGATCACTAAGAGTTTATCCACATACAAAAAATCTAAGGAACATAATTATTCTCTTTAGCATTCTCTTCCCGTTGCGAAGCACAGGTTTGACTGCTAGTTACTATAATCATGTACATCTGAAAGAAAGGACAGTGAAAATTATTTTAAGTATGGTACAGTATATTACCATAGATAAAACATACTCTTAATACAATTGAAACTGTAAACACCAGATCTAGAAATTTGATTTGGCTAATGTTGTAGCAGAAAACATATTATAAATTTGTCAAAGGGTTTTAATATTCAATTACAAAGTGTTGGATATTTTTCTCCAGATTTAGCTGTCTATGAGTCACAATGCCTTTGCCCATTCAGAGGTGCTTCTTCATCTTCAGTCTTCGACAAGGCACAATGCTGATTGCTGTTGTCCAGCTGGTAGGAATTTCAAATTATTTGTACTCTTTATTTATTTTAATACTGACTACTGTACTATTAAAGACCAACTAATAGTAAAATACTATTTAGTTTGATGTAAAGAGAAGAATTTTTATATTTTAAAATTAGAATTAAGGTACTACATATTTTAAGTGTCAACTAATGATCCTGGGCAGTAGTTTGCAAATAAAGGCCTTTTTATTTATTTACTGTAGTCATAAACTTCCACTGTAGGAACATCCACCATTATTGTCAGAAAACTGACTTAACATCATCATGGGATTAATACCCCCCCCCCTGCAGCAAACCTGTAGACCAAGCAAATTTCAATTTGTCTGACTCGATCTTTACTCAAATACTGTATTTCCATAAACAAGGCATATTTATTCCCCATTTAAATAACATTAGATTTAACATGTACATAGGTTTGCTGCTATGGGGAAGGGAAAAGGTGTTTTTTGATTAAATGTTATTAAAATAGGCATTGACCTGTATAGTCAATGGTATATGACAAAATAAATAAGTTTGGAAAATTTGATATAAATGTATCCCCCATGTACATTGTACAAGCAAACTACGAAAGTTTTCTATTTCTACCTAAGAATAACATGAAAATTTTAAATGTACAGTTATTTTTTTATTTCATTTGTTTTCCTTATCACTTTTTGTACAACAAAGCTTCAATATAGAAAATAATTTTTTTCTACACAATAGTTGTAATGAAAATAGGGCATTTCCATTTTTAAAGGTACAAATTAAAAAAAAACTATTTTAGAAAAAAACCATAACACCTTGTTCCCATCACCCAATCTTGCTGGTTAGAGAAATCATCAAGTTTATCCCGCCCTACTCATCAAGCCAAATTTGATCAAAATCAGACCAAAATTAGGTACTCAAGTTAACACGCTCACAACCACACACACACACATACATATAAATATATCAGTCCTAAGTCTAGGTTTTATGCGTTAATACAAAAACATAATGTGACACATATAATGATAATATTGTAGGTGGCTTTTATAGCTACTTCCCTATAGGCAAATTTGCTAAAATGTAGGATTCTTGGGAAAGGTATACTGTGAACGCCTTCATGCACCACTATAATACCACAGATCCTACCCTGGGGATGGATTATATGACCAAACAACAAAACTCGTTTTATTTTGAATGCCAACAAAAAATCATTATTTATATGTTTACGAATGAAAAGACAAAATCTAGATTTGCTTTTCACTTGATGCCTTGCACTTGGGAATTTGAAATTTACAATTACAATTCTTGATGAATGTTTTGGCAAAGTGACAGTCAACCAATAATTTACCCTTTACTGTACTGGCAATGATTTAAGAAAATAAATTAAAATGATAAATGGAATTGTATATATAACATCCAATCCTTTAGGGGCGGAAGAGGTTTTATGTTTGTTTGAGAGTGCAAGAGAAAAACTCCTCTGGAACAATGAGGGAAAACATCTCTCGGCCCATAGCATGTCACATGCAAACCGCGGGCTTGGACTCAGCAACAGTGAAATTGTTGGGGTTTGAACAATCAGGACACATTTATTTTAAAGTACGATTTCTTTATGCTTAGGCACCTAATTTATAGTAAAACTAACTTTTATAGGTTTAACAAAGTAAAATTATGTTTTGTTTAAAGCGATAGTGTTTTTCTTGAGGTAGAAAAACTACACTAATTTGGACTCAAATGATAGTTTTTAAAGTTTTTGATGGACGTTTTATAAACTCAAGCTTCAATATTAATTCCACAGCTGCTCTCTGCCATTGGACTGTTCCTGCTGCTGCTGGGTAGCGCTCATGCACAGGAAATGGCTACAATGCTAGAAGCTGACATAGAAGACTCGGCTCAGCGAGAGGGAATTGTCCTCTCATCAGAGGACAGTGGATTATTTGGCTCGGAAGTAATGATCAACTCATTCAACCAAAATGACATACGGCTCCATAAAGCGCAACATCTTGCGATTGGTATGTCTCCCAACATAATGTTTATGAGTGATAATGTGAAAAAAATTATACTTTACTTACCTTTAATACAATTGTGCTGCTTTTATGGTTAAAAAAGTTTTCTCAAGCTTTTAAACATTTTTCAATGTTCTTAACTTTGCTGGGTGTAGTTTAAAGAAGGCCTCCTCAATATGTAAACAAGTTTTAAAATTTGGTACTTAAAACCAAATGTGTAAGATACTTTGTCCTAAAAGATTGTTTTAGTTTGTTTTATAACATAAACATAATTTTGTTATTAATAGAAAGAAATACGAAGCAGTTTTAAAATCGTGTATCAAAAAAGAAGTTTTAACAGAGGGAAATATAAGATTTGTCCCGGATTAAAATACAAATTCGTTCACAAGGAAATTGGCTATGCTTAATTAATGTACTGTATTATATAATGTAAATACTATTAATCTCCATACAATATTTCCTGGAATTGATAATAAAAATGTTATGATTAATTGTACATACAAACAACTTTAAAGACAAATATAACGAAATGACAATGAGTTTTATGCTATAAAGTAGAAAATTATTACAGCCACATATAGGCCTACATTCCTCTGAAATAAAAAGAAAATATTAATTGCAATCAAAACAGAACAATCACAACTTTCCCTGTGCTATCAAGCCGATAGTGTGCTTCAAAACAGGTTATACACAGCAGAGCTGTTAAAATTTTATGTATTTTTATATGTTATTTGTTGCAGTGGTTATCATCACTCTCTACACTGGAGTAGCCATGACTACAGTTCTCTTGTTCTCCTGCATTTTATTGCTCTATGGAGCTATAATGGTAAATACACTATTTTTTTTGTTGCCAAATAAATTTAATTCTGTGTACACTATCTATATCTATAAAAGAGGAACTATGTATGTATGTATACATATGTGTATATACGTTATGGACTCCGAAACCGCTCGACAGATTGTAATGAAACTTTCAGGCATTATTAAGCATCTTTCAAGGATGGTTCGAGTGTAGTTTGGTGCAGATCTGTTAAAAGGGCTCCCTCAGAGGGTTTTTTAGTTGAGGGCCAGTGGGCCAATGTCAGACGTTTTGATCTACAATGTTTACAAATAAATATAATTTAAAAGCAGAGTGCAGCACAGAAAACTATTTTACTTTTGAATAAGTCCAAATGTATTTAACCCCAATCGCAGCACACCTGTGCACTCAACAACGTTTAAATTCTCTAATGTTAAATATTAAAAACATCAAAACCTTTATCAAAGTATTATGAACAATAAAAGGGATGACAATGCCTTCATATTTTTATCTTTCGTTCTATACCCACACGATCTAACATAAATTATTAACTGAATAATAATCGTGTGTGCTATCTCGGGTTTTCAAATGCCTCTCAATTTGTCATTAAACCCACCACATTACTGTAATTAAAAGAAAGAACTCCAATAATAATGCAAAACTTAAATCCACCAAAGCTGTGCAACGTTACCAGACTAACGATTAAAAAAATGACGTCAAAATTGATTAAAGCAAAAATTATCAGTGGTAGGTTTAAGGGAGGAATAGTCTTAATCCCAAGAATACTGATGATTTCATCAAATCAAATCAAAACATCCTTTATTCATTATGTACAAAATATACATGAATAGTGTCAATTCCTAAGAAAACCAACATAAAAATAATATAAATAAATAAGCCGTACAACACTCATCGGAAAAAGTCATTGAGCTTATAGCAACACTTGTTACATAAAAACTTAAATTAACTTTTTTTTAAATGACCTGATAGCCCAGGCAAATTAGACATATGCTCCCCAAAAAATCGTCTAAAGCTGGAAAGTGTTTTAATACCTTTTGGGGGTCCCAAATAAGACTCCTGTGAGTTTGCGACGGATTCTGACGTCTGCTTAAGTTTTGGGAGTCGAAATAATATGAAAATTTTGCACTTTTTTCCGTTTTTCGCTTATAACTCCTAAATAACGAATCCTAAGGAAAATGTTGTCAAGAGGTGTCTTTTAGTGCATTAAATTCCGCGTCGATTGATGTTAAATACGTCAAAATCGGCCGAGCCGTTTAGCCGCTGTAGCTTTTCAAAGTTGGGATATTTTCATCAACATGGCCAAAAGGTTGATTATTTGACCAGTTTTTGACTTACAACTCCTAAACGACGCATGCTTTACAAAAATGCGCCTGTAGTTAGTTTGGAAAACACAAAATTTTTCGTAGTATTATGATTATGAATGACTAGATAGTGGTTTATTTCATGGTTATCATCCAGAGGTTTTTCCAAGAATGTGTGAAGGGAAGGGTAGCAAGACCCCTATGCAATTTTAAATCTAATATTGTTGAGGGGGTTACAAAAATTCTAGGATCCGCCCTAAGCTCCCATTTATACGATCCCATCTCTGGACACTCCGGAATGATGTTAAGCGATTCTAATATATAATAAGATATTACAACGAGAAAGATTTTATTAAATATAGCAAAAATGTTATTTTTTAGCTTAATAAACAAAAGATGATAATGGGACGGATGTACATAGTTTTACTATGTATTTAGCCTATTAAAAAAAACAATTGGGATTTTTTGTAGATTTTACCATATAACTTTTCTACTTCTCATCATTGGAATCTTAAGAATAAGGATTCATTCTTTGCTCTTATTGGTCTTGCCACAAATGGTGACATTCGGTACCATCTTTTTCGACAGATATCGAATTGAGATAATCGTGCCCACGTGCCCCTTGCAAGTCTTTCAGACATTAGTGCATTATATCCCTGCATTTCATATGGAGCGAGAAAGTGTAAACCTTTTTAACATGTACACGATGGTCGAGATAGGTAGACGGAGTTGAGAAGTTCTTGTCGAACCGGTGGATTAGCCGTAGTGATGGGAGTAAACCCATTGACGTTAATTTTCCATACCTATCTCTCCGAATTAAGTACAATTTTAAATGAGCTCTAAAGGATTGGTGAATGAGCAGCCCCTTTTGTTAGAATCAAAGTCAAAATTAGTTGAAAGTGTCCTCTAGAAGAGACCAACCCTCACTTGATTTGGATATTTTCTGATCCCAACCATGTATAGGGCCAACCTGCTTCTGCAACTTCGCCAAGCGTTGTAACCCGTCAGAACACAGTGAGATCCACATTGATTGGAGTAAACAGCATGAGTAGTTTTAGGCTACATGAATAGTTCGATTTTCGACTCTTCTACATCACGCTTTCTTCATCAAACTGCGCTAGTGGGTACGGACCTATTTTTAATCCAAAGTATGATTCAAATTGAGGCTTGGATTTAATGTGGTAAATTAATGTGGAGTTTTAATGTGGTAAATTAATGTGGAGTTTTAATGTGGTAAATTTAATCACGTGTTGACTGAGGGGGCAGATTCTTCTTTAACCTTTGCTGTTGCCATCACAGCTCATTAATGTCACCACTTCCTTTTATTCTGCACAGTTTATGGTCATTATAGGCTTGCCTATTTACGATTTTCTTGCAAGCTGTGCCTTTCCATTATGCTTTATACATATCTCGCGTTGATGCTATCATATGGGATAACTGCTGAGCTGATTGACATGAGCAAACTATTTTCAGTAAATGGGTCGTGACACTGGAACCATTTGATGAATTTTTTTTTATCCCACCGTATCCGTGGAGTTTATATTGTCAACTTGCTGATAATATGTTGAAGAGGTGATCCCACAATATACCTTAACTTGATGGGTAGCATTCACTGCGATGGGCCTGCCAGCGAACCATCGGGCTAGGTCCACATCATTGATTCCCCTATCTCGGAAAAAGCTCTCCACAGTAAGATGTTGCTTTCATGAGCACTTACTTGTTCATAGGCCATGCTGCAGGATCCATGACGTCACACTAGTGGATATATTCACTGCCATATCCCCTATGTTTTTGGTAATTAGGCTGGTTGTTTGTCAGATTTCAATGGTAAGATTTTAAACTTGACAAGCATCTGATCTAGTGTTAACAATCAATAGCGGTTAAATGGTGAAGCCGATCTTAATGATTTGGAAAACATTCTACGCAGACGTTTATGCTCTTCAAACTAACTACAGGAAAATTTTTTCTATCGCATGCGTTAGAAGATGTAAGCCAAAAACTGAAAGATGGATACAGGGATAGATCGTATATAATGGGTGGTTGGGATGAATCCTGGAATTTTCGGAACCTCAGACAACAATATTAGACTTAAAATTACATAGGGGGTCTTACTCTCATCACACCTTATTAGATAAACCTCTAGATGACCATCATGGAATAAACCACTATCTAATAATTCATAATCCATTTAAGGACAGGATCCATGTTGTTACCAATTTTATTAAAATTTCCCAACTTTAACTTTAATACTTTTTTCAATGAAATGGCGTCCATACAAAGTAGGTAACAATCAATTGCCGTTATTGATTAATAAAAAAACATTATACGCAGAATTTTGTGTTTTCAAAACTAACTACAGGTGTACTTTTGTATAGCATGCGTCGTTTAGGAGTTTTAAGCCGAAAACTGGTGAAATAATCAACCTTTTGGCCATGTTGATGAAAATATCCCACCTTTGAAAAGCTACAGCGGCTAAACGGCTCGGACGATTTTGACGTATTTAACATCAATCGACGCGGAATTTAATGCACTAAAAGACACCTTTTGACAACATTTTCCTTAAGATTCGTTATTTAGGAGTTATGGGCGAAAAACTAAAAAAAAACAAAATTTTCATAGTTTTTTTACTCCCAAAACTTAAGCAGACGTCAGGATCCGTCGCAAACTCACAGGAGTCTTATTTGGGACCCCCAAAAGGTATTAAAACACTTTCCAGCTTTAGACGATTTTTTGGGGAGCACACCCTATATTTGATCTAATTTGCCTGGACTATGAGGGAAGATGCAGACTTAATGCAATCAGGCAGGTTGTTATAAAATTTAATACCAGAGTAGTGGGGCGAAAGTTCAAAGGTAGAACCAACCATCCGAATTACCCTCTGAATTTAAGCAACTACAATTTCCTTAGTGTCTTGCTTTCGCAATCACCATTATAAGGCACTAGGGCAATCCCTGACTATCGTCGGCTTAAATGTAGAAAAAACATGCTTTTCACACAGACAGATGTATTTTGTTAGCGCAGCAACGCGCGCCAGGTAACTGCTAGTAGTAAATAAATGTCAAGGATAATAAGGCATAATATTTACAGCACACATGGACATCCAGCTAACTTTTTTATAAGGGGGGTCTGGAGGATGACCCCGGAAATTTAAAAAAATAGGTACAAAATGTTTCATTTAACCGTTGACTATTGTATACTGAAGTTGTATCAATAGTCAAAGATTTAAAACATTTGTGTACTTAACCAATTTGTGTTTTTTCACATTGTTTTGTTGTAAAATCTAAAAAAATGTGTAAATGTTACTGTAAATGCAATGTTGGTTATACTATATCTTTAAGAGTTTAAAGTTAACATTTGACTGAGCAAGAGTTATAAATTGTTGCTTGCAAGACGAAGGGGAGTAAGTACATAGACTTATCATATTGACTACTTACACTCTTCGTCTAGCAAGCGGAGAAATGACCCCTTCACATGCAATTATGTATGGTACCGGTAGTTATCCAGCTATCCTTATTCCCACAGCACGTCAGACAACTACTGGTACCATGGATCAGCGTAGTTCTGCTGGGCCTTGTATTTTGCTGCACAGCTATGCTGGTCTCCATGTTCTTGGCTCATGGTACGAGGGCCTTCATCATACTGGTAAGTACAGTACTACTCCTCCGCTCACTAAATTTAGGGGGTTTGACGGGAAGCAAGCCATCCCCTTAACCTCACCCTATCTTTGATACAACAGCCGATAGCTGATATAAGCTAAAAGAAGTGGCGAGGGAACCCAGGAAACCTTCCTTAAACGGCCTAAATTTGGTGAACTGACCATAATTCCGAGTTGAAGTTATATTATAGTTGACTGGTACGGTAGCGTAGTCCTGTAATCCAGCTACTAGGAGGTCACAGATTGTGGATATTTATTGGCATGCACTGTGGATGTGATACTCCCTGGTGTAGATTCCCCTCTGCACTAGTGAAGTACTACGACTATCCGCAGTACTATCCTGATAATTAGACCAATTCGTTAATACCAAGGCAAAAATGTCGTTAGGATTAGGATTCCATTATAAACTGTAGGTCCCTTAGTTGCCGTTAGCTGTATGCGCTATTTATTAACAGCCCAAGGATTAATTAAGGATTAATTAACAGTCTAAGGAATATGTGTCGGCTAACAAATCTACAAGATTACGCCACTCAATCTACACTCATCTCCATTCATACTTGGCTTAAAATACCGTACCGTATGGTCGCCATTTCAATGAAATGTAAAAGTAAAGTAAAGACTATGCCACCCATGCCAAGTATCGCCATCCTAAACTTTTTATGTTTTTTTAAAGAAAACAGCTTTATTGTTGCTTCAAGTTTCTTTTTTAATTCTCAGGTACCGGTACCGCACAGGGTATCTGTTGACTTTTGATGATAAGTTTTGAAAGTTGGTAACCCTGTAATTTTTGCAGGTAGTGGGCAGTCTACATCTTGCGCTGGGATTCTACCTGTGGCTGGTTGTCTATTCCCACTACAGAGAGCTCTGCGAGTTTGATAGAGTCACTTGCAGTACATCTCATCACACCCTCAAACTTGGCTACCTTCACTTCCCTGACAGTGTCTAACTTCCTCTGTACATTTATCTAACTCCTTATGAATATTACCAAAACACCCCAGGCCCCTATACCCCTAAAGATCTTTCTGAGCATCTTACTTCAACCTTTAAGTTTCTCTAACGGCTGAACGATTGTCCTGAAAGTCCCCTTTTAATGAGTTAACTGATCAGTCTAAATAATGATATAATACTTTTCCTAAATACCCGACCTCCATATTTGCTTGCTGATTACTGTAAAATACTGTCATTCCTATTTTCACTCTACATCTATGAAAAAAAACCGCCGCAGCAAACCTGCCGACTAAGCGAATTTCCATTTGTCGGAATTGATTTTCAATTAAATCTATTTAAATAACATTAGTTTTAACAAGTACCTAGGTTTGCTGCTACAAGGAAAACTAATAAAGTGTGTTTTTTAGTCAAATATAAATAGCTTAGTATACAGTAAATAAATTTGCCAAGTTTGATCAAAAAATATCCATAAACAAGCAAACTACAACATTTTACAATATTCTGTATTTTTGTTAAAAAATGTCAACATGACTATGACCTTAGTGTAGAAAGAAGTCGTTGATAATTAAAATTAGTTTAAAGGGTACTAATGTTTTTAAATATATATATATATATAAATTTGAACGAATGGTGTTTTTAGCCTCTGGGGACATCAAAATGAAAAAAGTATATTGGTCCCGGGCCTAGGTCTTACCATGGCCACATACGGTAATAGCTACTTCCCAATGGGGAAAATTGCTAAAATTAGGTAAATCCTCTTGTATGGAGTTATTTTGGAGTGACTTTGGTTATTCCAACCTCATCATATCATCATATTATAACTTATACATAAAATTACACATTTTTACTACAAAAGTGCTATAATCAAATCTTAATGGTATTATGCAACAGTAATTGTATTTGTTATTTTTTTCAACAATTATATACAGGACCTTTAGCTAATTTGGTGGTGGTACCTTAAAGTGAAATTTGGATTTCTTGATAAGAACCACTGATTTTTCATGGTTCACTTTTAATATGCAATACGTTTTAAGCAATAATATTTCATAATGAATCATATTCATAAACATATCACTTTTACTGGAGTAGACCTGCCACAAATCTAGCAGTTTTTTCAACTCCTACATAATTCTAGAGTAATTTGGCAATACAGTATCAAATCATCCTTCACGTAGTCTACTCTTGTTGTTTGTCAGCATCAAAATAAATTAAGTACATAAAGCATGAACATTTCTAAATGAAACCTCACTAAAACAGTCCCATTAATAAATGACACCAGTAAATAATTAAGAGTACATAATCATATTGAAGTAATTATTTTAATGTATGATGAATATTAATATTTTTAAAAAATTTGAAATTGTTTGTCCTATACTTTATCAAACCATTGATGAATTACTTGACATTATTTAAAAGTAGAGTGAAAATGGAGGATATTAAACCAAGATTAAGATTGTAATAAATGGTGTAATAAACATATATGTAAACTGTTTCAATGTGGAAAAAATCATGTTGTTTAAAGAAATCTGTTACTTTAATTAAGTTAAAAATATATAGTGATCTAAACATGTAGGTTTAATTAAGTTTAAGTTATTGATTTATTTAAAAATAACTAATGTTTTGGGATATTAGTGCTTCAAGCACATTTTTAATTGATTAAACCTGTGATAAACTAAACTAAACTTATTACAGTAGACCCCCTCTTAACAATCCCTAGCGGGACCGGGACCTAAGTCGTGTAACTCAAAAGGTCGGTTAAAACTGGCAATCCCTAAAAACTTAAAAAAAATTAAATGCTAATATTTGGAATTATATGATCATTATTCTGAAGTTGTGCGTGTATTATTTACAAAATAAACTACGCTAACCTCCTTTTCTTCTTAAGGATTGACGATAAAAGACACAAATAAACCCTACACATGGTAAAGACAAGTACTTTCAGTGGAATAAATCATAGTCCTAGGCAAGAATCAATAAAAATTAATACCTTTAGTAATATAAAGTGATGTTTTCAAAATATATGGTAATACAGTAAGGAACTTATTGTCGAAATTAAAGATACGAGCAACCATTTCGTTAAGAGACAAGATGATTATTTACCATAAATACAAAATAACAAATTCTTAGCAACATCCTGTCGAGTTTAGTGTATTGTTTCCATTACCAAGCGTGGGAGCGGAAATTCTGAGATTCCTAGAAAACAGTGGTTAAACCGTACTCTCTAAACAAGGTCGGTTAAAACAAACTGTAATATTTTACGGGCGAGGGGGGGTAATCTTGCGAGGTCGCTTAAGAGGGGGTCTACTGTAATAATAATAATTAAGATCAAAGTGTACAATTATCAGTCTTCCTTGGTAATTAATATAAACTTTTATTGTTTATGGCCATGTAGTCCTTAATAGGGGAGGGGAGGGGCAAGTTGTAAAAGTCTATTTATTTGCTGTTGATGATTCACTAAAACCATCGATTTTGAATACTTTTCTGTAGCAGACTTGCAGTCAAAGGTAAAATAAAGTCAATATTAATTTTTTGAATCAGGAAGATTACAATGTCATTGACAATATTTATTTTTACTCATAAAATATCTTTACTCAATCCATGTTGTTTAAGTCTTTAATTTTTTATAGATACTGAAATTTAAATAAATTAACTGCAAAACTAAAAATGAAAGATGGTGCTTATAAAAAGGTCAATCAGTAAATTATTATTACAATAGCATATAAAAAAAAAAAAAAAAAAAACTCTTTAAATCACAACAATTTGTTACTATGGACATAATGATTCCTGTTATCTTACTCACACATCCTCTACACCCTAAATGCTAAACAAGCTTTTATCACTGTATTTATAATGCAACATTAAAAGGTTAGTTTTTCATAGTAAAAATTAGCCTAAACACTCTGTGATTTTTATGGTGAAAGACTTCAAGCAATTCCAAGCAAGAAATAATTAGTTTAATGAAAGCACATGACTTTGACACAACAAATTGCTGAGAACTTTTTCTTTTTGTACAGCAACTAAAAAAGTACCAAAAAAGTAGGTATTTAAAAATTTAAAAGGAAATAGTTTGAATATATTTACCATTCAAACATAAGCCGGAATTTAAAAACACAACCTAGAAAACTAAATTTTTAACAGGACATTTTATATCACAGGTTTCCATTTTACTTACAAAACATTGTAAATTACAGTAAAATGTTTGTGTCAAATGAAGTCTGTGGCTTAAATTATCGATTCATCTTAGAATAGTAAACAGAAATTAGATATAACATTAGAATTAGAGTATAGAAAGATTCATTCAATTTGCAAAAATAAAGCCAGCAGTAGAAGAATTTTGAAGAAACTAAAATACAGCATACAAAGTACTTACAGATATGAGTCGTGTTGAGCGAAAAGTTTTAGTGGTGGTTGATATCAGAGTTTGGGTGGAAGATGGCAATACGAGATCTAATGAACTAGTTGATGATAGGAGTATTTTGATAACTAAGAGTACAGGATAACATTTTGATCTATTCTGATCAGCCTTAAACTGGGAAGTGGAGCGCGGAACGTCAAGTCCACTCTCTTCTTGTCTTGAAAATGTGATAGTTCTGTTTCCCTAGATGCGGAGAGAATCGCCATTGTAATCACTTTTCTGCTCCCACGCCCAGGGAAATCTGGCTTTATGAGGTGAAAAAACATGTGACACAACTTGTATCATAAGAATACTGTTTAAAACGGCATTATGAAACACAGAGCAGGTTTGCAACACTTAATTAGGAAATATCAACTTCTTAAACACAATTGAAATGTTTCACTCAATCCGATTCGCAACATAGTTGTCACATAGGTAGACCGAACGCACATAGTGCCTAACCGCACGGAAAAGTAGCAAACTATCAGACATTGAATATTTTAAAATAAATAGTTTTAGAAATAGAATTACTCTAAGAACAATCACGTGTCTAAATGCACAATCATTTGTCATTGTGGTTTTATGCTTTTTTAAGCACTGGTGGAGAAAAATTCAGGGGTGATTGTTTTGCGTTGTATAGATGCAGGCCTATACAATATGGTGTGATATATTGTTGATATTATGATGTACCTTTGACAGTTAAGCTTCTACAAAGGCACTAACGGTTGTGCGTAAAATCATCTCTGTCTTTTTCCTCTCAGGTGGCATCTTTGTCTTAATGATTTCAGGAATACACAGATGTTTTTGAACAGTGAAAAATAGTATCCATTGAGTCAATTATTATGATGTTTTGTAAAATATGGATAGTATTTTGTGATGCTAAACAAGAATTGAACACAATAAATAAAAGTTATCATGGGATAAATTTAACTTGTTGCATAATGCTTGTAAACTCTTCACTTAACGATGTTACTGATAAAATTTATAGGCCTATTTAAATATTAAAATATTTTAAATAAAAGTAGGGGTTATAATACAACTAACTTGTAATGTTAGTTGCTTAGGCAATTGCATTATCTATAAATTTTACTAAATATATACACGGCACCTTGACATTTACCTTGTGTTTTGTGACCCCTTGAGGGATACATAATCTAAATTAATGACAATAAGTTTCGAGTGTATACATCCCTGAGGGGAAAATATTGAGAATTTGACTAGTATTTGTATGGAAGGGTTGTTAACCGAGATAAGTATATAGGCCCTACTATAATTTGGCCGCTTAGAAAACGACCTGCGCGCTAATGCTAAATCAATGCTGGAGGAGGTCGCTTTCTAAGCGGCCGAACAATACATTAAAAATTCATACTTTTCAAATTTTACAAATCTTTGTATTGTTAACAATGTACTATCTAAGGATAATATTTAAATACATCAAAACCAACAAACAATCAAAGATTGTTCAGCATTCAATCCCTCCTAAAACAAATATTTTGATACTTTTAGGTTACTTTTAATATTACAGGAGCCATCTTAAGTTTTAAAAAGTTAACTTTTTAATATTTCCAAATTAATTTAACATAGCTGTCTATTCTAACAAGAGATTGGCTACCTGCACACCTTTCCATGAGGTTCTTTTTTGGATCAAAGTGGTTACTAAAACCCCAGAAGCTTAATTTATACTGGTATATATAAATTTTCAAAACGAAAATGCCAGCAGTTCTTGTAATATTAAAATGCAAATCCAGATTTTAAACTGTTGAATTTTAACAACACGACAATTTGTTAATAATTGCATTCTAGAGAAGAATGGTATCAGAGGAAAAACGGGGGCTGAAATAAAATCATTATAGTTTTTGAAGGCTGCTCTTAAAAAGAATAAATAATTATGTATCCATAAACTAGCGTTAGTATACAGTAGTTGAATTGATCAACGGTTTATACTTTTCCTCTTTTTAATTGTAAACAAACACAATGAAAAACTAATTTATTGATACACTATGCAATTCTGTATTGCTGATACGCAGCACTAGAGTTTGTAAAATTTTTTGCTATAATTTTGTTTGATGTTACAGCAAATTAAAAACAACAAATAAATAAGAAATAGTAGAACCAAAGATAAGATAATTTTTTTTATCTAAATATAAAATAACATTAATTTAAGCATCAAAATCATCTATTAGCCGTTTACTATCCATTGGATGACTCCATCAGGAATAAAGTTTAAGATGGCTTCATGCAGCAAAGATTAGGAGGAATGATATAACAGACCAAACTAAGAACAAAATGTTCAATGAAGATGGCTGCCAGAACCAAACTATCCCCTAATTTACCAATGAGTGAGTTGAGTTAGCCTTATCTATCTAGCATTTTGTTATTCTATAAAGTGTGTCTTGTATATGTGAATAGTTTATTTTTTACTCTATGTAACAAAAGATATATTTTATGCCACTGATTTACTCTATACATATCTAAGGCATGATGTTAAGTGATGGTTTTTGTTAAGTTGAAAGTATTTTGTGATGATTTTAGGAGTGCAGACAAATTACGAGATTGTTAATTTTGACAGCAAGCTAAAACAATTTGTAATCTTTCACGGCCCTATTTTCTTATTTGTTGTAAACAAATTAAGAATTTAAAACCCTTCTCGGTTGGCATAGTATACACATGCTCAAAGTAAAAAAAAAATCTCATGCTATTTAGATGGGAATACAAATTAACAAAAAATACAAAATAAAACCCTGGATGAAACAAATAAGGGAGAGAGAACATCAACATTGAAGTAAAACTTGAGTAAATTGTCTTGAAAATGACTTTTTTACCCAATCAAGATAAGAAACATCCATCTTACAATGAATTTATTTTGAACAGTGTTGTGAATCAGTTGTTTTAAGACTGATTGTACGAATAATATAATAGGTTAAATACCTGTTGTCCGTCTTTAGTCCTTAAATATAGTCTAAGAATGGCTAGTTTTTGGGTCACAGACCCTTTTTAAAATCCACATCAAACTAGTTGGTCTATGAATCCGACAGAAGTCTTTGTCAATACATAAATACACGTCGACTCATAAAGTTCACAGTTTTACACAAAAACATTTAATAACAGTAGGTTGGCAACATTTAGACGTGGGGCAAAGCAACACAGGTTGCCTAAAGTTCCATGTATTGAGTTCCACCGTGTCACCCATTAAAAAATCCAAATTGAAAATGGGTCCTTGACCTGAAGCTAGTCATCCTTAAGTGCATACTTAAGACTATATTTAAAGACTGATGAAGGACAAAAGGTACGTAACCTTATATTATTTTATTTAAGTCAATCTCAATAATTTACAAAACCCGACCTCTATTTGTAGTTAATAATTTTAAAACTGTCTGTCATTTAAGTTTTAAAGTTTACTTATGCCTTTGCTGAGGAGGGTGGTATGGTATTAATTTGTTTATTAAAAAAAATGTATAACATAATTGATTAGAGCTTCCTACATTACAAAAAAAAAACTGTCCTAGAACTACATGCTAAATCGTAGGATTTAACAAAAATGTGTTGATTTGGTAAACAGCAAATGTTATAGTACAAGTTATTTTATTTAACAGATAAAACTTACGGTGTTTTCACCTTAAGATGTGATATACCGATGTATTTTTAGGAAATGTGTTGTGAAGAAGGTTGTATTTTTTTGGAGAGGATCAATATATTTTACGAGGAAGAGCTACTTATTCAACAGCTTGAAGCACATGTACTTACAAAAATATATATAAATAAACAAAATGAAACGTATTATGAGACAATTTGAGTATTATTTTACTCCAGAGATCCCTATACAATTAAGCAAGTGAACTTTGATAGACCATGACTCTCAAGAAAATATGTACGACACGCTATGAATAACTTGGTGGCTTGTTATCAAGTGGCATTAAATTTTCTGGTAAAATTTAGCATAATCTAATCAAATATTGGTTATTGTTACAATTATAAAAGCAGCATTGCAGTATATGCAAAATAAAGAAATTATGTGCATAAGTTGTCACATAGGTTTTAGCCTCTGCATTTAGAGTCCTAACTGGCTGTATAACTGATAAAAGTTCAGTCTGTTACTAAATTATTTTCTACACATTGTAATCTTCATAAATTTAAATGCATAGATTTCAATTGGGAAAGGGAAAAGGTTCTATAGTTTTAAAACTACATAATTGCGTAGATTTAGTTTCCATTTCTGGATTTTGTATGAAAGTTAATGCAAAGTGGAGTCTATATTTTTGAGTGAAATATTTTCTAGTGGTTTTAAAATAATACCAGTAGCAACTATCTAAAATAAAAATGTATTAATTTAGACAAGGGGTTCCGAATGAAAACAATGTGTTGTTTCTAAACAATGTATTTCAACAATAAAAATTAAATAACCCAATAACATTGATAATTCTACTTTTCTAAGATGACACCCTGCTTCAAAAGTGGAATATTATGTTTTACTTTGTACACAGTTTTCACTCAAATAACAACAGAACAAATTTACAATGCATAAAATAAAAATAATTACAAATAGCTGTACAACTCACGAGCCTACATGAGTGTGTGTTTTGGGACGGGCACAAAATCTTTCAGAGATTTCAATATTGAGTAAAAGAAAACTAGTTCTTAGCTGCCATTCGTCAATAAAATAAGTATAATATAGTAAAGAGAACGCTGATTATTAACAAATGTTCAAAAAAACTTTTTTTTGTACACTCAATTAAAATTGACATAGAATATTAAGACAATGAGCCATATACGATAGTTTATATTTTAACAGTTTAGCAAAATGGAATATGTTAATTTAAAGACTGCTTTCTTATATAACTGTTTGACTTTTAAGTTGGATCAAAAATTACTTTCCATTTTACTGCAAGTAGGCTCATGTACTTATATGAACAGTAGAAACGTAATGCAAATAGTTATCATACAAACAAACTTATATTAAAAACGTATAAAATAGAAAAATAAAATATAATCACAATTTTATCAAACAAAAAATTCTTGAAATAATTTTTACCATACAATACAGTACAGAGAACATGTATAATATTTCATAGCACCATAACTTTTGTCATTGAAAGATAATTTAGTCAACTGATGTAGTTGTTTTATCACATTTATAGTAAAAATTATTTACACATAATTTAAGAATTCTATAACAAATCTGGACAAAAATTGGATTTTATTAACTTATTTAACTGAGAGGAGAATACATGCATATTGTTAATGAGCAACGGTGTCATAAAATTGTGAGTGTTGATAATATTTCAGGTGTATAAATATAAATAAATCATCACGATATTAAGTAGAATTGGTAAATAAGTTATTCTTAGTGAGTTCAGCAGTTTTGTATGGATAATCAAATTACCGATTCTCAAAATCAGCTCAATATCTAGGTTTTTAAGTCTTTCTCTTGTTATTAGTTATTTGAATGAACGACGTATAAAATAAAAGTATCTTTTCAGTTATGTCATTACTAAATGTTATTACAATGATAAGATTTCAATATTTCACTTTTACATCATTTTAGAAATTATTCTTCCAGTGCATAATAATATTATTTTGATTCATATTTGAAGAACTTTAGCAACAATGTGACATGTCAATAGCATTTGAAAAAGATGGCTGTGATTATACATTATACTGTGATTGAACATATTTTGTCGGTTATTCAAACGTAGGAATACAAAGGCTTTGTCTATTCAAAGAGACAACAGTAATTTTTATGTTATGCTTTTTGTGATGTTGTCTTAAATTCCACAACTGTAAGTGTATACAAAAATCTATTTGTTAAAATAATCGAGAGTTGTTTTCTGAACTTTATCTATATCACAGTATGAGATCCATGTCATTGTCTGCTCCATTACATTCCATTGGCCAATCCTGTCAAACTACTGTACTCTCTCCCGACAGTTCCCGTTGCCTGGCTCATTTACCAATTGATTTGAAATTTTTGTGATGCTTTCAGTTAATCTGAGTTTCAATTGAACAGGGTGTACTTAAAAGGGATTTTATTGTACCAGGAGTGGATTACACATTTTATAAAGTTGAAATATATTAGTATTAGTTCAAGTTGACTAACAACATAGAGATTCTTTGTTTGAAGTTCATTGTTGGTGATGGTGAGTTAATGTTGTTCAAAGGTTTATTGCGGACATTTTCCATCACGAATGTAAAAAAACAATACACAACGTTTCAATCAAACCACCAAATTTCTGTCAAGGAGGGGGTTGCTTATACTCTCTGTTTGACAGGGCTAAGAGCATTTGCTCCAATCAGGATGAGTTAAAGGATGAAATTAAGAAAGTAGAACAGGATTTGGCTAGTAACGGATACCCTCGATCCATTATAAACAAATGCAAGAAAGATAGGGCTACGCGTGAACCTTTACAAAATCGCAAGGAAAAACTCGTCCACATGTCAATCCCGTATGTGTCAGGACTGTCGGAAAAAATCAGAAGGGTTGCTAGGAAATTTAATGTGCAAACAGCATTTAGGACACAAAACACACTTAGGCAGAGTCTCGTCAAAACAAAACCCAAAAATGACACTCAGGATACTAAAAACTGTGTTTACAGAATAAATTGCAATGATTGTTCCAGGCCTTACTATGGCGAGACAAAAAGACCGTTGAACATTAGAATCAAAGAACACAGAGAAAACACCAAAAAAGGTTTAGTGGAAAAATCTAAGATCGCTCATCATTGCTGGTCCGAAAATCATCGTATGAATTTTGAAGAGGCAAAAATTGTCCATAAGGAACCTCATTTTTTCAAACGTAAACTCATTGAAGCCTCATACATTAAATTAGCAGACCAACCAATCAGTCAGTCATCGGTTGAAATAAGGCCACTTTGGCTACCCATTTTGAACAAGGAACTAAAGGATAGGGAACTTAATTGTTCAATAAATAGGGAAATAACGAGTTCTCCTCAAAATTCGCACGTTATGTTAACTCGTAGTAAAACTCGTGATATGAATAAACATAATTAACACCCATCTTGCGGCATCGTACATCGCTCCGCCATTTTGTTGGGTTTACTTTTCCAGGGACCGGAAGCCATTTCTGTTGTCTCCGTGTTTCCGATTGGTCAGCCATGTTGGTTCAGTCTCATTGGTGGAGTCATAGCGTACGGTGTTGTTAGTGTTCCATTGTGTGAGTTTTTTGTACGTAAACCTTTTATAGATTATAGTGTTTTGTGATTTGTTATTAATTGCATGTTGTATCATGACTTGACTGCTATACAGTGCATATTTTTTGACTACTACCCTCGGTAGTGTATTCCAACTTAGGTTGGGCGTTTGTGTATTGTTAGTTGTAATGTGTTAGTTAAGTTTTTTCACCTGAAGACGGGATCAGATTCCAGATCCCGAAACGTTGTGTATTGTTTTTTTACATTCGTGATGGAAAATGTCCGCAATAAACCTTTGAACAACAACATAGAGATTCTATGACAGATTAGATCCAATGATCAATAAACGATTGATGTAGGAATATTCAGTATAATTTTTTATTTAAATGTCTTTATGCTTATCAATAGAGTTGATTATTGTCATGGCTATTAATTGCCCTGCTATTACAAAAAAATATAACATTGCAGTGGTAAACATACTGTAACAAGTTTAAGTTTCTTATACTTCCACTGAAGTTTAGTGATGAGATTACAAAGTTGTGTAAAATCTGAAATAATTATATTTTTGTTGCAATCGCTGATAACCAAAGAACAAATATTTGGACTAGCCTCAAGTGCATGGAGTTTCACTGAAGTGTTTAGGTTGGAATATGTACATCCAGTTCATTGCAGTAATTGTATTATTTTACTCATACATATTCACTAATTTCAAAAGAAAATTATATAAAATGTGTCACATAACACCATAGAACCTAATAAACACTAATTTAATTTGAGTAAAACATCAAACTGATAGAATAACAAAACTTAACAAATACTTTTTACAACATTGCATTGCTCTGCATTGGCTTGAATTTCACTTAGGTCTATTTTCTTAATTTATGTTAAATATTTCAATTATTACCCAATAAAATAGGTTGTACCGTCTCATATGTTTACACATAAAGGAAAACATAAATAAGTTATTATTATTTTTGAATGATAAAACTACAATACAAACATAGCTTTGATTCATATTAAATAACAGAAATGACACTCATATCAGAGGTTACTTTATATAAATCACATTTTTTTGGATCAGTTATAAAGTCATAAACCCTCACCTCACGGAACATAGAATAGTTTTACAATAAGTGGCATACTTATGATTGCCAATGTTATCGTTGATGAGGACTTAAAAGGTGATGAAAGTAACTGCACTTGGAATTGCCATTGAATAAATCCAACTATTCTTACTATTTTTAACATATTGCAGAAAATCATTTTGATCTATTTATATTGATATGTATATCAGACTTTACTGATTTGTGCTTTAAAAAACTTGATTCTTTTATATTACGGCATTATAACTGGACATGATTTTACAGCAACCAAACCAAAACCAAAGTCACACTATCATTTTTGCCAATACCTAATTAATCCTACAATAATGTTTAGACCGTGATAAAAATAGTCGTATGATTTTTAAAGACCTAAATACAAATTTGATTAACTTAAATTATCTTATTATTTTCAAGAAATAGAAACTTAATTTAATGACTTAGATTGAGACACAAACAGATCCCTCTGAAGCAGGACAATAAATCAAGGAAAATGTACCTTATTTTCAGTCTTTATACATCATTTTAATTTTAAATATTTACATTACAATAAAAGAAATTTAACTTTTTTTAATGTTTCATAAAATTTTGACCTACATTTGCTTGACAAAGTAAAATTTTAAAAATATCTAATAATTTTATGACAAATTTTACAAGTTAAGTCTTTTTTAAGTCTTTTTCAGCTTCGCATCCTGAATTTCCTCCCTTAAAACAGTTTGAATGTTGACTACTTTTATGCTTCATTCATAACACAACGTTTCAATGTGTAATGAAAAGTCAAAAGTTATATTCATGCGATAGTAAAAAAGTTTGTGAAATGTACGTTTTTTGTCCACGAAGTAAGTGAAGAAAAGTGAAGAAAAATTATTTTAAACATTCGCCTAAACAAGTATGTCTGTATTACATTGCTATTGCTATGCCCGCAAACAACTTTAGCCTGCTCAATGAAGTGTAGCAGAAAACATTCTCTTTCAAGAAAATTATAAATTCAAATTGAGATATGAATATTTTTTAAAGTAACTGTTGTACAAAATATATTACAGTAGAACCTTAATATCAGGCTTAAACAGGCGGCAGGTTGGCCGAATTTAGGAAAATGCTGGAACATGGAGACTATTTAAATTGGGCTATTAGAGTTATTATTGGTGAATTTTAGACAGCAAAAGGTCCTAAAAACAACAAATCAACAATAACAGAATACAAAAATAATAACACTAATAATTCAATAATTGCAGAATAGGAGCGATAACATCTTTTAAGAGCAGGTGGCAGGTGCTTGTCACCACATACCAATAATGTAGTAGAGCGGTTCAGCGTTGCAAGTGATTACCTACTTCACAATAATATGATATTAGGTAACTTACAGTAATTAATGTAATGTATGTAATTTCAAATTCAGTACAATATACAAACGTTCTATATTGTGTATTGAAGTTCTAAAGTAACATAATTTTGATGTAATAACATCAATTAGGCCTACTTCTGTAATTTAAAGTATAGGTCTTTGACAAAATGTCGAAAGAATTAATCGTTTTCAGGATATCAAGCGACAAAGACTTTTAAATACCAAACTTGATTCAAAGAAAAATTGTTTTTCAAATCGTCTTTTCTCAATAAGACAATTTTAGGAAAATGTGACATGCTTCACAGGTGGGAACATTTACAAAGGGTGCAATCAGCAATCAACGTTACTAACGTTAGTCAGTCATTTCTAGGAAATTGCAGGATTTTTCCTTGAAACATTCCCCTTTGTTGTTGAAGAGGAACTTGAAGTAGTTTCCGTCTGCACAGACGACTATAAAAATACATGAAAAAATATAAACAAAATCTTAAGGGAGAAATAACAATGTTGCAAGAAATAACACTCACAGTAGTTTCACTTTGACATAATAATTGTAACTTTTAGAATCCTTGTGAGATTTATTATAAGAATAAAGAATATTAATGATCTATTAGAATTAACATCCACATTATGTTATGTTTTGTAATACAATAATAAACTAGTGTTTTTATTTTGAAATACATTGAATATTGATTGTTTAAGGTGTAAATTACATGGTACATTTAACCTAAGATTTTTTTTTAAAGCATAAGGAAATGCTTCTACTAAAATAATGTAGATATTTAACTTTAAATGTTATCAATATGTTCACCGAAAACCCAAAACTAAACAAAGTAAAGGGTACCAGTGCACTCATGCAAATGGAAAATAACACAGCCAAGTGATCTTTCATTTCTAAAATAATTTTGAACACCTCAAAAATACTTATTTTTAGCTATTTACACACAAACTAATAGTTAATTGTAAAACACACAATACTAAACGAAACCTAAATACAATAACTTCAATACTGTTCCTTAACGTTTTAAAAGTTGCCTTCTACTTGATGCCAATTACTTGAGTTTTTTTTTTCAAAATATCTTCCATTTTCCCAGATACAGGTTGTCGTGAGGCCAAGGTTGTTTGCACGTGGCACCACAGTAACTTTAAAGAATATGTTCCTCTGACTAGCACATATTTTTTTATTATTCGGTTGTGAATTTCCTGATTATCGTCCACTAAAGATGAGTAGACCAAAGTAATCCACGTAGCCACACAAAATAGTCCAGTGGACATAAGGTCTGGCGACCTGGCATGCTGACTTACCACACCATATGACCTACCATTATCATTATTATCATCCAAGTTGTGTATTTTGCAAACCAAATACAATCAAGAAATTTAGGTAGAATGCTGTTGGTTACAGGGCATTTTCATTCCTACTTGTTCATTTTATGCATTCAGAGTTAAGTCTTGCTGCCAAATACTCTGTTTTAATATAAGTGCCAGCCAGCCACAAACCACCTTAGAACTAGTAATCATAATTGTTTTGTACTTAAAAAAATATATATATATACCTACTGTAAATTTTGTTGATACTTTTTCGAATCAATTGGACTTTGCCGAAAAAATCATATGTAATACTATGAATAAATATATTTGAACTTGAAAAAATCCACATGAAGACTCTGAAAATTTAAGAAATTACAACATATCATGAAAAATAATGATAAAGTGGTTACCTATAACAGAGTTATTTTCGGCTCCGAAGGCGCATATACACTGTGGACCACCGGGCACTTGGAACTTACAGAAGCTCCAGCGACTGGCAAAGTACTTGGGTAAAAATGTAGCTGACGCAAGGCTGAAACACAGATAAGTAAAATTGAATACAGGAGCTAAGTTGACTAAAACATTACACTGACTTACATGACATGATCTAGCTTGAGAGTAGCTCTGAGATCTTTCTAAGTACGTGGGTGATTCTTGTTGGTGTGCAAATGTAAGCTTCCTTAGCCAGAGAGAGAGGCCCACCTTAAATAAACTGTGTTCGGCTTGGGTGAAAGTTGACGGCATTAGTGAGTTTAATTAGGGATTGCACACAACACATATTTTGTTCTTTTCATGCTAGTACAGAGAAATAGGCCACAGATTTATCGCCACGGATTTATCTTTTATCACCGTTATTTTGGTTGGATGATGTGTTAAATACGTGCTATGAAAAAATAAAAAATACTTTTATAAATAAATAAAAAATTAATGTTTTAAATATACCATAGTTAGCGGTACGGCTCTTTACCACTCTTCAAATAAAGTACAAAGACCCACGGCTGAGTCTGTGTGTATCGCTATCTCATAATTAACTGTTTCAAAGGTGATTTTACTTTTTTATTTGTATTTTAATTTGTGGTGATACTTTAAAATTATACTTTATTTGTATTTTAATTTATGGTGATAGCTTAAAAATCTGGCATTGTTTAGTTATGTTTACATAATTATTAAACCTTTATCGTTGTAAAGTTAACATGTATTAAAAATTATGTATTGTCATTTTTACAGTGTTTTATAAGTTCCATTTTATTTGACCTCACCCCGACCTTGCCATAATTAGGTGTCAGAACATTGAAATTTTTAAATGAAATAGAATTAATCTATCTATATATTAATAGGCAAGCATGTTTCTTTAAAACCTTTTTTCTCAGCTCGTGTGCATCGCAGGGGAAATCTACGCATACTGTTAGAAAGATATTTGCCTGTAGATGTGCAGAATCCCTTTAAAAATTAAAATAGGCTAAAAAATAAGCACAAATAACGAATTTGAAAACTTCTAAAAATTAACATGGACCAACTGGGTTGCCATGATGGTGACGAAATAACAACAAAATGTAAACAGAAAATCAAAACAAATGGAAGAAATCCCAATCACATGTTTTATTTACAGTGTGGGGAGAAAATAGAGAAGTCTGTACATTAATTATTTTTGGTCGAGTTTCGACCACAGGACGACCACTAGTTAGTTTTAATAGGTACAGCTCCAAACATATTAGTAATTTTAGGGCAGCCCGAATTTTTTGATTGCAATCCCCAATCATTTAGTGGCTCCTTGTTTCATCGGTCTTTACAAAACAAGTATGATGCTTGTCCTTAAATTAAGATCTCCAACAAGCTCCAATATTGCAATCTTGGATAAGCAAGCGAGTTTATTTTAGACAAATCAAATCAAGCACCGTGTTCTTTACTTCTTCCACCACTTTTCTAGCTCGTTCCCACCCATATGCGACAATGGGTATTGTCATAAAAGCTGAAAACAATGTAAAAATCTACACTCCTATCAAGTCAAATCACGTTCTGTGACATCTTATCGGTGCCTTAAAATTATATAACTCACAAATCATCAAACTTACCTAGATTGTTTATTAAGCTTCTGGTTTTGATCGTCAACAGAAAAAACATGAACTGTCCCATGATCACTGGACACACAGAGTCTTGTTGAATCATGGTTGAAGTTAATACTGGAAAATACACAGCAATGTGAGACTTTAAATTATCAATACCAATAAATTGTAACCTGTATAACAGTGGCGACTCGTCCATAGGAGCATATGAGCATGTAAACCCCCAATGAAATAGAACACAAACAACAATGATAACACCTGTTTATACTCAGTATGGTATATTAATTAGTAAGTTTTAACAAGAAACACCAAAACAAGATACGTCGGCGTAACTGTAGCGTCTGCAATCTGAGGGCGGCAGTAAGCTTAAACACTCGGAGCTGAGCTGCCGGCTGCGCAGCTCCTGCCTTGCCATACACATGGACGGTTCAATTTCATGCCGGTGGAGGGGAGATCGCTTCAATCCCTGCAAAGCTTATGGGAAGCTGCCTTAGAAGCAGCTCTCTGAGCGCTCTCATTGGCTGGTAGATGCGTGAAATGTATTAGTCACTTGTTGATCTGTCACTTCACTTCACTAGTTCACTGAGTCACTCACTACACTACTTCAATCAGTGTCAGTAATTGTCTGTTTAAAATAAAGTGTTAGGGCTATGAAATGTTGAAAAGTAACCAGCAGTATTCATGTTTTAGAATAATTATGGTGTTCATTTATAGTTCTTAAAACAGCAAAATTGTGTAATATTATTTTAGAAAGTTCTGAATAATAATTTTAATTCAGAAAAGTCATCTTTATAACCCATACTAACCCCTCCACGTCATCATTTTCCCTTCCACAAGGCTTGTGAACCTCCCGGAAATAAATGGTCACCAGCCGCCACTGCTGTATAATCAGCTCAAATATTAATATTAACCCCAAAGCAGAACAACGAGCAACGCTGCGACATTGTCGTGGACACGAAACGCCGAGAAACGCGGGCCTGCGGACACATTTACGGAGTCATAACGACGATCGCGCCGTGGCCGCGATTATTGGACCGACGATCGCACCGTGAACGCGAGTCATAACGACGATCGGGCTGTGACCGCGGAGTCATACCGACAGTCACGCCGTGACCGCGGAGTCATAACGACGATCGCGCCGTGACCGCGAAGTCCTACCGACGATCACGCTGTGACCACGAGTCATACCGACGATCACGCCGTGACCGCGAGTCATACCGACGATCGCGCCGTGACCGCGGAGTCCTACCGACCATCACGCCGTTACCGCGGAGTCATACTGACGGTCATGCCATGATGGCGAGTCATACCGACGATCACGACGTGACCGCGGAGTCCTACCGACGATCGCGCCGTGACCGCGAGTCATACCGACGATCGCGCCATGACCGCGGAGTCCTACCGACGATCGCGCCGTGACCGCAGAGTCCTACCGACGATCGCGCCGTGAGCGCGGAGTCATACTGACGATCATGCCGTGATGGCGGAGTCATGCTGACGATCGAGCCGTGACCGCGAGTCATACCGACGATTGCGCCGTGTCCGCGAGTCATGACGACGATCGCACCGTGACCGTGGAGTCATACCGACGATAACCCCGTGACCGCGGAGTCATACCGACGATCGCGCCGTGACCGCGAGTCATGACGACGATCGCGCCGTGACCGTGAGTTCTACAGACGATCACCCCGTGACCCGCGAGTCACAAGTTTCTATAGGTAGGCTACCTGTAAATTGTTACCCATTTTTGGTTTTTATAGATCAGTGCCACAAATGGTAAAAATTGATTTCGTATGTCTTTTTTGGTAACTGCAATACAGTACTTTTTTTATGCACAGAAAAAAATCCTGTCCCATCCCGTCCCGAAAATCGGGAAGGAAATAAAAATCCCGTCCCGAACTAAAATTTCAATCCCGTCCATCCCTAGTGTGTTTATATAAAGAAACTATAGTACATTTAAAGTTTTACTTCTGAAGACCTTGTTAACACTTGTTAAGGTATGTGTACAGTATATATATACGTATTTAAAAAAAAGTAAATTTAAATAGCCTGATTATGCCTACCCCTTAATAGTTTTTTAGTTTTTTGTTTTAAAAGTAAGCTATACAAGTTATTGAAATTTACTTATTTTATTTAACTATATTACTAGTAGCCCTAAAGAGTGAATATATATATACAGGGTGTCCCGGAACTCTCTACCAACATTTTAGGGCATTGCTCCTGGGTAAGAAACATAACTAAATATCATATTTAAACTGTCCGGAAGTCCTTAGTTACTCACGCAGCCGCCATCTTGTTTTTTTCAGTTATTAATTTTTTTCTAAAGAATGGTTAAACATACGAAATGGAAACTTCGCACAAACATTTCTGACAACTAGACAAAGCTGCAAAAAAATTATGAAGATTTTTCAAATTCATAAAACAAAATGGCGGCCATTTAAAATTTTTGTAAAATCAATGGTTTTTGAGTTATTTGAGAAAGAAAAGTTTAAATGGCCGCCATTTTGTTTTATGAATTTGAAAAATCTTCATAATTTTTTTGCAGCTTTGTCTAGTTGTCATAAATGTTTGTGCGAAGTTTACATTTCGTATGTTTAACCATTCTTTAAAAACAAAATTAATAACTAAAAAAAACAAGATGGCGGCTGTGTCCATAACTAAGGACTTCCGGACAATTTAAATATGATATTTAGGTACGTTTCTTACCCAGGATCAATGCCCTAAAATATTGGTAGAGAGTTCCGGGACACCCTGTATATATATATATATATATATACCGGTATATAAGTAATTATTTAGCTTTTTAGTTTTAGCGCTTGCGGACACATTTTGAGGTTTTCACAGGCCGTTGCAGACACGTAGGAACCATTCTGCTTTGGGGAATATTAATAGATGTTGTGTTTAAGCCAAGGTCACAGTACCCTAGAAACATTTTCTCATGGAAGCTACATAAGATTATATGACCCAAGAGAAATTATCTGTTTTAAGATGGTTTTTCACTGTTATTACACAAAAACCCCTGAGGCTATAAACTATAATACTGCATTGAGTGAATCATTAAAATTTAGTTGAAGTATAAGAGTATGAAAGTGATGAAGTACTGAATACACTATCAATTTTTTTAACGCTGTTCTTAATTTTGTTGAATTGGGTATGTCTGTTTTTAAATGCAACATCGAGGAGAACTAAAATGTGTCAAACAGTAAGGCAAACAAGTTAATAGACTTGAAATCTTATGTAAGATTTTTAAACACTCACAGAAGACAATAGTTATTAATCAAAATCTATTAGGCTAAATCTATTTTTCCCAAAAATAACATAAATCTGGCTGGCTCAAAACCAGGCCCTCGGCCACCCTAAAACAGACAGGACAATTTGGCAGTACTGTAAATGATTTTGTTTTACGATGATGAAATATTATTGACATATTGACAATATTATTAAGTAATTCACCCTTTAACAAAAAAAAAGGTTTTTTTTTACAGCAACCGCTCAACACACAGCAAAATATAATTAATTCAACTAAATATTATCCTTGAATTCTGTAGAAAATACTTAAAAACTTACTTTAAACAGAACATTATGTTCGCTCGTTCACAAATAAATGTAATAAAAAATACAGTAAAAATGATGTCTGAAACAGAGAGCCCATAAAATGATACTGAGTAAATTATACAGTACCTAAACTAAGCTCAGACAGCAAAGTCAGTGAATTGATGAAGATATTTTGTATTTGTTTAGGCCACTAATAAGTCAATATTGTCTAGTAGCTCACCAGTATATCTGAGCTGTGTTGGCTCCTCTCCTCAACTCATACAACATGTGACCCTTCACAGTGTCAAACACGCGGATCAAGGTCCCCTGAAAACACGACATTGTGAGCAATCTTCATCAAGAGTACTCACTAGAAGACAAAAATTAACATGAGTCTTACAACAGATGAACAAAATAATAACTATAATAGTGGCCAGATAGAAAGAATAGATAGAGCACAGGGGCCTAGGTTTTAGAGTAGTTTGTGAGGATAGCAGTATGCGAAAGAGTCCTAACTGGCATTAAGAAACACAAAACTTTGCATTAGCCTACATTACTTCAAACATTAGAATATTTTACTGTCACTGACAGCATTTTCAATGAAGGAAGGGAGTTGAAATAATCTCTTTACCTAGGGCCAGTTTGAATTCTTTCTGAATCATGTAAGCCTGCTAAAAAATCCTGTTTTGTAGTGAACCATAGAATATTTTTGTATGGTTTTGAAATTTAAACAGCTAAATGATGTTAAGAAAATGCTAAAATAATCCAAAGTTCACACAAGGTAGCACCAGCTACTGAGAAACAATCTATCAAAAACGATAACTGGTCCCCTAATTATATAACCAACCAGTAAAGGATAAATAAATCATGAAATTAACCCTAAAATAATATAAATAAAATTTCATCGATACCAGGGATCAGTGTCACCAACATGAACTAAACACGAAAAAGGGCTTCAAAGTTTAGAATTGGATGGGAAGTCTACTTGTGTTGGATAGTCAATGGTTATGTTTACTATTTTTTGTACCAAACTGATATAATGCAAACAAAACAAAGGAAGTTTTGGATAGCTTTTTAAGATTGAATTAACACAAAAATTTGCTAGGTTTTTTAGACTTTGTGTATTGCTGGTTTAACTTGTCACATAAAAGATATTGTTACCCCTTCTAATAATATGGACCTGAGATAGGGGTGAGAAGATTTTCGGTAGCCCATTTTGTTTCTTCAACAATTTTGCAAACTATTTGGTAACTTTTTAACGTAAAAATAAGTTTGTAAAGTTAAAAATGAATTAAACTAACTGAACATATACAACTTGGCATACCTTCTCACTGGCGGAGGCTATCCGTGTGCCTTGCAGATTGAGAGCCAGGCAGGTGAGTGGTGACGTATGAGCAGCTATGTCCAGGGGCGGCCGCTCTGCCTCAGCCAGGTGTATTAATTGTATGTAGCCACTCTTGCGGCCGGGGAATGCCAGCAGCGAGTTGTTACTGTTGGGACACAGGACGCACAGGCCTACCAATACAACAAGATTTAGGTTGATTTAAGGATAAAATTAAAAGTTTAGATTCATTTTATTTACCTACTGATCTAGAGTAAAACAGAAAACTCAAAGAAATAGTTTTTTCAGTTGACATACCTCTAGGGTTAGGGTGGGTCTCAAACACATGGAGTGGTTTTGGTTCCTGGATAAACGTGTAGACTTTGATAACACCTTCAAGGACGACGACGATACGATCTCGTCTCAATCTTACTCCCAGCACGCGCGAACTGAATTCTAGCGATATCACAGGCTGCTTCTTGAGGTCATCCCACACCATCACTAGGAACAATAAAAATTCAGAGAACCTATTAAACAAACTCTTTTAAAACACAACAGCCTTCACAGAAGGTAAACAAAATAGTCCTACCCATTATGAATACAGAACGCCCAAATTTGTTGGAAGAGGTTTAGGATGGTGTTGTAATGTAGCTACCATGACAAATCATCATGATCTTGCGGAAAATGAAGTATAAGATAATGACAAACTAAATTCTCTGTTAGATTTTGTGAAAGATGAACACCAGAGATTTTACAACAGCCGAAACCAAATTAAACAATTTCTCTTCAAATATCCACAAAGAGCTATCAAAGCTCCATGAAAAATTTCAAAATCATTACAGAAATTTTAAATCAAACTTAAATGAAACTTCTGAACATTTTGATTTTAAACTAGCTAAGTACACACAAGAAACTTGGCTATACATTTACCTAAATTTGTATCATAACCAACTTTATAAAATAGAACAAGACTGCCAAAACAACAAAACCCCCAAATCTATTTGACCACCTCTAACTTTGAGCAAGATTTAGCGAGGCTTCAAATTAAAATAAGTAAACAACCACTGCCATTCAGTAACGAAACTTGAATCCTACTACAATATTCCTATTTGCAAATGTCACTATGAAAACAAAAATATAATTTTACAAATCAAAATTCCCTTACAAAAAAGTAATTTGCAATACAAATCATACACTTATAAGTATAACCCTATTCCTCTAATGTGGGAAGGCAAAATTTGCCAAATAACGGAGACTAAAATTGTAGTAATTAAAACAAAAACTTCAACTTGCAACGTAGAGACCGAAAACAATGATTACTGCAACAAACGCAATTCTAACCTTTGCTTGATCCCAAGACACAATTTACAATATTCCAAGTCATCAATGTGTGCACTTTATTTATTAAATGATACAGACATTTCAGACCTAAAAAGTCCCTGTGAATTTCACTGCTATGACTCACCTAACCACATTATCATTAAAGAAAAATCCGTTAACTCCAACATAAAAAAGTGATTTAATAGTAAATTGTTTGAAAAAACCCAACATTAAAACCATCCCAAAAGTGAGGTGCGCCCGCGCAAGATGCTAACTATTTCTCCGCGGCCATCACGTTAATGATTTCACCGTGATCGGAGAAGACAAAGATGACTCACCGATCGCGCAAGATGTTCACGATTTCTTCGCCGCCACATGAGTTGTTCATGTTCCGCCATGATCGGAGGAGACTAAGATGACGTCTCAGCGCTCGCGCAAGAAATTAATAGGCTTATTTATTAGCTAGTATCCTAGGCCTTTATGTTTATCAGATTGTTAGAAACAAAAAGTCAATTCATCAAGTTGAAGCAATACCACGCATATTTCTAAACCCTTAAGTTCTAACCTTCGAAGAATCAGAATATAGAGAGGGGCTTCTCTGGTAAGAGCCGCCGGGGGCCTCATAGATTCTAAATACAGCCCTGCTCATAATTTCAGCATATTTCATCCACATAGGTACTTAATATTAAAATAAATCTCATCACAAAACCTCAAACGCCTCAAAGAGACTAGTAGTATAAATTTAAAATAAATGAAACAATTAATTAACTTAAGAAGACTCGAAGGGGCGAAATAAGACGTGAGTCACTATAAGCTATACCACCAGCTCATATACCGCAGGAAGGGGGGAATAAGAGTCGGAACGTACATCAAGATATACGTTCGATTCCAACCATCGCGATTGATGTTTTCGCGTATCTCCTTCAGTTGTTTTCTCATTTTTATTGTCAACCGGTGGTAGGTTAACGTTTTAACCAGGGGGGTTTAAGAAAGGGGATTAACCCTGTACCCACGGTGATCATCTACAGAGACACTTTGTTCACATTACACTTAGTCGGCCAGTTGGTGTGAACAGAGTTGAACAGTAGAATGAGCATTGATTTTCAAATTCCTTTTCCAGCTGACACGAGCTAGGCGATGACCGGTAGGGCTGACTTCTGAGAAATAGCTATAACCTATAAGCCACACACCCTATGGGTAATCAGCCAATGAGATGGTCTAATGAAGAAGATGGAGGGGTGACGAGTAGTCCAATAGCAAATAGCCCAATCTAGCAAATAGTCCAAGTCCAGGTTGAGTTGGAGGACCTGGGAGGAAAAATCGAGGAGATTACCACAGGCTGTGTATGGAGATTGGAGTGTGTGTGCTTCAGGGACCATTGGCTTAGGCTATGTAAAAAATGTAACTAAATTTATAAAGATGTAAAACAATCAAGTCACATAATTTGTTACCAACTCAATCTTTTAAATTTTCAATTTTTTTTACTTGCAAATTAACGTTGTAAATCTTTTTCTTACTATTGTTAATCTTTGTTTTTTCAAAGTTCTTGTTTGGCGTCACCCTTTGTACTTCTTTGTTTTCTAAATTTATTTGTTTTATTACACGTTTAGTCACACCTGTAGCAGTCTTTTACCTCTCCACAATAGCTAAGGGAGTGTAACTTTTAAGAGACCTTATTTTAAGAGAGGCATGGGACTCGCAATATATACACATATATATATATATATATATAAATATATAAATTTGAACGGATGGTGTTTTTGGCCTCTAGGGACCTCAAAACCAAAAAGTAAATTGGTCCCGGATCCAGGTCTTACCATGAGTAGGCTACTATGGTAATAGCTTATTCCCTATATGGGAAATTCGCGAAAAAACAGAATTATAGTTATATTCACACTTTAACTTAATAAAATGCCAAAAATTGACAGTACTAGAAGATTTTGAATTTAGTTTATAAAGTTGGTTACAATTTGGTAGTGAGATTAACAATGGGCAACATTATTAGTTACATTGGGTAAAAAACCGGAGTAGGCTATGCCCAAAAGAAACTGATATAGGTTCAGGTTACCTGTTTGCTGTCAAAACGATCCTCAGGTGGTACTATGGCAACTACAGCTGTTTCGTGCTTTTAGAAAAGTAGCACCCACAAAAGTAGATCGTTTCAACAGCAAACAGATAAACTAAACCTATATTAGTTTATTCAGACAATTCAGAGGCCATGAAAATAAAAAGAAAGCTTTAATGTGAATATATATTGTATTATATATTACCTATATTATATAGGCCTAGGTTGCACCTAACTAAAACCACAAGTTATACAGTATCTAAGTTACTAACCTGCATTTGGTGGATATTTTGGCACCTTTCCACCTCCGACAAGTCCCAGATAATTGCAACGGAAAAGCATCTCAACATAACCTAAGCCTCCATCTGGAAAGTCGTGTCTTTCTTTATCTCTTACTGGGTCACAGTTGTATACACGAAAACCATTCTCCATTCCACAGGCAAAACATCCTAAAACAATAAAAGCTGTAAGAGATTTGTCAAAATGTATGTTGATTTTAACTCTAAACATTGCTTGAGTTTTACAAATTAAGTAAAAAGTTAGTGTTGAGTAATTTTGATCCATTTTCATTCAACACAATCAGGGGTTGGGAAAACTGTACGTATCGTACGCATAAGTCTATTCAAAATGCAATAAGATTTTCTGCAAATAAGGTGTCTTGTCTACTTAAAAGACTAAGTTATAGCCAAATACAAAGGACATACAAAATCGTTACCGTGATCCATTTTACATTCTTTATTCAAATAACCCTAGATTGGTAACGCTCTAAAACATTTTAAGTGATAAAAGTTTTATCTAGCAGTGGACAAATTTTGAGAAAAAGAGTAATAATTTTATTTTTTACAATTACTTAGACGGATTCTGAGCACTTTAACTAAGGGAACTACGCTGTTAACTGTTACTCACAGTCACATCTTGTTTGAGCAAAAAGCTACAGAAGTGAAGAATTAATTGTACCGGTAGCTTTAATTAATTGCACACTGGAAGAGTGTGCATTATAAAAGCTGCAATTCTTTGAAAGAAAGAAAAAAATATTTGAGGCAGGTAAATTTTGTCTAAATTTTCCGAATTTAGACGATAATAACATGTTTTGCTGAGAGACATAACATTTACCTTAAAAACTTGGCGATGACCGGTAGGGCTGACTTCTGAGAAACAATTATGACCTATAAGCCTAATATATAGGTGTATAGGAGATAGCTACATATAGTATAGGAGATATAGGAGACGATATATTGTATAGGAGACATAATATATAGGATAGATAGGAGTTTTTAAAAAAGACATTGCAGTAATGTCAACCGCCAAAGGAGTAGAAGATGTCAGTCAGGATGAAGGATAAGATAGGGTGAAAATAATGTTGGGGGACTAGTATGGTACTTCAAGGTCCTTGACATTATTACTGAACGATTAAATGAACTATAAAAAAAAAAAAAAATAGCTGTAAGACAGCTGTAGCTGCCAATGCACTGGTCTATTTGAATTACACTATGAATAATAAGTTGAGGTCATTATAATGGAATTCTTAAGAGTAGACACCACATTACTTGCAGAAATGGAAGACAAAAATTTGTCATAAAACAGAAACGTCATAGCCATACTCCAACATTAAAGTTTAAAGAATTGGGTGGGTTAAATATCATAGTGTAGGCCTAGGCCTATTATAATGCTCTTAGGATATAGTTGCACAGAGAACAGTTTTATATATTATTCAATGATAATAGGATATAAGCAATTTTACCTGTACCAGGATAGCTTTCACGTGATACAATATCAATAGTATTGAATATGAATGTTTCAGCCCTATAATCTTTATAAGAAGACTCTTTTACACGGTAAACAGCTAGATTTTATTTTAGTAGAAATGCAAATGAAACCAACATTTTCAAGTTTTTTGGCTTGAATAATAACACTAAAGCCAGTTTGCAAATTTGCACACCCAGATGTACGTGTTTTGATGGGTATGGTATATAGGTATGTGGGGGTAATTGTTAAAACTAAATGCCATATTGGGAACAAACTTTCCATTTAGCATAATAAGGATATCATTGACTGTAGGAAACTGGAATTGACATCCCATAGTGGACTAGCTGTTCCCTAGTTTTTATTGAAAAAAAAAACATAGTCGAGCGAGCCAGACTCAGAATGCGCTATTTAGTAGGTAATAAAAACTCAATTGGTTTTATTAGGCCTACCTTATATTTGTTGCTTACATTTAAGTTAGTTTATGGGTCATAACAGTTGCTATAACTTAGTTCACAGCAAGTCATTCCATCATTTTGACTTGGTAATGCCAAAATATTGATGTTCCAACTTAAAGGTAAAAGCCAAACTAAGTTATGGGTTTCGCACTACAGGCTAGGTAACCTACGATCCGAGACCTCAGGATCATACAAAGTGAACAAGATAAATTAGGACCATACCGGTACCTATTTGTTTACTTTAGGGCTTCTAACGATCTATGAAAAAAATGTTTTTTTCTCATAATTTGCCCTATTAAGTTATGAACTCTTTTTACATTTAGCACTTTTGGGGCAAGCTCCTATTTCACCCTGAAAATCATGTTTGAAAATCGCAAAATATGCTGAAAATCATTGTTTAACTTATTTTTATTATACTTTTTATGTGATTTTACTATTATTTATGACATTTTAAACACTTTTCCCCCCTGGCACTTTTTCAGCAAATGCCGGTTTTACCCAGAAAATTAAGTTTGAAAATCATAAAAAATTGCAAAGTGTCAAAAATGCCCGGCCAACTTCTTTACCGAGTAATCTAACCTAGCCTAACCTTGGTTTAACAAAAAAATCTGTCATTTCCGGCATATTGCTAACCTAAACATGGGTTAGGTCCAGTTAGGTTAGTTTAGGTTAGCCTATATTTATCTTAGTTTGGTGGAGGAGTGGACCAGGCATTTTTGGCACTTTGCAGTTTTTATGATTTTTCAAGGGTAAGTTACAGTTTCTTAACTGGGCTATGCTAATATCGATTGAAACTATCGATTCGATTAGTTAAACCTTCATGCGATTTTTCCACCATCAGCAAGTTTGGTTGGTTAGGTTAGGTTATGATAGTTTCATTTTACGCAGAGGATACGCGTCCGGTAACAAGACGTGGATTAGGCAAGGCAGTAACTGTCATAACCTAACCTAACCAACCAAACTTGCTGATAATGAAAAAAATCAAATGAAGGTTTAATTCTCTTCATAACATAAAATTATAAATGCCAAAAATTCTAACAAAAGATGTACAGTTAAGAAGAAATAAAAAATAAATAAAAAATAAATAAAATAAAATAAATAAAAATGCCTTTATTTATCAAGCGTTTCTCAGTAGGTACAAATACTGCTTCTCAGAACAACTTTCGTCAATGACAATATAAAACTAACAACAAATAAATAAGGCAATTACATTCAAAGCAAAATCTTTGACAAAAAGTTAAAGAAACCGATGATGGGTTTCGAACCAGTGACCTCTTGGATATCAGCCGAGCACTCTATCCACTACACCACGAACAACGCTGGCCGAACATCGTATCGTTGTGGTAATGGCGTTCCGGGACCCCACAACCCGGTGACGTCACTACCGGACGCCTAATCCACGTCTGGTTACCGGACGCGTATCCTCTGTGTTCATTTTATAACAGATAGCCTAGGCAGCGGCCCACACACTACACGTGCATTGCGCCTATATTTAAAAATATTGATTATTAATCAATATTTTCAATTCGATAGTTTCAATCGATATTAGCATAGCCCAGTTAAGAAACTGTACCCTCCATATCTGTTGGCACAAACAACCGAATGAAAATATCGATCGATATATTGTTTGGTTAGTTACCCTAGCTAAGGTTAACCTAGGAGCTTAGGTTAGGAGGTAAGGTTTTGGGGTGAGGAATCCAATGGAACCATCGCCGACCCTCTATGCCCCCCCCCTTTCTACTTGCAAGGGGGGTTTCTAATTACAAAATATGACGGTTACACTGTTACAGAAAATATGGGTAAATATCATTAGGCCTATCCAAATGTTTACATGCTATGGAAATATCAGTAGGTACCTAGTTCTCCAAGGATATTTTGTTGAATGTTTAGAGACCAATAATGTCAATGGGGGTATCGATATCAAGGATCGATGGCCAAACATTAATTAGAGGTATTCATTTTAAAAGATACAATTTACTATAAACTTAACTCACACATGCTCTAGAACAATGTAGGCTAAACCACTATACCTTGATCTTGATTGAATCCTGCATATAATAATCCATTGGAATATGGGTTTGAAGAGCCTAAATTCATTTTAAGACCCCTTACCCACTGCAACAGGATTAAGAAAATGATCTTTTCAGTTCAGCATTAAGCAATTTAGCATGCAAAATAAAGCAGTAAGATTACTATCTCAAACATTTCCGCACTAGTAGTAGTAAATAATAATAAATAGATAGAGATGTACGATGTACTAACAGATGACGATGACGTACAGCATTAGATGAGATGAAAAAAAACAGAAATGCCTGAAGAAAAAAGGTATTTACTCAAGAGAGGTATCATTGAGTATAAACATAGTTATGTTTATACTCAATGGAGGTATAGAAGAGCCTTCGATGACGTCAGCAGCTGTAGATCTCTTCTCTTGAGGGAACACGATTACCGCAACGTGGGGTCCCAGTTTATTGACATCCCAAAAGATCGGTCAACGACACGGTAGTGGGCACGGCCGCCTTTAACTCCAGGCCGCGGCCTTCGAAGTGGCAACGTCGCAAGTGGTGTTGTAACAGCTGTTTTGTTAGGAAGCAGCTAATGGTATTTGTGTATTTACAAAAGTTTTGTTACTGGACTATGACAATATTGACCCCGCTTATAATGTACAGATTTTTCATTCATATTGTTTCAGTTTTCAATTCTGTATGTTTTATTTTCAATATTTTCATAAATTTAATGAGCTGATGTCACCTGTCTGCCATGTTATCTTATGGGACGTCTGTCACTAAACAACACCACTTGCGACGTTTCCAACTCTACCAGGCCACGGCCTGTAGTTAAAGGTGGCCGTGATATAGCGGAGTCGGAGATTTTTTACTGTCCTTGGACGCTAGGCAGGAGCCTGGGATTGTTTTTCACATTACTTCAGGCTAGACCTAGGGGTAGCGGCATTATCACTTAGATCAAATTCATTGGTGACTTGGTGGGGATCGAACCCGGGACCTCAGGGACTGGAGTCCCGCGCTCTAACCACTACGCCAGCTCGCTCCCCCAGTCGGAGTCGGAGATTAGCATTTTATTTATCCGTCCGCTTGTCTGTGTTTCTGTTAATCTGTGCATCTGTGTGTTCGCACCAACCACTAAAATGGACAAGGAATGGAACTGGAAAGTGTGAACGTCATGAAATCATGACGTCGAGCCTACGCACGGCCACCTCTAACTGCAAAAGTAGTTAAAGGTGGCCGTGGCCTACGTCACAGAGCGTACCGCGAGCCTTGCGGGAACTCTACCTATGTTGGGCCCCCTATGGTTTTATGCTTTTGAGTGTAACATGGTATAAACCAACAAAAAGTCTGTGCTTCAATGCAATAAGTGTAATCATTAACATAAATGAATAGCAATTAAGTAAAATTCGTACCTGCAGAATAGCAATAACCACGACTACTAGAAAAATACCGGTATGGATCATAAACATAAACAAAATGACGTTGTTGGCCCGAATCCTATACTAATAGCATTGAACATATGTTTTGGCAGTTCCATTTAAGCATTGTTAAATTATGTTTATTTTCGGGCCAAAAACGTCATTTGTTTATGTTTATGATCCATACCGGTATTTTTCTAGTAATCGTGGCAATAACTGAAGAAGTTACGAGCTGCAGTAAAAAGTACATCTCCCAAGCTTGAGTATCATCCGAACCATTTGGCCCTCAACCTCCAAGCCAAAGGCCGCACTAGATATACGCCGTGCGGCCTTGGGCTGCCTCAACTTAGGGTGGCGAGGACTATAGACAACAGTCAACATGTCTACAGACTAAAAAGAGAAAAATGTTTTAGACCTTCCGACTCGATTTGTACAGTAGCTCTAAAATTTATTTTCTTTGCTTTTTTTGTTAGTGCTAAAGCTGTTTCTCATGTTTTCCAATTTTTATTTTATTTATATAAATGCCATCATATTTACTTATTGTTTAATGTAAAACCATAGATAAAACAGATTGTAAAAAAAAACTTTATTAAAAAAATAGCAATAGGCTAAGTCTATGGCTAAGTTTACTTCTCCCTGAGTCTGATACCAACTTAAGTCCAGTTGATTTCGTTTTGACTGAGTGAATCCCTCAATCCCTGGACTGGCTTAATCGTAAGCGCAAAGCGCGTCTATCTTGATCTTCCCATTTTCCCGCCTTTTTGTTTGTTTTGTACCGATTGCGTTTGTGTATGTGTATCGTGTCCTCTGTCACTGTCATTGTCATTTTTTTTGTCAGTCATCTATCTTCATCTATCTATCTCAATTCTCAATAAGAGCAAGAGCTAGACGAGAGCACTGACCAGTGACCAGTGTTTTACAGGAGATTTTCAGCCTAGCCTAGTTCAACTTTTAAATCTATTAGTTCCTCTCTGTAGAACATTTTCTAATTGTTAACGTTTAGCTTGAAGTCATGACTTCATTTTCTTTTGAAAATGATACCAAACTTTTAAACAAAATCACAGAAAAACTCATGTTAGATTCTTCAGATAAATTATCTAAGTAAGTATCGACCCTATAGTACAGTAGCCTATAGCCTATTGGTGTGATTTGGTTCAATCAGTTTATTTATTTATACTTCCAACGGTACATGCCAGTTTACAAAAAGGCAGAGGATACCAGTAGGCCTACGCGTCCGGCGTCTGGCATTTACTGTCATAACCTAACTTAAATGACTTAACCAAACTTGCTGATAATGAAACAAATCCTCGCTACGCGCTCAGAACTACTGCCTAAGATTCTTTTATGATCTAAGACGCAGTGAGCGCATCACCCCTTTCTATGTATTCATTCTAAGTTAGCTATGTGACATGAGATCAATCAAAATTCTTTCGCTAACCTATTCAATATTAAAAAACAATTTTCCAAAATATTTTGTAGTTGATTTTAGGTTTGTAGCTGAAGAAAGTGTTAAATACTCACACCGTGCATCATTAACTTTGCGTATGCCTCACCATAGGACCGTGGATTACGACAGAGCGTTTGTTGTAGCTGCTTGCCGTCTTTGGAACGATCTCCCTTTAGCTATTAAATTCCTCGATAGTCGTTCCCGGTTTGTGGCAGCACTAAAAAATCTCTATTTTGAACGTATGACCATGGTAGGTTTGTCGTAGGGGCTTGTGCGCATGGCGGTCGCTGACTTGTATGTATGTATGTGTGAGTGTGTGTGTGTAAGTATTTTTAAAATTTACTGATTTTTGATAAAAGTTTTTGTATCTATGATTTCTGTTTTCCTTTACTGTATAAGTTTAAGCTGATTCTGTTAGCCTAAAATATTTATATTATATTTTAAAGTGCAGGTTAAGTGTAAGAAAGGGCCGTGGCCCTAACTTTGCCTGTGTAAATAAATGATTTTTCATTTAATTTTTTTTTTTCATTTATAATTTCAAATTGAATGAAGGTTATATTCTGTTCTTAAAATGAAATTATTAATGCCTCAAATTCTAACAAATGATGTAGCCTACAGTTAAGAAGAAATTGCATTCTAAGCAGAATCTTTAACAAAAAGTTAGTGTCACCAAGGGCATTCGATCTGGATACCTCTTGGATATGAGCCGGGTACACTATCCACTACTCCACGAACACCAATCGACTGCTCTTCGTATCGTTGCGGTTATGGTATTCCGGGCCCCCACTACCCGGTGACGTCACTGCCGGATGCCCAATCTACGCCCGATTAACTTACTGGATGCGTATCTCTGCGTTACAAAAAATATTTAAGAGAAAAAAGAAAAATACAACAGTTAATAGGGCCTAATTGAAGTATAACAAAACAATTATAATATATGAAGCTGAAGTGACAATACTCGGACTATGAGTTAGGCTAATGGGCCTACATTATTTTTTTACCCTGACATTGTGGCACTAATAATAGAGCTATAGGCCTACTATGGTTTACTACCAATTTAAATTAAGGGAGATTTACACGCTTCAGCGTTTGTGCTTGGTAAGGCTACCTAGTTTTTTTGCTTTAAGTTAATGACGTACAATACAGTAGGCCTAAGCCTATACCATTTACAAAATTTACTCAATAAGTTAGGCCTAACATTTCATCCAATTATTTATTATTTTAGGTTCTCTGCAGAACTGTACATACGAGTAATAACAGTTTTGTCACCCATTACAAATGATCAAAATATAAGTTATTTTTACAAAAGATATAAGTTTACAGGTTAAGTGTAAATAAGGGCCATGTGGCCCTAACTTTGCTTGTGTAAATAAATGATATATCATTTCAGTTATATCACTAAGTTAACTTGAGCATTGACGAAGCCTTGTATCATTGTCTTTCATGCAAAATTTTTTTTTAGATTTCCTTTTAGTCAGAGAAATATAGGATATGACCTTAAAAAAATTGCAAGAAATGTTTTATGGTTTTATTTTGTAGTGTTGGGTTTGTAGAATGACATACTAAAAGTTGCCAAAAATCGGTGCACGAGAAAACCACTAAAATCACAATTTAAAATGGCGGCTTTTCCCAACATTGGAAAAATTTAAAAAAAAGATAACACATGCATTTTGTATGACCATTATTTGAGAAACTGACTTGGGACCACCACCGTTATTTATTGGGTCGTTAGTACTTAATTTGATAGGGAACGCGTTTTTGGCCGCCATATTGGACATGGATATATTTTTTTAAACGTAATGATAGTGTTGTGACACATAATTTCAAACTACATTTTTACTTTGATTTCAATGCCAAAATCCGTTTTTTAAATATCTTTTTTCGAGAAGATGTGTTGAAACGAAAACTCTCCCCCATACATTTCTTATGGACGTTTCGTAGTTTGATAATTTTTTTAAAATTATTTTTCTTATTCATTAAAAAACGGATTTTGGCATTGAAATTAGTGTAAAAATGTAGTTTGAAATGATGTGTCACAACACTATCATTACGTTTAAAAAAATATATCTATGTCCAATATGGCGGATTCAAGATGGCGGCCAAAAACGCGTTCCCTATCAAAATGAAGTACTAACAACCCAATAAATATCGGCGGTGGTCCCAGGTCAGTTTCTCAAAAAATGTTCATACAAAATGCATGTGGTGTCTTTTTTTAAAATTTTCCAATGTTGGGAAAAGCCGCCATTTTAAATTGTGATTTTCTCGTGCACCGATTTTTGGCAACTTTTAGTATGTCATTCTGCAAACCCAACACTACAAAGTAAAACCATAAAACGTCTTCTTGCAATTTTTTTAATGATCCCTGTATCAGTTTTCTTAGTTTGCTTGGACTATTTTCTCAAAACCACTTACAGTTTCGATAATTCGAAAACCATTAGGCCTATTAGAAATGTTTGTCTGTTCCCCTCAGAAAACCTCCAAAATTCAAAAAATAACATACCGATATTCAAAGTGATACTTGAGCTTCTACAATTTGAATTTTGTTGCCGTAATTCGAACTGTTACTTCCAAAATTTGATGTCAACCCCTACAATTCGAACTGCGTTACTGTAAGCTTCTGTAATTCAAATTCAGGACAAAAGGTATGCCTGTTGAAACATGAACTGACACTCTTATTGATGTTCCCACGATGTGTTAATTAGTCTCCGTTCTCTCAAACTTTCTACAATTTAAACTGGGACCTCCATAATTCAAATTGTATTTATCTTACCTCTATAAATCAAACTCTCTATATTTCAAACTTCCCATTCAAATTATATTGTCTTTCCTCTGAAATTTGAATTAACGAGGTTCTTCTGTATAAGCAAGTGGTTTTTACACATTAAGTTTGTTTGGTAATTTTTCACCCTATAAGTTAATACTCGAATTGTAAAGTTATGTTGCATTAGCTTACCAAAAGTGGTAATATTTTAAGAACATTTTCATCTATTTTTGGGGGATGGATGACATTTCTCAGATAGAATGTTGGAAGTCTGTGGGAATGTCTCAAAGAGAATGCATGCTATTTTGATCATGTTCAACATTATTATTGATCCTTTTTTCATATTTGTCACCTAAGATTAAAGAAAAGTTAACTTTACTAGTCCAAACATTATTATCTGCTTAAGTATTTCATGCAAATTATCATATTGAGACATTAGGCCTATAGAAAAATTTTCGTACCGGCAAGCATGTTGGAAGTGCGGTGGCGGCAAGCAAGTTCGCGAGCATGCTCGGTCATCTGTTGGAGACGCCGAGCGTGTCCGCCAACAGGCTTGCGGACATGCTCGCCCGTGTATGGGGGGCCTTACCCTCAGTGTGCAGCACTATTAATTATTTTTGCATTTATGACATAACAAAGTTTCCTTAAACCCTGTCCTCTCCCATTACAAATGCAAAGCACGAGTATAACTGCAATACGCATTTTATATTTATACGCCAACCCCGTATGAAGGCATGGGTACTCTGCTAGTTGGTATCTATATAATTAATACGCTACATGAAACTTGAACTCCTCCGCCATTTCTCAACCGATTTTATCCATTGACGTCTCATTGGAAAGAGCGTGTCGCCTATATTTGCAAACTGGCCTTACATTTTTGAAAAAGTCCCTTGGGATCTGCCCCAGTGGCTGTTAAAGTTCCCATGTTATCCTTATGAAGAACATAATTGTTTACATTTTGATCAGCTGTTATTTATTTTTCAATTCAATGAAACACATTGAGTACATTTATTTACTATTTGAGTTTGTGAAAACATAACCCCTAGACGGTTCATGTTAGCATGAATGTAGCTTAAATTTGTACATTTATCGTTGTTTTGTGTAACTATAATTTGTTTATTTGTTGTTTTTTATTCTTTTAAATGCCTCCGTCGCGACAACGAAACATCGTGTAATCGTGATAACGACCGCAGAACAGTGGCGCGTAATAGGCTTAACGATAGACAAAAAGAATTCTTTTTGTCTATGCTTAACTCATCACGTGCAGTCAGCACCTGACCCTGGACAATCTCAACTATAAGTTACAAATGCGCCCTAACACTACCCCAAAACGACTTTTCGTTCTCAATTGGCCCTCTATCAATGACCTGTGTTGCCTTTACAGCGAGGCATTTTGAGGAAGGAGAAAACCGGCCAGAATGCTTTAGGTTAGCTGGCAATAACGAAGATAAACATAGTCTGAGTTACACACCGGTAATCTTTGAGTTGACTCTTTTAAAATGATTGCTATTCGTTTTGAAATAACTCATGCAATTGCTCGAAATCGAGCAACATGTACACTAGTATCAATTGAAGCTTTGTGTAATGCAGGTATTTTGTTTTTATTTCAGGAAAGGATATGAATATTTACGTCTTTTTCGAATCAAGCGAGGTGCTGGACTTCCTAACTTGAGTGAGACATGTGCTGTTGTAATTTGCTTAAACCTAGCAGCTGATAAACTTGGTTGTTCATTTGACAAGGTCAGTTTATTATGAGGTTTTTTTAAATGTATTACCCTTAATCTATCATCTAACAAGCACTAGACCAACCAAAAATTCCAAACCATATCTTTTTTTAAATCCATAAAATAATGACCTGAATCCAAAGATTTATAGTTGGCATACAAACACTTTTTGTTGTTGGTAAGCGAGGGAAATCTTATTCCAAAAATGAAGTACTCGAGTTATCACACAGACATATATATCAAAATTTGGACGAATAGTGTTTTTGGCCTTTGGGCACACGAAAAAGGAAAACAGTCCCTGGTCTTATCGTGCCACCTACGGTAATAGCTACTTTCCTATAGGGAAGTTCCAAACCATATCTTTTTTTAAATCCATAAAATAATGACCTGAATCCAAAGATTTATAGTTGGCATACAAACAGTTTTTGTTGGTAAGCGAGGGAAGTTGCAAAGCAGTAGAAAGTAGCCTATTGTCAATAAACTTCTTTCGTCCGCATTACTAATTGATTTAACAAAAGCTTTTGACTGAGTGCAACATGAGCTTTTTATTAAGAAACTGTACAGCTATGGTATAAGCAGTGTTGGGGAAGCTACTTTTAAAATGTAGCTAGCTACAACTACTGCTACATTTCCAAAAAAGTAGCTTAGCTACAGCTACAGCTACAGTTCCGCAAAAGTAGCTAGCTACAACTACAGCTACATTGAAATGTAGCTACAGCTACAATTTTAGCTACTTTTCCAAAGACGTTACTTTTTATTCCACGCACATTAGGTAAATGTAAAATTAATTGCAACTAAATTTTTACTGAACAAACATTAAAAAAATGTCAGTATTGTATCTAACATTAATTGGAAAACAAATTATTCCTAGATTGTGTTTAATTTTTTGGCATTATAAACCTAACATTACAACAACAGAACCAAATAGTTTGGTGTCCCATCATATTTAGTACTTATTTTTAAATATTGCATTATTTTTAAGCATCTTAAATGTCAATTTCATTAAGTTCAAAGGACATACAACCAAACTATATTTTAAAAGCTCATTTTATTTCTTTAATATAGATTCATTTATAGATGTCTTATATCAACAATTAAGACCAATAAAACTGTAAAACGATTATTTATAAATACTTTTTTGTGTTACAGAGCCTAGCCTACTGAAATTGGAGTTTATTGCCTTTCTTTTAATGTTAAAAACGACATTGCTATAAACTTTTAAGTGATAAGTTACTTGTACTATGAATAACACTTTTCAATGTCAAGAAATCGTCCTTTATTGTCATTATGCATAGGGCAAATTGTGCTTCAACCTAGTTGGTACAGAAAACAGTATCCAGTAACTTATCCTGAAATCGGCTTTTAATTTAAACATGTTGAAATTTGTAAAGTAAAAATAACATGTAGGCCTACTTGGCTATGTAACAAGTTGGCTATAGTAGGCTTGTTCTTGCTAGGACTAAACAGATAGGATTCCTAATAATAGAACTTGGAACTTGGTATTCGTCTTAAACCATAGCATAGCCTAGGAATTAATAGTCCTATACAAGAGCTGTTACCAGGAGCAAACTATGCTATTTTTTCAATGTAAGTTTCATGTTATATGGAGATTTTTTCGTTACAATTATCATTTAGTCTATACATATCTTAAATCACATCAGGTAATTTCCTCTTTGTTAATTTAGTAAACCTTTGAAAAATCTTCGTAATCTAACCAAGGAAGGGCTTGTGATGATGAACCACAATCAACAGCTGAAGCAAAGGTTAATAGACCAGCTTTCTCATTATTTTAAGGTTTAGTGTTGGTTTCCATTAAAATCCAAGTTGAAACACTATTAATAATAAACAAACTAAATTGATTACTATTTTCCCTGTCAATCACTTGCAAGCATTCAGTAGCTTCTCTTGTCACGGTAACGTTTAAACGTCGTCTGCATCTAGCGATTTTATTTTATCTGACAGTAATCATAGAGTAGTAAATTAAGGAAATGAGAGCCAAAAATGTGGATAACACTCATTTAATGGCCTCCATGTCCACACAACGTTGTAATAGGGAATGAAACGGCTGCAACCAGCTGTATGAAGCCAAGAAAGTAAGGCCTAATTTTTTTTTTAAATCTCAGTTTGAAAGAGGTTGTTTCACGTAAGGTTGAGGTTATGATAAAAATCACTATCTCAAACAATGTTAATGTAGCGAGAAAAGTAGCTAAAATTCCGCTACAACTACTTTAAAAATGTAGCTAGCTACAGCTAAAGCTACAAAATCTTAAAAGTAGCGTAGCTACAGCTAACGCTACAAAAAAAGTAGCGCGCTACTGTAGCGTCGCTACTTGTAGCGCGCTACTTCCCAACACTGGGTATAAGGGGCCAAGAGTTGAAGTTGTTAGCTTCTTATTTAAGTGACAGAGAGCAAATGGTAATCCAGGGCAAAGACAAATCTAGCTTTAAGAAAATTGAAAATGGTGTACCCCAGGGATCAGTGCTTGGGCCACTACTATTTATCATTGCAGTTAATGATTTCTCTTTCAATATTCCTTGTACCTCTGTTCTTTATGCAGATGATACATCACTTCTAAACAGCCATAAAGATTTAAAGGAACTTAAAAAACTTTAGACTTTTTGTGGCTTTACAAGTTGCACAAGAATGGTTCCAATCCAATCATTTAATTGTAAATAACCAGAAAACTGAAAATATCATTTTTACTCTTAACTACTCTATTTATAAGGATATTAAATCTGTGAAATTGCTAGGCATATATTTAGACAGCAGACTAAGTTGGGATAGTCACTTAGAGCAATTGTGTAAGAAACTGGCCAGAGTGGTTTGTCTTCTCAGAAAACTAAGACACTGTGTTACTGCAGATATGCTGATTACTGCATACTATGCTTTTTTTCATTCCCATCTACGATATGGTATAACCTTATGGGGCAACTCTTGCAGTGCGCAGACTGCTCTTGGATGGCAAAAAAAAAAGGCACTGAGAGCAATCAAGAATATACCGCAAAGACAGTCTTGTAAACCAATATTCAAAGAATTACAAATAATGACTTTGCCTAATCTATATATTTACTGTTTCTAATAGATGTTAAGGAGTCTTTGAAAAATTTTACAACTAGAAACGAAACTCATCAGTACTGTACTAGGAATAACTATCAATTAGATTTAGCTTTTGTAAGATTGGAAAAAACAAAGAGCAGCCACATATGTATGAAGATACAACTATTCAATAAATTGCCCAAAAAGGCATGGATTGTACCCTATTTGTTTCTATTATAAAACAATGGCTTAAGAAAAATGTTTTTTATTTCATTTATTTATTTTTTTATATTTTTGTATTTTTATTATATTTATTTTATTTTTTATTTATTTTATTTTATTTTTTTTATTATTATTTTTTTTTTTCATTTCATTTCCATAGACGATTATCTGGCCTGTGATATTAGTTCCCTATGTTTTTAGAACATCAATGTTAATATTAATATATTTAAATATTTAATTGTTATTATATTTAAAGATTTATCGTTATTATATTTACAGATTTTATTTATGATCATTGACATGTGAATTGTTTATTTATTTATTTTAGAGTTAGTTAAATGTTAACAGTTATATTTTAAAGAGTGATTGCTACTCACTTGGTGCATTCTTACTGTTAGGCCTACTCTAACAGGAAATTAACTGTATGTAATATTTTAAAAAAAACTTTGACGATGTCTATTGTTATACTTGTATTACTTAGTGACAAATAAAGATCTTGAAATCTTATTCCAAAAATGAAGTAGGCCTACTCGAGTTATCACATTCACAGACACATATATCAAAATTTGGACGAATAGTGCTTTTGGCTACTCACTTGGTGCATTCTTACTCATATTAATAAGAACATTAATAAGAAGCCTTTGGGCACACGAAAAAGGAAAACAGTCCCTGGTCTTATCGTGCCACCTACGGTAATAGCTACTTTCCTATAGGGAAGTTCGCTTAAAGAAATTAGATGTTGGTAACGAAGGAGTTGTTTTGAGTCCAAAAATAGTTCAAACTACAAGCTACTTTTATGATGATATTATGAGCAATTGCATTTAATTGATTCAAACTATTTTCTTTAATGAAAATAGGCATTAGCCATCAAAGTAGCTGGGGTGACAAAGAAGAACTACGCAAGTCTTTACTACACAGTAGAGAAGGTTCTTCAGCTGGACAAACCACTCACTGTAGCCGAGCTCTGCGTCAAAGTGGCAGTAGGCTCTGACGTGGCTGACCTTGCTCGGACACTAATTGATAGGTGAGCAAAGACTAGCCAACTAAACATATCGGAATTGTGGAAAGAAAGTTTAAGTTATTATTTAAAGTTATTATTTAGTGGGGACTGCCCACTTAGCCTCCATTCCAGTGCCGCCATGGCCGCTCCACCACAACGGACCGTGCATCATATTGACTACAGAACACTCAGCGACCTTGGTGGTGTCGCCAGAAATGTGGTGGAGAGAGTTCCTGATTGTAGGCCACGTCGTCAGTTATCAATTAGTATACATAGTTGTGAAGCACTACACACTTGCACTACTTGGTATTGGCTGCCAGTCTATTGTGTTGTGTTGTCTGGAGTGTTCAATTATACGGGACTACTGTTTCTAGATATGATGTTGAATTTGTTTTTACAGAGGGAGTGAAAAGTTTTCAGTACTAAATACCCTCGCCGCAGCAAACCTGCAGACTAAGCAAATTTCCATTTGTTGCCTGATTGGATTTACACTAAAATGTCTCCTCAAAAATATCACATTTATTCCCTATTTAAATAACATTAGTTTAACGAGTACTTAGGTTTGCTGCAACAGGGAGGGTAAAAAGGTGTTTTTTTGTTGTTGTGAAATGTTAATAGTTTAGTATGAAATGAATGCATTTCCCAAATTTGATCAAAATATTATCATAAACAAGCAAACTACAACAGTTTACTTATTCTCCACTAGCTGTAACCCGCGGGCTTTGCCCCGTTTAACTTCTTAATTTTCAAGATTATCTCGTTCGCATGGCTCAATCACGTCCTGGTTGAAGTTTGTTCGCTACGCTCACTCACCTTTAGGTTGGAGCTCGTTCGCTGCGCTCACTTGCCTTCAGGTTAGCTCGTTCGCTACGCTAACTCGCCTCCAGGTTGAAGTTCGTTCGCTACGCTCACTCACCTTTTGGTTGCAAATTAGCTGTTGTCATAAATGTAAAAGAAATAATAGTGCTGCACCCTGTTGGTAATTTTTGTAACTTTAATGCTATTGAACATCACAGAACAGAACCAACTTGTTTAATTGAAACAGCTGTTAAGATTCAATAATTTCATTTCTCATAAGGTTAACATGGGAAACTCCAGAGCCACTGGGGCGGAGCCCGAAAGGAATTTTGAAATAAGAATATGCCTATATGTTAATCGGGAATGTGAGCTATCATCATGCCAAATTTCAGCCCAATCCGACCAATATTTTTCGCGTTCACTTGTCACAAACATACATCCATACATCCATCCATACATCCATACATCCAAACTTTCTCATTTATAATATTAGTAGGATAAGAATAACATGGGAATTTTAAATTTACTGTTTTTTTGAATTTTCTCTGTAACCATTAGGCGCATAATAACGCTTCAATATACTAAATTATTTGGTTTTTTTTAAGCCCTACAAAATGGTTTGGAAAGAAAATGCTAAATTTTAAGTTTGTATGGTCAAAAATGGGAAAACCCAATTTTTATGTATGTTTAAATTCTAGAGCAGAATTTAGTAAACAGTATATATCATTAAACCCCTGTTCCCATAGTCCGATCATGCTGGTTCGCGAACTCGTTCGAATAAACGTAGGTTTACACGTTTGTGCCAAATTTCATCAAAATCGGATGATTTTTGCTCGAGTTATCACGCTAACAGACACATATATAAATGTATATATATATATATATATATATATGAATTTGAACGGATGGTGTTTTTGGTCTCTAGGGACCTCAAAACAAAAAAGTAAATCGGTCCCGGGTCCAGGTCTTACCATGAGTACTACGGTAATAGCTTATTCCCTTTAGGGGAAATTCGCTAAAACAGCGATGTATTCTGAAATACAATCAAGTCAACCGGGAAACTGCAAAAAAACTTAAATGTTGTTGACCAGAAAAAAGTCTGTTAATTTGGTATGGAATTGGGAAATTTAGAATATTACCCATAGCCAATGGTCCATTCATCAATCACATTTCATTCGTTAGGGTCATTGTCTATGATCTTGAGAGATTATCACGGGTGTTGCCGCAACTGCGGGAGACGATCACGTTTTGATCAAGAAGCAATATGACTAATAACCATAGTTGGGAAAGTTAGTCAAAAATTCTAACTAGTTAGAAGTTATAAGTTAGTCCCGTAAAAAGTAACTGATAGAAGTTATAAGTTAGTTAGTTTAAAAAGTAACTGATAGAAGTTATTAGTTAGTTGAAAAACTAACTGATAGAAAATAAGGTTAGTTTTAGTAGAAATTAGTTGTTCGTTGGGCAGTTGTTTTAAAGTATTTTTTAATGTCACATCTTGGTTACTAATATATACTATAATATGAGTAAAGATTGCGCAGGATATGATTTAAAAAAGGGCTCCTACAATTTCCTCCAATTTCAATGCTATTGAAAATTGCTTGTATAATACATTTGCATTGTATGATGTCTTACTAACCAAAGGGATAATTACGACTGTTCAAAAACATTAAGTTTTTTACTGCAAAACAATATACACTGACATTGAACTAAAAATCTAAAGGAAAGGCCAAGGAGATTTGTATTTTTCGACGATGCACCGCACGAATTGATGCGTTATTACACCATCCCGTAATTATAGTTGCAACGTTCCACGATCCCAGTGACTTAATGCAATAACGGTCGTCAGATAACAGATGCTATGTATCATGAGTTTTATATTGATTGAAGCTTATTGTGGACATTTTATAGATTGATCGTCCAAATTAAAAAGTTTTGTAGCCTAAATTGAGGATAAGTGGATGTCTAACAAAAACGAATTGACTTTACTACTTAATTAATCGTAGTAAGACTGAAAATATTTGTAGGCTTATAAGTTCTATTTTCTACCTCTTGAACAAATCAAACACCTCGAGCAAGATCAAGATCGGTCCCCTGGTACTTGTGTTTTAATCAAACATTGTCACATTTTACATTACTACAACATAAACAAATGACATAAAACTTGTCAGATAATGAACATCAACTAAAGACAATGTTTTGACACTTGAGATGATATATCAATCACCAAACAAACATTTCCCCTTCCCACCCATCAGTGCTTGGGGTGTTGATAATGGCCGTCACTACCCTTCCACAGGCCCACTGCATTCCAAAGCAACTGGACTTTGACTTTCTCTTTCCCCACCCCCCGCGTTGTTTGTCTACAAGGGCACTGACCTCTCACAGCCGCACGCAACCCTCACTGATCACGTGAAATAAATAACCAGTATTGGAGATGCTTCCGCATAATTGGGAAAGTTAGTTGAAAATTCTAACTAGTTAGAAGTTATTAGTTAGCCCCGTAAAAAGTAACTGATAGAAGTTATTAGTTAGTTAATTTAAAAACAAACGAATAAAATAGAAGTTAGCCAAAAAAACTAATGAATAGTGCTATTCAATAGAATTTCTATTCGTTATTCCCAAGTATGCTAATAACTGTGATAAAAATACATTGCTTTATCTTTGTATGTAATTTTACAGCATTCTTAGGCTGGTTTGAATAATATGGTAATCCGAAAATTGTCCAGTCCTAATCAATTCAGAATAAACCCTAAGCTCTTCATCCTAATGAATAATTTGTACGTAATACAGTTTTATGATGTAATTCGTAATTTCTTTAAACTTAAATAAATATTGAAATCCATTAAAAATGTTTTAACAAGTTAAACACTTTGTTTAAAATAAAAATGAGCAAGACAAGTTTAATGGGTTTTGTGCTCCATGTCCTGTACGCCCCATAGTTATAGGATTATTTAACTACTGAACCAACAACCCTCTTCCCCCCAGTAAATGATTTCATCTTCCATCTCTTTGACCAATGGCAATATGTACTCATTTAAATGCTATAATTGAGTTTTGGATCTTGAAGTGGATATCCCATATGTATGGACCAGCTACACCCAATTTTTGTATTCAAATAGGATGATAGAACATTTAAATGAGCCACCTACTACTCTCAAAATTATCTTTTATCCCCAATTTTGATAAATTGTACTAAGATAGTTGATGTGACCAAAACTGATTTATTTCTGTTAGGCTTGTTTTAAATGTTGGTGTTTCCAAAAGTAATAAGTATTGTATGTCAGGGCCTTCTTTTCAGTGGCTCAATTTATCTAGCCTAAGTTCATTTATATTCTAAAACTCCCAACAGCTGTATTATAGTAATGAAATGTTTATTCTGTCAATACAGCAAGTAGTCAACCATGCCATCTAAGTAGCCTTGTTTGTAAACAGTTTGGTATTCACAGCTCTACAGTTAGCAGGTTTGGTTCCAGATATGTCCGCAGTAAAGAAGACGCAGCAGTCAGACTTCCTCCCATCGACCTGAGTCACCCAATGTACCCTTGTGCAGCTGTCTTAGCAGCCTGCAGGTACTGTAATTTTATGTTACACTTGAGAAATTTCAATCTTATAATACTTGAAATAACTTCAATGAGTACTTTTTCCCTTTTTTTTGTATATAATATTAATAAAACTAGACATTCCATCCTCATGTTAAATTTATAACAATAATTGTGGGTGTAGGAGAGGATTTAATCTAGTCTCTAGTGGTACTGAAAGGATTATATATTTTATTTCACGCTTTTCTAAGTTAGTATAAAAGTTAACTCCTTTAGAAATATAATCTAGGTAATTTTTAACTGTTTTAGACACAAGAAAGCTAGAGCAAAACGAGAAATTCTGGTGGATTTGTGTCGTATTAAAGTTAAAGATTTGGACAAGCTAGCTGGAGAGTTGGGTACACTAACAGAACAGACGGATCGAGCAACACCTCGCAAAAGAGGTCACACGCTGATAGACATGGTGGAAGAAATGGTCAAAGGTATTCTGATGATTAATCTTACATTTTTGTTTATGTTTTTGTGGAAAAGTAATATTTGACTTTTGCGACCTCAACGTAGTTTGGGCCAATTAAGCTGGTATCCCCTCGACAACATATATTTGTATTTTTCAATAAGGGGTTTCACCTATTCAAAAATCTACTTGTCTAATTTCAAAAGAATTATAATATTTTATAACCCCTTCACCTAAGTCTAGGATTTTTCCCCTCCCTTTATTTTGCCTAAGTTTCCTGTTTGCTGTTAGCTGATCTCGAGGACATTGCAACAATGGATGCATATGTGACCGGTGCAACCTCACTGGACTTATGTTAGGACAATGTTAGGTTGAGCAATTAATTAGTCAGTTCTCAGTTTTCTACAAATCAAAACTAACAGAACACACCAAAATTTAGAGAATAGTTCTATTGGTAAAATTATAAAAATTTTAATCAGAACTTGTTAATTATTTTTGTTTCTTGGATAGTACAACACTAATGACTACCATCTGATTACAAGGCGAGCATTATATTCAGCAGTTACCCCGTCCACTTTTACTATGCGTCATTCTATTCGAACTTACGAATGTTTTGATAAAATATTAAATTTACATGCTTTAGTGGCAGGAGTCGGAAACACCAATTTGTTCTGTCGATTTCAGACAAACAGCATAATTGTAGCTGTGATTTGAAAATCTTTATCATTAATACGCTACATGAAACTTTGTAAACAACAAGTTAAGGTTTTTTTTTGTTTTAAGATTTAACACCACATATTATATTGCTAAATGATCGTCTAGGTGTGTATATTTGCAAACTGACCTTACATTTTTGAAAAAAGTCCCTTGGCTCTGGCCCAGTGGTTTTTAAAGCTCCCATGTTAACCTTATAAAGAACTTATTGTTTACATTATGATTAGCTGGATAATGTAATTGCTCTTAATATATTGGTTGCAATTTAAGGAACGGAAAGTAAATAAAAGAAACCTCTTATAACACTTAAAACATATATTTACGCTATACTGTTACAAGACGGTAAATATACAAAAATGATGGTAAGTGGTGGTCGATTTCACATTCGCCTATTGGGTCTGATGATGATTGGAGTGTCCAATCGAAATCGATCACCACTTACCATCTTTTTTGTATATTTACCGTAGGCCTATTGTAAGTAAAATTATAAGCGTAAATATATGTTTTAAGTGTTATAAGACGTTTCTTTTATTTACTTTCAGTAAATTTAATAACACGTACAACCCTGATCAAGAAGTTATTTAATTTAAGAAAACGTGTGCTATAAACATTGAAATGAAATATTTACTTTTTGAATTTGGGTTGGCGTAAATATGACAATAGAAAAAAGCTAGTAAGCCTGGACAATTTGATATAGGCTACTAAAAAGAAAACTGAATTAACGCTGTGCTGCATTTCTTGAGCAATCATTGAAAGAGCCGATTTGCAAACTGGGGAAACATAGGAAAGTCATAGAACACCACCAAGTAGAAGAAATAGAAATAATGTTTTTTTTTCAATTTATAATCGCTATTATGGACAACCAAATGCGGCTATGTATGTTGGGAAACATTTGTAGAAAACACAAAGAAACAAGATCAGCTTTTGAAAAATGATAAGTAATATATTACAAGAAATGTTGATCATAATCAAACTGTTATGTACATTTTGAGTATTTCCATAATCTTTGTGTTGACTCTTTTAAAGTCATCAGAAATCATGACTGTTGTTCGTTTTAAAATAACACCTGTAATGCTTCGCAATTGCTCGAATTCGAGCAACATGTACACTAGTATTACTAATAATTGTAAATGTTTCCAGACTCACAGAAAACATCTTTGGATGAAGAAGACAAACAGGAAGCTCATGACAATGAGCCCAAAGAAAGCTTTGAAGAGTGGAGGAAAAGAATGTTAGGGAAGGCAGCGAAAACATAATGAATGTAACGTTTGTTGAAAAGTATGAAGCGGTTGTTGCTGTTTAAAATAATCTAATATTCATTTACAGTACCTATTATAAATACATTTTTATAAAAATAATTTTATACTATTTGGGGCAATTCCTATGAAATCCTGCTTATTTTAAGTCATCACTGACCTTTGATTTTACACCGTCTTAAATGCATTTTATTACATGTAAACAATTGTAATATAAAAACGCTTCATTACTTACAACATCTCTAGAATTTTACCTAATATGTTAAATTGGTCATACAATTGGTTTACAGTACATTCAGCCTTAGTTCAAGTAGTTTAATATAAATTAAATGGAAATAAGATAGGCTACACATTATTGTAATTGACATTTGGTAGGAATTAGAGTAGTTCCATTGTTGTTATTTAATCTTATATGAATTAAGAACTATTTAAATGTTATTACTTGGGATTTATGTTAATGTTGTAATTTGTTGAAAATAAGACTGTTATTAATAAGCCAAATGTCATACACGATTTATTTTACTAATTTTTAAGTATAAATTTATATTCCTCATCGCAACTTTTAACCTGCTACTTACATAGGGATTATGTTATAAAATTGTAAAATTAAAGTGTTCATAGTCTAGTGATTTCCAGAAGTGCAAGCTATGTTTTGGCCTGGATGAGAATCACAACAGTATTTACAATAATGGCAAAACAGAACTGGTTTCCACAATGTTTTATAAAAGAAAGTAGCATTCCTTACAGGGTAGGCCAGTATATAATTTGGACATGTATAAACCTTTTATGTACTTAATCCGTTATTTGGGTTTATTTTTAAATTTGTTGTAGTTAACTTCTAATTTAGTACCCGCATGGTAGCTAATAGAGGTTTTTTAATAGGTTTTGTAAATTTAAAGATTTCATTAATGAAAGATTGTTTTTTTTTTTTTTCTTTTAGTAATATTAAATAATGGCTATGAATACTAAAGAAACAAAAATCAGAATACATAAATTGGTATATAGGCTAGCTAGCCTACATAGTTAAAATATTTTTTGACCAACAATCAAATTGATCAATATTATTTAGTACCTTTGAAATATTTATCAATACGGAATACAGTGATCAATTTTTTTTATTTTTAAAGATAAATGTCTTGAAAAAATGTTTTGACTTGTGTCAAAAACATTTATTGTTAATATTGTTGGAAATATCACTGTTAGTAACTTGTTAACAAAAATGATGAGTTTTTTACATCTCTCTTGTAAAATGAGTGTACAGGGTGTCCCACGAGAGGTGTCTCAAATAGATTACGGAAAAACGGCTTAACGTACAAGGATGAAATCTCGGAACTTTCAAATGTAATGTCATGTTATCATCATTTTAAAGGTATTTAATAGACAAACATTTTGGCAAAAACAGAAGTTAACTTAATTATCTTTTTCCGTTTCAAAATGAAAAAAATAAAAAATAAAATTATTTTTGAAAATCTGCAAATGCTCATTGTTTAAAATTTTCAAATAGCAACCAAAAGCCATTGTCAAGTGGCACATCATTTTATAGGTTTTTTAATTCCTTCAACTTTGAATTTACACTTACTTCGTATCTCTTTTAGTTTTTGCATAATTAACAAAAAACCTAATTTTCCTATATCAAATGCATGTTATTTGGGTTTAACACTAAAGGCCCCATTTCATTAAGTGTTAAACCACGTCAAACCCAAATAACATGCATTTGATATAAGAAAATTAGGTTTTTTGTTATTTACGCAAAAACTAAAAGAGATACGAAGTAAGTGTAAATTACAAAGTTGTTAGGAATTCTATAAAATGATGTGCACCTTGACATATGTTACCGTTACTTGTAGCATATCAAAGTAAAGCTATTTTCATAACAAGTAAGAAAATTCAACCGGAGAAAGACTAAATGCATTGGTATAGGAAACAGAGTATTAAAAAATATAGATTCTTCGAATATAGAAACTGCCGCCATTTTGAAACGGAAAAAGATAATTGATTTCTGTTTTTGCCAAAATGTTTGTCTATCAAATACCTTTAAAATGATGTATAACATGACATATGTTTAGGCCTAGATTTGAAAATTCCGAGATTCAAACTAGTGACCCTCAGTTTTCGCCACACGCTGTATTGGGAAAAAATTAAAAATATTTTTACGTTATTCCTTGGTGTTGATTTAGAGGGAAATAATTTTGTTTGACCCTTGTACGTTAAGCCGTTTTTTTGTAATCAATTTGAGACACCTATCGTGAGACACCCTGTATATGCTTATGAGAATGTGGTTAGTAAAACTGGCTTTTATCCCTAATGAGACCAAACGTTTTAAGATTTCTTTACGACTTAAAAAAATGCTCAACTGCAGTTTAAATGTACTACAAAACTAAAACACAATGTATGGTTTAGGTGAATGAAATAAAAATACAATATTACCTACAAATATTTATTAAAATTATTACTCAAAACCCCAAATTATTCAGTATTACTAAATTAATACAAAGTTGCTTTAAGCCTAGGCTACTATCACAACAATTAATTGGATAGTGAAAATACAGTATTATATACACAAGTTATGCCTACAGTAGGCAACTCAAGAAATATAACAAAAATGTTACAACTGTTTTCACTTGAAAGCTTCAGTAAATTAGACTGACCTTTTTTTTATTATTTCACAAATTTCCCAAATAGGGAATAGCTATTACATTAGATCTCATGGTAAGACCTGGACCCGGAAACGATTTATTTTTGATCCTATTTTAATTTTTAAAGGGATTCTGCCCATCTACAGGAAAATATCTTTTTAACGATAGGCCTATGCGTATTCCCTGCGATGTAACTTACACGAGCTGAGAAAATGTTTTAAAGAAACATGCTTGCCTATTAATATATAATATTGTACATATATTATATAATTTATATATTATACATATTCATAATATATATAATATTATACATATGTTTGCTGCGGCGGAGTTTTATAAATATGTCCGGTTTAAGCAGTGATTGAACTATAAACTTTTTGAATTTTAATAGACTTTTAAGATTGACAAAATTACTGTACCTCATCATTACTATTAGGTATACGTAGGCTATAACCAGAAGCCCCTGTCCTTAGGAAACAGCCCTTGCACAACTTGATTGTAGAGAACAGTAAGAGCTCAAATCAATAACTTGTTGAGGAAATATTGGTTCTTTCAAGACTAGTTTTTACTTCTTTTTTGTCGTAAAGTAAGTTAAGCCTAAATACAGTAATAATCAACAACAATATTTACATATTAATTTTACCAAAATGGAGTACACAACTAATTGAGATATTAGATGTTTAGATATCTTCAATTTGAATTTGAATAGAAAAATTAATCTCTTTTCGTTTCCTTCTTGATTAGCTAGTATAATTTGGCAAGTTACGAAGTACCTAAGTATACAAGTTAAACATGCCTACTTTTTAGTATCAAGTGAAATCACTAACATTCCATATATACATAAATGGCTTACAATTGTTTATTTTAACTCCTGATGTTGCTCTCACTCTTATCTGAAACATAAAAACACCAATAATAGCAAATAACTATCCTAAAAATAAATTTTGGACATAATGATGCAAATGCTAAGAAAGAGACAAAATAATTTATAGATTAAACTGATGAAGCTGAAATCAACACTTTCAATCAACATATGATTAGGCCTATATGAAAAAACTCCTTTTAAATAAAAGAAGGGTATACAATTGTGTTTGGTAATGTAGCCTAACAAATAAAAGCTCTGTGAGTACTTCCATTGGACACCAGTTAAAATTGAACACATTCTAAACAGGGTGAATAAAAAGCCAATACCCCACATCTAATATTTTTCTAAGTAAATATACAGAGATATCTTTTTGGTGGTCAAACAAACTTAGCAGGCAGTTAGAATCGAGGGACTCTACAACATTGCTGGCATTGATTTGAGAGTGGATCCTTCCTGGCACTACCAACTTCAGTGACTGCTGGAAAGCCTATGATTGCTTATCCCAGGAGGGGTTTAGGCACCTTACCGTCAACCATGTATGACAAAACCTATCTGGCAAAGCTGGTCTTGGTGAAGAGGGAGGTAATCAGGTAAACCACTCGCTGAATTTTCGTCAACCCGGAGATTGGTGCTTATACAAAAATAATATAGGACGTAGGTATTTGGAGGGGAGGTTCAGGTAAAAATCCCTCGCTATAATATTTTGAAGGAGCATTTCCTCGGGTATTTAACCCAGTACCAGTTTAAACAACAGTATTCACCGCAGGAGCAGAGGTGCACTAATTCTTCAATGCTGCCGGGCAGTTGTACCCTCCTGAGCAATCATTGCTTGAGTACGGTAGCCTTTAATTGTTGTTAATTTAGTTATTTATTACTATAGTTGATTTATTATTCCTGAGGTGTGTAAAAAGGTTTATTTTGATGTTTTGGACGACTTTGTGTTACCGGTACGTCACGTTTGGTTATATAAGTTTAACAGTCAGTTTTTTGGTTTGGTAGGCCTATTCACTTTCCCCCTCATTATTATCATCCAAAACTTAATTTTACAACCTACACATTTTACAGAATTTCACACCTAGTTTAGGGTGACGTGTGGGTCGTAAATTCTTACCCTTTTGTCAACCATGGTTGACGCTGGTCTGTGGTGAAGGAATTTGTTCAACACATCAGTAGCAAACGTGTTAAAAAAAGTAAAAGTGTCTGAATTTAGCTAACTTTATTAAGTTAAGTAAAAATCTAACCTGATGCCTAAGTTAACACATTCGCTGCGGTCCATCAAATGGCAGATGTACCGTAGCCTACACCACAATAAAAAGCAAGTCTATGCTAAGTAATGCTGTATAAGTTAGGTCTGCCTTTGACTGACGCTAGGCTCGCAATGAGCAACAGATTTTAAAGATTTTGGCACTGCAGTGTGGGTCAGTACTGAGCCACCTGCAGCTAATGTGTTGGTCTAGATATAGGCCTAGCCTATATTAAAAATTAAATTTCAAGAACGGAACCATTTAACTTACCTACCCTAAGAGTGGCTTATCTTCACCATCATTATCATCAGGGCAACAAAAACCATCACTGCACTTCTCCTTTTCATCCTCTTCCATGTCTGAGGAAGGCTCGGTTGAGAATGATTCTGTTTCACTCACTTCTGTGCCTGACATTTCAGAAGGTGTGTCAATATCCTCAACGCCTTCATATACATTTTCTGGGTCATCTGGTACATCGTCTCTTCCTCTGCCCATGTTGAAATTAATCTCTAGCTGCATCCTAATATCCAACACCATGAATCCAATGGCAATTAGTATTGGTAGTTTAATCCTACTTTTCCAAGCCAAGTGGAAAAGGAAAAGCATGCAAGACTTGAGGGCACCTCTCTGAGTAACGTACTTGCTGTAGTATCCTAAAGGCATATTTGTATGAATTAATTGTTATTCAGGCTCTTGTTCATAATTTACGAAGCGGACATTGGCATCAAAATATGCTCCGAATCAAACACAAAATTTGTTACAACATACTAGGCCTAGATTACACTTTAGACAACATAACCAAATAAACTAACAGAGCAAAATAAAGATTTTGGAGCGTTTTCTTATTCTTTATGTAAAAGAGTGGTATAATAGTAGCATATTATCATATATTATCAACCACTGTCATTTAAACTTTAATGCCAAGAATCTAATGCAGCACTGTTACTGTTATAAGGAAGGTTGTCGGCTGCTGATAGTTCTTCTGAGTTCTGATGTTTTGTTTATTTTGATTTACCAGTTTTATTTTGAGTTTGACTTCGACTTTGTCATCTTAAACTTTTTTTGTGCTGATTAACAATAGGCAACGTAGCCAACAGCATAACAAAAAATGTTAAATTTAAACAGGATTTTTTATACAACTCTGTAAGTACCGTATTATATTTTACTACTGATTAGTAAAATAATGCAACATGCAAGTTGATCACATTTTTGTAATGAATTTGAACATTTTAAATTCAAATGCCAGAGCAAAACCGTTGGTAAGCTGAGATGACCAGCCGCCCAATCACAACACGTACGGAGGTAGCGTCGAAGCAAGAAGGCAAGAAGCTAGGAATCGCCCCATTCCTTCTGTGTTCAATGTCCGTACAAATAAAATCAAAACATATTGTGTTATTTCAAAAATCTTTACAGTGTATATACATAGACTAACCAGACTTCTCATTCCATTGTAAATTTTGAAGCACGTTTTTCGTGTCTAGTTCATGTACGTGACACATGGGCGCTAGTGTTGACGAGACTTTGTTTCTATTATTTTAGGGTTAATTTCTTGATTTGTGCTTTACTGTTTGGTTATATAACAAGGGGACAAGTTGTTGTTTATGATTAGATCGTATTATTTGGATGAACGAGGTTTTAAATGACTGTAATAACGGGAAACAAATTGTAAACAAAACACGACCTCTACATAAACCGTACAGAACTAACAATAAAATTGTCTTCAGCTGTTCCATAAGGATGAGAAATCTACTAAGGGAGTATGTTTTATCTATGGTATATACATATTAGACATACGAAAAATAGTCCCGCGTGCGCATATGCCATGCAAGACCTGTGCTTGGGACGATTTCCATAACTAAAGTTGAACATGATATAAAAAATAATCCTAAATTAATCAAGATATTATTTAAAATAAACTATGAGACAGCTTCAGGAGTGGTTAATCGTGAACTAGTGGTCGAGTGAATGGAGTTACGCAGTTTCAGTTTCACTGCCGACCTAGCGTGGGCAGTGTATGCGGAAGGAGGGTGGAGGTAGGGAAAAGACCAGCGGACTGCAAACCTTTCCGCTGCCACACGGGGTTCACTCCCCTTGTATTATGTACTCGAGCGCCTTCATATAGGTCGCGAGGACAGTTGATGAAACACAGTTGATGCAACCCGCATGATGGAACATATACAGACTGTCCCAAAAGTCCCGGACCGGTTTAATATTTCCTAAACGACAACAGATAAATCAATAAAATTTTGCACATTAACACCACACTAAAAAATCTACTTTTTTAAGGAACTATCAGTTTTCTGTCATATCATGGGGACGTCCCACGAGGAGTCAGAAGGAAATCTTAAATAGGAGCATAGGTCAATATGCACATCAGTTTAAAGGGCTTAGCTAGCAGAGTTCAATGCCGGAAACCGCGCCTCGAAAGGATCACCCGTTACAAAATGGCGGCCGTTCAAAGATTTCTTGAACCTGCCATTTTGAATCTTTGAACGACTGCCATTTTTTACTCAGGCGTTCTTTTGAGCTTGAATTTACGGCATTGTAATCTACTAGTGAAGACCTTTAATTTGATGTGCATATCGACCTATGCTTACGCCAACAAAAATGTTCTGACTCCTAGGGCTCTGCCCCCAAATGCAAATTAAATGAATCTTTGAACCACTGTTACTCTTGACTTGGTTGTCCGTTTGAGTTTAAATTTGCAGCATTATATTCTGCTAGTAAAGACCTTTAATCTGATGTACATGTCAACCTATGCTTCTATTTAAGATTTCCTTCTGACTCCTTGCGGGACGTCCCCATGATGTGACAGAAAATTTATATTTCCATAAAAAAGTAGATTTTTAGGTGTGATGTTGATGTACCAAATCTTGTTGATTTATCTGTTGTCGTTTAGAAAATATTAAACCGGTCCGGGACTTTTGGGACAGTCTGTATATATATTTTTTTAACTAGATACTAGTAGTGATCGGCCAAGTGCCAGCTTTAGATGTCACGACCTGTACTAATGTCTCCAATGTCTGTACGCTAAATCTTGTTTGGTGTATTTGTGAAGTACTGATCTCGTTAGGTATTGTATACTGTACTTAACTGACTCACCTTTGGCTGGCTGAGGCTTCGCCTCCAGGCCCCCTTTTTGAGACTGCCAAATTACACAACTATGTGGAAGGTTTATTTAATCTAAAAATTTGTCATAAATCATTTATTCTAAAACTATGTCAATGATTTTATTTTATAGAAATAAAATACCCCCACCGCAGCAAACCTGCAGACTAAGCGAATTTCCATTAGCCTGATAGGATTTACACTAAAATGCCCCCTTAAAAATATCATATTTATTCCCTATTTAAATAGAATTAGTTTAACGAGTACTTAGGATTGCTGCATTAGGAAGGGTAAATACCCCCGCCGCAGCAAACCTGCCGACTAAGCGAATTTCCATTTGTCTGAATTGATTTTCAGTTAAATATATTTTAATAACATTAGGTTTAACGAGTACCTAGGTTTGCTGCTACAAGGAAACTAATAAAGTGTGTTTTTGAGTAAAATATTGATAGCTTAGTACAAAATAAATAAATTTGCCAAGTGTGATCAAAATATATCCCTAAACAAGCAAACTACAAGATTTGACATTATTCTCCATAAGAATAACATGGGAATTTTAAATTTACAATTTTTTAATTTTCTTCGTTACTAATAATCGAACAAAAATACTATTATATACTAAATTGTTTGTTTTTTTAAGCTCTTTAAAAAGGTCTAAAGAGAAATCGGGAAATTTTGTGTTTTGAGGGTCAAAAGTGAGAAAAACCAATTTTTACCCCATAAAACCCCCCGTAAATCCCCGTTCCCATGGTCCGATCGTGCTGGTTCGTGAACTCATTCAAGTTTATCCCGCTTTACACCTTTAAACCAAATTTCATCAAAATCGGACAAAAATTACTCAAGTTATCGCGTTCACGGACGTATATATATATCTAATATATAAAATTCTCGTGTCACAGTGTTTGTCTGCAAACTCCTCCGGAACGACTTCACCGATCGTTATGAAATTTGGTGTGTAAATTCTGTAGGTATGCGAATCGGACGTAAACTATTTCCCGTTTCGAAATTCTTAAAAGGGCTCCGCCCCAGTGGCTCTGGAGTTTCCCATGTTAACCTTATGAGAAATGGAATTAATGAATCTTAACAGCTGTTTCAATTAAACAAGTTGGTTCTGTTCTATGATGTTCAATAGCATTAAAGTTACAAGGATTACCAACAGGGTGCAGCACTATTATTTCTTTTACATTTATGACAACAGCTAATTTGCAACCAAAAGGTGAGTGAGCGTAGCGAACGAACTTCAACCTGGAGGCGAGTTAGCGTAGCGAACGGGCTAACCTGAAGGCAAGTGAGCGCAGCGAACGAGCTCCAACCTAAAGGTGAGTGAGCGTAGCGAACGAACTTCAACCAGGACGTGATTGAGCGATGCGAACGAGATCATCTTGAAAATTAAACGTAACGGTACTTTCTTTCCATCGGTCTGTCTTAGGGGAAACCTATAACTTAGGCGATACGAAGTTCGCCGGGTCAGCTAGTATATATATATATATATATATATATATATATGTGTGTGTTTATATATATATATACATATATAAAAATTTGAACGAATGGTGTTTTTGGCCTCTGGGGACATCAAAATGAAAAAGTAAATCGGTCCCGGGTCTAGGTCTTACCGTGCCACCTACGGTAATAGCTACTTCCCTATAGGGAAATTCGCTAAAAGGTGTTTTTTTTAATGTTAATAGTGTAGTAAGAAATGAATGTATTTTCCAAATTCGATCAAAATATGTTCATAAACAAGCAAACTACAACAGTTGACTTATTTTCCATAAGAATAACATGGGGATTTTAAATTTACAGTTTTTTGGAATTTTCTCCGTAACCATTAGGCGCACAATAACGCTTCAATATACAAAATTATTTGTTTTTTTACGCTCTACAAAACGATTTAAAAAAAAAGAAATTTTAAAATTATGTGTTTTTAGGGTCAAAAATGGGAAAACCTATTTTTAACCCATTAAACCCCCATAAACCCCCGTTCCCATAGTCTGATCATGCTGGTTCGCGAACTCGTTCGAATAAATGTAGGTTTACACGTGTCTACCGAATTTCATCAAAATTGGATCATTTTTGCTCGAGTTATCGTGCTAACAGACATACACACATATATATGAATTTGAACGGATGGTGTTTTTGACCTCTAGGGACCTCAAAACGAAAAAATAAATCGGTCCCGGGTCCAGGTCTTACCATGAGTACTACGGTAATAGCTTATTCCTTATATGGGAAATTCGCTAAAAAGAGATTCTATAACCCACGGCCACCTTTAACTCCAGGCCGCGGCCTGGTAGAATTGGCAACGTCGCACGTAGGGTTGTTTAGTGCCAGACGCCCCATAAGATAACATGGCAGACAGAAGACATCAGCTCATTAACTCGCACTTTCTGGATTTAAATTTATAAACATAAATTAATTAAAATATTTAAATTAAACCTACACTTCTGGTTCTGGCACACACCGTTGGGAGTGTCATGTTGTTACGGCGTACACGCTACGTAAACTACATTATTTCAGACTATACGAAAACAAAATGCGTCGTGGAGTGAAAATTTTGAAACGTACGTTTTTATGTCCCTGGCCTTTTACTTCGTAGATACTGAATATACATAAATAAATAAATTTTTATACATTTCTAAAAATGACAAGTTAGGTCCAAAACATGGCATCTTTTCAATCTATATTCACAGTTGGTGTTATCCAGCAAATTTAAAGCAAGGTAGTTAATATGTATACTATAACTTCTTTAAGTATTTGGCATTTAACTTTGAAATTTCTTCTTTGGCCGTTGGGGTTCGACTGTTCCTATGTGAAGCACTTCGTAACGAACCATGGTGCCTAGAGAACAAAGCCTCGCTCACACGGGGCGAGTTTACACGCTACTCGCCGGCGTGTAAGCCAGCGAGTCGGCGAGTGTGTTAGTATTCGTTCACACGGAGCTTGTCCACTCGCCAACTCGCTGACGTGTAAAAAAGACGCCGGCGAGTTGGCGAGTGCGCTTGTAGTAGTTCACACGATGCTTTTTCCACTCGCTCAGTAGCTGGCTTGAACTAAATCCTCCGACATCTTCCGAATAACATGCGCACAAGCACAAGCAACTGTGTCCACACTGGGCTACTTTACACACCTACTCGCTCAAAAGCTATGGCAAGTTGGCGTGTAAAGTAGCGGCAGCGTCAACTTTTTCAGCCCCGTTCACACGGGGCGAGTTTACAAGCTACACGCCGGCTTTTTTACACGCAGCTAGTAAAATAGCTCAGTGTGAACGACGTACTCGCTCAAAAGCTGCTTGTAAAAAAGCTCTGGAAAAAGTTGACACTGCCGCTACTTTACACGCCAACTCGCCAGCTTTTGAGTGAGTAGGCGTGTAAAGTAGCGCAGTGTGAACACAGTTGCTTGTGCTTGTGCGCTTGTTACTCAAAGATGTTGGAGGATTTGGTTCAAACCAGCTACTGAGCGAGTGGAAAAAGCATCGTGTGAACGACTACAAGCGCACTCGCCGACTCGCCGGCGTCTTTCTACACGTCTATTGTGAAAGATGTACAATGTATTGTGAGTTCTTTGAGAAAATAAATATATAATTATTATTCTATTCTATTCTAATTTTCGTAAACCGCAGGGCCGGATTTAGCGTTTTTGCGCCCTTAGGCCCAAATAATTTTCCGCCCCCTAGTAAAATCACCTATGTGTGATTTTTGTTAGTAAAAAAATCATTAATCGTTGGCACTTCGGTTTCGTTTCGGGTTTCGGCTTTTGCTTTCGGCCCTTTGATGTTGCTTCAGTTCGAGTTCAGTTCAGTTCAGTTCAGTTGCTTGTTGCTCACGCTCACAGTCCAGTCACCCACCAGTCAGTCAGTCAGGCAGTGTCAGTCACAGCTTTTAGCGCAGCGCAGCACTAGTAGTAGTAGCGCCGCCGTTTTAACTTAACCTAATTTCATTTTACACTATCAGTGTTAATTTCTCATTAGCGGCTTGCATAAGTTACTCTTATTCTATAGTATTTAGTATTTGAAGAGTTCACAGCCACTAAGCAATTATTATAATTTTCAAGTAAGTATTTAAACTATTTTATGATACACCACCTGTAAAGACCAGTGCATACATGAAACAGGCAATTAGCTAGGCTTAGTCTTATGTAAAAGTAGGCCTAAAAGTACAATTCATTTTCATATATTGTCACTAACTTGAATCGTAAATTTTATTTTTTCCTGATGAAAAGTTAATCACAAATTTTGAACATTTTCTAATTAAGTAATTTTAGAACACAGAATGTTGGTGCCTAAGTTAGGTTAGGTTAGATCTCTTTAAAAAGCCTAAAGCATTGCCAATTTCACGTTGTATAGGTAGAGCAAACAGTAGTCTATGTAGGCCTACTGGTTCAGAGTATGATCTAGTTAAAATAGGTGTTTTACATTAGAGGTAGTTAAACCTAACTTAAACTAGGATTGCTTTCATCGCAGTGAAAGCCAGTTGAGCAGAGCGATCAGGTTTCATGGTTTAATCAAGCAATAAAAGTTTCTGGATCTTTCTGTTGCTTAGACCTGTACGCATCGATTGTGTAGGTTATGGAGATCAGCTGGGAATTTTTGTTTTGCAGTCTGCCTTCATGTCTTATGGTAACACTGATTGTTTTGTTGCAATGTCACGGTAAGATAGGAGAAAGAGGCAACTGTTAAGGTTAATGACTGTTTTAATTATGTTTTTAAACGTATATAATGCTAATTATTGCTGAAACTGAAATGGTTAATATGGTATTATGAAGGTTTGAAATCGTCAATATGCGTGATTCAATCTACTCGATATCACGGACGATCAGTTAATATAAAATATCAGAAATGACATTATTAAATGTGAACAAAAACCAAACCATATTCTTTATTTTTCATACATCAAACAACAACTCAAACTCTTATTTTTTTTTAACCAAAAACAATTGAAAAACATATGACTGTTTATATATTAATTACTAAACAGTCTTTTGGCAAACTTATATGAAATATATTGAGAGGTTTTCTTTATCAATGATTAATCATGGTACGTCAATCATCCCCCCCAAAACCCTCAATATATATTTCAAATCTTCCTCTTTCTAGACCTTAAGTTATACCCAGGTGAAGCATCGTTATGGTCTTCTGCTTCTTGCTCTTCGAACTCTCTTAGGCTTGTCGATTCATATGTTTGATTTGTTTTACATTTTCTTCATACCATGCAGTCAAATTCATAGTTTCAGGAGACTTTTCATGCATGAAGTTCTAATCACCAGTTCTTTTTATTTCCCGACCAAGAAAGAGTGGCCGACGTCCTCTCATGCTTGTACTAGCTTTTTGGTTGTTAGCCTTGGTACAGGCACAGATAGTGCAGGATTGGACGTAGTTCTTGATGTCCCGATGCATATTTACCCAGAAGAAACGACGCCGAATCGAAGTGTAGGTCTCATCTTGTCCTGGATGGCCAGCTTCAGGACTGTCGCGGTACTTCTCTAGAATACTTACACTCTGAGACTTCGGAACTACAATCACAGGGGAAGATTCTGATAGATGAGATTTGTACATAAGTAAACTGTCTTCCAAGCGAAGGTTCTTATAGCATGTCTTAAACTGGAATGGGATAGCTTCGGAATTAGTGTAACGTTTGCTTATCCAGGATTTCATTCTACTACAAGCTGTATCTTCATTCTGCCATTTCTTTATCAGTTCCAAGTCAATGTCACAATTTTCCCGTTGTGCCACCATAAGAACAGGCTCAATCTGTCTTAACTTCATTGGGACTGGAACTTCCCTCTCCATGAGTTCTTTGGATATCTCACCACTGTCTACTGGTTTTCTTGACAAGCTATCAGCAATAGTTTTATTGTTGACTTGACGTAAATCCACAAAAAGTCTGTAGTCTCCGTTCTTCTTTTTGGGTAATACTATTGGTGAAGCCCATCCTGAAGATGACGTTTCAATTAGCCCTTGATTATCCATTTCCTTTACTTTGTCGGGGTTAAGAGGGTAAGGTTTCTGTTTAACAGGAGTGTCATCTTTACAAGAGATCTTATGTTTTACCGTATTAGTGAACCCAATTCTGTCTGTAATTACTTCTGGAAAGATACTGAGTAAATTATTCAAGTCTGTTCTTTGATTGAGATCCAATATTCCCGTTTTCAGTTCATCCAAAACGTTGTTTTCTAATTCTGCTCCCAAATCAAAGTGTTTGTCCTCTAACCATCCCAATCTGACTCTATTTTTAATGCCAAAAATTATTTCATTTGCTGTATAATCTATCAACACACCGTATTTGACAAGGAAATCATGTCCTAGTATGATTTCCGGGATTAAATCCTTAATCACTTTTACCGGAATGTGAATCTAGATTCTTGAGAACATTTGGCTTCATGAAAAGTAAATCCTTCGATTTTGTAATTTATATCTTGTACTGCACCTTTGACAACAGTTACGCCGTCTGGACGAACAGGTTTTAACAATTTTGCCACCGTCATGCCAATAAACGAATGTGATGCTTGAGTATCAAGGATTGCAGTACCTATAATATTTGTCACCAATCTGTAAACTAATTGCCGGTCGGGGATTACCCACACTCTCACTAGAAATTTGACCAATATAGGTTCGTTCTGACTTGTAGTTTTGGGACTTAGAAACTCTTCTAGAACCATTCTTGTCCCTATTAGAACGGTTCTGGTCTAGATAATTTTCCGGACAACGGGCCTTCACATGCCCAGTTTGCCCACATTGATAGCATTTAAAGGAATTAACAAAGTTCAAAGATCTTGCTTTTGAGGAATACAAGCTTACCTCTTCGTCTAGCTTTGCTACTATGCTCCTGAGCTCGTCAAATGATTTTGGTTGAGCTACCTTAACGAGAGACCTAATCTTATCATGTAAAAGTTCCACAATATAAGTAACACTCTCGTCAATACTCCCACCATCATTCATTCTCTTTTAAACAACTGTAACTTTTGAATAACAAATGTCCCGGCTCTCATGCCACTAGGCTGAACATCTGTCAAGAATTTCTTAGTGATTAATGCTTTTACAAACTCTGAATTAAATCTCTGCATAAACTCATGTTTGAATATGTCCCATTCTAGACTTAGACCCTTAATGTTTTGCCACCAAGTACCTGCTGAACCCCTCAACTGTTGGTTCACAATCTGCAGATATATTTCTGACGGTATACACGTCCGTTTTAACAAAGACTCGCACGTAGCTAGAAACGCTGTGGGACATTCCTCCAACCTCCAATGAAATTCCGGTAGGCTGTCTTTGATAATTTTGGGATCTACAGTAGGCATGAATGATAGTTGGGATTCTGGATTATTCAAAGTAATTGTCTTTTCCTGTGAGGATATCTGTGTTCCAATAGCTTGAATTTTATTGTGAAATTTAGTTTCCATGTAATCAATTTTAGTTTCCAATTCATTTAATTTATCAGAGTTACCATCAAAATTTGTTTCTAATTTTGTAATTTTATCAATGGTCACGACAACATCTGACTCCAATGATTCAATTCTTTTGTCTAATTACTTTCTCCCCCTATACCATAGTATATGGAGAAAGTATTGTTTTCGTCAAAATTTTCGAGTTTGAGTTTTGAGTGGATATATTCGTTTTGGGTCCCCCTGGACCCAAAAAAGTGGTTTTCGAAGCAGGGGCGGACTGGGTACTCTACTAGGGCGTAAACCTTGACCAGCCCGAAGGCGCCAACCGGGGGTCTGGGGGGTATGGAATACCCCCCTGTACAGAGGGGGGTCCGGAAATTTTTTAAAAATTATACCTGTAAACTCGCATTTTTAGGCAATCTAGAGGCATTAACAGTGGAAAATCAGAAATCTGATAACTGACACTATTGGTCAATGTTTGGTTTACAAAATTTAGACTATTTACCCACACGACTTGGTGCTATTCTGACAGTAAATATCCTAACAAAAATAAAAATACAAATGATTTTCTTAGGTTCTTTCGTATTATATTTATGTATTTTCTTTATTTTCCCTTGCATGACTTGGCTGCATGCATACAATATAAATCATTTGCTTCCTGTTTACAACCTGAACTTGCAACTGTTGTATTTTTTGGCACTGTAAATAACAGAAGTTATACAGGGTGTCTCACGAGAGGTGTCTCAAATTGATTACGGAAAAAGGCTTAACGTACAAGGATGAAATAAAATTATTTCCCGCTAAATCGACCCCAAGGAATGCCGTAAAAATATTTTTAACTTTTTCCCAATACAGGGTGTGCCAAAAACTGAGGGTCACTAGTTCGAATCTCGGAATTTTCAAATGTAAACATATGTCATGCTATACATCATTTTAAAGGTATTTGATAGACAAACATTTTGGCGAAAACAGAAATAAGTTATCTTTTCCCGTTTCAAAATGGCGGCAGTTTTTTTGGAAAAAATCTATATTTTTTAATACTCTGTGTTTCCTATACCAATGCATTTATCCCTTCTCCGGTTGAATTTTCTTACTCGTTATGAAATTAGCTTTACTTTGATATGCTACAAGTAACGGTTTTTTAAAATTATAAAAATTCCAAAAAAAATTTATTTTTGAATATTTGCAAATGCTCATTTTTTTTAAATTTCAAATAGCAACATATGTCAAATGGCACATCATTTTATAGTTTTTTTAATTCCTAACATTTTTGTAATTTACACTTACTTTGTATCTCTTTTAGTTTTTGCGTAAATAACAAAAAACCTAATTTCCCTATATCAAATGCATGTAATTTGGGTTTGACGTGGTTTAACACTTCATCAAATTGGGCCTTTAGTGTTAAACCCAAATTACATGCATTTGATATAGGAAAATTAGGTTTTTTGTCATTTACGCAAAAACTAAAAGAGATACAAAGTAAGTGTAAAATACAAAAATATTAGGAATTAAAAAACCTATAAAATGATGTGCCACTTGACATATGTTGCTATTTGAAATTTTTTTTAAATGAGCATTTGCAAATTTTCAAAAATAAATTTTTTTGGAATTTTTTTAATTTTAAAAAACCGTTACTTGTAGCATATCAAAGAAAAGCTAATTTCATAACGAGTAAGAAAATTCAACCGGGGAAGGGATAAATGCATTGGTATAGGAAACACAGAGTATTAAAAAATATAGATTTTTTCCAAAAAAACTGCCGCCATTTTGAAACGGGAAAAGATAACTTATTTCTGTTTTCGCCAAAATGTTTATCTATCTACCTTTAAATACCTTTAAAATGATGTATAACATGACATATGTTTACATTTGAAAATTCCGAGATTCGAACTAGTGACCCTCAGTTTTGGCACACCCTGTATTGGGAAAAAGTTAAAAATATTTTTACGTTATTCCTTGGGGTCGATTTAGCGGGAAATAATTTTATTTCATCCTTGTACGTTAAGCCGTTTTTCCGTAATCAATTTGAGACACCTCTCGTGAGACACCCTGTATATTTTAGATTTCTATGACATTATTTTAACACAAACAATATGCTTTCACTGTGAACAAAACCAATTTATTGACTTAAACTTTTTTAGCATTACATTAAGTCAAAACTGTAACCCAAGGTATAGTCCAGGCAAATTAGACCAAATATAGGGTGTGCTCCCCAAAAAATCGTCTAAAGCTGGAAAGTGTTTTAATACCTTTTGGGGGTCCCAAATAATAATCCTGTGAGTTTGCGACGGATTCTGACGTCTGCTTAAGTTTTGGGAGTCAAAAAACTATGAAAATTTGGCACTTTTTTTCAGTTTTTCGCTTATAATTCCTTAATAACGAATTCTAAGGAAATTGTTGTTCAAAAGTGTCTTTTAGTGCATTAAATTCCGCGTCGATTGATGTTAAATACGTGAAAATCGGCCGAGCCGTTTACCCGCTGTAGCTTTTCAAAGTTAGAATATTTTCAATAACATGGCCAAAAGGTTGATTATTTTACCAGTTTTCGGCTTACAACTCCTAAACGACGCATGCTATACAAAAATGCACCTGTAGTTACTTTGGAAAACACAAAATTCTGCGTATGATGTTTTCTTTATTAATCAATAACGGCAATTGATTGTTACCTACTTTGTATGGTCTCCATTTCATTGAAAAAAGTATTAAAGTTAAAGTTGCGAAATTTACTAAAATTGGTAACAACATAGATCCTGCCCTTAAATGGATTATGCATTATTAGATAGTGGTTTATTCCATGATGGTCAACCAGAGGTTTATTTTATAAGGTGTGATGAGAGTAAGACACCCTATGTAATTTTAAGTCTAATATTTATATTCTGAGGTTCCGAAACTTTGTACTTTGTATATTGCCTAACAATGGTTTACAAGAACTCTTCCCACGATCACAGATCAACAGTCTATCCGGGGAATAATTCCATGTAATATATTGTTCTATCATTGTACCATTTAATTTTTGGAATAAAAGTATTTTGATTTGATTTGATTTGAAAATTCTAGGATTCATATCCTAACCACCCATTATACAGGGTGAGTTTTAATTGTCCACCCCCCAACTTTTTTCTACATTTTTTCGAATATCAATCCCAGACCACTTCCAAACATTGTTGGGTAGTAAGTACTTCATTTTGACAAGGTGTTCATTTCCGGCCGCCATCTTGGATCCGCCATATTGGATGCAAAATATTTTTTCCACATGTGAAGGGGGTGTTGTGACCCATCATTTCGAACTATTTTTTTAAGCTAAACTCAATGCCGCAATCAATTTTTTGTTACCAAGTTTTATTTATCAAATATTGCAATTTTTTTGTTAAAAATGTCTATATTTCAACATCAAAATATCAAAATGAAAAACGGATCATGGAATTGAGTTTAACTTAAAAAATAGTTCGAAATGATGGGTCACAACACCCCCTTCACATTTAAAATAATTCATCACATTTCAAAATGGCGGATCCTTACTCTCATCACACCTTATTAGATAAACCTCTGGATGACCATCATGGAATAAACCACTATCTAATAATTCATAATCCATTTAAGGATAGGATCTATGTTGTTACCAATTTTAGTAAAATTTCCCAACTTTAACTTAAATACTTTTTTCAATGAAATGGCGACCATATAAAGTAGGTAACAATCAATTGCCGTTATTGATTAATAAAAAAAAACATCATACGCAGAATTTTGTGTTTTCCCAACTAACTACAGGTGCATTTTTGTATAGCATGCGTCGTTTAGGAGTTGTAAGCCGAAAACTGGTAAAATAATCAACCTTTTGGCCATGTTATTGAAAATATTCCAACTTTGAAAAGCTACAGCGGGTAAACGGCTCGGCCGATTTTGACGTATTTAACATCAATCGACGCGGAATTTAATACACTAAAAGACACCTTTGAACAACAATTTCCTTAGAATTCGTTATTAAGGAGTTATAAGCGAAAAACTGAAAAAAGTGCAAAATTTTCATAGTTTTTCGACTCCCAAAACTTAAGCAGACGTCAGAATCCGTCGCAAACTCACAGGAGTCTTATTTGGGACCCCCAAAAGGTATAAAAACACTTTCCAGCTTTAGACGATTTTTTGGGGAGCATATGTCTAATTTGCCTGGGCTAGTAGGCTTACCTAACCTATTTCTACAAACGAAATAGCCTAGAGAGAACTACGAAGGTATTTTGAGCTGGCTATCTGTAAGTAAAATAGGAAAGTTGACCAAATTAGTGCCATAGTGCATATTGAAATAATTAATTAATAGGCGGTAGCCACATACGGTATTAAAATAATGTTTACTGTTTAACCTTTACTGTGTAATGGTTAACAAATACACTGTCACTAAATCTAATTTAAATTTTGTAAAAGTAGTGATTCTACAATACTGCTTTCGTTCATGTTTCCTGTGTAGGTAAATAATATAAAAATAAAGTGAAGCTTTCGACACAGAGACACAAATCAGACACTCACTAAAGAGAGACACATTTTAATTGGCAGCTCACACGCCTTATTTATTTATTACATGCACGGCAAACGCCATTTTACAAGAGAGTTGAGTTGACATTGATAAAAATTAAATGTGACTTAAAGTGAAATAGTTATAGTGTGAGCAATAATTAAATATTATAACAAATATGAATAATATTAAATTATCTTCACTAGTTGTTTACCACAGACGACATCGTGACACCGACCGATGTCGGATGCAGTCGCAGTGCAGTTTTTTTCGGGTTCGGCGTAAAATGACGCGGGAAGAGGACAGCTGTTTTTAAGTACCTCAGACACAGAGTAAAGTGCCTTCCACTCGGAGTAGGCCTACACGTACGAGAGAGAAGAGCTGCTTTGCCCTCGCTTGTCGACAGTGTCTATTCAGGTCTCACACCCGACTTTATGTTTTGCTATTCACTGCTGAAACTTTAACTCTAAGTTTTTCCTCTTGCTTTCTAAAAACACATCTCGTCTCATTTTTTAAAATTTTTTATGAATTTTTCCTTTAACGAGGGCGCAAATATTGGAATGTTGAGAAGGCGTATCGGCCCACCGGCCGGTGGGCCGGCGGGCCAGTCCGCCCCTGTTTCGAAGTGATGTCTGTGTGTGTGTGTGTGTGTGTGTCTGTGTGTCTGGATGTGTACAGAGCTAGAGACTACACCTGTGGTCCGATTTCGATGAAATTTGGTATGTAGGTTCTAATCCATGGTATCTCCAGGCGTTTTTTCATTTTTTTGAAATTTTGATTTTTAATGGGGATTTTTCCATAAAAACCCATAAAAAAACTGAAAAATCGGATTTTCTCAAAAATGGTCCGAACGATTTTGATAAAAATTTAGTATGTTGTTGCCCTTTAAATTCTGAATAAAATGGTACAAATCCCATTTCTGTAAAAATTACGGTTCAAAAGTTATGGTCAAATATGTTATTTTCCCATAAAAACCCCATAAAATAACGAAAATTAGGATTTTAGAAAAAAATCCGGTTTTAAATTTTTTAGAATTTTTTATTTTTAATGGGGATTTTCCCATAAAACCCCATAAAATAACGGAAAAATTGGATTTTTTCAAAAATGGCCCGAAAGATTTTGATAAAGATTTAGTATGTTATAGTCCTTTATATTCTGAACAAAATGGTACAAATTCCATTTCTGCAAAAATTACGGTTCAAAAGTTATTGTAAATTATGTCATTTTCCCATAAAACCCCCATAAAATAACAGAAAAATCTGATTTTCCCAAAAATGGCCTGAACGATTTTCATAAAAATTTAGCATGTTATAGTCCTTTAAATTCTGAACAAAATTGTACAAATCCCATTTCCGTATTTTTACTCTCACCGCTTACACATGATAAAGGTTGTTGACAAACTTATGGGAGAAAGTATGTGTCAGAATGCTGATACCGTTTATTTTGAATAGTTGTGAGAAATTTGTTCCATAAATGATGACATTTTACTATTAATATCTGCCAACTGTGTGTCAAGTTTCTCAGTAATATCGGTAATATCTGCCGACTGTGTGTCAAGTTTCTCAGATTGGATATCTAGTTTCTCCGAAATTTTGGACAGTAGAGTACTCACCGGGTCAGGTTGTGATATTTGTTCTACCAACTGGGTATTTCGTCCTACCCGTGGTCGAAGCTCGTAGGCTTTGCTTCCTGTCTCCTTCTGCTCACTTTCTTCCCGGCCTTTCTCTTGCATTTCAGTTGTCAAATCTTCAACTCCTAATTTTGTCATTTCTTAACCCTTTGAGTGCCAACGTCCGGGGAACCGGACGTTTTTAAAACGAGCCAAAAGTGCCGACGTCCGGCCGACCGGACGTTTTTAGAACGAGCCAAAAGTGCCAACATCCGGCTGACCGGACGTTTCGTAATGATCGAACAGTTGTCATAACAACCGAATGGATACTCGGATTCTTTTAACCCATATATTAACATTGAGTCGAAAGTTACTAGATGCGATACATCGATTTTCGTTGGTCGAAATATCGAAAATTCGATTTTTACGAAATTTTAACCTAAAAATCGCCAGATCGCGCTCGGCATTTTTAGCGCGACCTTCGGGAAAAATCATTGGCATTTTTTGAGCGTTACTTTTATTTCTCGCCTGGCACTCTAAGGGTTAATAAACAGGTCCTGTCACGGTCGCCAATTGAAATCGTCAATAAGCGTGATTCAATCTACTCGATATCACGGACGATCAGTTAGTATAAAATATCAGAAATGACATTAATAAATGTGAACAAAAACCATATTCCATATTCTTTATTTTTCATACATCAAACAACAACTCAAACTCTTATTTTTTTTTTACCAAAAAACAATTGAAAAACATATGACTGTATATTAATTACTAAACAGTCTTTTGGCAAACTTATATGAAATATATTGATGGGTTTTCTTTATCAATGATTAATCATGGTACGTCAGGTTTTGTCTTTAAAACAAGCCTAATCAATAATTTTAGAATTTAAAATCTAGGTTAAAAACCAACATTTATTCAAAATTTGCTCAGGACTTAAAGCGGTCGAGATGACTAAGATTCCTGGGTCTGAAAGGGTTATAGATATGTTATAATACAAAATACAACTATTTCATCAATTTAACTTATCAGTTTCGCTCAGAACTATCTACATTTATTACAAGTTTCATGAGTAAAGATGTGGACATTACTTAAATCGATATTTTTCCTGTGTTTGCTTGCTAATGTCATCTGGTGAACCCACAGTTCTGGTTGAATTCGACCTTGAACCTAAACCAATTGACATTTTCTCAATCTTGGCCATATTTTGCAATTCAGATAGAAATAATCCTCCATGGACCCATACGATTCCTTTTTGATGGTGTGACCTTTTTGAAGAATTGCCTGCTTTGAGAGAATTGCAGGGTACAGTTTCTTAACTGGGCTACGCTAATATTGATTGAAAAGGAATGTGATTGTGGAAAGTGGAAAGCGTCTCAAACTCATTGTCGAGTAAAATATTTTATTCCAAAACCATCCTTGGCCCACAACTCTGCAAGGTTTTGATGTCCTGATCTCATGGCTACTGCCAATATCAATAAACCTATAAACGCCAATTTCAATTTTGTCAGTGGGCTTTCCATCTCTGAGCCTTGAAAAAGTTTGAGATTTACTTTCAATACACATTTGTGTACGTAACAATTACTTCAAGAATCTCATCATCAATCATTAAATTGTAACATTCAATTGGTTTTAGCTTACTTTCCAGCATTTTAGGGCCTGGTGCCCGTTTTATAATATTCACTGGTCTAGCTCGAGTAGTAGCTGCTGCAACAGTTGGATGTTTTTTCCACAATGTTTGTTTATCTTTTGCAATAAAAATATAACACCTCTTCAATCTCGTTATCAACATAAACAATATCGTGAGGTTCAAAAGCATTCTCAAATTCGTCCACCTAGGCATTTTTAGAGATATCCTATTTTCTTCTCCCTAATCAAAATCCGGATCCTCATCCGTGTCATCTTCTGTATCACCCATTTGTATTACCCATTTGACAAAAAATCATAATAGAATTATCAAATCATCATCAACTTATGAACAAATTAAATTTGGGATGCCACAAGGTTTAATTTTGGGACCTTCGCTTTTTTTGTGTTACCATTGACTATATATGTGTTACCCTAAAGGGCATGGAAGATAGTTAACCTATAAGCAAAATTCTAAATTATTATGTGTTTATATCCTAATGGTTTTAATTTTATTGTGTTATCCAACCCTCCAGAAGAAACTGAAATTTTACATAATGTAGATTTAAAAAGAATATTGGAAACTATTTCTACAATCATAACTTATTATTAAATTCCCAAAAAACTAAATTTATAAATTTCATAAAAGCACAGAAAAAAATCACAAAAGAACCAACAATAACGTGCAACTCAAATAACATTCAAAAGGAAAATCAATAAGTTGTAATCAAAACTAACTCCGGAATCTTTGCATTATCAAAAATGTCTTTTTATTGTAATTTGAAAACCCCAAAAAGTAGGCTATATATATTTTGCTCACACTCACTTTCATTCGGTTAAGCATTTTAAGGGCCATCAAAAACATTAGGCTACATATGGATAGCATTCGGAAGCTGCTAAAAGAGGCTATCAGATTTATGCTTAGGCCTAAGCTTAAACTAAAGGATTTGGCAAGAGAACATTTTAAGAAATTACAATTTTTTACAGTTTATGGGCAATATATTTATGAAACATTTCTTATCGCAAAACATGAATCAGAGGAAGTAATAAATTCATTGCATTATTATAATTTCAGGAGGAGAAGGGAGTTTGTCCAGCCCCACAAATTAAAATATTTCTAAAATTTGTCCCGGAATTCATAAAAAAATGGACCTATCAATATTTAAGAAAAAGAGCATATAATAAATTTAGCATTGTATTCTTTTGACAAGTTTTCCACCTCCCAGAAATAGTAATAGTATTTTTATTTTATGTATTTAGACACTATTCACTGTACCACAAGTATACAGGAGTTATCATGTACAAAGATGTTTTAATATGAATATCAGTGTTATGGTCTGACTCACGAACATCATCAATTTCGTTGTGATCTGACTGAACAGTCTCATCTTGTAAAATATCCTCCTCTTCTTCGTCTTCACTTCAAGTAAAAACAGTCTGATTCTAGCAGTCTGCCGATCATCTAAACTGATTATCAATTTATTATTTATAAATTAATGTCTTTAAATGTCCAATTTCAATACACTTTGCAAAAATTGATCTTTTTAGTAGAGTTTCTGCAGTGAATGTTTGAATTTTAACACAATTCAATTTGGAATTGCTGCAAACAGTTAACTCTGCTTTGACCACCAGTGTTCTACCATAGCTAGTAAGAAACATTAATAATGCCAACATAGGACACTTTCACCCATAAATTTATTTCTCCTTTATCTCACCCACACCCATAAACTAACTCATTTAATTATACATTTTAATGCCAAAAACCTCTCATAAATTTAGAAAAGCGTCAAAGATGTACATTAGATATATTTTTACAGAATGCCTGAAGTAAATGAGGGAGTTTTGCAGTCATCTGTCGAAAAAGCAGAGGCAGAGGGTAGTACAGAACAAAAAAAAACAGCTACAAATGGAACTTCAGAAAATGGTGTCTCCTCCACCAGCCCTGAGAAGAAATCCCCTGATAAGAATGATCCTGAAGTTTTGCTGGCTCAAGGAAAAAGACACTTGTTCATCAAAGACTTTTCAACTGCTGTGAGTCTGTTGGGAGATGCTTGTGCGAAATTTGCTGAAGCACATGGAGATCTGGCCGACGAGTGTGCAGAAGCATATTTCAACTACGGGAGAGCCCTCTTGGAGCTTGCTAGAGAAGAAAGTAACGTATTAGGAACAGAGCCTGAAAAAGATGATGGTGAAGAAAATGAAGAGGAAGGAGAGGATGAAGGAGGAGAGGAAGAAGGAGAAGGAAAGAGTGAAGAGGGTGAAGCTGAAGCTAAAAACACAAAAGAAACAGAGGCTGATGATGATGCTAAAGATGATGATGCCAAGAACGAAGACAAAGAAGCCGTTGCTGATGAAACCATTGATACAACAAAAGAGGTTAATGAGGTCGAAGAAGGTGAAGAGGAAAAGGAGGAGGACGTAGATAATCTCCAGCTTGCATGGGAAGTGTTTGAACTTGCCAAAAACATTTATGAACGCCAAAAAGAAGATGCTAAGCTAGCACAGACATATTTGTTTTTGGGAGAGGTTGGAATGGAATCTGAAAATTATGTCAGTGCAGTTGACGATATGAAGAAATGTGTTGAAATCCAAAAACAAATTCTTCCTCCCCATCATAGAGACATTGCAGAGACCTACTTTCAGCTGGGAATCGCATGTTCTTTGTCTAACGAGTTTGATGAAGCAATAGTTAATTTTAAAACATCCTGTGAAATTTTGGAAGCGCGAATCAAGGAGTTGGAGGATCATGGTGCCCCTGAAGTGGATACTGAAAAAGACCCTTTCTACTCAGTGGAAAAAGAGGTTAGTGAAATAAAGGCATTGTTGCCAGAAATCAAAACGAAAATCTCTGACATGGAAGACTTCAAGCAAGAGACATTGAAGAGAGTCATTGAGAAGATAAGAGAGGCACCTCAAAGCAGTGATGGTGCTGGTTCTTCCTCTTCTTCTAGCTCAGTTCCAGTTACTAATGGAACTGTTCATAAACCAGCTACTGATATTTCACATCTTGTAAGGAAAAAGAGGAAACCGGATGAAGAGACTGTGAATGAACCTGTGGTCAAAAAATCTTGCACTGAAGAAGTAAAGAAGTAAGTAGTGTTGTTCAGTTTCAATTTCTAATGTACATTAGTATTTTTCTTAAATGGTCAAATGTGATTGAACTGTAACAAACTCTTTTCGCTCAACAAATGGAACTTAAAAAAGGTAAAGACTGATTTTACTTGATCAGATGTAGGTTGTTTTAAGTGAATGTAGCTTTTATTTAAATATGAGTAAATCTATGACTTAATTTTTAGATGTATAATATCCGATACTGAAACATGTTGATTGCTCTTTTTTGCTTCCAATTTACCTTATAGTGTTGAACCGCTGAATGATTTCTAAGTTATATAAATTCAAACAAAAAATAAACTAAATTCTAAATTCTATGATTGTTATGTTCTAATTTTTGGTTGTCTTCAATTCAATGAATTGTTGTAATGAAGGCATGAGTAAACTATTGTGTACCTGTAAGTTTTGAATTACCATTATTTTGCTTTGTATTAGCTGATTTTTGTACTAATAAAACTATTTTATTTCATATATGTCATTTTTTTATTTACATGAAAATGTCCATAGGAAGAACACTCGGGCCGGCCTTGAAAGAGCTTTAAAATTGAGGGGGGGGGGTGGTTGAGTGCCGTCATTCCATGAGTTGTTGCTCGGAATCTGGGGTAATATGATGTTTCGTCTCCAGTACCGATTTGACTCACTATTTTTCCCTCAAATAGGCTAATGTTTTTTGAATTTCAAGAGTGTGAAATCTGGTCAATATCATTGGTGTGGTTTGTGCAATAATTTGATTGATTGCACGAAGTACTATATTGACCAAATTTGCAAAAGCTCCCCAAAAATAACATTTTGCGGAAAATCTGGTGTTACATAACCCCAATTATTCAGACATCAATCATAATATGGAAGTTTTACATTTCTCACAGGCCCGTTTAACCAGAAATACATTGGAATTGGAAGAGTGTGAAATATACAGAGCAGTTGAAACCGACCATCGAAACGTTTTGAACGATAAACTTTCCTTCCAATCGAACTATATTTATAATACAGCTATCAGGATACTGGTGGGGAACAATGAATGAATGGAGACGTCATAGGATAGACGACCTTGACCGCCAGTCTAGACTCTACTTCAGCCAGGTCACATTTGATTTTGTCAATGTCCCTTTGTGTGTTTTGTAAACGTTTGTCTGTTCTTTGTTATCGTGTTCATATAAGTTTTATTTATTGAACTCTGTTAATTACCTGAAACCTTGAGGCCTGATGATGGTTCAGAAGAACCGAAAGAAGTTTTCAAAATAGCAACAAAGGATTACTATGTGCAGGTATCGTAAACCATTATAAATGTAGTATTCTGTGTGCAATATACTGAGGAGCTACATCCGACGACTGAAACATGCTGCAATATCACGCGTGGCTGTCAGGAGATCATACTGACATTAGTGGTTTTGGTCCCTATGTCACTAATAACTTGATTATTTTTGCTAATGCACAACCACATTCAACAAAATATATCTTCATTTTAGAAGTTAGCCTCCGGATTACGTTGAACATATAAAATTGGTGTAAATACCTGCTTCGTAGTAATGTACTAATTGCAACTAGTTTCGACTTTCTACATCAAAGTCATCTTCAGGCGTCAAGGATGTAAAAAGGGTGGTCACTTCATATGAAGGTCGTCATTACACACAAGGATGACTAAAGGGTGGTCATTTCATATGAAGGTCATTATTACACACAAAGTACATGTGTGTAATGACGACCTTCATATGAAGTGACCACCCTTTTGACATCCTGGACGCCTGAAGATAACTTTGTAGAAAGTCGAAACTAGCTGCGACACTAGCAACATTTAGGATTACTACAAAGCAGGTATTTACACCAATTTAAAATATATGCAATAAGAGGCGTTTTTCTGTTTCCCAGAATAAAACTGGCCAAATAAATACCGTATTGAGGTAAATTTGGCCATGCACACAAAATAATGGAGGCTCATAATTTGAAATCTAATATTTTTTGTACATTCACATACATCGTAATCAATTAGCACTATTATCTTCCTTTGCGAACAAGTGTTGGCCTACCTCGTCCAATGCAAACTGCCGCTGAGTCAATTATCAATTCTTTGAGACCGCGACGCAAACTTGGGTACATTTTCTAATCTGAATATTAGTACAAGGTGAATGTGGAGTGAGTGAGATGATAAGGGGGATGTCTGTCATAAAGAAAAACATTCTAACAGTTGAGCTACGTCTTTCCAGTTAGAATAGGTACATATTTAAGTTTCCTTCTGAATTAAAAAGTTTTTGTTCCACAGAATTAAACAACAAATGTTTTGGCGACATCGATTACTTTGCTTTAAAGGTACAGAAACAGAACTAATATGTAAACAATTTTAAAATATATTTAAAAAAATGTAATCGTTTGACCACTAAAAGTACATAACATCCCAAGATTCCCACACTATAATAAAATATATTTTGTCTCTTTTCACACTCTAACATAAAAAATCTATGAAAACTATCAAAAGTTTAACTAAGCCTCATTTCCAGTATTTATAATGTGATTATATACAGCTCTTCAATTGGAATTGGTGGCATTAGGAGGTTTATTGAAAAAATGAGACCTTTCATTCAAGTGTGCGGGTGATAGGTTTGCAGGTTACGAATTTCCCAAAAGTTGGTGATCCATATTTGCCGTATGTATAGATAAATGATTCTACTTGGAAACAAAATAAAATGTTCCTTGAATTTTATAAAATAAATTTACTATAGTTGAAAACATGAAAACCTCATTTTAAAGTTTATGAGTACATTATTTCACAATTGAGGTAGTTATTTGTGGAAACAACTCGCAAAAAGCTGAATCAACTTTAGGTAGCCTACATCAAAAATCTAAATGAAATTTCACAAACATAATAATGAATCAAAATCTGAATATAATTCTTGATTTGTAATGTTTATGTTAATGCAACAACAGGTTTATAGGTTAAGTTAAGTTGATCGATGGTCAAAGGTTGGTTAAGTCTTAAGTCTAAAGTGATGAACGACAAATAGACACTGCACCAGCTGATCGATTTAGCAGTGTTGCCTACTTGTTTTCAGGCATACTCGTATTAACTTACGTGCCTTATACAAGCACACTAGTTTTGTATTGTTTGGTTGAAATACCAGAGTGCGGGAAAGTAAGTAAATGCAGGAATCAGCTACTTTGTTGTTTGCAGAAAGCCCGCATTGTAAGGTAACTGTAGGAAACAGTTTGTGTAACTAATGTGTGAAGTGGCACTTTGCTGCACATGAAATGTTTAGCTGCAGGCGATTGTGGAAAATTTCGTAAAATGCAGCAAAGGCTTTTTGCGCTCGTGTTACACATTATATTTTTCCTACAGTAACTAAAAAGCATTGAAATAATTAGTCTTTCAAACACCAAACAACAAGTTTTAGGATAGATTAAATCCAAGCGTTGAACGAAATGGGAAACACTGCAACAGCTGATCGTAGTCGTAGTATCTTTAAGTTTTGCCAACCTATTTTCAAGCGTACACGTATTACGTGCCTATTAAATGCACGTTGTTTTGTGTTGTTTAGTTGGAATACTTGAGTACGGCAAAAGTAAGTAAATGTAGCTATTAGCTACTTTGCGTGCTATAATCAGTATAAGAAAGCCGGCTTTGTCCAAGGCTACTGAAAAAAGGTTATGAAGTCACCTGCTGACCCCCGTCGGTGCTGCTTTTAATTCACACTGCTGCCACATGTAAAATTCTTTGTTGTTGTTGTTTGTTTTTCTGAAGAGGTTCTGTGAAAATAAATAATTGAAAAACAATCAACAAAAACAAAGAATTTTAAAAGCAGCACCGACCGGGTCGGCGGGTGACGTCATATGCACGACTGAGGCATCCTCTTTTTCAGTAGCCTTGGGCTTTGTTAGGTAACTGTAGGAAAAATAAATTATAACTACTTTTAATACTTTAATACTTTTTTTTGAAATGGTGAGCATACGAAAGAAGGTATTTTAAGCCAAGTTTGAATAGAGATGAGTGTGTAGGATGGGTGGCGCAATCTTTTGGTCTTGTTAGTGACTAAGTCCGACATATTCCTTAGACACAGCTGTTAATAAATAGCCCTTATTTAATTACAGCTGTTAAAATACTGTTCGGCTAGCCACAATATAAGTTGTAATCAGTCGAGCTTTGGCAAAAACCTTAAAGGGCAAGGTAAAAAAGAAACAACCATTTATTAAATGTTTATAACAATATCTATAAAAGAAGCACAACAGTCATTATATCTAAAAAAAAAATAGATTCACTCAGTTGAAAGTCAACTTTTTTCTATACATTTATTTACAGTTGAGTTTCACTAACATAACATATGTTCTATCTTCTAACATTGACTTTGGATGTTGCAGTAGACGTCCCATGCAAATGGACCAGATGTAGCTTGAGTGTGATTACTCAAACTGAACCTAAAGCAGTGAATCTCCCATAGGGTATGCTACTATTTAAGTTGCAGCTTATTTGTTTATATTGCTTTTCATAGGTCTACTATTATCAGTGATGTAGAAGGGCAGGAATGGCGTTCCCACTCTTTATAGGCAACCCATATACAATGTTTGTTAGCGTTCCTGCACTGGAAAATTTACTACTACACTACTGCCCTACTCTGATAGTAGGTTGGCACATAAAAGATGCTACAGATGCGTAATAGAACAAAAAATAGAAAGAAGAGTGTATTTTACTGTATCATGCTCAAGCAAGGCCCCACTAGAAAAACATGCCATGCTGCAGCACGGGCAGCGCAACACTACGTCACAGTGGTGAATAGTTGTACTAAACTTTGACCATTAAAATCTGACAAACAGCCAGCTTATTTACCTAAATCATGTGGGATATTACAGTGAATCTATCAACAAATCCATCCACTAGTGTGACGTCATGGATCCTGCAGCATGGCCTGTTTTTCTAGTGCCCCCTGTCTTGGCTCAAGTCAGTGGCTCAACTGAACTACCATATTTTTTATTCTAGAACTACATAAAGATTTAACATGGCAATGTAATGTCTACTGCAACGTACATACATAGTCAAAGATTCTACATTCTTGTAGATAAGATAAGTTACTTTAAACAACAAAATGTATTAAACAAATATTAGTGACTAGTATCCAAATCAGTATTATTTATGAGGAACACTGGTTACCTATAAAATAAAAGGTCCATAGTCAGTATATATAGATTATAAGATATCTATTCTAAATCTACATTATTTATTGAACTTATTACCCATTTCAAAGAATTGTATAGGTAAGTCATAACTATAGTAGATATATACAGCGATATCTACTTAGTTGTTAGCACTGTCAAATTGTTTTAGGAAACAGATCAAGCTCTGGAAGTTTTCTCAAAAAGGGTAAATCTTAATTTGCAAATCTGTTTATACCTGTCGTTCCATTTGTGAATGTAACATTTTAAACAGAGGTTTATAGCAAGAAAATCTTATCTAGGGCATATAGAGTATGATAATTGTGCTTATTTATAATTATTATACTCTGCAGACTAACCAGCAACTCAGAAATAAAAAAAATTCACCACAGTCAGAGCTCTCCCCTACAATAAGCCATCAATTTTCTACACCCTGGGTCAGAAATGTAGGTTTGGAAACTGCTCAGAGGCTTACAATCATGACAAATGTAAAATGTGAGCTCATCCGGGGCTGCAATTCTGACCATAGGAGGTTTAAAAAGAAGTGTATACTCCAACCAACACAACATTATACATCAATATTTTAAAATAAATAATAATAGATAGTTTACATATATTATGTTTAATTAAACCAACATAACCTTACAAATCTACAAGGATAAACAAATGTTCAACTTACTTGACTTCTATCTTTGAGTATTGATACCAATAGACATACCACCCCCATGTTAAAGTTGTCACCAGTTTTTCAATTAAAATCGTATGTCTAGTTGATATGAGCCACCGACAGATTATGCTGATCTAAATTACTAATTTCTGTCGAATACACAAACTATTTTACCAAGTCAAAATAATTAATTGACTTATTGTGAGCTATAACAACTGTTGTGACCCAGCAATTTGGCCTGCAATAAAATAATGAGGCTTGAAATAGAACTTTAGACACTAGCACATTCTGTGACTGGCTCATACAACTATGTTCTTTTTTAATAAAACAAATTTGTGACACCTGGGCCCTGTTTCATAAAACTACTAGTCTAGTATTTACTAGTGTAAAATACTAGTTACTAGTGTAGGGACTAGTATTACTAGTGGTTTTTACTAGTGTAGACAGCAATGTGTTTCATAAAGTTTTACTCTGGTAAATTACACTGGTAAATACTTGCCATTTTCTAACAACCTCTCTACACCCGTATTATTTGAAGTAGACTAGTATTTTTGGAAAGAGAGTTATTTCATTACTCACATCATTAAAAAAATGAATTATTATGTTCTTTTTGCAAGTGCAAATTGGCTCATGTTTGCAATTTAAGATAAAAATATATCTATGAGTGAGTGCTAAAATGATAATTAGATATAAATTACAATCAATAAATGTGGCGTAGTACAAAATGAGAGAAATTGTATAATGTATGTATAATCGCCCTATTACAATTAATTACAATTATAAGTTATCAATTTCTGTGAAATTTTAGTCTAATTTTACTTGAGTTAAATTTCATGGTTATATTAGCTATCACAGAGAAAAGATTTTTAAGCTTTGAGAGAAACCAAATTAAAACCGCATACCGTATTGCATATAAAGATGTAACAAATGTATCCAACATTGCAACATTAATCAGATTATTTTACACCCAAGGCTCTCGGTGTTATTTAAAGACATTTTAATAGGAAATATTAGTAAGACAATTTTAAAGAGGAGTTGCATTGTATTTTTTGAGGTGCTTATTATTTGCTTCCCTAAATAGCTAAAACCCTGTGATGCACTAACAATTTTGTAGGCCTATTGTTGATTTTTGGGTGTTGAACTGAACTGCTTATCATAAAAACATTACTTTTAATCCATTTTGGTATTCGGAGTTTATTATTCAAAGTAATAAAAAAATTATATGTTGATTAAGTTATTTTAATGTAAAAACATGTAAAAGTTTAATTAATGGAATAAAAAGTATGGTGAGTGGCACGGATTTGAACGAGGGCCCGCCACATGACTATAGTTCGGCCGCTTAGAAAACGACCTCCTCCAGCATTGGTTTAGGATTAGCGCGCAGGTCGTTTTCTAAGCGGCCGAGCTATAGCGAGAACTCCACCTCTGAGCTACGCCCTGCCGTAGCGACAATGCCATGTTTTAATGTACTTGAAAACCTACTTCTCCATTGCTTATAACGGCATTGCAATTATTTGTTACATCAATAAACGTTTAGGCTTATTATTCATGGTTTGTAGACTCAAAATTAGAATATCACCAAATGGTTTTTAACCCAAATATCTTTATGCATTCGAATATTTGAAAACATAGGTAAGGGTACTTGAAACCGTTCCAATAAACAAAATGTCCTTAGACGATTTAATTACATTCAAATTTTGAGCCTTCTTTTCTTTACTCATAGCAAGTTTAATTTTAAATGTCAGAATAAAAAAAAAACTATACAAATCACAGCGAATGCGGCAGCAACAGATCAACTTCCACCCAATTCTGTTGAGCGCCGCAACCGCAACTAGGCCTACAACCGGCTACTACAATGACCGTGTTGATTGCAGCGACGCGACGCCGCGCCGCGCCGGCGGGCTCATTGATGAACATAAATAATAGCAGTTTGATAAATAATGAGTGATTGTTTTACTTATGTGTCTATATAGTTATTAATTAAAAGAAAATACTGCGTTTCTACAACTATTTACTTTTTGTATCAAATGAAAACAAAATTAAAACCCTTTATAAAGGGTTTGAAAACCCGTGATTGAGGTTAGAAATTTGTTTTGAAAGTTTACCTTGTAAAGTTGGTCACGTGACTAGTAGTTTTGGTCACGCGACTAGTAAAATACACTAGTATTTACTAGTGGTATAAAAACGTTTATGAAACACAAATTAGTAGGACAGGTAAATACGGGACTAGTATTTACTAGACTAGTAATTACTAGATTAGTATTTTTATGAAACAGGGCCCTGGGGCCTTTTTCATAATAAAGTACAAACTAATATTATTAGTAAATCAGCTGATCGCCCAATGCATATCTAACGGAAATTACAAGTTACAAGTTGTAACTTGTAAAATGTAGTTTATTATGAAATAGGCCCCTGGTCTATATAGATGGGATGTCTACTTCAGTATCTAATACTCAATGCTTGTATCTAATGATCCTATGTATTTTATCTAATTACAGCTGTTTCAAACATCAACTAAGCTCATTAGGTTATGATTGGCTTATGAATGATGCACTCTTGACACATAAAACAGCTGTTGTTTGATAAAACTACTCAGGCAAGATATATTATTACTCACTATTGAGATGAATAGATTATAACTGGAGTCACTACTCTCCAGTTGTACATTAGAGAAAAGGGTGCCATCAAGATGGCTGCTTGTTGCCGTGGTTGGTCACACAGTCTTGGTTGGTTGGACTTGTCAAAAATAACCCCATCTGATTGGTTCGAATTTGACAGCTATCCAACCAACCGATCATAGGCCAACATAACAATACGAAAAACTGAAAAAAGCAGCAAAACAGTGGTGGCTTTTTAAACACATAGTGGTGACTCCAGTTGTAATTACAGCTCAGTGTAACTCCCCAACTGAGGAACATAGCTGGTGAGTAATACATCTTACATTTACCATTCAGGAGCTAACCCTGGCGTAAAAACTACCCATTAAAAAGGGTTAGGTAATGTAAACTGCTAATTTTGACCAACCCGAAGCCGAAGCAAATCCATCATGGATATTAAAGAACAGCTGGTGGTTGCCACATCAGCTGTCCAAGGATGATCGCGAAGGTCGTCTGCTGACTCCGGCTAGGGTGGCCAACTGTGTGATGTGTTTGTCAAAGTTGTAACTGACCACCGAGTGTTGTGGTGATATCTGGGTGTCTGACATGACTCCCAGCCTGACTGAGTCTCCATAGCTCATGATTGTCAGAGACAGACCTATGACAACAAAAACAAAGTATCTCAGATGCAATATGTAATTATTGTTGAACCTATTGACTTTTAGTGATTGAAATAGACATTCCATCTATCTGGAGAAAAGTAGCCAATTTGTTATCCTTATTGAATTTCATTAAAAAATCACACACAGTCAAGAGCTGATGTGATTATCTGACCAGCACAGAGTGTGTTGCTGATAACATTCAATTTCCTCCTTTAGTTTGTAACTATGATGCTTGAAGTAGCAAAGAATGCTTCATTGGCAACCCACTGGAGTCCCCATGCCAACTGAGGTCATTCAATGTAATTGACCTTTAGTTTGGCTTCATTAATAGTTTTTGTTTTCAATTACAAGTAATTGACACTAAAGCAATCCTTATGCGACTCAATAAATATACAACTCATTTGTTTATTTTTCCATCCCAGTTTCAAGAACTTTAATTATATTAGATTACCTTTATTGCAGCCTGTAGTTCTTGAGTAGGTAAGATGTTAATTTGTGTTACACAATCATATGCATTTTTCCACCTGGTGAACTCATTAGGAGTCTTCTACATTTATCTTCTTAACACTAACACTATAGTCTATATTTACACACACACACACAGTCATTCACTAGCATCGAGGTCTGGTTGGTCGGACAACGGACACGCGACAGAGTCACAGCAAGGTCTTTCTATCTCCTTTCATTTCTAGGACTGAGGATATTTTTGAATTTGGGCCGTTTGAAAGTTGAGGGTAGTTAAGACTTTCTTGATTTATGGTCGGGTGGGTGCTTTGATCTATGTAGTGTTGCCGGTTTCTTGCTGTGTTTCCATTTTTGTTAGTTTCTATGTCGTATATTAATTTGAAAATTGTAGAGCTGGTGTAGTCTTCATACATTTGTATTTACACGTTTCTATTTTTGGTACCTTTATTGTACTTTTTTAACGGTTTTGAATGGGTTTTCTTCAGAATCATGAAGGGATTGGGAAAAGTTATTTGACGTCTTAGATTATTCTTATGTAGGTATAATGTGTAAATATGTTTGTGTAATGTGTAAATATTGTCTATAGTGTTAGTGGTAAGAAGATGAATTAAGAAGACCCCTGAAGATGCTGCATCAGGAGGAGAATTGCATAAGGTAACACAATTATCTTACCTACTCAAGCATACAAAAACAACGGTAATCTAATATGACTATAACTTACCATTATTTGATCCAAATACTGGCAACAGATTAAACACGACTAAACTTTACATACCTCGTCTTGCAGTTCAAATATAGTGTTTGAAGTCCACTACATATGTTTCGCCATATATGGCATTCTCAAGTGGTTACAGAAAACATTTTATCCAATTTGGACTCGTCAACATGTTACTTCAAATACGAAAATATTCAAGACGAGGTATGTAAAGTTTAATCTATACTACGCAGTTCAGGGGCTACAAAATGGAATTTAGTTAAACACGATCTGTAAATCCATCTATTAATAGTTGTTCAAGATATACCAGTAAAACAAAAAAATATATTACTAAGCTCAAATGTTTGACACCAAACTGTTTTAGCGAATTTCCAATATAGGGACCTATTTAATATTGTTACAAGAATGCATACTACTACTAAATACGAAAGTAAAGTTTCTTTTACTTATGTTGGCCTGTGGAGGCCTCCAGTACATTATCCCCTCCACTTCCTGTCCCCACAACATCCGTCTTCTCTTCTTCTCCGTGCTGGTAGCGTCAACCTAAATACCATTGTATAAAATGTAGATAAAATAATACCCCCACTGCAGCAAACCTGCCGACTAAGCGAATTTCCATTTATCTGAATTGATTTTCAATTAAATCTATTTAAATAACATTCTTGGTTTAACAAATACCTAGGTTTGTTGCTACAAGGAAACTAATAAAGTGTGTTTTTTAGTAAAATATTAAAAGCTTAGTATAAAATAAATAAATTTGCCAAGTTTGATCAAAATATATCCATAAACAAGCAAACTACAACATTTTATAATATTCTCCATAAGAATAACATGGGAAATTTAAATTTACAATTTTTGAATTTTCTTTGTTATTAATACACAAGGAAACCTGTACAAGGGTTCCTGGGTACAAAAACACTTCGATATACTAAATTATTTGTTTTTTAAGCTATTTAAAAAGGTCTAGAGAGAAATTTGGAAATTTTGTGTTTTGAGGGTCAAAAATGAGAAAACCCAATTTTTACCCCATAAAACCCCCCGTAAATCCCGTTTCCATGGTCCGATCATGCTGGTTCGCGAACTCATTCAAGTTTATCCCACATTACACCTTTAAAACCAAATTTCATCAAAATCGCACAAAAATTACTCAAGTTATCGCGTTCACGGAGATATATATATATCTATCTAATACGCAAGTAGGTTTTTTGTGACAATTACTCCTCCGAAACTACTGAACCGATTGACATGTTTTTGCTGTCATTGAAAAGAGCGTAACGTGAAGATGTGCTGGAAACTTTCTTTTTTGGGAAATTAATTAGAGAGTGAGGTCCTGGGGCCCTTTAAAGTTCGTATTTCTCAATAAGATTTTAACATGGGAAACAAACATTGTTATGAAACTCCAGAGAAGAAGAACATATGTTAATTAATTTTAAAACAGTCAATAAGTTTGCTAATTTAACAGTTTGCTACAAACATTTACTGACTTGGTTGAAGTTGAAATGAAATATTTACTATTTGAATTTGGGTTGGCGTAAATATTATAATGGAAAAAAGCGAGAGAGCCTTGATAATTTGATTTACTAAAAAGAAAACTGAATTAACACTGTGCTGCATTTCTTAGTAATCATTGATAGAGCCGATTTGCAAACTATGGAAACATAGGAAAGTCAGAACACCACCAAGGAGAAGAAATAGAAATAATGTTTTTTATTTTTAGAATTTATAATCGTTATTATGGACAACCTAATGCGGCTATGATTAAGGATATTTGTAGAAAACACTAAAAAAAAGATCAGCTTTAGAAAAATTATCAGATATTTACAAGAAATGTTGATTATATTGATCTGTTATGTACATCTTGAGTATTTGCATAATCTTTGAGTTGAATCTTTTAAAGTCATCAGAAATTATGACTGTTATTTGTTTTAAAATAACACTGTAATACTTAGCAATTGCTCAAATTCGAGCAACAGGTACAATAATAAAAAAAAACCTGAGAATACCAAATTGTTAAAAAAAATTATGATAAGTAAAGGAAGTAAAACCATATTTTGGAAATTATAAGGGGAGATGAGAAATCAATTTGATAATACTTAAATTTAATAGGTAGGTACTCTTAGTTAATAGTACCCACGCTAAAAATATTGTTAAAACTTTTGAATCAAGTTTCAACCGGACTCAGTCATTGCACAAGTTTTAATTAAACTCCCATCTGAAGTGATAGTTAATCATCTGAAGTTATTTACAGTTTACTGCCTTCAACTTAGTTACTTAAAATTTAAGCAGTTGAGGGGAAGTTCCCCCACCACTGTTTTGCTTAATGTATGTTGCAGCTGATTGACGTTTTGGCAAACCTCACCCTTTTGAGTTATGGTGTTGTTTTTAAAGGCAGTATCAAGTGGAGGGAATGGATTTCTTCTCCTAAAACCGCCTAAATTTGTGAACGGAGTATAAAACTACTCTAAATCAATGTATTTCATAAGTAAGTACCCTACATACTTAACTGATGCAAAATAAATGAAAATGTGATAGTTAAATAGTATGAGAGTAATGTCAACCTATACAATACAAGAAACTTGTTGATTTTTAGTTATTAGGTTGAAGCAAAACATAAATTAATCTTCAATAAATCATGACAGGTCTACCAACCTGTGTGATTGTGACGGCATATCTCCGAGACAGGAGGTTTAGGATGATCCGAGCAATGATTGAAGGGAAGATCTTGGGAATTATAGAGTGGTCGAGACCAAACAATGACGCTAGGTAGAGAGGGGCCTGGTTAGCTCGCGCCCTGAACAGAGCTGCTTGTACAATTCCTACATGCAGAAAATACATATTAATGTCAAAGATATATACAACTGGGTTTCAATGATCAACAGCAAAATTGTTATTAAGGTATGCATGAACACAATCACAATACCAAAACATTTAGTTACAGTACTAATTTTTGTAATTTTGGCTTTGTTGTATGTTTACTTTCTACAATATAAGGATTCATATTTGTAATACAACGGCTGCCCATAAACTAAGGTCTCCATTGAACCCCCCATCATGATCAAAACAAAGTACGGAATTTATATCAGGGTAAAAGTATCTCATTTGTAGCAGTAGAATAAAGTAAGTGCAAAAATCTCTGTTTTCCATTTTTATACAGCATGAATACTCGTCTCTTATCCATTACAAATTCAACTATATTTACTCTTTTTTTATTGTATTTCTATGAACTGGCAACAGCACAGGCATCTGTTCAAACTTTCTAACAGAACTTAATACACATTGAGGTTCTTATCGCCTAATTAACACAGATTTATTTTGGATGTCATTGAGCTGATTGAAACCCTGCAAAACTTAGTTTATTTTAAGTTCGGTTTTTTCCCTGTGGTTGCATATTTTATGAAATACTCAATGATAAAGTGTTAAAAAACCCTCGCTATTGTTTAGTTGAACATGATCCAGTGATTCACAGACCCAAGTTTTCGAAAGGCTCTTCAGGCAGCCACAATGGCAGGTCTAGGCACAACAAGCCTCCCTCGTGTGGCACAGAGCTGGCTGACTGAGCCAGTAGCTTCTCCTGAGGAATGAAGCGAGCCGTCGTCATCACCATTTGTGGAACCTGCAGATCACCACAGACATCCTGATTAAACATGGTTGTCTTCAGTATTTGAAATGTAAACATGTCCAATTCATCTTAACACTTAAGTGCAGTGATCCGTCAAAACTTAACCTACAGTAGACACCCTGTAGTTCGGCCACCGTGGGATTGGAACACCGGCAGGACTACAAAACAGCTGGACTAACCGGATGTATTATCAAAGGTTAAAAATACTGTTTTAAATTAATTATCAATGGCTAAAATCAATAAATATAAATAATTTAATATTTTTTTACTGAGACTAACCAAAATTAATCTTCTGTTTTGACTTCTCTTTCTTGAATTAATGTCTTTTTGTTTCCATTTAATGATGAGTTTTTGCTACACTGGACTAGTTTTGCCTTATAGTCTTTGTTCATTTTCACCATACAGCAAACACAACGCTCACCCCGTTCAAACCGCAAAACAATCTAATACACAAAAAAATATCTGCCTTAAAAAGGCATTATGTTGTAATATAAAATAACATACTCATATAAAATCACAGATTAGAACGGACTGTTTAACACACCCGTTTAACACAGGTAAAGTGCAACCGATCTGATTTAGAAGCACCCTTCAACTAAACTGTTTACTGCTATGGTCGGAAATTAAACATCAAGTTGAATTGTGTCGAAGGTCATTCGCCCTAGATGATGTGACTGATCCTCCTGAGACTGACGGGACCATCCAGCAACCAATCCAACCAAAGCTGAAATAGAGGGAGTCTACATACACATAAGAAATGCACTGGTAACTGTTGATTATTTTTTCCTCCATCAACAAACTCGGTTATCAAGTATGTTTTCAGTCCAGTAGCCAATTCGTCAGGCTGTCTTCAGGTTCCTTCCTAATAGCATTTTCAGTTCCTCTGGTTGTAGAGGACAGGACCCTTTTACGGAGGTTTCTGTTTGTAAAGAGTGGAATTTTGTTCATCTAAGTGGCGTGACCAATAAGTAAAGCCTACAAACATTGAGCAAAAAAGCTTCTAGAAATATAACAAACATTTAACAAAACTCACTTTAAACCCTAAATATCTGAAGTAATCTCTGAGGCTGGCCGACACAGCCGCCAACATGATCTCACAGGACGAGGCTCCAGTGGCAGTGTGTATGCGATGGATGAACTCTAATGGCACAGGCTCCGACCAGCTGACTGCCTTACGACCACACAGTGACACGGTCTGCAAGTGGTGACTGTCCACACCCGGCTTAGGGAACAGTAACTCTCTCAGCAGCACCTGGACAATTGACAACACCAGTGTGAGGGCATAACACTGAGGAGTATGAGAATACACCTTTCAAAACTAGCAGTGGAAAAACGTTGTACCACTGTGTTTGCCCAAACATCATGTGTGAAGGTAAAAAACAGTTTGTGAGTTTCTCCTAAATCTCAATATGTATGAACATATTTAATTATTATAGTTGATTCGGGGTATCATTTTGATTATTGTTATTGATTACAATTTTTATTAATGGACAGTCTAAATGACATAATTTTAATATTGTATTGTACTAAATATGTTTTTGTTGAACCTATCACATAAATGTTTTTTTCACTTAACTTAAGAATGTTTCTGAATCACATCTGTATGGTATTAGACCCAAATGCTTATTTATGTTACGCAATTTTATTTTCCTTACCTGACATAGTGGGCTTTCTTGCACTGATTAAAGTAGCTAATTGCTGCATTTACTCACTTTTTTTTTTTTTTAAGAGGTTGGCGGCCTCTTTTAACCTTGCACTTGCCCGTCCACATAGACTAAGCGCCCGTGCGTGGATTGTTTGCAGCAAAGCAAGGAGTGAGCCGGTACAGTACAAAGGTGAACTGTACTGATAAAATGTTATCGGCAGTGACCAGGATCCGAACCCACGACATCGCTGCCTTGGGCCCGAAGTCCGCGACGCTACCTACTGAGCCACCGACTCACTAAATCGCACTAAATCTTTTGCCACACTAATTTTTTTTGCCGCACTCCAGTATTCCAACCAAACAACACAAAACAGTGTGCTTTTGTTAGGCATGTAATAAGTGTATGCCTGAAAATAAGTTGGCAACACTTAAAGATGTACTACGACTACGATCAGCTCTGGTGCAGTGTCTCCCATTTCATTCAATGCTTGGATCTAACCTAGCCTAAAAACGTGTTGTGGTTTTATAGTGTTTGAAAGACTAATATATATATGCTTTATAGTACCCTAACTGTAGGAAAAATAGAATGTGTAACAAAAGTGCAAAGTGCCTTTGCTGCACTTGAGAATCTTTTCACACTTGCCTGCCGCTAAACATTTCTCCCATGTGCAGCAAAGCACCACTTCACACACTAGTTACACAAATAACTATAGAATTAATGAATTCCTATAATTATTTTATTAAGAGGAATTTAATCTGTGACTATTAGCCTAAATAAAAAATGAGCAATTGCTTATAAAATAATGTAATAGTATATTACATTTAGTGATGCATGATTGTGAAATGCATAAACAATCAAAATGTTCCTTATCTCATTATGTTCCGTTTATCGATTGCTTTGATTGCTTAGAAGAGGTTTGTACAATCAAAATATGTTTCTTTGATTGTTGCATTTATTTAGCCTAAACGTCTGTCTCCAACTGTCTACAGCTCATGAGCTCTCACGAGGATGTTACGTATAATTCTTTTTGTCTAGATTTCTTATAGAATATTATTGTCTACATCATATAGGCCTACTGCTGACATTTGAATAAAAACTTACGTCACTCCGTCATCTCAGCAGCAATAGAAAATCATTTTTGTTAGCATAACATTACAAGAACTTTCAGACTCACTATAAACATTTCAATACATACAAGCATTTTGTTTATAAAATATTTCGTCAACATTTTTTATTGCAAACCTATTGCGGCTAAGACAATAATGTAATGTCTTCCTCTTTTTTTAAGTAGAAAATTATAATAATAATAATCTTAATTTGTCATAAGGATACATTTAGATCATTGACAAAGACAAAATCATCATCGCATACATCATTCGTCAAACAAAAGAAAACAACACTTTCAATATTATGAAAAAAACATTAGGCCTTAATAATTAAAATATGTTCATATCAAGACTAAACAAACAACAATAATTAAGGACCAAGCAAACGAGTTTCACCTACTCTTGGTGCGGTTATGATGACTTTGCTGAGGTAGACTAGCTCACGAAGTACATGATATCCCAGTATCATCCAGTAGAAGTAGACTGGAATGTTGAGTGCGAGTCGGAGCAGTTGGAGGGAAGAGTTGACTAAGATCCACCAGACCCACATGAGAACTGCTCTGGTCACCACAACCGGGTGAAACGTCATGAGCAGCGATCGCCAGAACAGCCGAGCAGTCAATCTGTGAAATGGTAACATTAAGTCTCGGACAGCTCTTGAATTGTTGTCAGATGAGTATCAAGTCCTTTCCTTAGCTTTGAAATAGTTCAGTGTGTTCAACGTATTATAAAATAATCTGGAAATTTTAACAATTCTTCTTTTATAAAACGGTAAGGAAGATTTCGCACAGCAAAATAACCCAGAGGAGGATGCGTCAAAAAGAGGAGAGTCTGTCTATAGCAGGATTCAGGTGCTTTAAAACAATACTAGTCTAACCTCAGTTTATTAACATTATGCTTATTAGTTTTGTTTTATACTGTATATAGATACTACGTTCTTCTGGTATATGATTCCTATTGAACTAAGTATATGTAAATTATCCTCCTACTAATATATTCACAATAAGGAAACCCTCCAATTCTCACGCTTTCCCTTCAAAACGACAAGAGATTCAAATATGAATCAAACATAAAACGCGTATTTACTCACCCTCTCCTCCTAGTCTCATTCTTGATGATGGCCACCAGGTTTCCGTTCTCATTGCGGATGTGTATCTTGATGATGGAGACAACCACAATGGCCGCGAGGATGATGAAGCTCTTCAGTGTAGGGGTGCTGCAGGTGATCTTCGGGTTCTCCAGGGGGTCGTAGACTGAGACAAGCTCATTCCAGGAGTTGGAGAACGACTCACACACGTGTTGGTAGACCTGGGGAATGGCCACGGGTGTTTTGAATGTTCCAGACAGCAAGTGCTCATGGTCTAGATACTCTTCTACCTCTTCCGACCTGGAAGTAAATATTGACAGTAAATCACATGGAAATTGTACAAAAAAATGCGTTGTACACAAATTATAGATTACATAATGTTTTAAAACGGAAAAGAATTAGGAAACTTGTTCATCTACGGTTAAAAGCACATTGTAATTATTATACTTTAAGCTGACAAATTTATTCAAAAAATGTTGCAAGGAATTTACAGAAATGAAATTTATTAATATTGTGTTAACTTAATCTTTGACAAATTTACTTCCTTCCATGATGAGCTTGATTCCAATTAATTAATGGTTTTGGGTATTTTAGTTGTTTTGTTTTAATTCAAGGCCACTGCCACAAGATACATTCTGCAAACAAACATTGAATATCAGGACAAAAGAAAAGATACCCCCACTGCAGGAAACCTGCAGACTAAGCAAATTTCAATCTGTCTGATTGGATTTCTACTACTCATATATTTCCATTAACCCGTTGTGTGCTATGCAACGAGACATCGTTGTTTACTAAAATCTCTAAGGGATGTAGAGAGGAAGGTTATTTTTTAAAAAAGTAGCAAAACGGCCATTGGTGACCTGCATGTTCATAGGATACACTAACAACCACTTAGCTAAAAGATTCGCCCAATCCGATAATTCAAGGTGTATGTCGAAACGATGGAGTAAAAACTGGAATTCAAGCTGACGTCAAAAATTTCAAACAGATGGCGCACCCGACGGCACTACAACCTAGTTGTTCAATGCCTTACTAGGTAGCAGCACTAGTTAGTCACGGACTATTTAAATGATTTTTTTCAGCTGAACCACAACAGTGGGGTCGCCGGAATTTCATCCCCCTGGAATTTTACCCCCTGAGCAAAGCTGACGTCACTATGACGTAGAAACCTGAGCGTACGCGGGCGGAATTTCCCCCCCCCCCCCCCCCGCGGATTTGGAAGTCTAATGAAAATAGACAGAGCGTGATTAATTAGATTAGCAATAATAACCGGAATTTTACCCCCAGTCCACATAAATGGCATTTAGAGAACTGAAGATGTATGGGCCGGATTTTTACCCCCGGAACTTTACCCCCGGATTTTTACCCCCCGGAATTTTACCCCCTGGCTGGATATAGAAATTATTAAGAATGATTGATTTTCTCATTTCTGTTTTTATTTAACTGTAAACATTTTATTATTAAGTAGCCTATCTTTTTTATTTATTTTGTAATCTCAACTAACTAAACAGAATTCACTGTTTAATTTTGATGTTCGGGATTTGCGTTTGGTGCGAATTATTGGTTAATAAGGATGTAAAATAAACTGAGTAGGTAGCTAATTTAAATGATAATTGGGTGAACATCTCTTAAACGATTTCATTGTACCACCGTGAAACACAATGTATTTCGTTGCTAATAGTACAATTATCCAAAACAAAAACATTGTTTTACCACGGTTGTATAATAAATCGTCAAAAAAATCTTCGAAACAATTACCATTCAGATGTTTGTTGATACGTCATATAAACCAACAGTTTGGCTTCAAAGATCGAATCCTGATACTCGGATCTCAAAATTAAAAATTAAAACCTGTTTGATTAGTTGATGTTACAAATAAATTAAGATAGGCTACTTAATAATTAAATGTTTGCTATTAAATTAAAACTGAATGAAGATAAGTAACCATTCTCACTAATTAATATATCTGGTCTTGGGGGTAAAATTCCAGAGGTAAAATTCGGGGGGTAAAATTGATTAATAAAATAGTGAAAACAATACAGTGACAATTCCAAAATACCCCCGCCGCAGCAAACCTGCAGACTAAGCGAATTTCCATTTGCCTGATTGGATTTACACTAAAATACCTCCTTAAAAATATCACATTTATTCCCTATTTAAATAGAATCAGTTTAACACATACTTAGGTTTGCTGCAACAGGGAGGGTAAAAGTGTTTTTTTTTGTAAAATGTTAATAGTTAGTAAGAAGTAAAAACATTTTCCAAATTTGGGCAAAATATGTTAATAAACAAGCAAACTACAACAGTTTACTTATTCTCCATAAGAATAACATAAGAATTTTAAATTTACAATTTTTTGGAATTTTCTCCGTAACTATTAGGCGCATTATAACGCTTCAATATACTAAATTATTTGTTTTTTTAAGCTCTACAAAATTGTTTGGAAAGAAATTGCAAAATTTTATGTTTTTTGGGTCAAAAATGGAAAAAACCCATTTTTACCCCATAAAAGCCCCCATAAACCCCCGTTCCCATGGTCCGATCATGCTGGTTCGCGAACTCGTTCGAATAAATGTAGGTTTACACGTTTGTACCAAATTTCATCAAAATCGGATCATTTTTGCTCGAGTTATCGCGCTAACGGACACATATATATATATATATATATGAATTTGAACGGATGGTGTTTTTGGCCTCTAGGGACCTCAAAATGAAAAAAAAAATCGGTCCCGGGTCCAGGTCTTACCTTGAGTACTACGGTAATAGCTTATTCCCTATATGGGAAATTCGCTAACAGGTAATAGAAGGTAAACAAGGCAACAAAAAACTAAAAAAGTCTTACAAAATATGAATTGATAGCCTAGCACTCAAAGGGTTAATAAGACATATTTATTCCTCATTTAAAAAACATTATATTAAATGAGTAGGCTACTTATTTTTGCTGCTACGGGGATGATAATAGAAAATTTGTGTTCAAATGATAATACTGTACAATGAAATAAATAAATAATGTAAGCCAAATTTTATCAAAATATTTCCATAAACAAGCATAATAACAACATTTTTCTTTTCTCTGATTCCTCGAGTTATCGGGATCACCAACATATGTATGTATGTATGTAATTATATATACAAATATACAAACCAACATCCTTTTTTATACTTATAGATAAACATTTCAACGATAGTGTTTTTGGCCTCTGGGGACAACAAAAATGAAAAAGCAAATCAGTTGTGATTTTTATTAGCTCGCTTTCTTGTCCGGTACAAATTTTGCAATCAATTTTATACTAACTTCCCGATGAGCTAGAGACTTCAAACTAGAAACATAGCTCACAAATGGATGACAATGCAATATTATATCATTAAATTTTCATATTTCCCTTGGGCTACGCCTCATGGGCTTGTTTTTATTAACTCGCTTTCTTGCAAATTTTGATACTACCCGATGAGCTAGAGACTTGAAACTTACTTAAATTTTACAGTTTGAAGAGCAGAGGTTAAGAGGAACAGGTTATGCTCCCAAGAGATTCTTTATACAAACAAACATTTCAAAAAAATATAAACAATCTGGTTGCAGATATAAAGGTGGTGTTTGTTAATAATGTCAATTGTTATTTATTTAGTACTAGTGTCCCTGTTGCTCGAAATCGAGCAATTGCCAAGTATTACGGACGTTGTTTTAAAACGAATAACAGTCATAATTGTCGATGACTTTAAAAGATTTGATTTAAAGATTATGGAATACTCAAGATGTACATAACAGATCGATATAATCAACATTTCTTGTAAATATCATATCATTTTTGAAAAGCTGATCTTGTTTTGTAGTGTTTTCTACAAATAGGTCAAATAGTAAATATTTAATTTCAACCAAGTCAGTAAATGCTTGTAGCAAACTGTTAAATTAGCAAACTTATTGACTGTTCACAATTAACATATGTTCTTCTTCCCACTTTTAATTTCTGACAACAGCTGGGGTTTCGTAACAATATTTGTTTCCCATGTTAATCTTATGGAGAAATACGAAACTTTAAAGAGCCCTAGGGCCTCACCCTCTAATTATTTCCCTAAAAAGAAAGGTTCCTGCACAACTTCACGTTACGCTCGTTCCAATGACACCAAAAACATATCAATCGGTTCAGTAGTTTCGGAGGAGTAATTGTCACAAAAAACCTGCTTGCGTATTAAATAAGTATAGATTCTATAAAGTAAACAATAAATTAAATAGATTGATATATTTATAGTTAGTTGGTAGGCCATACATTCAATCTAATACATAATTATATGAAAATAAACCTTAGATTTCCCACATGGTTCTGTCTTAATCTGATATAGATGCTTGAAATAGATTTAACATCCACATTAAAAACTAAAAAGTAGAAAATAATTTATAAATAAAAAACTTTTTTTAAAACAAAACTTTTTAAATGCACTAAAAAGTAGAAAATAATTTATAAATATGTGGAGAGTATTAATACTTGTACCCAGACAGCACACTTTATCCCAGGGACATCCCATAGTAGTCCCATATGTCCTGAGAATGTCTCGGGATATGTACGCTATCCTCAGGATATCCCGCAAAATCCCGGGACGAGTACGAAATCCACAGGATATCCTACAATATACCGTAATGTCCCGGGATTTGTAAGTTAACCTCAGGATATCCTGTAAAGTCCCGGGATATGTACGAATGCCATAGGATATCCCAGAATGTCCCATGACATCCCGGGACATGTACAAAATCCACTGGATATCCTGTAATGTCCCGGTAACAAACTGAAGAAAAAACATACTACCACTGATGAAATGTATATCTAAATTTAAATGTCCAACAAGGCCAATATATAATAATTTGTTTTTTTCACTAGCGCTTTCAGAAACTAGGTTTCCATCTTCAGGCTGTGTTTACACTAGTACAAAAAGTAAATATTTACCTACTTGATAAATTAATTTTAAACAAAGTTAAAACAGATGATTTAAAGGATATTGGAAAAATAAAAAATAATATTAGAAAAATAATCTTTTGAATTTTGGATGTATTACGGTGTTGCTCTTGATGTAATTATTTTCAGTAATTCCAAATTTATAATTGGGCCGTCTTCATTATTTAACAAATAATTTTGCTCTGTTTTTTTTTTTCTAAAAATAAGATTCCCACGCATTAAGATGTTGAGGTTTTATAATTTGTTTTAAAAGTTTAAGGTTTCCCAGATTGAAAATATGTCTTGTTAATACTGTGGCTATAGCAAGGGCTGACTTAACTTTACTGACATATTACTACCACTGAGTTCAGGAAAACTAGAGTTCTATCATAGTTGTGTGAAATGTGAATTTAATTCTAACTTTAAATTAATAAAACAATCAAAAACTAATTTTAATCATATAACAATCAATTATAACAGTGCTAATCTAATGGTAATTAAATAATCTATATCCAAATACCAGTATCCTCTCCAACTACCAGAAAAACAATTCAACTACTTGAGGCCTAAACAGATTAACAGAATCATATTATATACTGTAGTATCAAAAATATAAGTATTGCGACCATTGCAACTGTCGGCTACTCTTTCACCACTTGAAAACACCCATATAATCATCAAGCGCAGATAGCTCAGGAGGAAAGGTAAGAGGCTCATATGACGAAGGTACCAGGTTCGAGACCCGTCTGGGCCAAAAACTTTTTTCTCGTTTTTTTCTTCAAAATTTGTGTTTATTAACTACTTTAATCAATTTGCTAAACTTATAATTAAGCTTTTCATACAAAATCTATATTATTTTGTGTTTTTTATGTTCAGGCCCAGACCACACTTTATCCCAGGGACATCCCATAGTAGTCCCATATGTCCTGAGAATGTCCTGAGGACTACCCTGGGATGACCTCGGATGTCCCACGGACAGAGGTGCCCATCCCCCCCAAACCCAGAGGCGCAATCCCCCCCCCAAGCCAAAGGAGTAGTCCCCCCCCCCCAATTTATGCTGCCGTCTATTTAAACCTACCCTCCCCTCACCAATTTATATGACAATTTTCCCTTTACCTCATAAAACAAGCATTTAAAGTATTCAGTAAACTTGAGGTACGAAAAACAAACTTGCTGATAATCAAAATTAAATGTTTAATATGAAACGTCATTTAACACTACATCAATATAAATCTAACTAATGGACGAATTAGAAGTTTTTCAATTTACAATTCAGAATCTGTATTGTCAGCCAATATGTGTGCTCAGTATTGCAATTGCAATAGACAACGTCTTCAAAACGTACAACAATATAGGCCTACTCGGTGAATTACTCTACTCCAACACAGTACTGTAACTGTACAATATATTAGGTGGCGTTAATTTTTACAGGGCTTAAGAATTCAAACAGCTTTAAGTGCATTAATAATACTTTGGCAAAAAGTATATTGTTTCAAAATTATAGGCAGAGTCACGAAATAAGACAGACTTGTTGCTCGCCACTCCCAGGCTGCCTTCTACAAAAATCGCCGGGCAAAATACCCACAGTATCTCTTAATAATTGCCACCAGTACAAAAGGTTTTTGTGACAAAGTAATCTTATAATTCATTTTGATAGCACCAGGATTACCTTTTATGACTAATAATGGTAGAAACGCATCTTGTCAGACAATCCGTTTGTACACAAAATACGAAACGTTAACAGATAGGCCTATCAATTCACGCGTGTATATATTGCCGCGGGCAGGACTGGAAGTAAACTGAATCAGGTAATGACGGAAGACGTGGTCTCTGGATTGGTGTTTGTGTTATCAAAAGCTGAAATTGGACTAATTCTAGTGACGGAGGAGAGTGTTGAAAATATAATGGGATTCATAATTGATTTTTCCATTCAAAATTATTAACAATAATAGCCAATTTATATGCTGGATGGTCTCGACATTCTACATTACTGCAGAAAAGGAAATTTATTAAATACTTTGAGGAGTTTGAAATATACATAAAACTATTGACAGCACATTAATTATGAATCCCATTATATTTTCAATACTCTTCTCAGTCACTACAATAGTCCAATATCAGCTGTTGAAAACGCAGACGACAATCCAGAGACCACGTCGGTCCGTCATAACCTGAACCTGATTCAGTTTACTTACTTCCAGTCAGTCCTGCCGACGGCAATGTACGAATTGACAGGCCTATCTGTAATCGTTTCGTGTTTTGTATTAAATGTTTGTCGTATTCTGACGACACCTCCAGAAGTGGATCTTTTTTATTAAATCCTGACGATGGTGGAGTTAAAGAACCACCAAAACATATGTAGCAAGTAACATTCGACACTGGTATATTAAGGATTGTCTGGCAAGGTCCGTTTTTAACATTCTTAGAAGCTACCTATCTTAATTACGAACGGCAAAATGTTGTTGGTGGTGATAGTGAGCTACTTGGAAACACTTTTTCGGGCTGCTTATACAAAATTATACATTCATTATGACAGCTAGCAAAAAAATATCCCCCCCAAAAATCTCAAAATAAGACCCCCCCCCCCAAAAATTCCTGTGGCGCAAACGCGCCACAGTACCCCCCTCTGGGCACCCCTGCCCACGGATTTGCTGTGAGCTTATTTATCCGTAGGACATCCCCGGGTAGTCCTCAGGACATTCTCAGGACATATGGGACTACTATGTGTACCACTACTACTACTATAAAATACTAGTGTACTATGTGTACTATGTGTATGTGTACTATGTGTACTCAGGTTGACCATAGGACCACTATGGGATATCTTGCATATCCTGTCGCAATATCCGTGGGATGTCCTGAGGAGAAAGTGTGCTGTCTGGGTATGATTTAAAAAAACCGTGGAGTGCATGCAATTGATAATAATACATTAGTTCAATAGGTGAAGGTTTTAAATCTTACAAGTATTAATACTCTCCAAATATTTATAAATTATTTTCTACTTTTTAGTACGTTTAAAAACATTTTGTTTTAAAAAAGTTTTTTATTTATAAATTATTTTATTATCATTGCTACAATTTAGCCTATTTCAAGTTAAAATCTGATTATATAAATAAATGTTGGAGTTAAACGTCCAATGAGTACCTATACAATGTGTTGTGTTATGTTTGAATACCATGATAATAAGCTGCAAATGCTTGTGTTATTTACTGCCAACATTTTTTCCCACAGACTGACTATTTTGGGATACTTTAAACAGGCCGGAATGGTGGATTATAGTTTAAATTTTACAAATTAAACTTATGCCCGACCTTATATAAATAATTACATATTTTGATCAATTATTATTTTGAATCAGATTATGTGATGAAACTCATACCAGACGTGGGTATCTGGCTCCAGCAACAGTAAGTCTCCTAGACCGAGCCTCTCCTCACTGAGGTACAAGTGGTGCAGACGTATCAGCACGTAGAACTTGTCTGCGGAAGGGATTACCAGGAGATGCCACGGAGGATGATCTGGACGGATGTACTTGGACACCATCTCACTGATGAACTTCTGTTAGGACAAAGTAGAGAGAGATGCTCGAGAGTTCTGTGTTGGATACAACTTTTCTACTTACATTAAAATAGGGTTTTGAATTCATATTACAGTAGACTCTCAGTAATGGCTGATATAGGACCGTGATACTGCCGGATTAATGAAAATGTCGGATTACTGGAATGTTATCAATAAAAACACTTAAAATGCATTTCAAACACGTCTCCGAAGATCGCATGATCGGAAACCGCTATTGCCGCGATTGGGCATGACGAAGATGTTTGCCGCGATATCGCGAAATACAATGATGACGTTTCTGTGACTGCGGGAGTGGATGATGATATCTACACGGCCACGGGAAATAATCAGAATTTGCCGCGATCGCAGAAGACCTCACCCGTCAAAAGACACCCGATAACTGGAGTGCCGGAGTGGTGCCGGATTAGAGAGGGTCTACTAGGAATAAAAGTATTTTTATTCCTAATAGCCTTAGGTATACTGTATATAGAAATTTCTTTAAAAGAAAAAAAACATTTTTAGTTGAAGTTTTGGAGATGAAATGATGAACCAGTCCAAAGAAAGTTCTAAAATTGGTGATGAATAATTTTGTTTGGGTTGTTTAAAAAACTGTAAAATCTGTCTTTGAACCAAAGGTAGATATTGAGTAATATATGGATTACAACTACAATTCCTGAGTATGTATAATGCCACAAGCCACAACTTCCCCTTAGGGTAGAGGGTAGACCTACTCGAGATTTTACTTCTCCCCTTTAAAGTCAATTTCCACCCACTGTACCAGACATTTTCAAAATAAATTATCTTTTTCATATGCATTTATAAAGAGCAAATCATCTTTTTAGCGAAAATGGTTTTAATCTTTATCTTCAACGATCCCCATCATTGATTTTTTCAAGTTGAAAAACAGTAAAGAATATTTAGCAATAGGTACATGCACCCTTAACCTGACCTGACAGTTAAGATCATCTCGGAGTCCACTGTTATACACCGCCTCCGTAACTGCTACATGGTTGTTGATGTTGAAGTTGATGTCGGATCCTCGGCACCAGGCGTACCAACCCCACAGAGATGTAAGTCTTGTCCGCAGGTGCGGAAACACTAGTTGCCCATTCTTCTTGCGGTCCAAGATTTCTGACTAGGTATACAGTAAGGATTTCATTAGAAACAAATCAGTCAGAAATAATAGTCTAGACTCTACATCCACCCAGTGTTGACACATCATTCCACATTCCGCTGTTACCACTTTTTATTAGTTTTTTACTCGTTTTGAATGTACCATTTTACCGTTCAATATTTGTGTTTGTGTGTCTATGTACTGTATGTGAATCGACGGCCTTCTGAGGAGTGATCATGACATCCTTTGTCGCCTGAAGATGACTTCTTGAAAGTCAAAACTACTTGTGGCATTAGCAAAGCTTTTGATTACTACGAAGCAGGTATTTACACCAATTCATAAAAATAAATAGTTAATTTGTGGTGAAATTCATACAACCTTTTAGTTGGTGTAAGTTTATGGGGGATTTCTTCATAATTATCAAAATAAATTAAATAAAATTCTATATGCATTATCGAATAGGGGGGGAAAAGGCTAGAATTGTAGTGGATAAAGTAATAAAGAACACTCCTGCTGTTGTAAGATTTTAACTAGTTCACAACCGCGACAGGAGCTTGTATGAGACTATAGACATCCTTAACATCTTTACTCACCTGCAACTTGCTCCGAAACTGATGTATGTCACAGTGGCCCTTGACTTGCAGAACGACAGTGATGATCCCTTGGTTGCGCAACGTGTCAACAGTCGTACGAACAGACGTGGATGAGACGAACTCCAACTCAGGGTAGAGCCTCTCCAGCATACGCAGCCAGAACATGCGACAAACGTTGATACCTGAAAAACAGGTACAGTAGATCAATAATGGGTAGACTATGTGTGATTTTAACAGGATAAACCTGAACACATGGAACCTATGCACACATGGAATCTAGCATAGAAAATCAGGAAAAAATTAACTTCAAAATATGAGTTATGTAAAAAGCTTTGTCACAGCAGATTTGTTTCACAATGGTCAGAATCATGGTGGAAGGAAAATACATAGGTGTGCTGTTCCCCTCATATTCTGACATCACTCAGATTGCAAACAAAAGATCACCTGATTGTTACTGTCAAATTAGTATGTATTTTTTATTATTTGATTGTTATTGTTTTTATAATGTTTTCAAAATAGTTGAATGTGTTAATTATAAAAACAATAACAACCAAATCAAAACAAATAGGTACTAATTTAATTTGACAGTTACAATCAGGTGATCTTTTGTATGCAATCTGAGTGACGTCAGAATATGACGGGAATAGCACACCTATGTATTTTCCTTCAACCATGGGTCAGAATTGTGTATAGTTATAGAGACTACTGTAGTATATTATATTATATAATAAAGAGGTTAGAATTTTCAAAATATCCAAAATAAAATCTGTTTTGTGCTTTGAAGTGTCATGAATTTAGCACTGTATTTTAGATTCAAATAATAGTTGAAATTTAAAAAAAAATGTAGGCTAATTAAATCTAGATAAAGAGTCAGAAATATAAAACATATTTACAAAGAAGACCACTGACTCACCGAGACACAGCAGTATAAGGAAGGGCGTCACAGAGGCTGCCAGGATGAAGGCGGAGAAGGTGTAGAAGGTCCTGAAGAGTGTAAACCTCTGCCTCAGCGACCCTAGAGTCCTACGAGCCTGAGACGACATCTTGGGCCACTCCCCCTCCATCACATGTCTGCGGAAAACCCTCACATCACTCATATATATTAGAAACTGGTTGAGACCTTTGACCTATTGATGCAAGAAGAGATATCCATTATCATCAATGGGTTGAAGCCAGCAGTTAAAAAAAATTAGATTATACCGGGTGTACACAAAAGAAGTAAACAGCTTTGCTTAAAAATTACTGCGAAGTTTTTCTGACTTATAAAGAGTAACATATACACCATTAGAAAGATAAAAACCTCAAGTTTTTTCCTATATACTACAAGTGTTCAATATGTGAACCACAGCTTGCTTTGCAGACATCTATTATAAAATCAAAAACATCTGACCAAACATTTTGAAGAGTGGACATCAACACTTTGTACTGCTCCAGTAATATGATGCCTGTTCTCCAAGACATTAAACGGCAAAGGAGGTATAAAACTCTGTCTTTAACATAACCCCACAAGCAAAGCCATACTCACCCTCCGCGTTGATATTCTTGAAGTGTTTACAACCCTTGCACCGATTAACTCAACATAATCATTAGACATTGCTGGTCTCCCAGAGCTCTTTCCTTTTCCAAAGTAACCCGTGGCCTTCAATTGCCGATGCCAGTCGTAGATTGACTTCCTATTTGGAGGGTCTGTTATGATGTTATGACTGGGACGGGCGGGAGGGGTGGCGTCGTCCTGTAATCCGGCTACTAGGAGGTCCCGAATTGTGGATATTTATAGGGATGCACTGTGGATGCGATGCTTCCTGGTGTGGATTAACGTCCGCGCTAGTGAGTACTACGACTATCCGCAGTACCGGTACTATCCTAATAATTAGACCAATTCGTTAATTACGAGGAAAAATGTGGTTCGGATTCCACAATAAACTGTAGGTCCCTTAGTTGTCATTAGCTGTATGGGCTATTAATTAACAGCTGTGTCTAAAGGAACATGTCGGCCCTAGTCACTAACAAGACTACAAGATCGCGCCACTCATCCTACACTCATCCTTCACTCATATTTGGGTTAAAATAAGCACATAGTGGAGTGAAAATTTAAAAACGTACGTTTTTATGTCCCTGGCCTTTTACTTCGTAGCTACTGGCTTTGTAGTTTATTATTATGTGTTTTATAATTTTTGGGACGGGGGCAACATGTTACACACATTTATTTGGTTTTAAATAGGTTCTAGGTATTTTTTTTGTATTTTTAAAGTCTCGAAATTCACGACCATGACGTGTCCCTAGGGTACATTTTCCAACTTTCACGCTGTTTTTAGACTAATTATTCATGCCGAAATCTATAAAGCCATATTTTTATGTCGTCAATAGTTATTAAACTTACAAAAAAGGAGCATATTATAATGTTATTGTCATTGCAAACTGACTACCACGACAAAATAAGTCTGTCCCTCGATTTGGCGTCACGACCATTTGGGGAAAATTGTCAACTTTGGAGCACGACAGTTGCAAGCCTGGCGTCGATTGCGTCAGTTCGTTTTAGAGACTATTTCGGGGTTTACGTCAAGTTTGTTGTGCCGGTCGTTTAGTGTTGAAAGAAGTAGTTACAAGATTAATAAAGGCATGTTTGTGTTTTTTGTAATTTTGGTGTGTCCATGACCGTATGTAGTCATTTGATGAAGTAGACGTGGTGTTAATTTTTGTTGATATGATATTACAATTGCTACATTAACCTAGAAGTCCACTTTGTATCCTCGAACATGAGGTGCAGGGCTGTCGCCAGAACAGAGCCAAATACCATGTAATGTCACGACCAAAGTTTCACAACCATCACGGGTTTTTTCACGACCAATCCAGCCTTATGGATTATACTGTGTTTGGTCGTGACAATAACTTAAATATCATTTTGTAAATTGAACAGTTTAGTTCAATTGAAACACATATTTGTATTATAACTAACAGTATAATTGAAGGATTGTTTGGAAAAATTTAGATTATTCCATACAATTCACGACCGTACCGCTTGTCCCTGACCATCACGTTGATGATTTCTATCATAGAAAGACCAAATATACCAAAAGCTTAGTGGGCTGTTTATTGTATAATGGCCATAAAAGTAAATTAATTTACAGCAAAACATAGTTATAAAAATAATATTAACTATTTTTAATATTCAGTTTTATGTCCGTGATGGTCGTGACAAAATTTTGGTGTTTTTCCATCAAAGATGCTCTATTAATAAAAAATCGCCAAAGATATTGCTTTACCATGGACATTTTATGAAACTTCAAATGTCAAAGAAATAAAAAAAAATAAAAAAAGTTTCAAAAAACTGAACAAAAAATTTTAAAAGTACTTTTCCTGAAAACTTACGTTTTTAAATTTTCACTCAGTGACGTCCCCATCTTAAATAATTTATAATTGATAATTGATGATAAGTCGTCCTAAAACGTTAAAAGGGGGCCAATTAAAAATTGGCTTTTCAAATTGTTGACCCTCTAAACACAAAATTTCCCTATTTCTCTCCAGACCTTTTTAAAGATCAAAAAACAAATAATTTAGCATATCAAAGTGTTTTTGTACAATTATTGGTTACAGAGAAAATTCAAAAAATTGTTATTTTAAAATTCTCAGGTTATTGATATGGAGAATATTGTAAAATGTTGTAGTTTGCTTGTTTATGGATATATTTTGATCAAACTTGGTAAATTTATTTATTTTATACTAAAGTTATTAATATTTTACTAAAAACACAATTTTTTACCCTCCCTGTGTGTGTATGTACTCATAAAACCTAATGTTAATTAAATACATTTAATTAAAAATCAATTCAGGCAACTGGAAATTCACTTAGTCAGCAGGTTTGCTGCGGCGGGGTATTTTTAAATATTGGGTAACAGAGATAATATACTTTTTTAACAATTACTGTTTCAAAATTGGGTTTGAGAGAGGCACATCACCAGGATAGGGACATTTTAAGTACAGTATTGTAATCACTTGTAAGTACATACATGATATCCTAAAAGTATTCATATTAAAAATTATTAAAAATATGCTCTTGCACCTGTGTACATGGCGAAGTTGTATAATTTACTACGAAATAAACTCTCAAACAGTGGGATTTAGGTGCCTGAAATTCTATGTTGGCATCAGTGTTTATTTATCAAAAGTCAAAGTTCATCAGTTTTCTTGATACTGTAGCATGTGATAAGCAAAAGTCTTTGTTATTGGGTTTTGAACACCTCATTCTCACACACTGATATAGGGTAAAAGAGCACAAAGTAATAGTGTTTTCCCATCCTTGTCATGTCAATCCAACCTTTAATCTGCCTGAATGATTATTGTATACAACCTTTGGGTGAATATTTCATAAGCAGGATTTAAATGGGCATAATGAGTCCAGAAACAAACTTGGTAAATGAAATCTATAAATGGATTTGTTACCAAATATGTTAATAAAGTTTTACCAAGTCGAATACAGTGATTAACACTATTAGCATGTCAGTATTTTTTTTTATATATATTTCTAATGAGAACCCAGAAGAAATACAGAAGTAATAAAAACAATTGAATCGTTTTCGTTTGTATTTTAATACTTGAAGTTGAAGTACCGGTATTTTAAAATTTAAAACAAAATAATCAAACAGGTTGCTGTTTTCAAGCCCTATATAAAAACTCTATGAGCAAAATCCAGCCAGTTGAAAAGCTGCTGTCAGGTGATTTTATGGGCCCCCGGCCCCAGTCTAGAACCCTCCACAGAGAAAATGTTGATCATACAACAGTAAACTAAATTTGAGGCAATCTGGAAGCATAACGTGTATACTCATAATGCCTATACTACTTCGTGTTTTGTGTGTTTTGTTTACACTATATTATTCCATTATCCCCCCTAGGGCCCTAGGACCAGCCCATAATAAACTCTGCCATTCAAATTGGTGTTAGAAGTGGGTAAATACCATGGGAAAATATTATTTTAATTGGCAGAATGGAAAATCAAGACTCCTTTTCAGAATATCAGAATATGTTTTCAAGACTTCTCAGTGAACGTACAACACATAAATAGTAACAGTTGCACCAAACCAGCAGACTAAGCAAATCCCCATTTTTCTGCTTGGATTTTTACTCAAATATTTACTTACACATGTAAGATTTATTCCCTATTCAATAAGATTAGATTTAACAAGTAAAGGTCGGCTACTACAGGGAGGGGAATAGGTCTTTTTCCATAAAATTTTAATTGAATACTCGAAAGTATTATGAAATAAATAAATTTGAAAATATTTATCAAAATATGTATGTAACCATAAACAAGCAAACTAAAAATAAATGTTCAATTTTTCTTCATAAGAATAACATGGGAATTTTAAATGTATTTAGCCTACAGTTTTCCAAAATTGCCTCCATGTTTAATTAAATAAAATTAATTTGTTGTTTTAAGATTCATACGATGACTGTTTTAAGGGTGAAAAAGAAAAAACAATTTTTGGAACAAATTTAAAAACTAATAAAAAATTGCGAAATCGTTGCAAGCACTAGTGTAAGTAAGTGCACTTCCACTCTATAGTTTATCATGCTAGTGTTGATGAAGTGCAGTAGTTCCGACGCGGTAGTAGACCACTCCATCGCGTCGTGATTCCTTATCTACAAACGTGATTGTATTAACACAAGGAACAAGGGACACGGGCCAATAACACAACTGACAGCCTGTCAATTCGTGGGTACTGGGTACGCGTACGGTAAATCCTTGAAAACTTGTGACAGTGACATACGTGAATGTATCGAAAACTGTTGACTTAAATTTATACCACAGAACAAATATTTGTCAGACTCTATTTGTTTTGCCTTGGTGTTACGCATAAAAACACGCATGGAATAAACATTTATACATCTCTTGTCTGTGATTGTAGTCTGCAGGGTTCGATGAGTTTCCAGCGTAATGATATTTAGCGTCTATATAGTTATCTATAGCCACATTCGCGGGAACTTTGACATTTGCAGCCTATAAGCGAATGAAAAAGAGGCTCCTAGGTCATAGATTATTATTAGATGATTAATAATTAGTGATACCGCAGTTGGGTAAAGGGAAATGAAGGACCTCAAGTGGTATGCGGTGATTTTAGTTTACGAGGGTAAAACAACTGTCAAACTGGAGAAACAATTAAATTCTACTGTTATTTTTAATTTCACTTAGAAAACAACTACCAGACCAGAAGGTGTTTCTGGTTTTGAGGTACCATTTTCAATCTTTCTATAAAAGCTCATATGAGTTGTTCCCAACGTTGGTTGTTACACAGAGATTAGGTAAACGCAAACCTACTCGTTTCGTTTCATTCCAACAGAATTGCTATTGTCTTAATTCACGGCGACGCCCGTCCTCTCGCGTTTGTCTGACATCCACAGGAAATGGGATTTAGTTTGACTAAACTAGTTTTTACAGAATAATCTAGACTAGCTTCGTTCGTGATAGCGTTTGCGTTACAGTGTATATTTTGTTAGGCCGGAAGATAATCCATCAAAGGGACAATAATAATATATTTTCGAGTCAGTGTTTTAGAAATTAAAACAAATATAGAGCCTGGATTATAAAATTCCTACTTCCAATCTCTTTCGAGCATCTAAATCCTTATAACACAGACAATATAATACTTTAATGCTTATAAGCTTTACTTTACAAAAAGCTACTGGGTGAAATTTAACGTTTGACTAACAACGCAGCAACGCAGCCTACGAGGTCCCATTCGAAAACAAGAGTGAATTTATTCCAGACGCTGGCCATTCCAAAAACTAACGGCAACAGAGATAGAAACTATTCCTGAGAATCGCTCTTTGTAATGTTGACAACTGTCTACTCTCAAACCAAATAAGTCTAGATATGAATGTGCAGTTTTCATATGAAGTAACTTATGGCTAGCTCTTTTAATATTTAATAGTTTGGCGTTTCGATAAAATAACAAAATAAATTATTCTGTTATAAAACATCGTAGGCCTAGTATGTGCAAAATAATATCTTATGAATACGTATAATTGTGTAAAGATACCATTTTATACTAACACCGCGTGAGAGAGCGTAATAACTCTACAGTTATTATATAGTTTGACTATTTCAAATTTAAAATAGGCTAAATATGCTAAGTTTCATAACTAATTACTAAGAATCCACCCGCTGTTTGGTAAAAAAATGCACTGCGAACAATTCTGGGCACTTTGATAAATAAAATATTTTAAAGATTCAGATTGTTACTGAGAATACAGTTTTGTTCAAATAAAGGTCTATAAAGGGACAATTAATTGCCTCTATATGCAATGTGTAAATAGTATGTTCTTTGTATTATGTACTTGGGTATGTTTTATTCAGTTATACATTTAGCAATGAAAATAAACCATAATAAATTTGTAAAAAAATTATGTTAATAAATTGTTAAATTTGTTTGAAAAATTACTCACGACTGAGAATGTGGTCGGTTGGAGTCCATTATGTAACCATTATAAAACTAACGGACAATACCTAAATACACTGTAAAACATAAAACGATAACACTTATAGTATGCAATCACACTGGAACAACATTGTTCTTACGACTTGGCTGCGACAACCACAAGTAAAGGGTCTGATCTGATACTAGGCCTATAGACTTCGACTGCGACTCTATAGCTCACAGTGTTGCCAATTGATTGGTAAAAATTCCCTGACTAGGTATTTTGGTAAATGTACGGGGTTTTTTTAATTTCTGAACGAACGTTGAATATAACTGCACTTTTTAAATACGTAGCAGAAAATATATTAATAGACTATAAGAGTTTAAAAATATGGGAACAAAGATAAATTATCGGGGTTTCTAGGAATTTAAAAGTAGGTTGGGCGTAAAAAGTGTTTTTATTATTTGGAATACGCATAGTTCCTAAACAAGTTACCCTTCGAATCTAAAATGTGTGATGAATTAGGAAAAACGTTACTGTTATAGCTTGACATATTGATAGTGAATACACATAAGTGGGTTATTTTATAATAGTCTATGTTTTTTTTTTTTTTTTTTTTTTTTTTTTTTACCACAGAATAAGGAATAAAGTATATAAATAAATTGTAAAGATACTAACCAGTAATCACTTAAAATTGTAATAAAGATCAATTTGCATTGTTAATTACTTTAAATTGCAACCATCTCTTGTTGTCACTTTATATTTCCAACAAGTTTATGATTTTTTAGCTTTGATTTGTTTGTTTACTATATTAGCTGATCATATTTGACCATATCTATATCTTTAGATCTATCTACAACTATATCTTTAATCGTCATATTTGATATTGAAGCTCACTTGTGCAGTGTAGATAAAAACGCGCTCTTTTGTAGTTGTGATTTTCTAGATTAAAACCAAAATACAGTAAACTCCTCGTCAGGGTTTCGTCCAGCTTTAAAAGTATCTATTCAAGTTCTATATATGTTAATGTGACGGAGATATATTTTTACCGGATAATGTATTGGAGGTGGTGGTACTGTCAGGAAAATTAGTGAATATTTCCCAGGCCCATCAACACTTTTTGTAGTGTGTGCGGTTGGCAGCATTACACATTTCCCTACTGCTACTCAAACAGCTGATTATGGGTTCATTGTTGACTCTGCCACCGTTTATCAGCTGATCAATGTTTAGAACAAATATTTGGTGTAAATGCTGTTTGTTCTACATGGTTCTACAAGCACCTCCGTCACTTCCGTGAACATTACACATTAGTTTTAACTAAAACAGTAAATTTGCGTAAGAAGTAACCCTTTTTAATTTGTTATTGGCCTATGAATGGAAAATACAGTATAATAAAAATGGTTACCTCTAAATATTTTTAGTTAATCTGTTATCGGATTACACGTTGATTTAGAGGAGGTTTAAAAATATAATGCGTTTGTATATCATTGTTATTTTATGTATTGTACATGCGTTTGGACGCATTACTATAAAACCCACCGATATATAACTACTGATAAAACCTTGCTTGATGCTGCTACCTGGTGGCAACACTAGAAAGTTTTCAAAAGTACTGCCGTACTGCTTTGCCGTCATATGCTGCATTGGCATTACTGACCAGTACCCAGTACGTACCACAGACAACAGAAACCACTACCATTGACTATATATACCTTATATAGTCAATGCCACTACTAATATTGTCTGTGCCAGTACCATCTATGCCAGCTAGTACGAGTACAGGCTACTACTACTAGTAAATACAGTAGTACAGTATTTAATACTGTAATTACTTTATATATTTAGTGATAACTAGAAAATATCTGAGGCGATTAGGCCATTTATTAGAGCTTAAACAACTATAATGATTAAGTATATGCAGCTTTTATGTACCCTTAATAGTTAGGCCCAACGGAGAAAATTCCAAATAAACTGTAAATTTAAACTTCCCGTGTTATTTTTATGTGTAATAAGCAGTACATTAATTAATTGGTGTTTGTTTATAGATAGGTTATGATCAATAACCTGTCAAATTCGTTTAATACTGAGCTATTACAATTTCACTAAAACACCCTCGCAATGTAAATAGCATCATGTTAAATTAGAACTTGCCAGGGACCGATTTACTTTTTCATTTATATGTCCCCAGAGGCCAAAAACACTATCAGCTCAAATTTGTATATATATTTTAATTTACTTAATAATATATACATATATAATAGATAGGCCTAATAACTTGAGTAATTTTTGTCTGATTTTGATGAAATTTGGTTAGAAGGTGTGAGGCGGGATAGACTTGAACGAGTTCGCGAACCAGCTTGATCGGACCATGGGAACGGGGGTTTACAAGGGTTTTATAGGGTAAAAATATTGATTTACATCTATAAATTTTTGATCCTCTAAAAACAAATTTTCAAAATTTCTTTCTAGGCCTTTTTAAAGAGCTTAAAAACAAATAATTCAGCAGGTCTATATCAAAGTGTTTTTGTATAGGTAATTATTATTGTTTACCGAGAAAATAAAAACAATTGTAAATTTAAAATGTCCATGTTATTCTTATGGAGAATATTGTAAAATGTTGTAGTTTGCTTGTTTATGGATATATTTTGATCAAACTTGGCAAATTTATTTATTAGTACTAAAAAACACAATGTATTTGTTCTCTTGTAGTAGCAAACCTAGGCACTCGTTAAACCTTATGTATTTAAATATGCTAATATGTATGTATAGTTATTATGCTAATTGAAAATCAATTCAGGCAAATGGAAATTCGCTTCTATAAGGCGGCAGGTTTGCTGCGGCGTAAGGTATTTATCTACACAAATTTTCATTGTCTTCATTGTTTCATTGTAATTCAGGTGGTTTAGCAGCTATATAATTATAGTAGAATAATAAAACACCTAAATATCCAGTAACTATATTATAACGTGACAGAGTTTTTTTTTATTTCACGATTCTGAATCAACCACTGGACGGATTTTCATGATTTTTGTCTTGAAAGAAAGATAATTTTGAGAACTAGGGAATGTCGAAGCCATAATGTTAGTTTAGGGTCCCAGTTTTGTAGAAATTAAGTTTTAATTTAAAAAAAAGTCTAGTTCTTATAAAGAAGGTATTTGATGCGGCACGATCAAAAAGCAATAGGTCCCACCGAGATTTGAACTCGGATCGCTGGATTCAGAGTCCAGAGTGCTAACCATTACACCATGGGACCCGTGTGATAACACTGTGTAAATTTGTCAAAATTAACCTGTATCAAGATAATTTCAACAAATAAAATTTTTTTTCGCACTAATTTCATAATTGCGTATTTTGGTGGAAATTTATTACTATAATAGAAGACAAGTAACGAATTTTTTTAACTAACGTTTTGTACAATCTATAATTCCCTCTTAAAACGGAACAATTTTCTAAAATCCTACAGATTGTAATGATTGTAGTGATAACGTGAAGTATGCAATACAAATGAAAACATTTACAATGTAAGTACTAGAGGCAATTAAGATATAATCTTATTTAGAACAAGCTGTAAAACGAATTCCCTCCAGTTTTGTATAAATTAATAGAGAAGCACAATGTGTATAAGGTTAGGTAAATGGCAAATGCCAATAATAAACAAACTAAAGAAGAAACGACCGTTAAAAAAATTCTTTTCCGGCTTTCCATAGAGCAAAGACTATATTGGACCGATTTGGATGAATTAAAAAAAAATATAGCCCAACTACTGTCATAGATTAGAGTAGGCAAGATAGATAGAGCTATAGGCTTGAAGATAAGGTCTACTATTTCTATGCTAATGTACAACGGAGTGCGATAGATGGGTTGCTGTTTTGATTTTATAATAAGACACAGACAATAGAGTAACGCTACTCAATGTTTTGTCAGTGCTCAAGGTTTCGCTCTGGGCCTTCAGAGTTTCGTTTCGTTTGTCTTTACATAACAGTATATTCAACGGAACTCCGTTTTACAATTAATTATAGACGTTTGATACTATATGGTTTTGTTTTCTTACCATGCATCTGGATGATGGCTTTCATGCATTCGCACAAACTACTCCATTGAAATTGGCTTATTAGTTGCAAATTACCCGTTGAAAACAAATCCCTTTTCACTGTTGTACAAAATGTTATTGGAGCTCATTTGGACTTACGAAGGTCTGAGAAAAACTGTAAACTCCATCAAAAATATATCTGATGGAAAGATAAAAAGTGTTCATCACAATTATTTACAAGCACCGTAAACAAGGACCGTGATACAAGCACCGTAAACAAGGACCGTGATACAAGCACCGTAAACAAGGACCGTGATACAAGCACCGTAATCCAAGCTCCTGGTGTTTATTTATTCTTTGCTAATGTTACCCATGGAGAAAGAGAAGGATTCAGATTATGCAGTAACAAAAATTTAGAAAATGATCCAAATTTCCTTACTTATCGTCTTACCTTCTTGTAACCATAACAGTGAAGTTACATCCTGAAGTCTGCAAATTAGTCATCCACTAGTAAACCTTTCATACAAATTTTTAGCTAACATTGTCAGAATAGTTCAAACTTCTTTGAATACATTGAACCAGAAATAAATGTTGTAAAAGAGATACCGTATAGCACACTGTAAACAAATTGTGCCGTTGGAACCAACAAGAAAATCAGCTGTTTTCATTTTAGCTGTTTATAAGCGTAAATGAAACTAAATAAAAAATAATTATATACAATCAAGCGATACAGTTTCATTTCTATCATTGGGTACCTAGTAGGGCAGGGCAACGATCATGTAAGATCTTATATGATCGTTGGTTAGTTGATAGGATAAACAATAAGAATGGGGACATTCTTATTGTTTATGTTTTACCGCACAAGTGGACTTCTTCTTTTTCAGTAATGTAACCTTGCATTTTTAGTAATAAAGTTTTTGATTTTTTTATTCTTGATTCTCATCGAGTCATCCCATTGCAAAATCTGAAGCTTATTTTTAAAATTCTGGTTCATGTTGGTGAAACTGAGTGCTAGTGTCAACGATATTTTGTTTATCTTATTTTACGGTAATTTGACGGGTTTTGCTTTACTTTTTAGCTATAAAAGCAGAGGACGGCCTAATGTTTATAATTAGAGCATTTAATTTGGTTAAACCAGTTTTAAAATAACAAGAACGCATAGTAAACAAAAACACAAACCAGACGAAACTAAGCTGGATCCTTAAGAATGATAAATCTACCAAAGATGAAGTAATATAATTATATTACTTTCATCCATGGTATAGATTTACTTATTTAAGTCTATACAATAGATGAAGTAATGAGTAATTATTGTATTACTTTATCTATGTCTATACTAAAGGATTATGTTTAATGTATTTGATTTAATCTACGGTTTTAGCACGTATTGAAGTTCGCGAATAGCTTACACATTTACTATGTAAGCATAGACTAAAAACACAAGTAAACTTTTCATCCCATTGTAAATTTTGAAGCTCGTTCTTCGTGTCTAGTTCACGTCCGGTGACACTGATCGCTAGTGTCGACGAAACTTTGTTCCTATTATTTTAGGATTAATTTAATGATTTTGGTCGTGGTTTTGCGTCCAGATAAACTTAAGACCAATTATAAGATAAGTCACTTATTAGAAGAGACACGTGTGTACATTCCTCTAAAACCGCAATAACAAAAATAATAATACAGTAAATACTGTTACTCTAAATCTAAATTCTTGTACTCCTGTCACAATAAACAACACACAACTTCCTGAAGTAACTGAGGTTAAATACTTGGATCAATTTAGATACGAAATTAACATGGAAAACTTACATTATTTGGAGAAAACGGCAACAACTAAATTAAAAATCTAATCAGTTAAATTGGCTCATATCGGAAGAAAATTTTAAACTTAATCTAGAAAATAAATTATTGCTGTATAAAACGATATTGAAACCAATATGGACATACGGAGTGCAACTTTAGGGCTCGGCGAGTACTTCAAATATCGAAATCATCCAAACATGCCAATCGACAATGCTAAGGAAGATAACTAATGCACCATGGTACGTTACCAATAGAACGCTACATCAAGACCTTAAGATGCATCAGGAGGACGAAATCATAACCTTAAGTGAAAGATATGTTACTAAATTAAAATCTCATCAAAATCATTTAGCATTGAACTTACTCAACGTTACGGATACAATTTACAGACATAAGAGGCCCTCAATTCTGGACCTGCCCTTCAGATTTTTGTGATGTGATTTTTTAAAGAAAATTTGTTGTTGACAGTGCTTAGCAGCTATTTTATTGCTCAAAAGTTACTTACACAAGTTACTGGCATTTACTTATTGTTCAACATAAAATATAGAACAGATTGTAAACAAAAAATGAGGTGTTAAAAATGACTGAAGAAACAAATTGTAAACAAATCACGACCTCTACAGTGCACCGGACAGAACTAACAATAAAATAATTGTATTCAGCTGACCTGCTGACCCAAGGAATCGCCTATGCTATCGCGATGGAGACAATATTCGTGACGTGGTACTCTGACACGTTGTTACAACCAATTCAAGAGATAAAATTTCTCTCAAGTAGGCCTATCGGAACAAAAATTCGATAACATATTTCACGGTACTCTATGATGTAGATGTTCCACCATAGATAAAAGGAGAGTCTTCCACCCAAAGATAACAACACAACTAATCTTTACAATTACTGAGGCTATTCATTATTTGTTCAAATTACGCTGTTGTTATCAATCTGTTTGAAGACTTAAATCGTGTCCGTTATCTTATCTCTGAGTTTCAACCAAAGTATGCCTCAATTTTACAATTACTGTCTCGTTAAAGTGAATCCATTAATTTAATTTTACCTAGGACCGTTTTTTAAAGTAGCCATTTCAGTTTAGTTCTTAGATATAGTTTCATTCCATAACAGCATAATTTTTCTCATAACAACACGGGTAACGGACCAATGAGATTCAAGGATTGAGAGAAAATAAGTAAAATTGTAATGCTTCGAACGTCAACTAATAAGCTGATCAGTTGAGAATTTTAATTGTTGATCCGACTTGTTCCTGTTGATACTCGCGTATTTATTACCTAAGTTGGTGGAAGTTTAAGGAAGGTAGATTAAAATGATTTAAAAATGTCAGTTAGTGAAAGTGAAGTTGACGAGATGGAAATGAGAGCACAAACTGTTTGCGCTAATTTTTTGCCACCAAAATCGAAACAAAGGTATGAAATTACATACTGTACTAGCAATTCATTAAATGGACGAAACAAAATAAGGTTAAATTGATAAATGAAAATGTGTTTCTTGTTTATTTTGAAAACCTCATAACCACTTTTTCATCCAACTCGTTGCGGACCACATATTCGATGCTTTATTATTCCCAACTATATTATTCAGTTGACCAAAAAAATGCAACATTTCCCTAATTGTACCTTGTACCTGATACAGTATTTATGGTAAGAATGCTGCTAGCAGAACCTATTCCCTGAAAAAGTAACGTATTATTTAACGAACTTTAACAAACACGTAATTACATGAAATCAGCTGATTATACAATAAGTCGTTGCATCACTTTCAGTGGCAATGACAATAAACGAAAACATAACCTCTCCAAGTAGTTATGAGTTACCGTGATTGTTAGTAATTAAAAACCAGATTGTTAGTACTGTAGTTAAAAAACGGTCGTAGGTAAAGTAGTGTATGTACGCAACTCGCGTTAATAGTCTTTACGACACTCGTAGAAATTTTCTACTCGTGTCGTAAAGACTAACTTAACGCAATCGTCGCGTAAAGTACTATAAACATCTAATTATTAATTTATTTGTCTATTTATTTACTGCGAGAACATATTTTAAGCGTTTCTGTAATTTTCAAGCTAAGAATGTGTTTTACCATTTTGTTGAAGTTTCTTCTTATTACAGGTTTATTTTATATCCGACATTATGGTTGTTTAATCACAGTCAAAAAGTGATCATGCATGAATGTATCTAGGTGGAAAAGAATACATTATCCCGAAATGTAATAACAATACTATAGCTTACTCATATATATTACCTACTTAAGACGAAAAACAATTGTATTAATTACAAAATATAATTAGAAACTTAAACCTAAAGAAATAGTGTAAAACAAAGATTTTTGCTAAATAACATTGGTTTATTTGTATAATGCCAGCTTTTGCATCAAATAATTAACACAGTACTAATACTGCATACTTAGAACAACATGAGACTCGGTGGCTTTGTACAGAGTACCGCCACCGTTATGAAAATGTTTATTTATTTTCGGAAGAGCAACGATTTGAGAATATTGAAATACGAATCCCTGTTCCTTGGCGCCTGCCTCCCTGCCACTATGACGCAGACATGTGCGCAACCGGCGCATGCGCGAAAAATTGTTACGGCAAGCGAGCAAGCCGACTGGTTGACTCGATGTTTCAGTTTCGAGTTTCGATCAGTCACGATCAGCTGTTTTGCACTTTCGCAGACAGCGCCTGCCGCTAGATAGCGTTCGCGTTTCGCCTCACATTCAACGAGTGGCTCGAGGCTCAACTCTCTTCCTCTTCTCTTTGTCAGTTTGGTTTGTTTTGTTTAGTCTACACTCTGCAGGCAGGCAGACAGCTTTTGTTGTGTGGTTCACGGTTTTCATTATTTCCTCGTGAGTGTTAAATTCAGTAGTTATCATGGGGACAGCCAAAGGGAAATTATTGCAATAACAGGAGTAGGTGTGATTTGTGTTAGTCAACCAAGTGATCTTTATAGTTTGTGGCAAGGATCCAGCAATAGTTCTCAATTTAGTGAGATTATACTGAGCTGTTGATAGGTAAGTGTGTTTAGGTACATTATAATTTTAAACATAAATGCTCGTAAGTTTTACTTGATTATTTTTCTCCTGACATATAACCAATAGTAGCGTATAATCAATTATTGTTGTTATATCTGATTTTTAGGTTAAGCTCAAGCTGACTGCATGTCTATTGTGCCCAATATTGTGCCTACTTTGGAACAGGTTATGCATTTTTATCACGGTATACAGACACTGGGTTACTGGGCATTTCAACTGAACTGTAATTAAACAGTTCAAGATGAACTTACTTAGCAATGGTTTATAATAGGCCTATAGTTCTGTAGGCTTCTATATGTTTTTTTACGATTGAAAATAGACTAATCGTCGACATTTCAGAAAACATTTAGTTTTTTTTAGAAGGAACTGAAAGAGTTTATTAGAAAGCAAAAACATATCTTACCTAATCACAAGTTCACCAAAATCGAGTGAAGATATCTTCGACGTTGTACAATAAAGATGGTCTATGTGTAAGTTTTTAACTTACCTATCATAAAACGAGACTAAAGTGATGATTATTTTCACATATAGCAAGTCTTATCTAGGTACTAATTTATCGTGCTACATAAAATCAAGGCATAAAAAGATAATGACACTAATGACAGGAATCTTTTCTACAATTGTCGTCTAGTTATAATCCATATCATGGCAATTAAAATATTGTTCATATTTTCGTTTAACGGGTGAACACGATTAGGGTCACACAGATTGTACAAAATTAAGAAATAGGCACAATAATGATTCCCAAGAAACGTTATCACATCCCCGCACCTATGCTCTACTAACTGTACACAATGTCAACAAGAACAAGTCGTAAATCGTAAGACCAAATATTATTCCAGTTTGTGTTTTATAAACAAAATGTTATACACGCCTAATTTACCTAACTACACAGTCCATTGTATGAAATATTCCCGATTACCTATTTGCGATCAAGAACATGATATTATGGTACCGGAATTAATAGGCTACATTTATTATTATGTCTTGTTAAGTTACGATGAGTATAATTTCGTGATATTATTGTTTAAATAGTCTCACGCTATTCAGTCGGTTAGTAACATAGAACTGTTAGTAGCTTAGTATCTGTAGCCAAAGTTATCATAAAATCTAATGTAACGGAGAACATTGAACGATGCCAAATTACTGCAGATTCAATTGACTTCCCTGGATACTACAACCAGAACACCGCTTATCAATTTATTCACATGTGTTACAAACACGTGATAAGTTATCTGAGATCGCAAGGTCAATGACATGTTCCGTATTCATTTCGCTTTTGCACGTTCAGCAAAGCGTCGCGCCGCAGCTGCGGGTGTTGGGTGGGTTGGGGATTTTCCACAGTATAGTTGGTTGCCATGACAACCAGGCGTTGCCGGTTTTTGCGAACCTCAGACAGCTGGTTAGTGGCTGCAACAGCTGTTTTGTTCTAAGACATAAACATCTGACACGATTGTCTGGGGAAGCCGGGAAGGCATGTTGTGAGGTTGTGAAGCGGTGTTGGTTGGTGTTGCCGAAAACTATTTTTAAATTCTTGTTTTTACCCGGTGAATAATACATACAGAAATCTGTCTTTATTCCGTAGCAAAACCTACCTTAAACGGATTTTTTCACAATATTCTCATATTTGTTTCTTGCCGATAGGTAACTAATGTATGTAGCCTATCTTCCTAAGTTACTATAAATTCCTTGAACGCACAGTAAAATTGCACCCCCCTCTGATCAATGTATAATATGTATGTACATAGTGAAATTTTAACGTTTCTGACAAATTAACACATTTTGACGCTCAGGTAAGATTTTATAATGGGACAATGGTGTTGTAAAGGTGTCATCAAGTCTATACCATCAATGTCTTGTTAGCCGAGTGGTTACAGTGCTGCCTTAAAATCCTGAAGGTCGCTGGTTAGGTGCCAGCATTCCAGCCAAGGTGCAATTTGTCATTGGGTTATCAATATTAATTAGGCCTAATGATGTTATCTAACAAAAAAAGTCGACGTTAGCATAAAGTAACAAGACCAGGGTTTGGACTAGGCTTACTCCCTTTCAAAACGTTAAAAATTCTACGAAGTTGACGATAAACCAGTAAGTTTTTGTTCAAATGTTTATTGTGGACATTTTCCATCACAATGGTAAAAAACAATACACAATGTTTCGGGATCTGGAATCTGTAACTTATATAACTTATGTATTATAGTTATAACATAGGTCAAAACTATGGTTCACTTGAGGAGTTCTAGCCAGAATTTCTCGGCAGTGTTCTAGTCCACAATGTCCTAACACTAAGCTTATTTGTGTGGTACATGGTGCATATCTTTGTAACGGAGTGGTTTAACTTTGGAATCAATCTAGTCTGGAGTAGTTACAACTAGATTTGCCTCCGACGTGTTGACCTAGTAAAGAAAAGGTCGAGTTATAAATATTTGATGGATGTAAACCCGTAGTTTGTCGGCCAGGACGGATGCAAGACTGGCGAAGAGGTTTGAACCGGATAAAACCGGATACAAGTGGATGTAAGACGTCGAGGCTGGGTAATTCAAAATAAGTCGGGAGTCGGGAGAAGCTGCCAAGAACGGTTTGTTTGTTGTCCTCCTTGGGGCATCAGACATGCAAAAATATCGCACGACACCGCGACCTATGTAGCATGTAGCCCGCTATTGTGTTGGGTTTTCACGTTCGAGTGTTTTTGATACGTAGAGACGGACTCAAAGCAAGATCCTAATGTAATTTTTTCTACTCAGTAATTAAGTCTATACGATTATTTTCTAACGAAACCTGTGCGTTTCACTTATTGCGAGAAAGGATAATTTTATTCACAATGTGGTGGCAGAATGAAAGAGAATATAAAAATTTGCCGTTAACATAGTTGAATGTGGTTTTTATGGACGTGAGGGATATTTTGTCTTGTAGATTGGGAACACTGGATCTATTTAGATTACCTTTAGTACAGCTGCTTTTGGAGATAGCTAATCAATTAACTGAGCAGATGTCAACAATAGGGCCAGCTGATCCAACATGGTTGATGTTTTGAGAAATAGCTATTGGCAATAGTAAAACTTACTCAGGACTACTTTTTTAAACTACTTGCTCTTTTTGTTGGAACTAACTAGGTAGTCATTTATTGGGCCAAACCTCAAACTGGCAATAATTTGCATTAGCCAAGTCAATAAAAGAAAAAAGAAAACCAAATTTCTTCACTAACCAACACTGGAAAGTTTACATATTGGTATAAAAGTGCTACTAACTTGATGTCCTTGAGTATTGTCGTTAGCCAATTTATTGTTACCATTAGACAACAGGTTTTATACAGGAAGCCTGCGATTAGCTGTTTTTTTTAGATTAAATAATAAACCAGTTTTCAACTTTTATATTTATTTTAATTTGTTGTAACATGATGTTTACTTTTGCACAATGTTTACATACCAGCATTTTAAAATCGTCGATAAAATCACGTTTTAACAGCGATATATTTTGATTTTATTAATCATGTATACTACTCAACTGTGTGCTTGATGTACGAGTATAAACAAGAATATTTATGGTAAAACTGTTGTGAAAACAAAAAGACAAAACAGTATGATTGCAATTATTATTGAAACAATGTATACGTTATGTTGGGTAAGTTTGTTTGCGTTTAAAAAATGCCAAATTTGTAAAAACTGTATTTCAAATGTCTATCCTTATAACATTTCGTTGCTGAATTTGGCTTATCTACTAAAGTTACAGATATTGTTGCAACATAGCTTGTCAATAAATTAATGGGAAAAACATGTTTGACATAAACCGTATGCGTTCTAAACATAAGTTATCATTAGTAGTGACATTACGGCCCGATTGCAGCGTTATTACAGAAAAGGGGTAGAAATGTACAATGTGTTTTACTTACGGTATTTAGTCTTATGAACAACAGTTATGCTCGAACATAATTGTATTTAAAAAATGTACGAAATAATTTTTGTGGCTGACTAATAATAAACTAGAGTTCAATTCTATAATTTAATTCCCCCGCTGCAGCAAACCTTTCCGGCTAAGCGAATTTACATTTGCCTGGATTAATTTTCAATTTATCTATTAAATTAACATTTATGTTTAACGTGTACTTAGATTAGCTGTTACAGGGAATCTAATAAAGTGTGTTTTATTAACATATCAATGGCTTAGTATGAAATAAATAAATCCGCCAAGTTTCATCAAAATATGTCCATAGGTAAACAAGCCAACTACATCATTTTACAATATGCTCCATAAGAATAACATGGGAATTTTAAACTATTTTTTTTTAATTTTCTCCGTAACCAATCACCGTACAAAAACACTTTGATATACTAAATTATTAGTTTTTTAAGCTCTTTAAAACTGTCTGGAGAAAAACTGATAAATTTTGTGTTTTAAGGGTAAAAAATGAGAAACCCACATTTTTACCCCATAAAATCCCGTCCCCATGGTCCGATAATGCTGGTTCGCGAACTCATTCAAGTTTATCCCGCCTTACACCTTCAAAAATTTTATCAAAATCGGACAAAAATTACTCAAGTTATCGTCTGGACGGACACACATATATATATAAATATATATTTGAACGAATGGTGTTTTTGGTCTCTGGGGATATCAAAATGAAAAAGCAAATTGGTCCCGGGTCCCGGGCTTAGGTCTTACCATGAGACCTACGGTAATAGCTACTTCCCTATAGGGGATGTTCGCTAAAACAATTGTTGGGGTTTTCTCAAAACGTTCCATGGGATTTTGAAAGGCTTGACGTTTTTTTTCTGTTCATTCTGCACACGATGAATATAGTTCATTTACATTTTCATTTCATTTCCAACAATCGTGTAATCCGTTGTACAAACGATCAAGTCACAGACACTCGTAGTAATTAGTTTAAATCAATTAATGTCAAACCTAAAAAAATTATTGAAACTTAATTTCAACGATAATTAATTTTAATAAGTTTTAGTGCATTATGTGAATTGTTAGTTAAAACGAATTTATTCACATTTCAATCTTGATATTTACCATTAGTTACAGCCACCAAAATAAGTTTAGAAATTGTTATTTTATCCAGTTCGACCCAGTTCCCATACTTTGTAACATATCCAGATATTTTCGCCTGACTGACCTCAGGTCAAATGTGACTTCTCACTTGGTATATTTTGGGACGACAGAAGTGGGGGTGGGTAGATGACGTCATTGTACGTCACTACAACCTTCTGACGTCACACATCTGATCAATACAGGAATCGGCTTCGTGCCTCCGACCACAGAAAACATACTACTATAACCATAGATAGTATGGTATAGTAAGGTTATAGTAAGGTTATAGTAAGGTTATTGTAAGGTTATAGTATGTTTTCTGTGCTCCGACCCATGTAGGCTATACTTTTTACTTCTTGGAAATTTTCTAGAAAATGAAAACAAACGAGGAAAGCAAAATTTGTTCAGTTCTTGAAAAGGGGTGTGTTACGATGGCTTGTCCAAGTAATTTAGGCATACTTATCGGTACCGGTATTTCAAACTGACTTGTATTGTAACCTACAACCAAGTAAATATTTTAAAATAATGATTCATTCATTATGATATTTGTTAATAGTAGTAAAATAAAATATCACTTAATACTTATAGTGCAAACACGGGTTCACGTTCCTAGAGTGATACGTTGATGTTTCAAAACGCCTACTCTAACGAAATACTAAAAAATAAACTACTTACTAAGAAATAATCTCTAATGTATTAGTTTTTTCATGGCCATTTAATGTGTTTATATTATGTTTCCGTAAATTTTCGCCATAATCGCTATGATATTGGACCGTGTTGCTTAGTCTATGCTGATATGTACGTATTTGATAGATAATGTGTTGAATTTGACTCGATGTGGTTATAAGGTAAATCGTTGGGTAAATCGGACTTTGCGGAGCGCTCTACTGAAACTAAAAGATTAAACAATTATAAAATACTAGCAATATTTGTCGATTAGACAATTGCTGTGATTTAAATTCGGTGTTATTTATAGTGTTATTTCATTTGCTGTTCGGTGTCAATTATTTATTAGTGCCAGTACTGTATTGTTTTGTTATTATGATGTAGCTAGTAATACTAGATAGAAAACATGAATGGCTATAATCGTGAGGAATACTGAGATATACATAAATCAATCATTACTAATAAACAGCTATTTAAAAAAAGTTCCTAACTTACTCGAATCAAAACACTCAAAATTAGTTCTCAAACCATATTACTGGTTATAAGTACTCCATTTTGATTGAAGAAGAAACTACGTAATTTTGAGTTTGTTTTTTTTCTTACCTAATAAATACTCATCATACCCCAAACTTTAAATGAAGTTGAGCTGGAATTGGATTTAGTGAGTCGATGAAATAGCAAATCATAAAAGATTTACGGTTTATATTGTACCGCAGACAAGTGGAAATAAATCAATTGGTCTGTGACTTCACACAATACACAATGAACTTTGTATTCTACACTTGACCGCATGTCTACCGCAGTGGCTGTGTTTACTATTTGAGCTTCATATATTTTTAGTACCCCGAGACACCAAGAGTCTTCCCAGATGTACGATGTTGCCAGATTTTCTACCTCGACAGTTTAATTTTTCTTTTTTACGTAAGACATGATTGTTTTGCAACAGTGTTAACATATTTGTGGAACCTAACCCGACATGTTAAACTTCCCTATCCCAAGCGTGATGTATACAACTTCTTTACTTCTCGAGTGAAGTAAAGTATCATAAAACTCACTCGGTGATGAAATGAAACCCATTTAAATAACATTGAGTGCTCAACTCAAAAAACATACCTCTATGGAGCCAACGACGTTCAACGCTAGAAATCAGCTGTGCGCTTGAACTTATTGTTATGCTTTAAAGAATTTTCCTAACCTAGCTTTTGTTTGTAAAAGAACTGTTAGAAGATGAGTGAAATGGATATAAATGAAAAATATTGTACGTAACCTCCTGTATATTGTCGGGTCAGGTAAAATCTTGTACGTTACGCGTTACGCAAGAGCGTGTTTACATCTCTTAGGTAAATTATGCAACTCGCTTCCGCTCGTTGCACAACATTCACCTGCATGATGTAAAAACGCTCTTACTACACTTGTAAGGTAAATAGCTATTACTTTTTGGCTTTTCAGTATTGATATGTACAAATGCCAATAGTTTTACTCAATTTATTTGCATTTGCAACGTTTTTGTAAGGCAGCGGTCCAAACTTTTTGATTGTTTATATTGTAGATTAACTGACAGCGCACTTACAAAATTATAATATAGGCCTACTGTATTTATTTTCAACTCCAACGGAAGCTCCAATTTTTAATACATCCATTAGTAGGCAGCAGCCTTATTACATAAGGCATGTATAACTTTAAACAACAACTAAGAACTCTATACAAAAGTAAAATAATAAACTAGACATAAATAGATAAATATCTATGCATTGATTACATCGAGCACATGATATAAATTATGTGCTCGATGGTTGATTATAGCAACAGTGAAGTAAGGTCCTTACTTATCTGTGATGATAGATCTAAGCTCTCAATCGATCCAACTCGGGTTCGAACCGTCAAGTAGACTACTGAATTGCCCTTTCTCACTTGTAAGATACCAAAGACAAAATATACTCCCTATACTTTGTGAGGGTGTTATTTTATTTAGCCAAGTTGTATTTACTTATCAGAACGCAAATTTGTGTCGTAGGCTAAACAATATTAGAAAAAATTTAATTTTCGTGAAACCTCGTACCTATATGTAGTTAACACATAATATGTTGATATTATCATAATTGGTTCAAAGTTTTTAAAAGTTCATAACAACACATGTTCTTAATAATTTGTATAGTCTGCCATTTTTGAACGTTGAAGGTCAGGTCGTGGTGGTGAACTTAAAATGAACTGACCTTCCTTATAGATCAATGTCTAGGCTCTGGCTATGTGTGCGAGGGACGGGGTGGGTTCATTGATCGTTAACTGCGGGAGTGTTAAAATGTTGAACGCTGAACCGCAGGGACTAAACGGTAATAATGATGATGCTGATAAATGATAATGTTCAACCTCTAAAACTGCCAGTATTTTACTTTATACGTGTAAACTATAGCTGATCTGAATTTTATCAAAGAAAAGATTGTTTCGTATTGTAGTTTTAATAGACTACTTGATTCCCGTATGTAGGACGGGCTAACAACTAGTCCGAAGCAAAAAAGCAGTTTAGTTTCTTATGATCTTTAAATTTTTATCTAATTAAGAAATAATGACAGTTAATAATGATTACTAATTATGACACAGACAGGAAATTGTTTGCTTGAAATAGGCGTGTGCTCCCGCCATCTCCGCGTCCCGCCACCTCCCTACTTAAGTACTTTTCAAGGTCTTATACAATAAAGTATTTCTTGACTCTAAATTAGCCCTAAACAGATGGAATAAGTACAGTAGTATGCAAAATCAATGGTTTTACCGTTGCCTTGCTAATCGATTATGGAAAATCCCGCGACCTGAGTAGGTTAAACTATGTTACATAACTTATTTTGCATGAATTGCTGAACATAAATTAGTTTGTGATTTGGATTTCACAGTACAAATATTTACGGCAATCGTGGTTGTTAATTAATAAATCTGTAAACTGCAAGGTCTCGTTCTATCGGAGTTTTAAGTGTTTAGTCCATGGCTGTAAAGCAAAACAAAGTGCAATTTTTAATCTTTTAACCCTCAATAAGTAAAGAAAAGAGATCTACAATAAAGACATTGAGTGGCCTTACACTAATTAAGATTAGCTCCTACTCTCAATTTTTTCGGAAATCGGGCTCATCCACTGATTTTCATTCTGTGGTCGCTGGGCTCATCTGTGTAGATTTGAGTAGTCTATCTATATTTTACTACACAACTGACGTAGGGTTTGAGAAGGCGTATGTTAATCTTGCCAGAGTAGCATAACTTGTGATGGGCTTACGTTGCAAACCAGAAGTTGTGAGTGGTTTTATTTAGCTCACTGGAGTATGCCTTGTCATCAGCTTAGACAGCGCCGTATACACAATGACAGAAGGTGTGTGTGTGTGTGTGTGTGTTGTGCGTGTGCTTATTCAGCGCAGCACATCAATGACGTACAGTATGCGTGCATGTGTGTGTTATGCGTGCACCACGTGTAATATGTTTATGCGGCGCGTGACGTTCTAACATGAGGCCGAGCTTACACAGTACGACACGGAGGCTCTATATGCAGAGTTATTGCTATTATATTTGTTACCTTTTTTGTTGCCTTCGTTTTTGACTGCCAAGAGGTTTGTATTCATTCTATGTACATTTTGCCACTTTATGTGGCATATTCAGACCATAGAGCAAATAGTATATTTTATATTATACAATATTTATAATAATAATATAATATGAATTCATACATTCTGAATGATTCAGACCCCTGAAGAAATTTTTCGCACAAATTCAGCTAAAGAACGAATGCAACAAAAAAAGCCAAGAAAATATGGATTGCCCATGCATTATCTATATGAATTTGAACAGGTGGCCTTTTTTGCACCTGGAAACGTCAAGATGAAAAATCAAATCGGTCTCGGGCCATGATACCTATGGTAATAATAGCTTATTCCCTAAATGAGAAATTCGCTAAAAATCATTACAGATGTAAAACCTCAAAATTCTGTTTTAGCTCAAAATTTTTAACTTTTAACTATAAATGTTGAAGGAAAATTAACAAAACTTTTGATAATAACAACAATGAGTCATGGCCATTGCAAAACACCACCGAGCACATTTGCGTTTTACTGATAAGATGAAAGTGTACTGCAAGCTAACTGATAATGGGATTTTATCAGTCAGATACATAACTGGTTTGAACTGGTTTAAGATTGTGCCTATGGCTTCAACAGAGGGAAGCCGTTGTAGCAATGGCACTGAGGCACTGACCCCGGCAGAGTTTTATGTAAGTTGAGGTCAAGGTGACGTAGACTGCCCTAGATGCAGCGCAGCGTCTCTTGGCAACAAGATTTGTTTTGTGAAAACATAAATATCAATAATTTAATTTATTTTTACTTGTTTGTTTTTACACAATTGCCATTTTTTTTATCTTTTTATACTTGTTACCAAGGTCGACCTTTTTTGGATAGCGTTTTTAATTGATACCCCAGTGACAAAATGGAATATGGGACCAGAATCGATCTTGCTTGAGTCCAATTAGCACCTTCAGATGGAATATGGGACCAGAACCGATCTTGCTTGAGTCCAATAATCGCCTTCAGGCCGGTATCCACAGTGCGAGGCAGCTCGCTGCGAATGCCTCGTTGCGAATGCTCGGCTTTGCCTCGGACTGTGGATACCGGGGTTGCTCGCTGTGAGGCACTCGCATCGCACAATGTGAGGCGAGCCGTGTACTTGTCGGTCTCAGAGCAGTGCTCAATGAAAGGTGCCTCGCTCCGAGTTATGTGTCATCATGGATACCTAGACATGACATGATCAGAGATTTATATAGTAAAGTTTATGGAAAGTAAAGCGGGTGGTTCGCGTGCTCGCAGTGAGCATTTGTGGTTACAAACTATCTGCCAGCTAAAGAGCTCACCCTGAGGCAGATGACACGAGGCATTCGCAGCGAGCAGCCTTACTGGCCTTTCAGATTTGATAGCGAGCACTAGCCAGTTTACCCAGACAGTTAACATAGCCGGTTTATATTTTATTGGGGGAAATTACGTGTAATGTACCTTGGTATCGAGCCATAGCTCAGTATAATTTATTACGAGAGTAAAGCATTAAAAATGAAACTCACTTTTTTACAACTAATTTTTGGCTTTTATTATGTTCCAGTGAAATCTCGGGAATATTCTCAGTGAGAGGGATCTTACCTTTCAATTCATTATGAACACAGCTGTACAAATTAGGAAACATATAAGACATATAAGAGTGCATACAAATTGTAAAATCTACCCTTTAAATAAGAGTGAAACATTGGCACTCAAACTGCACCAACACGAAACACCATCACTCATCAACACCATTCAACACTACTTGCTATATTTTCCCCTATATTGAGTAATCTTCAGTGTAATCTTTGCTCAATAGTTACAACTTTTTTTTTGCTGGTATACTGTGGATGGCTTGTTATAAACACATGTGACAAGTCTTTGGTTTACTTTTTCCTTGTTATGTTGTTCGACCAACATAGTTGCATAGCAACCCCTATGGGCCCTATGGCCAATTTAAAAGTTCAAATGAGTTGTGTATCGAAATATGAATTTTTCTGAAGTAGTGAGTGGCTGTTTGTTATCAATCGTGTTTTTTGGCTATAAGTCCCTAATTAAAAAATTTAGTCAAAATCCTTCCGCTGGATTTGGAGATAGGTAGACAGATAAACATACCTTGCTTTTATTAGAGTATAGGATTAATGGAAAAAATAACCATATTTATATGGTGTATTTTTATACAAAATTAAAAATGTTATGATACTTCTCTCATATAATATAATACTAGCTTTGCAAAGTAACACTGATGTGCAATGTAGAACAACCCAAGAAAAAGGAATGAACACAGCAGCCCATAAATCAAGTGAGTGATTGAGCAAAGATAAATTACAATGAACAAAGAACAAAGTATTGCCAATTGGCATTTAATTTGCTGTATGACAGTGCTCAGTGTAAGTGTTTTAGTAGTTGTCAATTCAAAATAAATGCTACTTATATTTCAGAAACTACATTCATCCAAATAATTTAGTAGATACCGTAATTAATAAGTTATTATTTTTAAGTGCTGCCCTCAGTATGTTAGTTTGTATTCAATTTTTACATTTGCATAAGGGAAACTTTGGTCATTCTTGCATTAATATTTTGTCTTGATGTCCGACAATTTTGTTAAACTTTTCAAATACAAGTACGATGAAGATTTACCTTAATAACATAATACTTTAATACTTTTAACGTAATAATTTGCCTTAACATTCTTTTGAAAATCAAAAATGATACAATCAATAAGACTTATTCAGATTTCAGCCAGTGGTGTAAACATTTTACAAAATCCTCATTTTTCTATGTTAATTTGAGCAGAACGACAAGGTTATTTTTATATATTTTTCAGATCAACCAATTGGTGTGACTTGGAGCAGTCTTGAACCGTGAACCACCTCTACATCAGCTAGAGACATCCTAGATAACCTCAGTAAGAATGCAGTGCTTCTAGTCTCCAAGTAACAAAAGTCAGCTAGGAAAAGGAGAGTGACGGTTGAATTTCACCAAGGAAGCCCAAAGTAGCCGGTCCTTATGAAAAATTTGTTCGGTCTTAGTGTCTCTAGGAGTTTCATTTTCGAGTTTTCCGCACAGCCGCAAACCCGGCGGCTCGAGCATCTCAATAGGTATCATCACCAGTTTCCGTTAGATCTGCAAGGTTGGCCGCGAAGATGGACACAGACTGTATTATTATCGTAATTTAGTTAGCGAATTTGAACTTATTTTCAAATTTTCAGTGTGATTAGGTTTAGTGCGATGGAACCGTTACTGGACAAGGAGAATAGAGTGAACGGGTTGGCTCCCATTGTGCGATGGAGCAACCCCACTCCTACTTCAGAGTCACCCTCCTCCAGACAATCTCCCACAAAGTCCGGAAGTAGTGGGATCGGACCAGATTCTCCTGCGGGAACTCCCACAGTGGCCTCGAGTGGAGAAGAACCGAACCTCTTCGCCTCCACTCCGTCAGCAATATCTTGTAACAATAATGAATCTCCAGAGAATGCGACGACAATAATTGAAAACCCAGGGTACGAAGTGAAATTCAAGGAGCCAGAGATAGCCGACTCTATCATCAGTAGTGATTCCTACATGGATGAAGACAGTGAGGAAGATAAACCAAAGATCCCAGATGGAGGGTGGGGATGGGTTGTAGTCATGGCCTCTTTAGTTATCAGTATGATTGCCGACGGAATTAGTTTTTCATTTGGGCTGCTCTTCCTAGAGTTTTTGAAAGAGTTTGAAGCTAGTAAAAGTGCGACCTCTTGGATTGGAAGTCTATTCATGGCTGTTCCACTGATGTCTGGGCCAATATGTTCTGCCCTTGTGGATCGGTACGGATGTCGATGGATGACAATACTCGGAGGGTTGATCTCAGGGTTGGGATTTATCTTAAGCACATTCTGTGACACCATATATCTCATGTACCTAACTTTTGGAGTTATAGCCGGTATTGGGCTGGGCTTGTGTTATGTCACCGCCGTTGTCAGTATAGCTTACTGGTTTGACAAGAAGCGTACCCTAGCCACCAGCTTGGGGGCCTGTGGTACAGGTATTGGAACTTTCGTGTATGCTCCGATGACTCAGTTTTTCATCAATGAGTTCGGTTGGAGAGGGACTGTTCTCCTCCTGGCTGGAACATTCTTCAACATGTGTGTCTGCGGCGCTGTCATGAGAGACCCTGAGTGGTGGACAGAGGAGCAAAACAAGGGCGGTACTTTGTCAAAACAGTCTAAAAATACTTCCTCCTGTGGATCCATCTCTGGAAGATCAGCTGCCAGTGAATTTCCTGGAGTGGAAGAAATTCGGAAAATGATGAAGTCTGGAGAAACTCCAGAGTATTTACTGACTGCTTTGGCAACGTCAATGAAGAAAGAGGGAGAAGAAGCGCCCGCTGATGGTAACATTCATAATTTCCACTCTGTGGTCAACCTACCAACCTTCATTCGCCAAAATGAGAAGGTGATTTTACAAATTTTCTTGGATATTGTATATAAAAATGTTATATCACATGAAACAGATTTGATTGTGGCACATTTATCACATCTTTATTATATAACATTTACCTCACTAAATACTAGTAACATTTTCTTGCTGCCAAGCTAATATGACATGAATTACACCATTCATGGTAACAGCAACAGCTTCATGGTAACATTTACCTCAACATTTTCTTGCTAATTGCCAAGTAAAGCTAATATGACATTAATTACACCATTCATGGTAAAAGCAACAGCTACAGTATTATCAATTTCATCTCCACTTAGATTGGCATTCAAGGCAATCATAAAAGTAATCTCGATTACAAATTCATTACATATTTAAATTAGTGTAACCAATTAATCAGTTTTAGTAATGGTTATTAATTTATTCCCTGTCTTTTGTCACAACTATGTGTAGCTTAATGGCCCTAATTGTTCGTTTTCAACTATTATAAGACACAGTGTGCACATTGGACATATTATATTAGCTTGAAAACTATTTAATTACCGGTATATACATTTAGAGGAAGAGTAAATAGGTGTATTTCTTATTGCGGAAACGTTGCTCATAGGATTTTATATTGTGTTGATATTCTAAAAAGTTTTGGAAGAAATGCTTTGGAAAAATAATTTAATTGTTTATAAACTTTAAGTACCATTGGTTGTGGATAGTATTTATAGTATTTTTCCATCGGTTGGGCAGTATGCCCTTGCAGCACAACTGTTCACAATAGCCATTTTTTTATTCAGGTACCCCTAGAAGTGTTGGAGTCGTTGAAGGCTAACCAGCGCCTGTACAATCTCATCGTGGAGAACTACCCTAGTCTGTTGTTATGTCGCAGTATCAGCGACCACGGCCATCTTAATAAGGCGGTGAGTGTTCAATGCCATATCATTGCAGAAATTCTTTTGGTTGTTTTCCTACACTCAATTTCACGCTCACTAAGCAGTACAATTCTTATGAGGTATAATTGAGCTCTTAAACTTATGTTTATCTTTATCATCATCAAGTAAGATGTGTTAACTGTTTGCCTTGTGAAGCCGCTGTGTCGCTACAAGTTACTTATTTCTATAACTTAGTGATTTTAATTAGTTAGTATTTTTACTTGTTGATTTGAATTTCAAATTTGTTATGTTAAAAATTAGTAAAGAATTAAAAAGTACCTAAAACAGCAGAAAAAAAGGAAATGAAAACAATAGTTTTGTTCATAGCATAGTATTATTCCATGTAGCATTATTGTACAGCAGCTGTAGCACACTCTTCCTACTATGAGAGCGCTGTAGTAACTTATGTGATGGCAAGGGGGGGGAAGGAGAGCAGGAGGGGACGACAAATAGAATCTGCTCTAGACACCAGCGACTGGTACTTTAATTTTAGTTTAATTGTACAACACTACTTAAGTGTACAATTAAATGTATCCTCTGTTTCTTACTTCTCTGTGGTTAGTAACAACTCTACAAGGCATCTCGCTCCATTCTACACTCATCCTTCATTCATTTTTGGGTTTCTGAATCACCATACCCTGTTGTTAACTACGTAAAAATAATAAAACTATCTGATATTTATTGTCGTAGGGTATGGGTGAAGTGATCAGTACTCGAGTGCCAGTCCCAGTCACTATGTCAGTGAAGGTGAAACCTCATGCGAAGAAAACAGAAATCACATCACCACTGAACGACTCAGTAACACAACCGCTGGTGCCAGAGGCTCGAGAAGTCACAGTGATCGGTAAGATGTCATTTAAACTAAAATTAGAAGTTAAACATAGAAGTTGTATTAATCTAAATGATGATAATTATAACCAAAATGCCTATAGTTATAGCCTTATTAATCTAAAGTGTATTAATTTATATCATCATAAATAAAATTATCTAAATCATAACATTCAAACTTTGATGCAACAAATTTCTTGTTTTCTTGATTTTTCTCCCTTGAGCAGATTCTAAGACTTAATTCATTAGAAATAAATAGGTTATTTTACCTGTTACCGTCTTCAATCCTTATAAATTATTAAACTAGCCTATATAGTCAATAACTTTCTGATGAATATAGTGAGGCCTTAGTTTACTTCGGTTTAAAACCACTTGTGTCACATACTGTCTGACTTTTAAAAATGTTGAATGTTATGAATATAAAAAAAAAAAAACACACACACACACACACACAAAGCACACAACAAATCTCTACAGATTTATCAGAACGTACGTCATCGGCACCTGTCCAGCCTGGAATCTATTAGTATTTGGCCAGCAAAACAGATGAAATGTTTTTGTGCTTGAATGTTGTGTATATAAACTGTATGTTCAACAATAAATAAAATAAAATAATGACAATCAGGTTATATAAGCTTTAAAAGTATTGTCCAAATCTAAACTCACGAAAAACTGTCCCTCCCAAAGATCTGTTTGATCAGACTATAAGCCAATCCTTATATTTTGCTACTGTCCAAATGTTAAGATATTTGTTCAAAGTTACTGAATGTGCTGGAATTATTTCTTAATAAATCTATGAAGCAACTGATATAGCGTGCTTTATTCTAATAATATATCAGTTATTCTAATAATATACCAGAGATTATTCAGGCGAGTTTTAAATTTTAAAAAATTTGCTTGTAGCCTACATTTAGTTGATCTTTTCACTTAATTTCAGAGAATAAAGAGGAAGATGCCACAAGCCCTAGCGAAGGTGAAACTGATGCATAGGCACTTTTGAGAGTTTAGTTTTTCACGCTTGCATGACATATGACTACATCACTGCATGATTTACATCTCATGCACATCATGCATGCCATCAGTATTTTGCACAGTGATGCGCTAATGAATTAGATAATAATTTCATTGTTTGTTTTCACATGTGTCAGCATTTTATACATAAAAAATAAGAGTTTTTAAAGTTGCATAATGTTGTGGATTAAAATGAATTATGTTACACTGGACCTCGGAAACGTGTTGAAAAGTTTCCTTAACATTGATGTATTCTTAACGAATATATTTAAAAATTTTACAAGGAGTTTTATTCCCAAGTCAAAAATAGGAGAATCAAAATTTTTTTGAATATAATTTTAACAAAGGACTTTTTTAATGATAAGTTTTGAAAGAGTAGGCCAAACCTATAAAACAATTCTTTCCATGTTTTAAATGAGTAAAACAGCAATAATATTTCAAACTGTTTGATTATTTTTTATAATTTTCTGGATCAAAAGTGTGATAAATTGTTAATGCTGATACATGTATTACAAAAATCAATGAAATACAATCTTTGATTGATTACTTTTTTTGCCCACTCTCCTGTAAATAATGCAAAACCTTAGACTAAACTGTTCATAGTTAAATAAACATTTGTGCAATATTAACTTTTTTTTAAACGTTTGAACAGAGTTTCTTTCTTAGAAGAATTTACTTTCTTGATTGGTATGAATAAGTTTGATTTTGAAAATATTCCCACCTTAATCTATATCACTGGGTAGTATCTGCTTCAGCCTTTGTTTAGGAAAAAAAAAATCTGCATTAGTTCAACAGATTCTAGCTGAAGAAAAAAATTGATGAAACAATGGCTAAATAAGCTCAATTCATTTAAGAAAAATAACCTAAACTTGCATTCCTAGAAAGTATTTGTTTGCAGTTTTCTATAAAAAAAAAATCAATACAGAGAAACACATTGAGAGTTTGGGTGTCAAAAACACAAGTGGTGGGATGTCCATGTTGTAGTTCTTGGCACCTCCACAAGTTAGGAGCAGTCGTCTTCCAGCTCTGTATTTTCCTCTTTTTTCATCGTTAAGGCCAGTCTTGTAAGTTTTGTTCTCTATGGTTTGTGCATTTGAACACAGATTAAATAAAAATCTGAATTGCTACCACAACCTTGACTGATACTAAAAGGACATTTATTTCCTATCGCTTCTCTGTTCTCATACTTTCGGCCCCTTCTAGAGTTTGGTTGATTGCTTCTCTAATTTAATATAATTATAATTATCCATTAGAAATCATTAAAAAAATATTTGAGTGGTGGTGACAGTTATTTTCCTCACCTAGTATGTCTTTATTGTAAATAAATGTTATACTGTTAAGATGGAATGGAAACTGGTAGATAAAAAATATGAAGTATTTAGTAATGGTTTATAGTTCTTATTATTTATAGAACTCATAATAAACCTAACTAAAGAATACGCTGGTCTTCATACTTTTTATAGTGTGTTTTCTTAATTAAGTTAACAAGGAATGAGACTGAAAATGATTTAAGTCAAGAAGGTTCAACTTGGTTTTAAACCTGAAGTACAATAACATTTTTTATAATTTATTTTTATCTAGTTGGCCATCGTGAGCTCAAATCGCGAGGCGTTCCTCCAGCCAGAGTAGACAGCGTTCCTTGGCTACGCAGACAGTTCAGCCTCAAGGAGAACACTAATCCCCACTATCTCAAGCACATCAAGGTCCATAGGTGAGTCTTGTCTTGAGACTAACAAGCACAAGTAGACTTCTCATCCCATTGTAAATTTTGAAGCTCCTTTTTTGTGTCTAGTTCATGTCCAGTGACACTGATCGCTAGTGTCGACGATATTTTATTTAAGGGTTAATTTAATGGTTTGTGCTTTTGGTCATGGTTGTTTGTGTTCAGATAAACTTACGACCAATTAGTAAGAGAGAAGTCATTTATACGTTTGAAGTTGAGTTCAAGTGAAGTTATTTATTTCATGATTTGTACTTTACTGTTTGGTTATATAACTAGGGGACGAGTTATTTTTTATGATTAGATCCTTTTATTTGGTTAAACAAGGTTTTAAATTACTTAATTAACAAGAAACAAATTTTAAAAAAATCACAACCTCTACAGTGCACCGGACAGAACTAACAATAAAATTGGCTTCAGCTGCTCCATAAAGGATGAGAAATCTACTAATGGAGTATGTTTTATCTATCTGTTGAAATTGAAGCCGCTCACTATGTGTAGATCAACAACTGAGGCAAAAATTAATAAAATAAAGTATCGCAAAGATAAGATAAACAAAACCGTTTTAAATTAATACCGTACCAAAACAAAACTTATAATCACTCAAAAATTTGTCTAAATATATGGAATTCCTAAAGTTGAAATAATAAAACTATATAATGCAATTCAAATGTAGAAATTAAATTAAATTTGAAAAGCTGAACTAAAACTTCATATTGAGGCACCCAAAACCTACCACATCACTAACACTAACTGTGGCGTTTTAACAACATGCCCTACTTAAAGCAAATGCTTAGTGCCTGTCAGCAAATCAAGATATTGTTTCAACACTCTCACATATTCACCAAGCATTTTTAAACATTTCCCCATCTCTATCTTGTAATAACCTACATACCATCACAGGAGTTTGATTTTTTTTACAAAAACTATTACCATCATCAGCATTAATTATTCTACTTGATGATCTTTGTTAAAAAATTAGATGGTCTCCTCAGTAATAAATTTGTTAAAAGACTACTTACATTTCTTTGACACACTTTTTTATGTGAAAATGTGTACTCACTTGTATCAGTGTCTCAGGATGGGAAATATTATTAACATATCAATAATTATGTATTATTGACCACATATTCTTTGAACTTTTGTATAACCTTGTTTTTATTTTTTTGTGTGATTCTTAGCAGCTTTAATGCAATTCCCGTCTGCATGTTTGTATTGGTAGTAAGTACACTTTTTGTTCATTAACTAACAGCCAAAGTTGAGACCATGCAAAAAAACCTGAAATATTGTTAAAAGGCTTCCTACTTTTTTGTCTATTTGTTTTCTATTTAAATCACCTCTAATGAGCAGTTGCAAATAATGATTACTTACTTTTCTTAACTGGTTTGACACAAAAATAAGATTTCCTCAATTGCTAGTTCACCAATGAAATCAATTTGAATAGAGGGAAATATGCTAATAATATCCTTGGGGAATGAAATATACCCTTAGTAATTTGCCCTATAAATTTATGTTAGCATGAAAGATTGGGTGTGGCTATTGATATAAGGAATGGAAGAGGGTTGGCAGGGGGTGGATTCATTACAAGACAATTGTGTCAAGGAATTTCAACTATCTTGATTTATTCGTTTCGACATCCTAGGACCTTTAATTTCCAAACTAACCCTTTTCTTGTTTCTTTGATGTTGATTGATTCAGAGTTGAACTTTGATATTTCATTCATAACAGTTTTACCTTTGTGTGGGCAAGTTATTTCAAATGATTATGACATTTATGGTAAACACCAAAGATGGCTTATGGCCATTGGTTTTAAGGATTTTGTAATAGATTAGTTTAACAGCAGGCTTACCTACTGACAAAAATATATGGAAATTCACAAATAAACACATAAACCCAGAATTTTCAGGGCTACTGACTCTTTCATCAGTAGTACTGTAGTCTTTGTACTCGTAGGGTTTTCTGGTTGACGATAAGCATGATTAAACCTCCATTACAAAATCTTTCAAATGGTTTGTTTCTTTATTCAACAGTTCAATAAGAGTATAGCCTAACTCTTCAAAAATATTAAGAATGAACCAGAAAACTTTAACTTAGACAATTCTTTTGGAATATAAAATTGAAAATCTTTTGTAATCCATAAAATAATTAGATTTACGGTTTCTAATTTTTTACACACTTTTTAGTCTTTTATGTGGTGGTAAGGAAAAAAAGTTATTTTAGCTTTTTTATATGCCTCATAAATTACATTTAAACAAAAGTTAGTAAACTGATGATATTTGGTAAATTTTAACTAAATGTTAGTGAACTGAATATAAAAATTAGTTTTTACAAAATTATTTAGCATTACCTACCATTGGATTTAAAAATTAATTAGATGTGAGATCTTGATTTTAAATTGTAACAAGAGGAGGGTCGTTATCACACTTTTTGTCACTGCAGTACTAAATTTAACCAAGACCAATGGAATCCTTTTCATATTAAATTAAAGACGGTTTAAAATTTTGCACTAACAAATGCCATTCTCCTCTAGATTGCAAATTGCAATTCATAATCACTTAAACAAAATCTATTTCAGGGACTCTGTGATGTACCGAGGAGCGATGTTGAACATTCATAAGTACCACCTGAGAGCAACGTCTTGCCCTGACATATATCGCAACTCCATGACAACCATAGCTCGGGAGGCACCTGAGGTGAGAATCATTGGCTAAATATACAGTAGAACTCCAATTATCCGAACTCCAATTAACCGAATCTCCGATTATCCGAATCGCTTACTTCAACAATTTTAAAAACGTAAAGCTACAGTAATAAGTTTTGCAAAATGTCAAAGAATTGTTGTTAAACACATTTAGCCAGTGTGTAATTTTGGACTTTGATGGAACACCAAAATTACACACTGGCTAAACTATTAACTTAATAACATGTATAGAACACTTGTACTAAGAGCATTGTAAACTGTAAAAATGTTCTGATTTCATTTATTATTAATTAAAAGTTCACTTAGTACCGAAAATTAGGATTTATCTTTAAAAAATTCCCGGAATTTCGGTAAAACTCCGATTATCCGAATATTTGATTATCCGAATGGGGTCTGGTCCCTATTGATTCGGATAATCGGAGTTCTACTGTACTGTAAAAATAGATGAAATCAGAATCTGTTGAATGTGTTGGTGAGTTAGTGATTCAGTTGATAGCGTGACAGACCACGGATCCATAGCAGCAATATCGTGGGTTCAGATCATGGTACTGGACACAACAATTGATCTGTACAGTTTGACTCTCTTACACTACCAGCTTACCCTTTGCTTTGCTGGATACGTTCCACGCTCAGTCCCGAGGCCTACGTGGACAGGCAAATGCATGGTTAAAAGAGGCCGCCAACCACATAAAAAAAGTAAATACTACCTGATGGAGATTCATGTAGAAATGTAATCGGAAGATGGACGGAGATCCCCGTACAATTATTTATTCACATATTGTCCTATCTACTTTGCTGTCTAGGAAGCATCTCTTTTGCTAGACTCCTTCTCAAGACTAAACCAGAGACCAGATAGTAATTGTGTTCTAAGGTGTTGTAATCAATATCACGATATATCACAACTTTCACCATCTCAACAGACAATAATTAATTAGAAATCACCTGGAACATAGAACATAAATAATTATTTAATAAGATAAGATGTTCAATAACCCAACTAGGTGTGAGATTTTTATATCAATTATTTAAGATGGTGATGCCACTAGGTGCGTATTTTAACCAAAATATGAGTGAAGGATGAGTGTAGATTGTTAAGAACCATCCACCAAACGTAAATCCTATGATGGAAGCCCTTTCAGATATTCTCTCTGCCTTAAATACAATTGCTCCCTGGCATCAGCATGTACAAGGCATTTAGCCACTTAGCATTGTTTACTAGCAAGTGTCAGAGTCAATTGGTCAATACAAACACTTCCTTGCCACTTGACAGTCAATCAAACATGAGTCATCAGCTGGCACTTTTGAGTTGTGGTTTATAGGCTTTGATAAAAAATAAAAAACAATAAAAAATGTAGTATTGTTAATCCTTGAAACTCCATAAATTAGTGATTTAATTATACTCAGTTTCCGGTGGAGACACACACACACTAACAAAAAAAAAGTAGCAAATCACCTGATTTGAGATGACTCACCAATAATTTATACCCATCACGTGAACCTCCGCCAGAAGTATAGTTATGTTAGAATTGCGCCTGATATCAATTCATAGGCCTACCTTAGGGCTATGCCTCATAGATCTATAAAGCATTTTTTTAGTTTAATCAATGGATATAATATGGACCAATACAATCCGGGTGACATTTAATTGTGAATCATTTGCTTTGGCTTCAAACTTTCAGATATTGTATTTGCCAAGGTTTATGTCCTATAATAAATAGTTTTGCCAGCATATCTACCAACTGTTGTTCTGAATAGCCTATAAGAAGGTTTCAACTGACTACAATATCGCCATGTGTAGAACGAGCACACAGCTAGTATCAAATAATATCTTTTCAGCTCTAAGTACTTTTTTAGACACAAACACCCTGTTCAGAAGTTTTTTGGTACTGTAGTTCTTTTGTCGGACATTGTCTTTAAAGTCCAGACTAATTGGGAGTTAAAAAACAAGCACAGAGAGGAATAGAAACTACAACTAAAGGAAAGTGACAAACATGCAAGTATTATTTTTACTCTAATAGCTGAATTCATATCTTATTATTACTGCTTTGCCACAATGTTACAGCTATTCAGCCCACCTTGTGGTTTGTGACATCTTATTATTATTACTACCCAGCCCCAGTCGTAGGTGTCTGCTTGTTTTACTAAATGACAGTATTTTTACTCATCTGTTATAGAACTGGCGAGAGGATCTGAAAGAGCTTCTGAGCGATATGATGGACTTCTCTATGTTTCTGGAGCTCCACTTTCTGCTTATGTCCCTCGCAACCATCCTTCTGTTCACATGGTTTATTGTGCCGTACTTCTACATCACTGACTTCATGAAGGTAAAGCACCACACTGGTTTCTCATTCATAATACAATTTAGCTGTGTCCCTATTCCATCTATTATAGCTTCTTGTTATAACTTACACTCAAAAACAGCTTACCATGTGACTTACAGATCGTCTGTAATGTTTGTCACAAATAGACTGATGGCTCATAAATTAGCCCAACCATTTCATTACCATATGGCTTGTTTACCAATTTATAATGGTTTACGATACCTGATAGAATTTTTTTTTTGCTTTTTTGGCAACTACTTTCGGTACATCATCAGGCCTCAAGGTGTCAGGTAATAACTTCCAGTACTTAAACGGAGTGCTAAACATCCGAAACTAAACAACTCTTTGAAAATAAACCAATTTGACTTCCGGTATAATATTTCATCAGTGAAAATTTTATTCAGAAAGAATAAATTTCTGAATAAATATAAAGTTTTTACTATTGTTTCCACAATAATAGTCACAATAAATGGTCTTGTTTGCTAGGTCTATGGGATGACAGAAGACCAAGGATCAGTTATAATCAGTGTCATCGGAATAACCAACACCATTGGAATGGTGAGTACTGTTATAAACTGTACCTCCTTAGGTACCCTTAATAAACATCTAGATGAAAACATGAACGTTAAAATCTGAAAATAGGTAAGTTATTCTTATTTTAAAGTCAATACCTCTGCATTTTTTTTATAATTTAATTTAACATTGATTTTACCTGAGAGAAAGTTATTGCTATTTGAAATCAAAATTCAAACATTTATGTTACTTTCAAACTGAATCTAGCAAGGCTAATTTTATCCAATTATCCAATTTATAGAAGGAAAATTTGCCTGGTTCGAATCAGGATAAAACTTAAATCTTATCAGTTCAATGCTTTGCTTTTTTACAAGTATAAACCTGGATGTTTACAAACTGTTATGTTTAAAAAATGAATCTAAACAACAAATCTGTTTCCTTATTTCTTCCTTTCCCACTGTTTTGAAATCAACTAATGTTTGATGATAATAGCAGCAGTTTTCTATTTTTCAGTAACCAAAGAACGAAGGGTTTTCTCAGCATGACATTTGATTAATTATATTTACCATCCACACTCCTCATAACCTTGCCAAAAACAAGCTGTTGTTCATTTGAAATACCTCAAACCTTGCCAAATTGGCACATAGGTTATAATTTATGGATGCATTTTAGTTGTGTGATTATAAAAGACAATTTTTAGATTTTTACATAAAATAATATTTACTAGAGTACCTGTTGCTCGAAATCGAGCAATTGTCAAGTACCGATATTATACAGAAGTTATTTTAAAACTACAGTAATAACAGTCATAATTTTCGATGAGTTTAAAAGACCCGACTAAATGCTTAGTTGAAATACTCATGCTATTTTAGCGCTTTGAAATAATAAACGCTTCTCGTAAAAATATTTTAGCATTTTTTTGGACCCGGCCTTATTTTTTAGTGTTTTCTACAAATGTTTCCTGACTTAAAGCTGTTACCAGTAAACATTTCTTGCATGTATTTATTTATTTGATCTGACTTTAGGTGGGTTTACTTTACCACTGTGACAACATGATGTGTATATTCTTCATGGTTTTTTTACTTCCAAAATAAGTTGCTTAGCATAACTGACAAAAACGATTCATCTTCCCAAGTGATTGTGTACCTGGATTCCTTACTGTTAGACCAGGCCTCTCCTCTACTCTTCTCATACGTATACGATTTTTCCTCCTCCTGTTTTCAATATTTCTCCTTTAAACTCAAGACATTTTCTGTTCTTCCAATAAAACTGATTGACTGGTTGGATTTGTCTATAACCTCCTACATATTATAAACATCAATATTTACTCCCAAAAAGCTGGTGAGTTTCTTTTTATATACAGCTGTTTTTTGTTTTTAAATTTGTTTTCAATGTAATTCTTATGGGGAAAATGCGACCTTTGAGCGAGTCTCGTGCCCTTAAGGGTAAGAGTTATTGAATTCTAAACCCTTAATGCAAAACTACGAATTGAGATAAATTATTTAACACCTCAAACGTTAAAATTGGTCCAGAAATAACTGAGGAGTTTTGTTCACAAAAAACAGCCCTCACGTATTAATATAAGAGATTACTTTTTATACTTACTTAAATAATTTTCTTTGAAATGGCGACTATACGAAAGTAGGTATTTTAAGCCAAGTATGAATGGAGATGAGTGTAGGATGAGTGGCGCGATCTTGTAGTCTTGTTAGTGACTAAGGCCTACATGTTCCTTAGACACAGCTGTTAATTGATACATCAAAACATCCAAAATTTGGTGGCAGAGACTGATTTATGTATCTGGTGTGGTGCCCTTAGGCACTGATAGCCACCATCTCCATACACTTTGTAGGTTGTCCATGGAACTGCGTACGAAAAGAAATTGCAACTTCTTTGATGTCAGTGGCCGCTGCCTCTGTACTGTTCGTAGTCACAACAACCAGCTGTTGCGCATAGGCATCGTTGCCAGGCCCCACAGGCCATAAAGTCACAAATATTTCTCTGGGTGTTGGTGTTATAAATATGTTACCATATCAGAGTTTTGTAAATGCAGAACGGACACAAATTAAATATAAACATTGTGTTTGATAAGTTAATCCCTTTTTGAGTCATGCATATTCAATAATTTTTTTAACCTTTGTAACTGATGTGACATTAAAAGTAAAAAAAAAAAAAAACATTCTTGCCTCATTATTTTGACTTAGGCCCCAGTGGCTATCTTGCATGCTTTAACACTACACTAGAATTTGTTACAATTAATCACACACAACAAGCTATGAGGTGTGAACTATTTAATTCCTCAGGTCAGTCAAATAAAACAACATTTAACAAGGAAGCGCTGAGTGGTTAATAAAGTGTTGACATTTGGTCAATCAACTGACATTGGACGTCTGTCTGTGTCAACACTGATGAGTCAATTGGTTTAAACTTTTTGTGACTCACAGACTAAGCAGTTTGATCTGGACCTCTCTAACTCAATTGCCTCACTCAATGTGTTTATTGAAGTAAAACCAGTTCTTTCTGACTTTAAATTTGAAATATCCGCCTATCTTAGTAATTTTAAACATGTCATAAAAAAAATATGTGTATTGTAATTGTAATTTGGATCAGTAGGCTCTCTCTGATATTTGTTGAATTAATCATAGTTTGTTGAATAGTCACTGCAAATTTACATTCTGGCAATCTTGGCGAGGCTTTGGTACTCTAACATGTATTATACCACAACCTTGTACTGTCTCATAAGTTAATGTGTTCAACCATTGAACTGTCATATATTTTTCTATTTCTCACCCACCACCACACGTATTCGCTGTAAGGCTGACTTGTGGTTTAGGTAGAAAGAAATTGTGGTATCTCTATCATCGGCATGCCGCTGATGATGTTCAAAGTGTTACCTATTCGTTCACACATTGTACAATGTTGCCAGATTGGGCTGGGGTGGGCTGGAGACCAGCCCTGGATGAATGTGCCCAAGGTGTACGCAGTGTGTCTGGTAGCTTGTGGTATCTCTATCGTCGGCATGCCTCTGATGATGTTCAAAGTGTTACCTATTTGTTCACACTGTGACGAATTTTCGTAACGGAGCGTATTTGCAGCTTGCACACTTGTCCTTGATAGCAAAGTCGTAGCTGGGTTTTTGATTCCAGGGGTCGATGTTAAAAGGATTTGGAATTGGCTCAGAATATTGGCAATGAATCACAAGATTCCCAAATGGCCCTGACTCATCACAGCCAAAGGATAAACTTGGATTGCTGGGATTTCTCTAGCACGTGGGAACGAGTTGCTCGGATTGCTCTAGCACTCAGGAACGGATTGCTTGGATTGCTCTAGCAATAAGGACGGATTGCTTGGATTTCTCTAGCAATAGGAACGGATTGCTCGGATTGCTCTAGCAATGGGGACGAATTTCTTGGATTTCTCTAGCAATAGGGACGGATTGCTTGGATTTCTCTAGCAATATGGACGGATTGCTTGGATTTCTCTAGCAATAGGAACGGATTGATCAGATTTCTCTAGCAATAGGAAAGGATTGCTTGGATTTCTCTAGCAATAGGGACGGATTGCTCGGATTGCTCTAGCAATTGGAACGGATTGCTTGGATTGCTCTAGCAATAAGGACGGATTGCTCAGATTTCTCTAGCAATAGGGACGGATTGCTCGGATTGCTCTAGCAATAAGGACGGATTGCTCGGATTGCTCTAGCAATAAGGACGGATTGCTCAGATTTCTCTAGCAATAGGGACGGATTGCTCGGATTGCTCTAGCAATAAGGACGGATTGCTCGGATTGCTCTAGCAATAAGGACGGATTGCTCAGATTTCTCTAGCAATAGGGACGGATTGCTCGGATTGCTCTAGCAATAAGGACGGATTGCTCGGATTGCTCTAGCATTGGGGATGGATTGCTCGGATTGCTCTAGCAATAAGGACGGATTGCTCGGATTGCTCTAGCAATAGGGACGGATTGCTCGGATTTCTCTAGCAATAAGGACGGATTGCTCGGATTGCTCTAGCAATAAGGACGGATTGCTCGGATTGCTCTAGCAATAAGGACGGATTGCTCGGATTGCTCTAGCAATAAGGACGGATTGCTCGGATTGCTCTAGCAATAGGGACGGATTTTAGGAGAGTGCACCTCCCAAGTGTCCTGGGCCACTGCCCGGGAGCGAAAGAGACTGAGGTCCCCAGCTGCCGCGGTTTTATGCGAAAATCTGGTCCACCTGGAGGGGGAAAGTCGCGCATGCGCAGAAGTGCGTTTTTGCTCAGTTGCAACCCAGCTGTCATGGAGAGCTGATCGGTTCCTAAGTTAACATAGAAACAAATGGGGATGTAAATTGAGGTTAGGTTCGGCGGATAGGATCAGGAACTGGCATAACGGTATTGGTATCGATGGTTTCGGGTGGCGGAAGGAGACGTGGAGCGGCGGAAGGTGCTCTTGGGAGGCGGAAAAGAGTCGTAGGGTAAGGATATGGGCGGAAGTCGTGGCGGAAGGATAGGTGGGACAGCGGAATGTGATGCGGGGCGGCGGAAGTTGACTAGCGGCGGCGGAAAGGAGACGTGAGGTAGGGAGATGGGCGGCGGTCGTGGCGGAAGGATCGGTAGGGCAGCGGAAAGCGATGTAGGGCGGCGGAAAGGAGACGTAGGGTAAGGATATTGGCGGAGGTCATGGCGGAAGGATAAGTAGGGCAGCGGAAGACGAGGTGAGGCGGCGGAAGTTGACTAGGGGCGGCGGAAAGGAGACGTGAGGTAGGGAGATGGGCGGAGATCGGGGCGGAAGGATCGGTAGGGCAGCGGAAGGCGATGTAAGGCGGCGGAAGTTGATTGGAGCGGCGGAAAGGAGACGTAGGGTACGGATATTGGTGGAGGTCATGGCGGAAGGATAGGTAGGGCAGCGGAAGGCGATGTAGGGCGGCGGAGGTTGACTAGGGGTGGCGGAAAGGAGACGTGAGGTAGGAAGATGGGCGGAGATCGTGGTGGAAGGATCAGTAGGGCAGCGGAAGGCGAGGTAAGGCGGCGGAAGTTGATTGGAGCGGCGGAAAGGAGACGTAAGGTAAGGAGATGGGCGGAGGTCGTGGCGGAAGGATAGGTAGGGCAGCGGAATGCGATGCGGTGCGGCGGAAGTTGACTAGGGGCGGCGGAAAGGAGACGTGAGGTAGGAAGATGGGCGGAGATCGTGGCGGAAGGATCAGTAGGGCAGCGGAAGGCGAGGTAAGGCGGCGGAAGTTGATTGGAGCGGCGGAAAGGAGACGTGAGGTAGGGAGATGGGCGGAGGTCGTGGCGGAAAGATCGGTAGAGCGGCGGAAGGCGAGGTAAGGCGGCGGAGGTTGACTAGGGGCGGCGGAAAGGAGACGTGAGGTAGGGAGATGGGCGGAGATCGTGGCGGAAGGATCAATAGGGCAGCGGAAGGCGATGTAAGGCGGCGGAAGTTGACTAGTGGCGGCGGAAAGGAGACGTGAGGTAGGGAGATGGGCGGTGATCGTGGCGGAAGGATCGGTAGGGCAGCGGAAGGCGATGTAGGGCGGCGGAGGTTGACTAGGGGTGGCGGAAAGGAGACGTGAGGTAGGAAGATGGGCGGAGATCGTGGCGGATGGATCAGTAGGGCAGAGGAAGACGAGGTGAGGCGGCGGAAGTTGACTAGGGGCGGCGGAAAGGAGACGTGAGGTATAAGGAGGAAGGTAAAAAGTACCTTGAAAAAATTGGCTCGTTACACTCACCACTTTCTTCACGAAAAGAAAAACAAAACAATTTAAAACAAATAACGATTTTATTTTTTTTTTTTCAAACAAAAACAATTTTCCTTTTCTTAACAAAACTAAAAACTCGTACAAAATTTCTATTCTAAAAGAGAATAACAAACGAAAAATCACAACCTTGTATCACAAAGATAAAAAAAAACAATCAAACTTTAAAGAAAACCTAAATCTAAATATCTACAGTATACAAATACCTTTCGGTTTTACGAAAACAAAACTTTTGACTTTTCTTAACTAAACAGACATTTTTGTTTGAAACTTAACACTAATTGATGCTTTTTCTCCTTTTTTCTTCAGTCTTGCACTGGAAGGGGGTTTTCGAGATTAAAGGCTTCATATGATTCCGATCTTCTTCTTCCTTTGGACTGATATGCTGTTTCAGGCGTCAGTGATTGAGCAGGAGCAGGAGGTGGTCGATACGTTGCTCTACATCGAAGTACTGCCTCGTATTCCTCAGCTCGAGCGATTAGTTCAGAGACGGTCTTGACGTTTTGACGGGGAATATACAGCTTATATTCAGGTTTTAGGTTCCCATAGATCTTTTCCAATTTGTCTTCCTCAGTATATCCTCCTCGACGACGAATTAGAGTGACGATTGCAACAACGTATTGGCGACAAGTCTCCCGTTCTCCTTGAGTCCTATCCTGTATTTCTCTATCTAAATTCTTGTAATAGCCAGGAGGTAGGAACTGCAATTCAAATTCTCGTTGAAACTCAGTGAAATTTCTGCAGAATTCCTTGTTGTTTCGCCACCAGAGGAGGGCATTCCCTTTGAAGATTTCTGGCATCGCTTGTAGTATGCGATTTAGGGGTATATCGTAAGCTTCCACTAGTTCATTTAGTCGTTCCATAAATGAGACGGGGTCCGTGTATCCATCGAAACGAATGTTCCACTTTCTTACTTGATTGCAGAGACTAGCCGTATCCGTGGGAGGTTGGTTGTTTGAATTCAATTTCACCGGAAACGGAGGATGGTTTATTTTCAACTCTTGCGGTGCTCTTTCCTTGACAAATCTTTGAAGTTCGGGAAAGGCGTTGGATGTTGATGCCTTCTGAACAAACCTTTCTTTCTCAGCGAGGTCTGCGAGCCTCATTCTTAAGGTGTTGACCTCAGAATTTGGGGGTAAACCAACGATCATCATGATATTGTTGAGTAGGCTGGAGTCCAGATTTGAGTTTGAAGCCCCCCCTTCAAACGTGTCCACTGGGGGGAAAAGTAACTGATTTTTCTCCGTCGTTGGAGTAACACCAGGAGTTCGAATGTGCTCGACGAGGCGACTTCTTAACTCTTGCATCTTCCCACTTGCGTCTAAATTTCGTGATTCCAGCTCAGCTTGAATTTGAGACTTTGACAATTGATATACCCAACTTACACGCTGGTCCTGTTGACTAGCCTGGCTAAGAGTGGCAGGAATCCCCTGAGTAGTTGAGGTTTCAACTTGGGTTACTTCATTGTTTTTTCCGGGGGAAAAGACTGCCGCTAAGATGTCAGCCGTGGATTCCTTTGCAGTGAGCAGAGGAAAATCATTGTTGTCCAATTTGTCTTTCGTCATTTCCAACGAGAGATTCGAATTGTTTTCCCAGGTGTTTTCGATATTCTTTTTCTACGAATCGATGACTCACGGAGTCCCTGTTCGGGCGCCAAAATGTGTGACGAATTTTCGGAACGGAGCGGATTTGCTGCTTGCACACTTGTCCTTGATAGCAAAGTCGTAGCTGGGTTTTTGATTCCAGGGGTCGATGTTAAAAGGATTTGGAATTGGCTCAGAATATTGGCAATGAATCACAAGATTCCCAAATGGCCCTGACTCATCACAGCCAAAGGATAAACTTGGATTGCTGGGATTTCTCTAGCACGTGGGAACGGGTTGCTCGGATTGCTCTAGCACTCAGGAACGGATTGCTTGGATTGCTCTAGCAATAAGGACGGATTGCTTGGATTTCTCTAGCAATAGGAACGGATTGCTCGGATTGCTCTAGCAATGGGGACGAATTTCTTGGATTTCTCTAGCAATAGGGACGGATTGCTTGGATTTCTCTAGCAATATGGACGGATTGCTTGGATTTCTCTAGCAATAGGAACGGATTGCTCAGATTTCTCTAGCAATAGGAAAGGATTGCTTGGATTTCTCTAGCAATAGGGACGGATTGCTCGGATTGCTCTAGCAATTGGAACGGATTGCTTGGATTGCTCTAGCAATAAGGACGGATTGCTCAGATTTCTCTAGCAATAGGGACGGATTGCTCGGATTGCTCTAGCAATAAGGACGGATTGCTCGGATTGCTCTAGCAATAAGGACGGATTGCTCAGATTTCTCTAGCAATAGGGACGGATAGCTCGGATTGCTCTAGCAATAAGGACGGATTGCTCGGATTGCTCTAGCAATAAGGACGGATTGCTCAGATTTCTCTAGCAATAGGGACGGATTGCTCGGATTGCTCTAGCAATAAAGACGGATTGCTCGGATTGCTCTAGCATTGGGGATGGATTGCTCGGATTGCTCTAGCCATAAGGACGGATTGCTCGGATTGCTCTAGCAATAGGGACGGATTGCTCGGATTTCTCTAGCAATAAGGACGGATTGCTCGGATTGCTCTAGCAATAAGGACGGACTGCTCGGATTGCTCTAGCAATAAGGACGGATTGCTCGGATTTCTCTAGCAATAGGGACGGATTGCTCGGATCGCTCTAGCAATAAGGACGGATTGCTCGGATTGCTCTAGCAATAAGGACGGATTGCTCGGATTGCTCTAGCAATAGGGACGGATTTTAGGAGAGTGCACCTCCCAAGTGTCCTGGGCCACTGCCCGGGAGCGAAAGAGACTGAGGTCCCCAGCTGCCGCGGTTTTATGCGAAAATCTGGTCCACCTGGAGGGGGAAAGTCGCGCATGCGCAGAAGTGCGTTTTTGCTCAGTTGCAACCCAGCTGTCATGGAGAGCTGATCGGTTCCTAAGTTAACATAGAAACAAATGGGGATGTAAATTGAGGTTAGGTTCGGCGGATAGGATCAGGAACTGGCATAATGGTATTGGTATCGATGGTTTCGGGTGGCGGAAGGAGACGTGGAGCGGCGGAAGGTGCTCTTGGGAGGCGGAAAAGAGTCGTAGGGTAAGGATATGGGCGGAAGTCGTGGCGGAAGGATAGGTGGGACAGCGGAATGTGATGCGGGGCGGCGGAAGTTGACTAGCGGCGGCGGAAAGGAGACGTGAGGTAGGGAGATGGGCGGCGGTCGTGGCGGAAGGATCGGTAGGGCAGCGGAAAGCGATGTAGGGCGGCGGAAAGGAGACGTAGGGTAAGGATATTGGCGGAGGTCATGGCGGAAGGATAAGTAGGGCAGCGGAAGACGAGGTGAGGCGGCGGAAGTTGACTAGGGGCGGCGGAAAGGAGACGTGAGGTAGGGAGATGGGCGGAGATCGGGGCGGAAGGATCGGTAGGGCAGCGGAAGGCGATGTAAGGCGGCGGAAGTTGATTGGAGCGGCGGAAAGGAGACGTAGGGTACGGATATTGGTGGAGGTCATGGCGGAAGGATAGGTAGGGCAGCGGAAGGCGATGTAGGGCGGCGGAGGTTGACTAGGGGTGGCGGAAAGGAGACGTGAGGTAGGAAGATGGGCGGAGATCGTGGCGGAAGGATCAGTAGGGCAGCGGAAGGCGAGGTAAGGCGGCGGAAGTTGATTGGAGCGGCGGAAAGGAGACGTAAGGTAAGGAGATGGGCGGAGGTCGTGGCGGAAGGATAGGTAGGGCAGCGGAATGCGATGCGGTGCGGCGGAAGTTGACTAGGGGCGGCGGAAAGGAGACGTGAGGTAGGGAGATGGGCGGAGGTCGTGGCGGAAAGATCGGTAGAGCGGCGGAAGGCGAGGTAAGGCGGCGGAGGTTGACTAGGGGCGGCGGAAAGGAGACGTGAGGTAGGGAGATGGGCGGAGATCGTGGCGGAAGGATCAATAGGGCAGCGGAAGGCGATGTAAGGCGGCGGAAGTTGACTAGGGGCGGCGGAAAGGAGACGTGAGGTAGGGAGATGGGCGGTGATCGTGGCGGAAGGATCGGTAGGGCAGCGGAAGGCGATGTAGGGCGGCGGAGGTTGACTAGGGGTGGCGGAAAGGAGACGTGAGGTAGGAAGATGGGCGGAGATCGTGGCGGAAGGATCAGTAGGGCAGAGGAAGACGAGGTGAGGCGGCGGAAGTTGACTAGGGGCGGCGGAAAGGAGACGTGAGGTATAAGGAGGAAGGTAAAAAGTACCTTGACAAAATTGGCTCGTTACAACACATTGTACAATGTTGCCAGATTGGGCTGGGGTGGGCCGGAGACCAGCCCTGGATGAATGTGCCCAAGGTGTACGCAGTGTGTCTGGTAGCTTGTGGTATCTCTATCATCGGCATGCCGCTGATGATGTTCAAAGTGTTATCTATTTGTTCACACATTGTACAATGTTGCCAGATTGGGCTGGGGTGGGCCGGAGACCAGCCCTGGATGAATGTGCCCAAGGTGTACGCAATGTGTCTGGTAGCTTGTGGTATCTCTATCATCGGCATGCCGCTGATGATGTTCAAAGTGTTATCTATTTGTTCACACATTGTACAATGTTGCCAGATTGGGCTGGGGTGGGCCGGAGACCAGCCCTGGATGAATGTGCCCAAGGTATACGCAGTGTGTCTGGTAGCTTGTGGTATCTCTATCATCGGCATGCCTCTGATGATGTTTAACTACTATCTGCTGATGGTGACTTGTGCTCTCTTCGGTATCTTCTTTGCCTCCAACTTCTCATTCACCCCGACCATCCTGGTACAGTTGATACCTCTGGAGAGGTTCACAACAGCTTACGGCCTTGTGTTGTTGTGTCAAGGGATTGGCAATCTTCTGGGCCCTCCGTTGGCTGGTGAGTAATATTACTTCCATTAGCGATAAAATATTTTGTAGTTTTCCAAGCTCAAGTTTACCATTTTCCTTTTCATAAATTCAAACCTGCAAGATGTTAAATCACAAGATGTGATGATTATGCTACAATTTTGTAAAGAATAAAACATGAAAATGTACTCCTAGTCTTTTACATGTGATATTCCCCCTACAGAGTACAATACCTCTCTATGCACCTTGGAACCTGACTATTGTACTAACAACATGAATGCCCAAACTGTCAAAAGTCAATAAAAAATATTCAAATATGCCTCAAACGTCTATTTTATCATTGGCTATTGGATACAGAAGTTAAATAGTTATGGATTTTAAGAAAACAGTTGACTGTTTTGGTTTCATTGTTCCACTTATAGACTAAATGTTGCAGTTTATGTGCTTGTGAGCACAGTTTATACAAAAATGATTGTCTGAACCATCCAAAAGTCTGAAATTTGTTAATTAAAACTAGTTAGTACAGTTATTACAGATTATTGCAGACGTCCCGATTGGTAAAAGAAAAACTTTCATGATGTTTCATGATCTGGATGTTTCAAGAAGATTTAACAATGTTCTCAGATTATAAAATATTAAACAATTTAAAACAACAGAACACCAGCCGAAGCTGAAAAAAAACAAACAATAAAAACCCCCCACAAAACAGCATAGTAGTTAAAAAACAAATATCCAAACAACAGAATGCAGAATCAGTATTAGATTCTAGATCCCAAATCATGAAAACTACTTTTCACTAATTGTGATGGAAAATCTCCGCAATAATCTTGTAGATAATGTAAACTCGCACACAATCACAATAAAGAAACTTTGAACAAACATTCTCAGGTGAACTTCAAAGTTCTCTGGTGGAATCACATTTAAAGTTGAAATGTATAAGGATGATTGGTGTGTTGGTGTTAAGGTTGGATGTTTGACCTGACACAAGATTGGGACTTGAGTTTCTACATGGCCGGGGTCTGGATCATTGTCAGTGGAGTGTTAGTCGCCTTCATACCTTACACCAAAAACAGGCTCATCTGGGGCGAGGGCACCTTAGAGAAGGATAAAGATAGCATCGCTTAAACATTGTGAGTTTTAGTTGTAATTATCCTGCATACTTTCGGTTTAGAGTGCAATGGAGTCTCAACTATCCGATCTAAACCAGCCTTGGCAATGCCGGATAAACGGAAAGGTTGGATAGCTTGGGAAAGGTTAATAAAGTTTTTCTATTAAGCCTTTAAGTTTGTTTTTTTACTGCATAGTTCCAGTGCAATAAAACAATCAGAAAGATGAAATATGAAAGACTTAGTATAAAAAATTCCTAAAGCCCTTGGGAAGCAAAACAGGTTATCTTAATGTACATTACCCGCTACAGTGTTCAGTCATACCACACAAAAATAGCTGAAGATTTCTTGGTACAGATCTTGGTTGTTCGTAGCTGGAGAAACCTTTTATATGGTTTGATATACCATTTGAGAAACCTTTTGGTCTGTGTTTTATTGTTTCTTTTATTAATTTATTATAAAATACAAATTTTTTATAAATACACAGTACTGAATACCGTACTTTTCTCGTGAGGAAGACACTATAAGGAACTCGTTTTAAATATTCATTATTATGGTCAATAGTTAGGATTAATGATATAATTCTGGAACCTTTTCTCTGTCCTGTACAGTTTTTATCACATTATTCTAGGTACTTTTTAATGTAAGAAATTTGTGAATTTCAGGTGCTTCAAGCAGTCTTTTTAAGGAAATCTTTCAGTAAGTTTTTCTATAAGATATCGGTCAAACTTTTAATTCTACGTTTGGACTCCAAATTTCCAAATTTATTTTTAAAATAGTTTCTTAATAGATTCTACATATTGTTAGAAAGAGCGTACCATTAATTAAGTAGCAAATGCAAGTACTTAAGAGATGTTTTAGAGCTTTGTACATCAAAATGATGTTTAATAGCTTTATTTTAGCCAATAAATATGGTAATATACTGTATATTTATAGTCCTGTGTTCTTTATGTGTAGGATTCAGTTTCTTAAGTAAAACCCTAAATTACTTAAATAGTGTTTAGCATTTTATTTGTCCTTGTGATTAGCTTAGTGTATCAATTACACACTAAATAATAGTATGATCAATGAAAATATGTTTAACATTGTATACTTAATAGTTTTAAGTTCAGTATTTCAAGGGCAGTTGAGAAAAAAAAATAGTGTTTTCTCAGTAAGTAATGACAGTTAGTTACAGCGGTATAATCTTTTCCAGAAAAGATTCATTAAAACTTAATATTTTATCCTTAAGAATCTTCCTCTTTGGTAAATTTACTTAGGAAATAATAGGTATTTAAAATTAATAGTTTTATCTAAATGTATTTTTGACTCAAATAACTACCCTCCAAAACAATTCATTTCTCATTGTATTTTTTTTATATTAAAGTGAAACATGTCATAATTTGTTGGTATTTGTTGATATTGTTTTTAAAACTCGTAGATTTTGTGATTGTTTTGCTGTCTGCCGTTATAAATTATTAATTAAGCCAAAAAGAAATTACCCACATATCTCATTAGCTTAATTTATATTGTTAGAGTCTCTACCATGAATAAAATTGAACTAGATGCAGAAAAAACCGGGTTTGGTCGATCAACAGTGTAAATGGTAGAGTTATCAAACTTGGCTACTGTTATGGCTGCATCAACAATTAATTGTATAGGGTAGTTAATTGTGTGTTTTACGCATTTAAGTAATTTTTGTTAAGGTCTACAATTGTGTACAAACCATTTACATTGTTTGCTAGGAGCATAATATTGTACATTATGTTTGTGCTTCCATTGAAGTTTTAGATTTTTTTTGTTGTTTTTGAGTAACAATATTAACCCTTTGGGTGCCATAAATTTATTTTGGTACTTTCCAAAAAGTGCCAAAGTTTTTTACTAGGTATGTCCGAAAAGTGCCAGGCTTGCCGGGGGGCAAAGCGTATTGAGCAAGAATGAAAATCGGTAAAAGTATAAGTTTTCATCCCAAAAGTGCCAAGGAACACTATATTGTGCCTCGATCGTATGAAAAATCTAATGAAATCATCGTTGTTTTAAAATAACCGAGTCAACCGATATGCCCATTAAAACTCACATGATCGAAAGGCCCGATAATATTGTTGTGAAGTATTTTTTGGATGTTCGATGCAAAACGATATATCGTTGCATGGCACTCAAAGGGTTAAGAGTTGGTGTTGCAGAGGTTTATAGATTAGAGAAGAAACTTATTGCAAAAAACTCACAGTAAATTATTTATGATAGAAGTTTTAGCAGCATAAACGTACATATTTTTCTTAATATTCAAACAAAGTTGTGAACTGGTTTAATTTAACCTCTACGTGAAAAGTTAACTTTTCTTTCTCAATTTGAATCTTGTTACTGAGTCTAAATTTAATGAAGCTTAAACTGCTACATTTATATTTTGGCGCAGAGGTAAAGAATGTATAATTTTATGATCCTAATTGAGAAATACATATTTATTTGTGGGTGATTTCTTTTGACTTTTCAAAAATATGAGTCTAAAACTTATTTCTGATTAATACGATCAATGTATGGAAACATTTACTTTGAAACTTTGAAATCTAGTTTTGCGTATTTGTTACTTTATGGAGTATTCTCGCTTGGGGATCTTTATTGTGTATCGTATACACAAGTTTTATTGTTTGTGTTACAAGTGCTTTAAGTAGTATTTTTAATTAGTTTGTCTAAGGTCTGTACCTGTTAGTAATAAGGTGCTAGATTTTCCTGAAAGACTGTTAAAACACTGTCGATATTTCAGATAGTTTTTTCTAGTTAGTTTTTGTTAGTTTAGACTTTACCTATATAATGATTGTAGAAAGTTAAGTTTTCTCAAAGGAATATAGTCAAAATCAAAACAATCAATATAAACAAATAATCATACAGATAGCATAAGTGATCTAATAATACTTGTCATTCTAGTTCTGGCCGGTGAAAATTCGCTAGTAATTAAAAATAAATTAATCTTCTGTACAGTATATAACATAGTTTACCTAGATCAGTGGCGGCCGGTGCATCAGGGATTTTGGTCGGAGTACTTTTATTACAGAAATAAACACACAAAAAATGTGTTTTGGAATAATACAGAATTTTTGACACACAAATTATTGTGCATCGAAACTTTAAACAGATAGTGATAAAGGAACCCTTTAATATTACATTGGGTTAAGATAATTTAGTTAAATTAATTGAACTACATTGTTTGAATCTTTTATCACATTTATGGTTTGGTGATCTCTCTAGTCTCTTCTGGTTTACACTTGTTTTACGTTTACAAAATTGGAATTATAAATAGTACTTTATAGCTCAGAGTTATTTAATTATGGTCTATTGATAGTTTTTTACAAATAATATTTTGTTTTTTGCTTAGTTGGATTTTTTTTACCAGTTTTAACTAGCAGTTAATTATAACTATTTTTCTTATTTTGTTTCTTTTTATTTCCTATTATTTGTAATATAAGAGAAAATAAATCAACGAAACTAGGACTTTCATAAAAGTTTGAAATGCAACCTGCAACTGAAAATAAATTATCTTTTCTTACAGTTACCCGACAAAGTTGGCTTCCTTGTACTGTTCATAGTACAGAAAGCTGCTAATTGCTGCATATTTATACTTCTTCGTACGGTTTATGCTTTGGCGCACATCAGGATTCCAACGAAACAACACAAAACAGCGTGGTTCTATTATGCACGTAATCCGTGTACGCTTGGAAATAGGTTGGCAACACTTAAAGATAATAATACCATGAGCAGCTGATTGACTATTATAACTACGATTTAACCTGTCATTTTGTGTTTATAGTTTTGGTATTTCTGAACTTTCTGGACTTTCCTTTAAAACGTTTTTAAAACATTCCTACGATCTTAATAAACAAGAAAATACCTTTAAAGCATTTTTTGTAGGCGGGGAAACCACTTCAAATTACAAAAACATACGGAACTATATTCTCAAGTTGCGGAGCACATTTCTTGCCGAGGAAAAATAGACCGGGTACTACTTTCTCTAGGGCACCTATTTGTGTTGCCAGCTGAACCTAAAAACGTGTTGTATAGTGTTTGAAAGACTAATTATTTATATGCTTTATAGTGACTGTAGGAAAAATATAGGTAATGTGTAACACGAGTGCAAAAGGCGTTTGCTGCACTCGAGATCATTCCGCACTCGCCTGCGGTTTGTGCGTAAACATTGCACTCTTGTGCAGCAAAGTGCCACTTTGCCCACTAGTTACACAAATAACTATATTCTACTCTCAATAACAATTTCCATCAAACGGCGTCTAACTGTCACTGTGACCTTTTATCAGTCTAACAAAATAATTATAATTACAAAAAAGTTAACCACACATTGCTTATGGTTACTTATAACTAGATCATAAGTATTTAGTTTCCTGCACCATCATAAAAAGAAGGCTGTGCTTTTATTAGTGTTTGTTTTATTCTTTACACATTATTTGTTAAAATATTGCTAATCAATCATTTTTTGTAGACTAGGAACCGGATAGGCTTAGATCTTCATTTGCAATATTAGACTGGACAATCAGATAACAATTTTAGACACAAAATATTTCCATAGATATAAAATAGTATATCACTTTTTGTTAAAAACAAAATAGTAAGTCTTTAAGGTTGGTCAATGATTTTGTTATCAAACAGGTACTGTTTTGTGTGAGCATCAAGTTAATTTTTCTTGTGCTGCCATTATCATAAATTATTAAGTGTGACAAAAGTTAGACATTTTGTCCGTGTTGGATTCACTATGGAAATAAGAGCCTGTGGAGAGAACCTAGAGCTGTAGACGATTCCAATTTGTTCCCACTTTTAGTTTACACATAGATTTTTCTACAATTGAAATCATCACCATGGTTAGTCTCCTGAGCAAGAACAGGTTTTGTTTTTGACTTGCAATGGCCAAAAACTCACACCTTCAGTTATGTTATTAATCAGAGTATCAGTCACGTTAGGAATTGGCAAGAAAATGAATAGCTTGACTCTAGATAAATAACTTATTTTAAGGCTCTGGTCCGTAATCTATAGATGTTAAGTGAATGGAAGATATGTGTAGAAATGAATAAGGTATTTTAGCAGCCTTGACCAAACTAAACTATTGGTACCTATTGTCATTTACTGTACTTGATCAATAACTTTTTGTTTTTATTCTTATTTTAATCATCATAAGTTTATTTCAATAGGATAAAATCATATAGCCATTTCTAAGGATTTGAAAAACATTAATGTTTCAATACTACCTACGTCAAACAGAGTCTTATATACTGCCTATAATGCCTTTGTACTATGTAATGCCTTGCCCGTATACTGTATAGACCTGTGAGTAAAAAGTTGCATCGAACATTGTCTTAAATTTATTTTTCCATTGTTTGTGAACAATCAATAGTATTTTATTTTGTAAGACATCAAGATTAAACTTAGCCACTGTGTGAACGTTATTAGCAAACCATTTTGAAGTTTCTTAACTCTACCATATGATTTTTTCATTCTATTCGATTTGCATGTTGTGAGCAAACTGGTCTATTGGTAGTGTGGGACTTCAGTCTTCGGGCTCAAAACCCACCAACCACCAATAGATTTTTATCTAAGTGAAAATGGCTCAAGCTTTTAGACCTTGTCTGAAGTAGTATGTAAAACAGTGCAGGGCTAGAACCTTCGTCCTAGGATGGGAAGTAAAGAAATAGTTGGATACTGTCCGCGAGAGTAAAGAAGTCCCATGAGCTCTGGCCTATTCGTAGTTTGAAGGCGTTAGGCTTGAACGTTTTGCGCGACAATTAGAGCCGTCTTCACTCTGCTTTGCTAGTTGTTAGGCTTAATTTTTGTATGTAATATCTGTATGATTTTTATCAATGTATATCATAATATTTTTTGCATAGTCATACAATCGAAGGAAACCCTCGATTGTAACCTACTCCTCTCAAAACAGGTAATAGTTTTTTACATCTAGAGACAATTTGTTTGATGGTGTAAAAATCGCGTATTACATCTACGATTTTACATGCCTATCAAAGCTATCTATTTGTACTTTATGGTTGTCAGCCTTTTTGCGTTTTTTCCCGGGTGTACAGAGTTTTGTATAGTAGCACCACGTTTTCTTAAATCCATAGCTACAAGGACCATCCAAAACAAAACAGAACACACGAGACTGCACTGAATCAAATTACGTGACCACATGATGATAATCCACTTACCAAAACAAAGATATGAGTAATTATGTTTACAACAGTTGTTTACAGACAGACATCGAGGCGAGGCGCCCTGATGCTTAGCGCCTGCAAATAGTGCGCGATACCCTCCAAACATAGCTGCGTATCGCTCTTGCTCAAGGGACTTCTTTACTCTCGCGGACAGTACACATGTTGAGACTCTTTTATCACCTTCCGAGCTGTGAAACTTCATTTTCTTCATATATTAATATGATAGCTTCATACATAAAACACACACACAAAAAAAGTATCATAGACAAGTGGAACTATATTATTTGAGGTTGCATAGTCTATTACCTTTTTTCACAAAACTATTAAGTTTTTTTTCCATTTTGAAAACAACAAAAAACGGATTGAAAACTTATGATTAAAACAAATATTTTCCTGAAAAGTTAAGTCTCAAAAAGAGTAAACTCAAACAAAAATTTTTTGTTAATTAAATGTAAAATATACCACTGCATTGCTTTCAGTGAATAAAACATAAAAAGTTTAACAACTACACAATTTACAATATTGATAAGTTTCTTTTATTCCTATTCAGGGGTTGAAGACTCAATTAAACAAGAATAAAAAAGTATATACATTTATTTACACATTAATACAATAGTTCACAAAAGGTACCTAGAGTAGGCTACAAAGTTTCATTTAAATAAATTTTATTTATAAATGGTGTTAAACAGATGCAGACTTCATTAAGTCACAATTTAATTGGTCAATTGGTTCTTTATTTCAGAAGTATTTTAAAGTAAAGGTACATATTATAGTAAAAATTTATCTGGACAAAAATATATTGTTTTCTATATCGTGTTAACTTTGTAACTGCATAGATTTGTTTAACCTTTCTAATTTTTAAAAGCAATAAATTAATATAGATATACATAAAAATTTTTTACAAGTATGAAAAACAAAGAATGAGCAAGAGAGCATAAATTAATAAATTAACTTGAGGTGATGTTACCAAATTTCCAAGTGGCCTCTCAAATTTTTCAGGCAATTGTACAACCATGTCACTATGAAAAGCTGTGTCCCACACCACTTTTTATGATAGGTATTGAGAGTCAAGATTAGTTCATTTCATTGCCTTTTGGTTTCTGAAGTAGTAACATCCCATCTATGTAGACCAGCTGTAGCCAATTTGATGGAATGGTTCACAAAATGGAGAAAAGCTATAAATCCGATGAAGGGTGAAGCAAAGATTTTCACCCTCCAAAAACCGTCAGATCCTCCAAATATTGAACTTATAGGTGAACAGATCACATGGAACCCTCCTGACCAAGCAATAAAATATTTAGGTATATACTTCAACCAAAAATTAAATTGGAAATTTGGAAATTTCATATAAAAAATAAATAAATAAAATAAAAACTTTATCAACTGTATATGAATGAGCCAAGAAGTGTCCTACAGACAGAATTAAGTTAGTGTAGTAGCATGTAGTCTTTCATATTTTGTGTTCAGATACACCTCAATGGCGGTAAAATGTAAATCAGCGAGACAAAAGTGGCAACACCGCTATCCCGTCAAACCGACACAGATGTAGCACTAATTAATTATTATAATAATTATAATTTTTAGTATAATGGACAGTATAGGAAATTTTTATGTTTACACTTCTGTTATTTCTGTTATTGCCATGGCGATATGCATGACATTGCGATGTTGCCACACACCAACGCCGCCTTGTGTCACAGGAGGAAACTGGGTAACACTAAATTCTGACAACATTTTGATAGGTAGTTGAAGTTACATGAATGATGCAGTGATTTCCATTCTTAGTTATGCTTGGTTTAAAAATTGCCATATCCAACAGCTATCACTCTGTCGGTGGCTCAATTAATTTGACTTGTCCATTTCCATTCCCTTAATGGCTACAACTATAACAGGAATGGGATGTCTACTTCAATCAATAGTCAAAGATAAGCTGACTATCTTTTCAAACACCTTAATGCTTTTTAGGACATTTCTCGACCGGTTCACTTGGTATGTTTGCTCCAGGTTCACACACAGTCCCCTTGATGGCCTCTTTCACCGGAACCGTGAGTAGTCGGAAGTTGACGTCAGTAGGGTCGAGAGAGCTGTAGAGGTATTTGTGCAACCTGTTGCTCAACACCCAGATGTTCTGTTCCGGCTCTTGGTCCACCTTGAGATCGTTGGGGAAGTTGAGAGTTTTGCTGTTTCTCTCAACGACACCCTGTGACCTCGGAGAGTAGTGGGTCTGGGAGTTCCAACAGCCGACAGAGTTAGCTGTCACTAGGTTGTAGAACATGATTCCGTTTCTGGAAAATGAAACTTTTAGCTGTAAAACTTGAAGAAAACATTTGCTGGGTTTCCAAACCGTTTGATGTTAGAAATTATTGATGATACTCACTTATGGTTCTCAATCTGTTGTCAATGACTTTTAATAGTGCAAGTAGACTTCTCATCCTTTTGTAAAATTTAAAGCCTGATTTTATGAGTTAAATGTTGGTAACGTTGTGAGTTTGCTAATGTTGACTAAATATGATTCTCTTTTATTAAAGGGTTTATGCTTAACTGTTTTGTTATAAAACCAAAGTACAAGATACTGTTCATAATTAGGGTCTTTTACTTGGTTAAAACTGCTGTAAAATAAGTTAAATATTAAGAAAACAAATGTAACTAAATACAAATTTATTTGTAAACTATTTATTGTCTTCTGGTACTGTACTTGTTCAGAATAAAGCATAAATTGTCATATCTATGCTGAAATAAGAGAACAAAATTTAGTCATTGACATCAGCACAATCAGATGTAATTACTAATTAACATAAAATATATCTAAACATGCTTCATATTTTACTGTAGGACAAGAAGTCTACTTGCAATATTCAAAATCATTGGAAGTATCAAGTCAATGATTGGTAAAACAACTTTTTTTATGTGATGATTTTTTTATGTGCGATTTTTATGTGACCAACTTAAAATCAAGACTATTTCTCACCTGTCCATTGCGGAGGCGCTAGCATGACTGTTGCTCTCTCCTCTCGGCTCTCCTAGGAGGAAGAATGAGTCCTTCTCCTCCTGAGTTAAGTTTCCACCTTCCCGTCTGATGATGGACGTTGCTACCTCAAACTCGCGGAAACTCGACATCGGATGGAAGAACATAGTTCTGTCTTTAGTTACAGGGTCAACCTAAGGAGAAATCGATTAGTTTCAGTAAATGTTACTATTGATGCAATTCTTTAACACTCTTGTACCTGTGGTTTAATGTCGACAACAATAAAAGTCAATTTATAAACTGTCAAAACAAAATGTATACCTTACACCTGGTTTAAAAAATTGCTTATCTAAGATGCGTTCCACTGCTGTCATTGATAGCTGTTATTGAAGGAGACAATTTATTGACACAGTCCAGCAGTATATGTTATACTGGTAGTTTAATTGAAAGATAATAAACCAACTGATGTAATAGGTAGGATAGGCTAGTCAACTGAAATTTTAAGAGAGTGCCAACTATAAGCATCATCATTCTTTTGAGGGTATTCTAGAAGTTGTATTGATAAAGAACAAGCAGTAGGCAATTTCAGTTTATTGGAAGCTGTGATACAGCTAGTGATACAACTATGCCGTGATAAATTTTTTTCTATTTTTACTAGGTTCTTGATCCCTGATTGTTTTTTACATTACTTCAGGCTGGGCCAAGAGGTTGCGGCATAATCACATAGATAAAATTCATTGGTGATTGGCGGGACTTGGACTAGGGCCCTCGAGGACCAAAGTCTGGCGCTCTACCACTAGACAAGGTTGCTTTCTACCCTGTGATATACATTGGTATACAAATAATCAAATAATGTTAAATCGCCAAAATCCTAATCATCGTTATGAAAACAAAATCAATGTACTTCTTTGACACTCACCGGTGACAGACTCAGTCCAAAGATTCCGTCGGTCCATCGGAAGGTGAGCCCATCAAGGTTGTATCTGCTGACGATAGGGTCAGGGAAGAAGTGGGGGTGAGTGATCCTCCAGGAACTGTCAGTCTTCCAGCGGTAGGTGATCAAACCGTATCTAGATGGGGAAGATAATTATATTTTACAAATCAAATCAAAAGTGAAGTTAAAACACATAACACACACAAACAATATGAATAAAATTTACAAAGCTATCAGGCCTTTCGTACAAACTGTACTGGTTGACATTTTTCCCGTCCAAGCAAGACACCGACTGCTAGCAGCGAATAAGTAAACGGTTGTAGTTTGCTTGTTTATGAACATATTTTGATCAAATTTGGAAAATGTCTTTATTTGTTACTAACTATTAACATTTTACAAAAAAAAAAAAACAGTTTTACCCTCCCTGATGCAGCAAACCTAAGTACTTGTTAAACTAATTCTATTTAAATAGGGAATAAATGTTATATATTTAAGTAGACATTTTAGTGTAAATCCTATCATCAAGGCAAATGGAAATTCGCTTAGTCTGCAGGTTTGCTGCGGCGGGGGTATTTTAAATATTGAACCGTCCCCGGACTTCCACCCTGAATAATCTGCTATCAGGTAAATAAGAAAGTTGACATTTTCCACACCAACCTGAACACATCAGCAATGTAAGCGTAGGCGTCCTCACAGTCATTGTCCCTGATGTCTACGGTGATGAACGTGAATAAAGCACTCTCTGGATTCTGATCTTTAGGGATCTGAAAAGTGAAAATAATTATAAACATTTCTTTTTCAAAGTAAGTTGTGAAAGATAAATTCTAGCAAATTACTACAAAAACCAAATATGAAAGCAGAGTTTCTATAGCAGATGTACAAAAGTTTTATTCATAAACTAGAATTTCATTAGGGTTTTTGTTAACACCAGCGAGAAAAGTTCCACCTAATATCAAAATGTATGAATACCACCTTTTGTAACGGTATTTTGGAAGTCAGGATAATACTCCTAAATTGATTTTATTGTAAATCAGACGTCCTCTTGTGACTTGTGAGCTATTTTTAAAACGTTTTTATTAGCTCGCTTTCTTGTCCGGTACAAATTTTGCAATCAATTTTATACTAACTTCCCGATGAGCTAGAGACTTGAAACTTGAAACATAGCTCACAAATGGAAGACAATGCAATATTATATCATTTAATTTTCATATTTCCCTCGGGCTACGCCCCACGGGCTTATTTTTATTAACTCGCTTTCTTGAAAATGTTGATACTTCCCGATGAGCTAGAGACTTGAAACTTGAAACATAGCTCACAAATGGATAACAATGCAATATTATATCATTTAATTTTCATATTTCCCTTGGGCTACGCCCCATGGGCTTGTTTTTATTAGCTCACTTTCATACAGATTTTGGAATCAATTTTATACTAACTTCCCGATGAGCTAGAGACTTGAAATTTGTAACATAGCTCACAAGTGGATGACAATGCAATATTATAGCATTTAATTTTCATATTTCTCTTGGGCTACGCCCCTCTGGCTTCCAAATTTTTCATGTTTACATTTTGAAAGAATGTAAATATATCAATTAATTAAAGTCAGCTGTAAATACTTAAATTTGACAGTTCAAAAAGCAGAGGTTTAGAGGTACAGGTTCTGCTCCCAAGAGATTCTTTTTACAAACAAACATTTCAAAATAAAGATAATCTGATTGCAGATATAAAGGTGTTTGTTAATAATGTAATTTGTTATTTATTTAGTACGAGCTGGTGGCCCGTCCTATGTACGGGAATCAAGTTGTCAACTAAAACGGAATAATTCAGAACATCTAGTTTACACGCATAGACACAAATTCTGGCAGTTTTAATGGGGAAGATCACCTTATAAACAAATGTAACGTGGCCACCTATTTATTCCATTCGAATATAGACCTAAAATATGGCGATATGCATTTTAAATCCGATAATTTTACCATAAAACAGCATTTGTGTCGATTTGAAAAATCTTGAAGTGAGATTGGCGACCGATTCACACTGGTTTTGAGTATAGTAGTTCATGCCACCTCCAATTGCATACCTTACTACTTATGTACTTATCGTACCTTATCTTACCTCCGTGACCACTGAAACTTTAATGAGGATTCTCTTCTATCACCTGCCTCTTCAAAACTTAGATCCTAGTCTGAGGATGCATTTCATAACTTGATATTTCCCGTCTATCGTGTGGTACTCCTTGGAATATACTTTTTAAAAGTTTATGCACAGCCTGTCCATCCAAGCTTTACCTACTTCTGGAAAGCATCCCTATATTTGGGTGTTAACACATTTCTCTTAGCTATCTGTTCTTTTTTATTTCGACCTCCGGGCCGTTATCTTGAACTGGTCTGTATATTTTCTCTGCACTTTATTATCTAACCCAGCATTAAGGTTTTTCGGTTCTTTGGTCAGTGCCCAAGTTTCTGAATTATCAGCACTGCGGGGATAGTTGGTATGGTATGAGTCGACTCTGGTTTCTGCTGCACCCTGCAGTTTATTTGACAGTTTTATAAAGACCTACTACACCGATTGACGCTTTCATTACTAACCAAAATTTTAGTATGCCAACATACTCACATTCAAACATACAGAAAAAGAAGTATCAACACGTAAACCACTTATATCTTAAACAATTAAGCGATAAACTGCTGAAAAAATATTTGCCAAATATGAGTTGAAATTTGCAATGCATGAACTAAATACTTGCACAGATTGCATTTACGACAAAACTTGATTAAACGCAAGTGTTTGAGATATTTAGTTCAAAATAACACATTTCCTGATAACGCATATCCTTTACGGTAGGGGAAAACTACCTACATTTTAAAGTGAAATAACATGTAGTCAAACACCAACGAACAATATTTTTGTAAACAAACAACTCGTAACGTAAACATTTTAATGACAGTTATAAACCAGCTGTTAGTTAAACCAGCCTTGAAAATACTTTAAATTGCTAGCGTCGGCTGATAGACTTTAAAAAAATTAAAACTTAATTTCTAAATACTGAAACCCTAAACTAAAATTATGGCTTCGACATTCCCTAGTTCTCAAAATTATCTTTCTTTTAACACAAAAATCATGAAAATCCGTCAAGTGGTTGATTCAGAATCGTGAAATAAAAAAACCCTGTTTCGTTTTAATATTATAGATTCTATAAAATAAACAATAAATTAAATAGATTGATATATTTATAGTTAGTAGGTAGGCCATACATTCAATCTAATACATAATTATATGGAAAGAAACTCAAATAAACCTTAGATTTCCCACATGCCTCTGTCCTAATCTGATATAGATGCATGAAATAGATTTAACATCCACACACATTAATAAAAACTAAAAAGTGGAAAATAATTTATAAATATGTGGAGAGTACTTGTAAGATTTAAAATAAAAAACCTGGGGTGCAATTGATAATATTAAATTAGTTCAATAGGTGAAGGTAATTGTAAATTATCTATTGCATGCACCCCAGGTTTTTCGTTTTAAATCTTACAAGTATTTATACTCTCCACATATTTATAAATTATTTTCTACTTTTTAGTGCATTTAAAAACGTTTTGTTTTAAAAAAGTTTTTTATTTATTAATTATTTACATTGAATACCGGGAAACCGAGCTTTGCCCGGATTGAATAAAACATTTAAATAAGTGAATTATTGACTCCTTCTTTTTTCTTGGTAGCATTTGGATAATTTTGTTGTTTATCTTTCCAATTTCAGCATTAAATAGGTTATATAGGTTAAATAGGGTTATAGGTTTGAGGAATTTCAGACTTTAGTGCGCTGACATTTTTGAAAATGTCAAGCTGCGATTCATTGACTCTCCTGCTCAAAATGTTCAGCGTGTTGTTCATCATATTGCTCGGCCATAAGATCTGAAATTATTTCACTACTTTTATTTTTTAATGCAGCACTTGAACGAGATTCTGACACATTTGGCGAGATGTATGTACATCTGGTTGGATCTTGCTCGGTTGCAGACGAAGTGGTAAAGTTTGTTTCGTTGTAGTCAATTGTAGCTTCCCTCCCTTGCAGATTCTGTAAATATTTTCGCTTCCGAGGTCTTCCACGTTTAATTTTTAATCTTGAAAATTAACCTTGAAAACATTAAACACTGATGTAAACCTAACTAAATACAACCATTCTTTAAAATGTTTAGTCCAAATTGACCAATGCAGCTATTTTTATTTACACCTCAAATAAAATTATGACAGTAATGATAACATTTATCAGCTTTTTTAACTGCCACTACGAAAAGGTATTGCTGATAACATGGTAACTTACAAGGGCTGTAGGACAGAAACTGGATTTTTCCCAACATTGTGACCACCTCATAATAACCACCTCATTGTGGCCAAATACCCCACATTCAACAAAAAAATAAAAAATCCTCTGATGAAAATAAAAGTTTGTCCGTACACACGCTTGATTTAGATTATAGGATTACATACAAAATATCAAATCTTCGCACTACACCATTTATCAGCCCCTGTTATTTACTACACTACACTTATTTTACTTGTATCCATTCTAGATTATCAACTTCAAATATAGTAAAACAAAATAACATGCAACAGCCAGGAAGGTGGTGTATGTGAGAAAAAACTTTTTTTCTCTTCACTCATAATTTTATTTTTTTTTTCTTGTCATAATTTTATTTGAGGTGTAAATAAAAATAGCTGCATTGGTCAATTTGGACTAAACATTTTAAAGAATGGTTGTATTTAGTTAGGTTTACATCAGTGTAACCAGAACCAAAAAGTAACCAGAAAAAACTTTTTTGTAACCAGAAAAAAAGTTTTTTTTCTCTTCAACACCATTTGGATGCTTCTTATTTATTACCGTATTGCCTTGTTGAAGTTTTGATGATAATGAATATTTCTTAGTAAATCTGTTATTTATACGCTGAATGCCAACATACAATAATACGGCCAAACCCTACCTCATACTTCCACAGAAGCCTGTCGGTCTCCAGGTCGAACACAAAGAGTTGGGGTGGACAGATGACTTTGACAGTCCGAAGGGCGTCAATGATTCCAGAGTCAATCACCCACAGTCTTCCACACTCGTCAGCCTAGTGGCAGAGACAGAAATAGTCAAGTAAATGCATTTTTACTTAATCCAGAACCAGAATATCATAATAGCAACAATTGTACACAAGGTTTCTTTAATATTCAGGTAGGTAAATATAGCTTTATTTACAATGTTTCTGCTCTTGCATATTTGAAGCAAGCTAAATTTGAATTAGAGTGGATGAAGTCTTGTAGTGTTGTTAAAAAATAAGCTCAGCTGTTTCCAAACAGTAGCCAAACTTATTTGTTAAAAGCCTAATCACAGCTGGGTCAGTTTTGGATTCACGATTTACATAAAAGGTTGTTAACTTTTCTCAGGATCAAACTGACGACCTTCTGACTTCTGGGCAAAAACTATCACTTAGCTATCCATGTGTACTGTTTATTAGGAGTGAGCAAATACAGAAAATGTGTACAGTATCGGTAGTTAGTTTACGTTCAAGTTTTAGAAATATTCTGCCTAAAACATCATAAGAGCGCAGCCAAAAACAATGATGCTAAGGACAAACCTTCATGCGGAACACAGAGGTGAGGCCATTGCAGTTCCCGGATTGATGCCACTCCCAGGAGGGGTACGGAGTCAGCAGCGGGCTGGGGGAGGGATCGTTCATGGAGATGACGTTCAGAGTTGCTGGAACTCCTTCCTTCCACCGGGGCACTGACACAAACACTCGGTCTTTCCATACCTACAATGAAACATATATGAGTTAGCAACACAAAAGATATTATAAAATTATCAACAACATAATCCTCCAACATGTAAAAATTAAACATCTACATATTTAATACGCTAGGCATATTTTTGTCATAATTGTTTTGGAGCGGTGGTGCTACCGATCACCATGTTCAAGGTGTCGTTAGAAAGGTCTTAGCATGTAGTTTTGCCATCAAACAAAAAAACTTTGGAATTCCATCAGGCCTCTGCCCCAGTGGCCTTCAAAGTTCCCATGTCATTCTTAGGGAGAAAATGTTTGTTTACATTTGAACAGATGAATACTTTGAAATGGACACTAATATTTGAAACAGCTGGCTATACTAAAATTGATTAGTTGAAAATATTGATGTTTCACTGTTTTTAACCAGTTTTTATTTGCACAAAATCAAAACATAACCAATAGTATATTTCATTACTAGGACCGAAAGTGGCATTTTCCGTCGCGCGCTCAAGTTTTTGTGTGAGGCGAAGCCGAACACAGGGAACCCCAATTTCACGTGCGAGGCGAAGCCGAGAATGTGAGAGCTATTTTCACGTAAGAGGCGAAGCCGAGGACGGGAATAATGGAGCAAGGGCCGGATAATAACTTTTCGGTACGAGTTATGAACGATACTTCATCACGACGCAAAAATACACAACCACAGATTAGCAAACCTCAGTAATATTACAACTATTTTATTTCTCAATTAATTTGATTGAACATCAAAATAAAATAAAATCTTCTAAAAGGAAACCTACGTATATTTCTCAATAAATTTTGTTTAAACATGAAAATAAAAGAATAAAACAACTTTTAACAATACATACAGCTGATTCAAATCATTAAATTAAACCGTAACAAAACACTAGCGTGTGTAGAGAATAAATGGAGAACTAATTGAGAGCGAGGGAAAGTAAATTTAGAGCGAGGGAAAATCAGCTGATCGATTTTCCCTCGCCCTAAATTAGAGGCCCTTGGGAAACGACTACTTTCATTGATGTCAACTGTTATCAAAAATAGTTACTTTCGTTACAGAGTGATGAAAAAAACGTTTGACATAATAAAGACGATAAGACGTCGACCAGGACAGCCAATAGGATGAGACCGACGAACTGTAACTGGTAGACGCGAGCGAAATACAAATAATACTATTGTTGTTGATAGCCGAATACAGCAAGCACCCTTCCGTGTTGGGTTTATGTGTGCTCTCCAACAGGCGCCTGAATATTTCACATTCAATTTAGGACTGTTGGATAATCGCTGCATAAGCTGTTGATTTTGGAAGACAAGGAGGCGGGTATGACTACATTGGAAACAGAAGAGAGGAGATATTAGATGAGTGGCAAATGCGTTGGGAGCAGAGTGTTTTATGTTAACATTTTAAAGGTTCGGGTATATACCTAACACCAGAAAGAGACTGGAACAAAATTGGTAGATGGCCCATTATGAAACGCAGTTTGTAACAGGACATGGAAAATTTCAAGGTGAATTTGTGAAGATTTCACATGGTGGAAGAGGAAGTATGTATATGTGGAGAAATAAAAACCACGAGTCATATATTTTTTATAAATTGTTCACTTCAGGAGACAAATAGGAGAGAACAGGAATAGGTCTTGGATAAGATACGTCTAGAGATGAGAAAATAAAACATGATGAGTGACAAGGAAACAAAATTGAGACGTTTACAAAAGTAGCTAGAGAAATAGGAAAAACCAGGAATACATACAGGCGTTAAAATTAAAAAAAAACTAAAAAAATTTAAGAAAGAAAAGGAATGAAAACTTGCCCATGAAGGGGAGAGGAAAGGTTAGAGCGAATCTCAAGGATCCCTATCGCTCAGGGCTGTATGGGGAAGGGAGTCGTGCTGTTAGGCATTTGGACACATAATGTGTCTGGAAACCTAATGCGACTATGAGTAAGGATATATTTGTAGAAAACACTATACAAAATAAATGTTGATTTTATCAATCTGTTATTTACATCCTGAGTATTTTTATAATCTTTGAACCAAATATTTTAGAGTCATCAGAAATTATTACCGTTATTCGTTTTAAAATAACGCCTGTAATACTTAGAAATTGCTCGAATTCGAGCAACAGGTACACTAGTATTATTAAAAGTACTTTGTTTTAAAACTGGCTGAAACAATATTGTTATTTCTGAATTGCAATTCAATATTTACTCTGAAACCAAATTAATTAAAAAAAAAAAACTATCATGTCAAGTGAAACTGTGCAGAGGTTACACGACTGTTACATATTTTTCTATTTGCATTCCAATAATTATTCAAATACTAATTATCAATTATTAATACAAGTATTCTAGAACTACTATTATTAAATTATCCATCCACTTTATTGCCCGTTAAAAAATTGTTTTTAAATTTGTGAGCATGCTTCTATATTCAACTATTGACTTAAAGATGCTGAAGTCTATCAATGGTCAAAGATTCAACACGTTCAATGATAACTCACCTCTATTCCCAGAGGGAGGTTGTTTTCGGGTATAAATGTCCCGTCAGCTATGGCAGCCTGTCTCGCTTGGTCGGAAGGGTACGCAAAGTCCACCTGACCCCAGCCGAACACCTCTTGGAATTTAGGCTTGGTACTCTGTGCTCTCGGCTTGGGAGACTGTCGAGAGCTTTGTCCTCGTGAAACTTGTCTAGAAGGTTGTCTGGAAGATTGTCTAGAGGATTGTCTGGAAGATTGGGGATCAGGCGAACCCAGTGAGCCCATGGCCTGGGTCCCCAGTAACCAAACGGAAAACATCCATGGAACCAACATTCCTGGAAAGAAAACATGTTTGAAATAGGCATACTCGGTTGAAAACACTAAAGAGTGTAATAATTGCATTTTCTTTCCCAGTTGGAAAAAAACAGTTCTGCCAACCATTAATGGCTTTAAGATATGTATTATAGTCTGTATGATGGAACCAGTCTCTTGGCCCTCTGTCTACCTGGGTACCTGGGGACTGACCAATGGACTAGTCCCTGATAAACGAGGGTCAGGAGACAGGTTGCATCATACAGACTATCATGTAAAATGCTCTCAGAGCACAGTCAAGCATTATGTCCACCAATTAAAAGAAAAAAAAGATATGTCACCTAGGCAAGGAGAACCTCTAAATTGAAGACTACCCTTCACAAAAATAGAAATATACTTTTTACCGTTTGTTTCTTAGACCCCACAATTTTGGAGTTTTTTAAATCACCTTTTCATCTAATGCCGGGCCACCAATGGTGCTCATATTGAGTTATAATAAGTTTCTAATGCAACTTGAGAATTTTAGCTTAGATTAAATATATAAAACATTAAATTACCGGTAAGTCTCTCATTTGGTATCAGAATTTGCCTTTAAAATGTTTCAGTTCTTTTGTGGACACCAATTTCAGAATACAGTATTTCTGTATTTTGTTCAGAATACAGTTTATGATTAATATAATTACATTGCAATAATATGATGATACACCATGGCATTAATGACTACTAAGCCCAACGGATCATGTACACAGGATGTTAATTGGTATCCTTCAAGTCTCAATGACCTAGTGTTTGTAATGTGTAGAGAAGGTCGCCATTTGTACTGGACATGTTTTGTAGAGTAGGTCATTGATACTATTGTATTACTAAAGTGGCATTACTAAGCGACACAACTCTAGTACAATAGTGAACAAAATGAATAGGCTCCGACACTACAATACAATCGGTAACCCAATATTACTTCAATTATGTTGTTGTATTCCCCAAAAACTTGGATCTCGTCTCATTATAGTGTAACCCTGAACTGCCTTTCCAAAACAACCGTGGGTTTGACTAATACCATACAATGCTAGGAATGACCTCCAGTACGCAAAAAACGTTACCTTGCTTTTTGAAATTGGGCTCTTTATAAGAGCTATGTTGAAAATACGACTATACTTGGAATTACAGGATAAATTAGATTTTTTAAATTTGAGTATACACATTGATTACCAATTGTATACACTAGAGGCCGGACAATTTAATATGTGCACAATATTAATAAGCTTAATATTGAATTTAAGTTGATTTAAATATTTGGGCTAGTAATTGCAATAAAAATTGGTTTTAAATCAACTTTAGCTGTTTTACCAGTGATTAAAAAACGGGACGAGGACGCACATAAAATCTTTATTCTGCGTCCATAATTCATTAAATAAAATCATTATTACCAACCATAATTGACAATGTAAACAAAACTTGTAGTTCTATAAATGTGTCGTGAGATCAAATGGAGCTCTAGCTGTTCACTTCAATTAGTTACTTAATACTTTATCAAATTAATTCTTTTACCACGTTGAAAACGTGTCAGTATTACCTTTGACTATTAATACAACAACTTCTGTATCCAATAGTCAATGGTATTACAGTTTATGTTTAGCTAGGTTTTAAATACTATAGTAAACAAATACAAAGGTTATACCTTTGTTTAAAGCTTTTGTCATAGTTTATCATAAGTTACAAACGATTGATTTTGGTTACCATGGATATTTAAAACTGAATTTAATATTCAATCAATGGAGGCAAAAGTTTTAACAGAACCTAGTTTATAAATATATATATATATATAATAACTTCTTGGTATAAACAAGCAGATCAGCCTTCTCCTATAGAAAGACGACTCGTCCTGGAACACGTTGGATTAGAAGATAGGGAATCCACAAAAAACTTCGAGACCTCAATATGCTATCTAGATGACCAGACGTCACATCAAATGTGTGGATATAAACGGTACCGTAATGCAATATTTTATGGAGTAGTAAGTACTCGAGTATGGAGTGTTTAGAACAGTAGCCTAAAGATAAATAGGTTGTAATTGTATGCAAGTATAATAGGACCACATAGAACTAAATCTAAATCAACATAAATAGCTTGAAAAGTAGTAAACTTATTTGTAGTTTAACAAAACTAACTTAGCACCGCATCTACAGATGTGAAACGAAACTTTTACCTGAAACAGTTGTATCCACAGTACATGAAAGCCACTAAGACACTGCAACAATATTAAGCAGAAGGATGTTTTTAACGATCACAAGTTGGCGACCCTGACAGAGTTCCCGTCTCCCTTCTTCTTGCTTCCGGTTCCGTCACGCGCATCAACCGCTTTGATTCTCTCCTAACCTAAAAATCTGCTCTGGCGAAAAGGGCATTTGCTTTGATAAATGTAGCGTGCTTAGCTATATACTTTATTTTTAAATATAATTAAATTAGGAACCAATACAGACCTTTCAAAGATCATAGCGGCTGATTAAAACACATGAAAACTATGCGTATTTCTCATTGTCATTTGTTTGATGTATAATGTTTAAACCAAACAAAAAAATGACCACAGGACCAATATTGGGGGGGGGGTTGTCATATTACGTTATGATATATTTAAGTCGGGTGTAACGTTCGTTTATTAATGTGTTATAACTGTTTGAAAAAGAATAATAATTTTTGTTATTATATAACAATAATAAGTTATGTGATAACTTTATTATTGTATTAATAAAACTATTAATTGGTTAATATGAAATAAACAAAACAGAATACAGTAATAGTAATACAAACAAATAATCACACCTAATTATTAATAAGGTAAAAAATTGTAAGAAAAACAAACAAATAAGTACAGCTGAGGTATTTTTGACATTAGGTATATGGAAAGTTCCCTTTAGAAACAGCATTTGGATAAAAATGAAATGACATACGTAGGTGACTTATTCATACTATGTGTAATGCTATAACAATTGATGCATTCGGTAAGGGGATGACAGATTATTTAAATATACATTGTAATATACTTACTTGTATATACTGTAATATATTTGTAATCTAGTTTTTAAAACTATAGAAACACTATTGACAGTTTAAACAAACAAGTTTAGTTTCGGTATACCGTACAGATGCATGGATACAACTGCCATAAGTTTTTTTTTACTATTTAATAAATTAGCACTATATTAAGGGACCATTGAGGGCAAAATCACCTCTTTCCATCCTTCAAAAATAGAAGATAATAACTTATCTAAATAGTTACTGTAGTCTACTGTAATTTTTTCCCTTATACTTAATCAAAAAATATATACATATATATTTGTGGCTACAATAGGTAGGCGTTATTTTGAAAATAGCTTAAAAATATCTAATAGAAAAAACACGTTAATGCAATAACAACATCCCCCCCAACATTTTCTATTTTTGCTACTGGTTATATGGTTTATTTCCTAAAGTACATGACATGAGTAAATCATTCCAATTAATCATTTTACAAACAAAACTAAGGTCTTAATTGAAAAGGTGATACTAAGTAATCGTTAGAACAAATTTTAAAGATCGAAACCCCAAAATAGCAAAGAACCCGAGCAACCAAACATATTAGAAATATTGTTTGTTACGTAACCTTAAAACCTCTTAATTCTTCGAAGATTAGTTTGAAGGTCTTTGCTGCCAAAATTGTTATGTTATGTAATGAGTTGATCCAATAAGGATGTGGAAATTGGATTCAGGAAGCTATATATTATGTCAGACCTTTTTGTTTCCTGAATTTCTGTTGTATTTTATTGCAATTAGTGTTTTATTTCTTTTAGAACTAATCTTAAAAATTGGAACTAAAATATAACTACAATAAAGTAAGGAATAATTTGTAATCTAATTTTAAGAGGCAAGTGATAATTTTAAGGGGTCAAATTTTACAGGATAGTTTCATAGATGAGGTAGACGATAAACATAGACTACTACATAAATAACCCTTTAATCTTTCAAATTACTAGAGAATATAATCCAATAACGTTCTTCTAAATTGCCAGGATTTAGTGAATTCCGAAGCAGCAAATGATAGGTTAAAGAACTATGGTAACATGATTAGAGAGAGGCGAATCGGCTTCTTAATAATAGAATATTTTGCTGCAATATAGTGAGGGTAATGTTTGTGGAATGTAACTAATGGTTTCACATTTCGAGCTAAAGATATATTCTTTTGTGAACGCGTCCTTTGTGAATGTATCCTTATTATTCTTACCAAGTCTGTACGTAGGAGGAGAAATCGAATACCAACGTACGTAAACCTTGTGTTTTAGCCATGAACATCATCTCTACGGCAGTGAACTTAGGTTGGTTAATTGACATTACTGGCAGAAGATAGAATATACCCAGATAACATCTGTAAACTGTCAAACATCTGTTCTCAAGAAAGTTGGTCCAGAGCACTCCAGCCTACCCGCCTACCGCTATTATTTATCTTGCAGTTACTGTATTTTTGTCGATTAAATATAATTGAAACGATTGATGGATATTCTCAACTGCTGTAAACCATGGCGCTATTAAAAGCTGAAACATGGTTGCACAGGTGGTGTGACAACAGGACTGAATTTGACCTGGTCCGTTCTGGGTCCGCAGGCGCAGCCATGCGGATAATTTCAGGGGTGCGACATTAGGACTGAGGGAGATCTCCCTCTCCGCGTCCCTTTCTTCCCGTTCTCCCTACCCTCACAGGGGCGCACATGAAAAGAGCCCAAAAACTCAGGCAGACGCTTGAAAAGCGCCCGGACCTCCAAGGTCCCAACCAGGATGGTGCGAAAAGAGCCCGGTCTCTTTTTAGAACTTTCACAAAGGGTCTTCAAAATATAAAGAACAAATAACACAATTGAATTACATGAAATTATTTACAATATTAAAAGATACACTTTTAAAAGATACATTAATAAAATATATATTATTCAAAGATATTTACATTACTAAGATATAGTCTGTTTACCTAACCTAACCTAACCTAACCTAACCTAACCCAACCTAACCCAACCTAACCTAACCTAACCTAACCCAACCAAACACAACACTATTTACTAAAACACTACTATATATACACACACAATTTATAGTCAGCTTCCTCCTCCTCAGGTACCTGTGGAGACCCGGGCTCTTTCCATGCTTAAGATTAGTGAACCTTTTTGGGGATTAAAATTTTGGGCTCTTTTCATGCGCTCCGCCTCACAGACATAGGCAAGAGAACTAATCACCTAATGGAGTCGTTCACTAGGTCGCTGAGAACGCATCACCTCATGGAATCGTTCCCCTAATTGCTGTGTCGTGTTTTTGAGAGAACTTGACTGTGCGGCATATTTTTTCCCAGATCAAGACTAAAAATGTTTAACGTTAGATCCGTTAAATAATGACTGAAATATAGGCTCTATTATTTCGTAAGTTACATAATGTATCGTGAATGGAAATACAAGGAGTAAATTAAAAAAACCTGTTTAGTTGTGCACTATTTACTATTATTTATAAAAAACGTTACTTGCATTAAAACCAGCTCAGTTTGAACAAAAAAATACATTTAAATATCCTATACAGTTTACACAGACACTTTTTAACGTTCACAAATTTCTTAGAAAAACACATAAAAAACTATGAAACATTAAAAAACGAATACAAACAAAATAGAAATTTAAGAATAATATGTACAATTAATTATAATAAAATTACACGTTGACAAGAACAAATAAATAACTATAAAACATTAAGAACTACTATAAAAACACAAAATTTAAGTCTGATATATACAATGAATTACAATGCAATAAAATGTTTAGTCGTACCTGTACACTATATTTACTATTATTTACAAAAGCGATACTTCCATTAAAAGCAGCTCAGTCTGAACAAAAAAAAAGACATTTAAATAATATTTACAGTACACAAAGACAACTTAACAAAGACACTTTAACATATTATGAACAAAGCAAAAAGGGCACTTAAAGTTTTTCTTTTTATTGTTTTGTACTATAATTAATAATCAAAACGCCTTAGCGTCCTTCTATTTGATTCTTTAAGTCAATATATATTGGAAAGTAGCGGCACATTTCTGTATTTTTAGCTATATTGACTTTGTTTTTAGAGAAACAGGAAAAAACTAAATATACAAAAAGTGGTCCATCTAAAAACATAGGTACATTTTTTGTATTTACCATTTTCTCTAAGCCCAACGGCTTTTGAGTTATTTGTGATTAAGTATATATATTTTTTTTTATTTATCAAAAGCAGGCGAAACCAATTGGAAATCGACGGTTACTTTCAAGGTGTACGACATTTCATCCCATTTAGTTAAATAGTGTGATACTATAAAATATGGTTGACTAGCAGAGTACCCGTCCTTCGTACGGGGTTGGCATATAAGTATCAAATGCTTATAGCAGTTATGAGTGAGGACATGGTTTAAGAAATTTCGGTTCTTTTTGAAGTTCGTTCGCTACGCTCACTCACCTTTAGGTTGGAGCTCGTTCGCTGCGCTCACTTTCCTTCAGGTTAGCTCGTTCGCTACGCTCACTTGCCTTCAGGTTAGCTCGTTCGCTACGCTCACTCGCCTCCAGGTTGAAGTTCGTTCGCTACGCTCACTCACCTTTTGCTGTTGTCATAAATGTAAAAGAAATAATAGTGCTAGTGCTGCACCCTGTTGGTAATCCTTGTAACTTTTAATGCTATTGAACATCATAGAACATAACCAACTTGTTTAATTGAAACAGCTGTTAAGATTCATTAATTCCATTTCTCATAAGGTTAACATGGGAAACTCCAGAGCCACTGGGGCGGAGCCCCGAAGGATTTTTTGGGATAAAAATATGCCTATATGTTAATCGGGAATGTGAGCTATCATCATGCCAAATTTCAGCCCGATCCGACCAGTAGTTTTTGAGATTAGCTCATACAAACACACACACAGACACCACCTCTTCTTTATAATAGTATAGATTACCTCACTGCATACAATAATACCGGTACTTGGTACGAGATAATATTACTAAAATAACTTGCTCCATCTACTTTTGAAAACTCCTTTGGTTAGTATTCAAATCGTGAAGAATTATCACCATCTTTTTAATAAACACAACAAAAATTTGTAGATTGTTATTAAAAACTCACAGCTAATCTTATGAATAAGTAAACTATTGTAGTTTGCTTGTTTCTAGATTTATTATGATCAAACTTGGAAAATTAGTTCATTTTATACTAAATTATTGATATTTTTTACAAAAAATAAAAACACTATTGCCCTTCCTTTGTCAGCAAACCTAGGTACATGTTAAACTTAATTTTTATTTATATACATTTAATAAAGCCTCCAATCAGTCAAATGGAAATTTACTGAGTCTGCAGGTTAGCTGTGGCGGAGTAGTTTTACTCATTGAATAAATTTTTAAGATTTTATATTTTATTTTATATTCACACTATTTAACTAAATTTAACTTTTTGTTAAAAACCTTGGTTACTTTACCGTCGATTTCCACGGGTTTCGCCTATTTTTGATCAATAAAAACACCTAAATATACTTAATAACAAATAGCTCAAAAACCGTTGGGCTAACAGAAAAATGGTAATTAAATTTAATTGAAAATCAAATCAGGCAAATGGAAATTTGCTCAGTCTGCAGGTTTGCTGCGGCGGGGGTGTTTTGTATGTAGGCCTAATGTGAATTTAGCCTTTTCATATTAGTAAATTTATGAAAAATTAATGTTTGACAGGGTAAATATATAGGTTTAAAATTGCTATGTGATAGTATTGTAGCGGTTATTGTTGATTGATTATATTGATGCAATTGTTGATGAAATGTTGTTATGTTGTATAGTTTCTAAGTCAGTCTTGAAGTTTATACATTCTTAGTTATAATCTTCACTGATTGTTATTATTGTAAATGGAATTTCCGTGGAAAATAAAATGACATTAAATTAAATGAACGCATCTCACTAACTTTTCGGATTGCGGCAAATGCAGCTCATAAATTTGAGGTCATAGGGTTTGTTTTGGACGGACACTGATCTGTTATTTTCTGCGAACATATTTCAGAAAGTTCATTGGCATTGGTGTTGTAGTGGATAAATTATTTCCCGGTAACTCATTAAATACAACCTAATAGCTGGAAGGTCCAGATTACAGAATATTGAGAACTATGAACAGAGGAAAGGGAATGTGTGACCCTTCCTGGAATTCCTAGCACGACGCAGATGTTTCTATTCGTTAACAATGCGTCAGGTGAACGGGAAGTTGATAAATATAGAAAATCTCAATAATTAACGGAACCAAATGTTGTCGTGGTGAAGTGTTGTTTTATAAATGAAATATTTCTTTATTGTCACAAATATATTTCAATCTTTCACAAGTGATTGCTAAACAGAGGATACTGTCCATCACATAGCTAGAACTTAAGTAACAAAATATTTATACTACCTGAGGTTACATGCTACATCAGTGACACACTTTTGATTTTAGGCGAGTACTACAGGGTGAATCTCGTAAAGTGTCCAGTATTGATTTCAGACAAACCGATGGTCCTACAATGATGAAGTAAAATTATTTCCCACTAAACCAACCCAAGGAATAACGTAAAAATATTTTTAACGATTTTTAAATACAGGGTGTACCAGAAACTGAGGGTCACTAGTCCGAATCTACGAAATATCAAATACAAACGTATATCATGTCATACATCAAATTAAAGCTATACACAGCAAATTAATGTTCATGCGTCAGCCAGACGCCTAGAACTATGGTCCAGCATTTACCACCACGTTTAACAAATAACATGCGTTTTAAAGTGGGAAAACATGTTTTTTGTCGATAACTCGAAAACCAAAATAGATACGCATAAGGTTTAAATTTAAAAGTTTCTTAGAATTGCAATACCTTTAAAATGATATGCTATTTGACATATGGTGCTATTTGAAATTGTTGAGTTTTGGCTTTTTACATAAGCTATTTTAAAAAACTGATATTTTTGAAACTTTCAGTTTTTGAGATATATTAAAGTGTTGCATATCAAAATAAAGCTTAGCTCATAAGGAATGCAACATTTGAATCAGAATCAAGATATCTGCATTTTTTAGAAAAATACAGGGCATTCAAAAATATATTAATTTTTTCACAAAAACAGCCGCCATTTTGAAATGAATCAATATAATCAAAATCCGATTCCGCCAAATGGTTTGGATTGAAAAGAGCTTTAATTTGATGTATAACATGATATACGTTTGTATTTGATATTTCATAGATTCGGACTAGTGGCCCTCATTTTCTGGTACACCCTGCATTTAAAAATCGTTAAAAATATTTTTACGTTATTCCTTGGGGTTGGTTTAGTGGGAAATGATTTTACTTCATCATCTTAGGACCAACGGTTTGTCTGAAATCAATACTGGACACCTTACGAGATTCACCCTGTATATTAAGATAGAAAGATACGTTTATAATAATACTAGCTGTACCCGCGGGTTTTGCCCCGTTTAACTTCTTAATTTTCAAGATGAGCTCGTTCGCATGGCTCAATCACGTCCTGGTTGAAGTTCGTTCGCTACGCTCACTCACCTTTTAGTTGCAAATTAGCTGTTGTCATAAATAAAAAATACCCCCGCCGCAGCAAACCTGCAGACTAAGCGAATTTCCATTTGACTGATTGGATTTACACTGAAATGTCTACTTAAAAATATAACATTTATTCCCTATTTAAATAGAATTAGTTTAACAAGTACTTAGGTTTGCTGCATCAGGGAGGGTAAAACTGTTCTTTTTTTGTAAAATGTTAATAGTTAGTAAGAAATAAAAATAGTTTTCAAATTTGATCAAAATATGTTCATAAACAAGCAAACTACAACAGTTTACTTATTCTCCATAAGAATAACATTGGAATTTTAAATTTACAATTTTTTGGAATTTTCTCCGTAACCATTAGGCGCATAATAACGCTTCAATATACTAAATTATTTGTTTTTTTAAGCTCTACAAAATGGTTTGAAAAGAAATTGCTAAATTTTATGTTTTTTGGGTAAAAAATAGGAAAAACCTATTTTTACCCCATAAAACCCCCCGTAAACCCCCGTTCCCATGGTCCGATCATGATGAAATGTTGTTATGTTGTATAGTTTCTAAGTCAGTCTTGAAGTTTATACATTCTTAGTTATAATCTTCACTGATTGTTATTATTGTAAATGGAATTTCCGTGGAAAATAAAATGACATTAAATTAAATGAACGCATCTCACTAACTTTTCGGATTGCGGCAAATGCAGCTCATAAATTTGAGGTCATAGGGTTTGTTTTGGACGGACACTGATCTGTTATTTTCTGCGAACATATTTCAGAAAGTTCATTGGCATTGGTGTTGTAGTGGATAAATTATTTCCCGGTAACTCATTAAATACAACCTAATAGCTGGAAGGTCCAGATTACAGAATATTGAGAACTATGAACAGAGGAAAGGGAATGTGTGACCCTTCCTGGAATTCCTAGCACGACGCAGATGTTTCTATTCGTTAACAATGCGTCAGGTGAACGGGAAGTTGATAAATATAGAAAATCTCAATAATTAACGGAACCAAATGTTGTCGTGGTGAAGTGTTGTTTTATAAATGAAATATTTCTTTATTGTCACAAATATATTTCAATCTTTCACAAGTGATTGCTAAACAGAGGATACTGTCCATCACATAGCTAGAACTTAAGTAACAAAATATTTATACTACCTGAGGTTACATGCTACATCAGTGACACACTTTTGATTTTAGGCGAGTACTACAGGGTGAATCTCGTAAAGTGTCCAGTATTGATTTCAGACAAACCGATGGTCCTACAATGATGAAGTAAAATTATTTCCCACTAAACCAACCCAAGGAATAACGTAAAAATATTTTTAACGATTTTTAAATACAGGGTGTACCAGAAACTGAGGGTCACTAGTCCGAATCTACGAAATATCAAATACAAACGTATATCATGTCATACATCAAATTAAAGCTATACACAGCAAATTAATGTTCATGCGTCAGCCAGACGCCTAGAACTATGGTCCAGCATTTACCACCACGTTTAACAAATAACATGCGTTTTAAAGTGGGAAAACATGTTTTTTGTCGATAACTCGAAAACCAAAATAGATACGCATAAGGTTTAAATTTAAAAGTTTCTTAGAATTGCAATACCTTTAAAATGATATGCTATTTGACATATGGTGCTATTTGAAATTGTTGAGTTTTGGCTTTTTACATAAGCTATTTTAAAAAACTGATATTTTTGAAACTTTCAGTTTTTGAGATATATTAAAGTGTTGCATATCAAAATAAAGCTTAGCTCATAAGGAATGCAACATTTGAATCAGAATCAAGATATCTGCATTTTTTAGAAAAATACAGGGCATTCAAAAATATATTAATTTTTTCACAAAAACAGCCGCCATTTTGAAATGAATCAATATAATCAAAATCCGATTCCGCCAAATGGTTTGGATTGAAAAGAGCTTTAATTTGATGTATAACATGATATACGTTTGTATTTGATATTTCATAGATTCGGACTAGTGGCCCTCATTTTCTGGTACACCCTGCATTTAAAAATCGTTAAAAATATTTTTACGTTATTCCTTGGGGTTGGTTTAGTGGGAAATGATTTTACTTCATCATCTTAGGACCAACGGTTTGTCTGAAATCAATACTGGACACCTTACGAGATTCACCCTGTATATTAAGATAGAAAGATACGTTTATAATAATACTAGCTGTACCCGCGGGTTTTGCCCCGTTTAACTTCTTAATTTTCAAGATGAGCTCGTTCGCATGGCTCAATCACGTCCTGGTTGAAGTTCGTTCGCTACGCTCACTCACCTTTTAGTTGCAAATTAGCTGTTGTCATAAATAAAAAATACCCCCGCCGCAGCAAACCTGCAGACTAAGCGAATTTCCATTTGACTGATTGGATTTACACTGAAATGTCTACTTAAAAATATAACATTTATTCCCTATTTAAATAGAATTAGTTTAACAAGTACTTAGGTTTGCTGCATCAGGGAGGGTAAAACTGTTCTTTTTTTGTAAAATGTTAATAGTTAGTAAGAAATAAAAATATTTTTCAAATTTGATCAAAATATGTTCATAAACAAGCAAACTACAACAGTTTACTTATTCTCCATAAGAATAACATTGGAATTTTAAATTTACAATTTTTTGGAATTTTCTCCGTAACCATTAGGCGCATAATAACGCTTCAATATACTAAATTATTTGTTTTTTTAAGCTCTACAAAATGGTTTGAAAAGAAATTGCTAAATTTTATGTTTTTTGGGTAAAAAATAGGAAAAACCTATTTTTACCCCATAAAACCCCCCGTAAACCCCCGTTCCCATGGTCCGATCATGCTGGATTGCGAACTCGTTCGAATAAACGTAGGTTTACACGTTTGTACCAAATTTCATCAAAATCGGATCATTTTTGCTCGAGTTATCGTGCTAACGGACACATATATATATATATATATATATAAATATATAAATATATATATATATATATATATGAATTTGAACGGATGGTGTTTTTGGCCTCTAGGGACCTCAAAACGAAAAAAAAAAAATCGGTCCCGCGTCCAGGTCTTACCATGAGTACTACGGTAATAGCTTATTCCCTATATGGGAAATTCGCTAAAAAATAGTGCTGCACCCTGTTGGTAATCCTTGTAACTTTAATGCTATTGAACATCATAGAACAGAACCAACTTGTTTAATTGAAACAGCTGATAAGATTCATTAATTCCTTTTAAACATGAAAAATCATAAGGTTAACATGGGAAACTCCAGAGCCACTGGGGCGGAGCCCGAGAGTCCGATCAGAATAAAAACAACTTAGTTTTTCTATTTAATGCCTAAAGAATCGGTGTACCAAATTTCAGCCTCCTAGGTAAATGGGAAGTGGGAGAATTAGTGATGAGTGAGTGAGTGAGTGTGTCAGTGAGGGCTTTGCCTTTTATAAGTATATAAGACTAGCTGTACCCGCGGGCTTTGCCCCGTTTAACTTCATACGTGAGCTCGTTCGCATGGCTCAATCACGTCCTGGTTGAAGTTCGTTCGCTACGCTCACTCACCTTTAGGTTGGAGCTCGCTCGCTGCGCTCACACGTCCTGGTTGAAGTTCGTTCGCTATACGCTCACTCATCTTTAGGTTGGAGCTCGTTCGCTACGCTCACTCACCTTTAGGTTGGAGCTCGTTCGCTGCGCTCACTTGCCTTCAGGTTAGCTCGTTTGCTACGCTAACTCGCCTCCAGGTTGAAGTTCGTTCGCTACGCTCACTCACCTTTTGGTTGCAAATTAGCTGTTGTCATGAATTAAAAAAATAATAGTGCTGCACCCTGCTGGTAATCCTTGTAACTAAAATGCTATTGAACATCATAAAATAGAACCAACTTGTTTAATTGAAACAGCTGTTAAGATTCATTTATTCCTTTTAAATATGAAAAATCATACGGTTAACATGGGAAACTCCAGAGCCACTGGGGCGGAGCCCAAGAGTCCGATCAGGATAAAAACAACTTAGTTTTCCTATTTAATGCCTAAAGAATCAGTGTACCAAATTTCACCCTCCTAGTTAAATGGGAAGTGGGAGAATTAGTGATGAGTGAGTGAGTGAGTGAGTCAGTGAGGGCTTTGCCTTTTATATATATAGATACATTCCGAAGAAATATTTAAAATAATTGTAATTAAAAATTTCTTTTAGTTTCCTGCTTCAACGCGAAGTCCGATATAAATACATGAATTCAAAGTTAGAAAATAATCTACCGACACCGCTGAATAGAATTTTACTAATTGTCTTTATATGGCCTAAAAAATAAATAAAATGTCGATATTTCACATTTGAATACACAACAAGTTATTTGGAGTTTAGGAATTTCGCTCAGGGATTCCGGTAGATTTTTTTCTATTTTGAAACGGTTAATGGTATTTTAGTATAATTAAGCGCAAAAAAAGTAAATAATAACTAAAGATTTGTACAACATCGTAACGCTGTACGTCAAATCGTTTAGTTGTTCATGATTTATTTGGTAAAAAAATATTCTATATATAAATCCCAAAGTACCCATGAACGTTTGAGAAAACGTAAGGTCACACCTCCATAAATCACATACTTAAAATGTTCGTCATGACGAGAAACCTTGCACAAAAACTATGCATAATTTCATAAATTGCCCTTAAATTCCTTTCTAAAGGGAACTTTCCATGTTAAAATACCTCAGCTGTACTTATCTGTATGTTATTCTTTCAATTTGTTGCCTTATTAAAATCTGGCATGATTATTTATTTGTATAACAACAACAAATTGCATTGTATTGTGCGTATTCTGTTTTGTATATTTTAGTTTAACTTTACCAATCAATAGTTTTATTAAAACTTATGAATTAAACTAGTCTAATCACTAGCCTAAATAAGTGTTCACAGTCTGAGTTAACAAAACGGACTGTTATCAAGCAAAGGGGTACAGTTTAATTTCGTATCTAAATAAATGGATGATCAAACAACCATTTTACGGCATTTTAAAGGAACCAAAATTCTCTCTTCTGAATCTTGATATCTTTGCGAGGCACTGAAATAGCGGAGTTATTATATACAAAGACAATTATACCTGTTTAAATTATATTAATAATGACAATTGCTGACAAATTACAAGGAGTAAATATTTCCGTGAACGATTCCATGAGCCAACCCGTTCTCTATCCCACTAGTTCACTATTTTGTCGAGGGATTTGTTAGGCAGGGAGAACGGGGAGATTCCAGTCAGTCCTAATGTCGCACCCTCGCATTATTCCACATGACTGCCCCAGAGGGCTCGGGCTGGCCCAGGTCGAATTCAGTCCTGTTGTCGCTTTACCGGTTGCACAAGTATAAACCAAAGAAATTTGGCTCCTGTCTTGGATTCTTTGTCTAGTAAGGCCAAGGATCAAACATGATCACGGGAAGAGTCCTGTAGTCATGCTGCAGGATGGTATCTCACACTTCCGCAGTTTGTATCTCACACGCAACAGATAGGAAAGTACTTCCGCTCACCTTCACGTCTGCAGTAACTAATGAAACTATTCCAATCAGCTGTTGTTAAAACCAGCTGTTGTTGACTCCACAAACAGGTGATTGGCGGTATTCCGTAACGAGGATTTGGTTCACGCTTCAAGTAACTTCTGGTTGCAGTCTTCTTGGTGCAACGTCATAATAAGTTGCCTCGCCTTTCAAGGAGTTTAATGTGGTAAGGAATTCAGAATGCCTACTTTGTTGGATTTACTGGCTGATTAATATATCGTTGCATTAAATATTTTGTGACATCATTATTGAAGTGGGTATATAGAATAATTATCGTATTCTAAGTCCATAAGAGTCATAAAACTTGATTATTACTAAGCTCTTTATAATTTAAATTACTGGTTATCTTAATTTGATCAAAAAGTCTGTTTAAAATTAAAAAACAACCTCAGAGATTTCTTATGGAAGTCCTTGTGTGACACGGAGAACAATGTAGGTTAGCAACTTTTATTTATAGTTGTGTAACATTGGAAATTCGTTTGGTTTCTGATAGACCACCTAAGTTTTTATGATTATCAGGGAATTTGTATGGTATAGTTACTAACTTGAGGAGTTATGGAATTACAGTATTAGGGTCTAGACCAGTATCTTTATATTTCACGGTTGTTTCTGGTTGGAATCGAATAGTTAAATCGGTTTGAGACTTTATCTGCCAGTTGAATAGTCTACAAGTACAACATAACTGTCTACAACATTACATGTTGACTTGACGAAGTCTCTCGACCATGACCGCCTGTTGTCTTCGGGTTCTGGACTCTTGGCGGCCTTCCGTAGTCTGTTGTTTGGGTGTTTTGCAACTGCCTCTCTGTTTCGTTACCAATTTACACCAGGGCACAGACCCACGTAACATTTTGGTGATTGTCCATCCTAGATTGGACCATTGGAAACCATAGGGGCAGGTTGATTAACTTACGTCCAAACAATACATGGGGGCAGTTCCAAGTATGCTACGAGTATAGTGCAATTCCATTCCAACCTCCTTTCTACCACTTGCCCACGCATAGTTCAAAGAACCGGTTCCCGCCAAAAACATATCTTTACTGAATCAGCTGATTAGCTCGTTAGAAACTACAGCCGGTAGCTGCGGTCTAGATCCAGCAGACATGCCTGGTACGTTCACTTTCATTGAGGCCTGTATTATCTAATTTGCGATTGAAAGGGCACGAATGCTCGGTTCAGACTGGTTTTATGAGGCCGATGTGAGCTTGAAGATTGAGACAGGTTCCGTTGTAACGCACCGGTCTGTGGTATTTCCACAACAATATATCAGATGTTTTGTAAGTTATTTGGCAGACTTTTTGTAACAAAAACGCACAAAAACACGATCGCTACTTCGTTATTATTCTCCTTAGCTTTTACTGGTGTTTTGCATGAAAATAAGTGACATCTATAATTTATTTTATCCTCCAAATCACTGAGAATACATTTGAGAAATTGAACTGGTGATAAGACCTTTTCAAACAGTAGGGATTTTGGTTGAATGGAAATTGTCTTTATATTCGATGTATAGTTCATGACGGATATTCTTTTTTATGTGTGACTTAAATTACTTTGTATCCTGTGTGCTATGCCATTCTAAAGTACTGTACTTAATCTTATTATTACACAACAATCAACATTGGTTTGTTTCAAAATCTTTATGGTCAAGTTATATTTTAAGTAGCAAAATTCAAGCCCTGAAATCACACAAAATCGATTTACAGCAGTGTAACTGACAACTGTGGATTTCCTCAATCAATCAATCAATCAAAATCGTGCCGATTACCCTATTACGTTCAGTAACCAACCTAAATTTGATATTTCTCGTATTACATCACAAACACAGATCCAATTTTACGTCAGCAATCAACCTCTTAGAAAATGAAATTCTGCCCCAAGACCTCAGCAGCGGCGGAAGTGTTGTGTTCGCCCGGGAGCTACTTTTAAATTACACACGAAACTGGGTAATCAGCCACTTAAATATGAGCTGTCCTTGACCGACAGTTTCACCAGATCAGCTGTTTTGAGATAATGCCCACCAATCAAATGTTTTGCACGGACACCCTTCCGTTCCGCGCTTGCCACACTTAAACAATAGGCTGCATCGAAGAGGAAGAAATTGGAAATATCTAGCAAAGAGAAATGCCATATCGGTTGCGACTGGAGAATGCAGTAGTGTTAGAACTGTTGTTTTTACGACTATTGCATCGTGGCAATTTGTGGATTTTTATAGGTTTCGAAGTTACGAAACAGCGAGATTGTGATGTGCTCTCTAGAATGTGTTCGACGAACCGGGATTTGGTGCAATACTTGAGTTATTTGATTTTTTAAAATTTCATTTCATGATGCTACAAAACAGCATATGCCAATTGTTGACAATAGCAAATTTAGAGTCGATAATTTCCGTAGAATGGGGTGAATAGAAACAACAGGGTGAATAGAAACAAAACTTCAATGAATGATTCACATTTTTATAACTTTGTTATACATTGACTTTATATAAGGGAATTATTTCCCCCCATTATAACCATATCCTATCTACCTGGGAAAAATTATTTCAGCATATTGGTATCACTGCTTCGGATGTTGGATGATGCGAAACATCATTTGAAAATTTTGGCGAAAAACATTCTTTTCAAAACTTTCTCTCTAAGTATGAACCTATTACATGTATTTATGTTAATAACCATTTTTTATATTGTCTTAGGTATCTTAAAACCAAGTGTGTTAATACACTAATAAGTGTGTTCTTAGCCTTAGAATAAACTATATTTTTTTACTTTATTTTTAATTTAGGTTATGTCATGATTTTGCAAAACCAGGGTGAATAGAAACACTTTTTTTTAACCAGTGGTGCAAATAAAGGTTGACCTGAAAACCCCCCAAAAAAGAAAAAAATTACTAGAGATGAAGATGATTCCACATCAGTCGTCACACTTCTCATTGGAAGAAAGTGACAAAGACGAACAATTTGGTGGAGAAGAACCAGCATACCTAGCTCAAGACATCAGTGAGTCTTCAAAGTTGTCCCTTCATGATCATGTAATTGTCAAAGTAATGGGGAAAAACAAAAGTTGCTATCGTTTATATGTTGCAAAAGTTATTGAATTTGACGAGGAAGGATAAATAGGAAGATTCATCAAGAAAACTGCGCAAACCAACAAGTTCTGAGAGACAGATTAGAGGCCCTCTTCAAAGTCGATGACGTAGTACGATCGGCTTCCAACTCCCAAGCCGTGTACAACTTGTAGATTTAAGGGACTGTTGTATTTTGAGGAAGATTTGTCTGATTTTACTATTCATTTAGTTGGTTTCTATGTAAGATTTTGTTACTCTGATTTCACCCATTGTCATTTATGTTCTCCGATTTGTTTGGATAAGGGTTTATGAAAACGATGTTTTTATACTTCGTACTTATAAATAAATGTGTTAATTAACTTTAAATATTTTTATTTACAACAACCTAAGCTAACAAGCATAAATTTCATGTTTCTATTGCCCCTGGTAAGTGGGGAAAAGCAACAATCATCAATTTAACACAGTGTTTCTATTCACCCCAAAGTGTGGGGTGAATAGAAACAGCCATATTTTATTTTTTTCTGCTTAATGATTAAAAAAAAAAATTGATAACTGGTTTGAGTAGAGGAGTCCAAGACCGAAAATATGAGTTAGTGTTGAAAATTAAAAAATTAAAAATATCGTTTTTACAGAAGCTTAAAAGTCAAAAAGTGTTTCTATTCACCCCATTTCCAAAAAGAGTCTGCCTATGTTTGTATTAAAAAAATAACTTTGACGCATGACAGATTAAATTAGTTGGTGAATAATAATCACCTGATCTTTATTGGATTTAGCATGTTCAAAATTTTTTTATCGGAGATTTTCCCTGACTAACTGAGTAGAATCGGACGATAGTTGTTAAATAAGTCCATAATAATAGTGATGAATCAACCTACAACATACTGTACAAATTAGTTTTCCCCAATCATGATAGCATTTAAATACTGTACATACACGTTGGAAATCAATCGTTACTGATTAATTAATATCAAAATTAATTTAGAGTAGTTACTTTAATAGTCTTAATAAGTGAGACATTGACGATTATTGCCCGGTTTTGGTTTATTCGTGCAGTTTAAAATTCATACCCCTATTCCCCATTTCTGATGTTATTTAAACTTTGTGAATTTTGTACAGTGACGGAGTATGTGGTTTACTCAGTTTGTTACTCCAGTCGACATGTTTTAACCCGGAACCATAATTTACACAAAGTAGGAAAGCGCAACACAATGACAAGCTTACAATGTTATTATACACAATGGAGAAACCCAACCTTGAACTTGAGTTGCACAATTTTCATTGAGAAACCGGAGCAGAACTAAAGCCAGAGTTGCGGAGAGAGAATGGGCCAGGTGTGTGAAGAGGGAAGGGGATTGATTTGGGTAAAGGGTTGTACAGTATCACTCGGGGGTAGAAGAATTAAATAAATAAATGTTAGCAATGAGCATATCACTGAAGATTGCGGATACTTCGGGAAATGGGACAAGTATCGGGAGAAGGGGTATTTGATGAGGAGTTATTCTAGAAATTGTATGACGACTACAGATCACTAAATCAAGTGAGTTGGTGTTTTTGTTAGGGAATTTGAAAATGGGTAAATCACAAAAATATAAATATATTTAGTAGGTATTGTAGCGTATGCAGTACAGGAGTGATATTTTTGGACATCCATAAAATTTGTTGCTCAATCAATAAAAATTGGAATTATTATCAGCTTAATCAGTTATCTTAAATAATTAGGTACTCATTAGTGTAGGGAAATAGAACAATTCAACATACCAAACTTTGAGATAAGGACGCCACCTATGTGGGTATTTTAACCAATATGAATTAGGTATGAGTATAGAACCTAATGGAGTGTGATGCCTTGTGTAGCTTTGGCACTGACTAAGATAAGCTGTTTCATCAGTCAGGACCAGTTATTTAAAGCCCAATTATCATGGGCAGCTGGTATCAGTTCGTTATTCAATGCAGAGAGTACCACCTAATACGGACTTAACACTGGTTCTAGTATTTGTGCTATAGACCCATCTACCAAAGAAATAAGTATATTTTACGTAATATCATGGAAAACTATAGGGGTTTCTAAAGAAACTTGAATATACTATATTGATTTCTTTTCAAATTGGGCTATTGTATCCGTTATTTATACCTCTTCTTCGACATCCAGCGACTTCCTCAACCTTTGAAGCTAATAGTCCCTGGACGATAACCCTGATTAAATCACAAGTCACGACGTCGCCGTCGCCGATGACGACTTTATGGTCCGTCACAAAGAGTTGCCACCTTCTCTCAGCTGAGATCATACGTTCACTTCGCTGTTATACTTTTCCTTACGTAACAGCTGTCATCACTGTCATCACCCGTATTCCTTAGCACCTTGACTACTTGACTCCTCAATGAGAAACGCAAAGTCCATGTGTTTGAATAAACATGTGATATCGGTTCATTATTATTGTTTATTATTACCACCTAGAGAGTGGACGCCACCTAGGTGCGTATTCCCGAGTATGAGTACAGGGTGAGTGTAGAATAAAGTTTGATTATCCGTGTAGTTCTACGGACTAAGATCAGCTGTTTCGTTACCAAGGATCGTTATTTAAAGCCCAATGATCAGGAACGGCTGGGTCCAGTTTCGAAAAATCAAAAAGCTACTATAAACCTTTCTCAGGATTGAACAGGTGACCTTTTGATTGTTAGGCGAGCAAGAACCATTAAAACAGAAACACTATCACCTAATGTGTTCTTTAAAACTGTCATTGTAAACAGAAATGTTTGGAAACTTAAGCCAGTAATCAGTCATATGGGTTATGTTACTGGTTGTATTTTATCTCATAAATATATCTGTAGATAAATTCCCGTGGCTTCTATAAAGTATAGTAGTAGGGCCCTGTGCATACACTTGCAAAACTTCAAAAGAAATAAACACTTAAAATAATTGAATAAGGTTTATTTGATTGTTTTGAATCAAACTACAGGCAACCTACTGTGTCGATTTTCATTGTACTGTAGCTTGTAAAACTATTGCGAAAAAAACTCGAATGCAATCGTATATGTTTAGGACGTTTGTTTTAATTGTGACGTGTTTTAACCTAAATCTCCAGGAATAAAGTAAATTAAAGTATTAGAGTAAATAATTAAATAAATAATACGTCTAATAACACATAAAACATGCATTTACACTTATACTGTTAACTCACAATACAGAGAATAAGCATAAAATATGGTAAGTGGTGATCGATTTCTATTGGACACTCCAATCATCATCAGACCCAGTACGTGAATTACCATCAAAATGAATTAGTCAAGTGTTATTAGACGTATTTTATATTTAATTTCTGTAAATTTAATAACACATACAATGCTGATCAAGAAACGATATCCTTCACAAACTGTTACTTGACATCTTGTGTAGAATGCGTACTATGTACACGCGCGTATCTAATGCGTGTGTAGAATGAATTAAATTATGCATTATAGAGTGTAAATTGATTTCAAAGCTATATTATTTTGTTGCATGATTCCTTAGATCGATATACTGCTCGAAAGACTTCGAAGTTACAAAAAATTACCCCTAGTTAATTCAGTGGAGCAAATCGAAACAGGCCAAGTCATCTTGTATTCAAATGTCCGTTGGTTTCTCACACGATTAAATCAACTAACTATTACGAATCAGTAAATCAGATACGATCATTTAGAGCAGCCTAAAATCGCCGCAAAGACCTTTCACCGCCTGATGCGACAATTGCAAATGACACAATGTTACAATCAAATGCGGAATTGCACACGCGTGCCCCAATTTGGGGCTAAACCTAAGTGTTGTTGCGCAATCATGTAATGGACATGATAATACTGTCCTGGGGGTCCTATAATGAGATTATCTGAACGTGATCTAGGATTGACTTATGTAAAGTTACGATTGAGGGTTGTTAGGAGCGATCATCATCTCACTCACACAGATTTTCCACTGTAAATTAATTAATTTAATATTTATTCGAATTACTACACTTTTCTCACTTAAGTATCCTTGCACTTTTATAGCTATAAATCAGTGACGCACTTTGTGTGTGCGTTTAAAAATGTACGCGATGCAGAGTGAGAGGGATTGAGTGAATTGTTCTATGATCAGAAGGTTGACGGTTCGAGTTTGAGAAAAGTAATAAGCTTTTTGATGGTCCGTAACTGGGCCCAAGTCCCTGATCGTTTGGACTTTAAAATGGTCCTGGTTGTGAAGATGTCATCTAATTCACTCGACATTTTTATTTTCACCTTATCATACGCATCCTGTATGTCGGCGTCGCTAAGATGCAATCTAATCTGTGTAGCTTTGTTACTGACTAAGATCAGATGCTTCTTATACAAAACCTCCTTATCATGTCATTGTTTTAGAATCACCACCGGAGAATAGATAAACACAAATCCACTCTCTTCTACAAACAGGCAGTAGGCATAACCACGCCATCACGACACGAAAGGAACAGGGTCTCTTTGGACCTAATAGGGTTAGGTAAGAAGTTCCGTGGCTAGCACACTGTTAAAAAATGATTTATTACTAACAGTTGGCCTGTAATGAGATGTGTGTAGCTTGGTAGAGCAAAGCAAGTATCCCTTCCGCATCTTTCCCGCCAAAATTTAAAATTCTTCCTGAAAATCTTTTTTATTCAGAAATATTTCTGAATAAGTATACAGGTATAGGATATGTTCTGTTTTCTTAAATTCAATATATTAAATAGGGTGTGGTCACCATGTCAAAAACTTTAAAGAACCCAAGTAAAAGAAGATCGAACATGTAATTTTGTGGTAGAAGAGTATAACTCAGTCATCTCAGCATTGCAGTAGACGAGTAGTCCAAGTGTGGAAACGTGAGTGATTTGGCCAGTTGAAAAGGTACGAGTCGTTGCATTTTTCAGCGCGTGAATAACAGTGGAGGACACCTTTTTACAAAAAAAGTCAAGTCTTGTTACCGTTAGTCTAAAGTTCTGTTTATTATCAATCAAATACTTTGTACTTAACCTTGAAAAGTGAAATCAATAACGGGTTTTGGTCAGTTGTGTGAATTTGCAGTGGTCGACAAAACATTGATTGTATGTCAGGATTACTAACTTTTCCATAGCAACAATATAAGATAAGAAACTGTAAGTGGTCTTCTAGTATACTATTTATTGCAAAAAATAAATGCGCAGTTTACTTTAATTACAAGAGGATTGCAAGAGTTCTAAACCCGTATATTGTGGGTCGAGAGAGTTGTACGAAGCTTGGGAGCAATGTTAGACATTTTAAAATCGACTCAAGACTGTTTACACGTTACATACATAGGCACGTCAAGTAGAGAGTAAATTCGACTGAAGTAAACGGTAAGCACTTTACCATCATTATATGACATTTTCTAATTTATCGTCGGCAGGGAATTACTTCATCGGCTCTTTACTGTTGCCCATCAAGTTTTGCGTTTTGCGTCGTTTTGCTCCAGATCAGTTGATGAGATTCTTAATTTGTTACTGTTAGGTTTATGTCTGGAATATGAATACTGTAGGAGGATTCAAAGTTGTTTATTCATTTCTTATTATTTTACTTACTTGACAATGCGACTTAAAAGGAACTTGTAAACTATTGCTTGTTCTCCTACTGTTACCAAAGACCACTTTAACGTCACACTGTAAAATGTATTTAAAATAAGAGAAAACATGTATAGTCATCATTCAAGTGCCTCAGTTCACTCTCAGAGACAGGGTTCATATTTATGAAAAACTTAAACTTACTTAAAAAAGGTACAGGGTAAACACTCTGCATGTAGTATAGTTTATATACAGCTTTTGATTATTTAGTCTGTGACACCATCGTAAGAAGATTGGCTACAGAATCAACTGACCGGCTTAACAAAGCTAAATAATACTCTCATTTCCCCACATTCAATTTCAGTCATATGTCTGTCAAAATATGAAGCTACGTACCCATACTTGGTATTGTGTTGATCTAGGTTTACTTGTTGATGCAAGATAAGCTCGTAAAAATATAAACTCTAGTTCTGCAATAGCTCGTTTTGCTTGGCGAGAGCTATACCTGTGGTTATACTCTACAATTCTCTTTATCGTTGTGCTTTCAATGCGCCATCAAACAGTGCAACTGACTACCCGCTGTACAGTACTTACTGAACAGTAGTTCCGTCCAGTGGAAATCAACGACTACTATAGTAGCACTATTGCCATACTCGACATCTGTTTTTTAATGACTACTAAATTGTAATTTTAGTAGGTAATTTTTATTTAGTAGGTGTTCTATTTCTTATTTAAATAAGAAATTAAAAGATCAAAAGAAACTAAACTGTTTTAATCAAGACACTAATACAAGAATAATATTATTATAGAAAAGTAAATAAAATCATATGGTTAAATATTAGTTAAATAAGCATAGAGGTTAAACATCTTTCCCTTTGAGTTTCTTTTCAGAGTTTAGTCAGGAAAACGTTTCGTAGGTCTTATAATTCTGCCTCTTGATGATTGTTTTATTGCAGCTTCTTGATTGGGAGTAGTTGATCGTGAAAAAGGTTTACTTTTATCTTGAGTTATTCTAGATGGTGTAGTAGTTGTTCTTTCAGCAGTATTTGATAGGGAAGAGTTGTTTTGAGTAACAGTAGTAAATGGCAGAGGATCTGACGTTGTATCTTTGATGGATAAAGGAATAGGATTGTTCGGTTTGGTTGTATTACCTTTGTAAGGCAAAAGGTGGTGTCGATTCCTTCTCAACGTAGTGTTTCCTGTCTTAACCCAGTATGACCTTGGCTCTTGTCCTAAGCTGATAATAATACCATCTCTTTTTAGGTCTTGGATCCATACTTTCTTACCTACAGGCAGCGATGGAAGTTCTTTTGTAGCGTAGCGCCTATCGTAGTTTCTCTTGTAAGATGCTTTGTAAGTATCTTCTTTTTCCTTTAGTTGAGAGAGATCGGGTTTGATTTCAAGTTTTTTAGGTAAAACAGGCAGGTTATCTCGCAGTGGTCTGTTGTATATTAGCTGAGCAGGACTGTATCCACTTGTGGATAGAGGTGTATTGCGGTAGGTTAGGAGGGCTAAATATGGGTCGTCTTTGTTTTTCTTTAGTACACTCTTCGCTATTTTGACTGCAGCTTCAGCTGCACCGTTACTTTGGTGGTAGCTTGGACTGCTTGTCACAAGTTTAAAGTTATAGCTTTGAGCAAACTTTTTGAATTCAGAGTTTTCAAGACCAGTGTATCTGGTAGCAAACTGTGTACCACAATCAGATCGTAGCTCAATTGGTATACCGTGACGGCAGAATACAGATTTGCATTTTTCAATTATTTCAGCAGTTGACAGGTTCTTTAATGTAGCTATTTCAAAATAACGTGAAAAACAGTCAGTGATTACTACGAACCATGTTCCTTCAAGTTTAAAGAGATCAATCGCTGCCTTTTCCCAAGGACGAGATGGAAGCTCACTGGGCAAAAGGGCAGGGCCGGATTTAGCATTTTTGCGCCCCTAGGCCCAAATAATTTTCCGCCCCCTAGTCTGGTCACAGTTACTTTCCTTCAAACCTTTATTAAAAACTATATCACGCCCATAGGCCTAAGTTAATTGCTTGAATACCACTCCTCGCCGGAATCATTGCAAGTTTTTTTTATCGATTGTTTAGCCTTAACGAAATGCCGTCTTAAACACTGTTGGCAATTTTATGCTTTTAATAAATGCTCACGTTTGTGGCCGTGCCCGTGGGACTGAAACAAAACAACACAAACCACCGAGAATTCCTGAAAAAAAAAAACATGGCCATTGATTCCAATTCCAGGCCCAAAAACCTGAACTCCATACAGTATGTGATACCATAGATTAAACATAGGCTACTCCTTTAGTAGATTTGTCATAATTTTGGATTAGCTGAAAACAATTCTTGTTATTTAAGGAGTATGTTTTACCTATGTTTAAACCTAGTTTATCCAAAATAAAACGATCTAATCATCAACAATCGTCTCCTGTTTATATTACAAGAAATTAAAACACACATCATAGAACTAACCCTAAAAAAAGTAGAAAGAAAATTAAAATAGAAAATTTACGTCAAAACTAACGTCCAGTATCACCAACATGAACTAAACATGAACAAATTTTGAATTAACAATGTCATAAGAAGTCGACTTGAGTTATATATAATCTATGGTCGTACTGTATCTAGGTTATATTTCCAAAGCAAAACAGAGCAATACTCCTGCCAACCATACCGATCCTTAGGTCTGAGGAGAAAATGACAGCATTAATGGTGATTTGGAGGGTATTGAATGTTTTTAAAATCTAATGCAAACTGAGATTAATATTTTTTCGTTAAATTTAAACGTAAATTAATCGTTTTAATATTCAACACAACGTATTATATATTTTAACTTGATCCTGCAGATTGTTGTAAACTAATCAAAAGATAAGTTAATAACTTTTGTTTTGTGAAGTGAGGGTGGTAACAATGTCTAGCACGCTTGCGCCCCTAATCACTATGATCAGTAGTGCCGAGCCCGAGCCTGAGCAAGCCGAGCCAGCATAGTGGCCCAGTGCAGTGGCAATACGATGCGTTAACCCTTGGGCGCTCGTCAACGTCAACATCCCTACAGCCTACTCCCGTATAACCAATGTTCGTTAGCAATTTTGTAACGAAATTGATGCGTAATTCTGAAAAATATTTTAAATTTCATAACAATAATTTCTTCTTATGAAATTCGGAAGTTTTTTTATCAACTATGACTATTTATTTTTATTTTTAGATAGCCTATAAAAAAAATTCCTCTTGGCCGTGCGCCCTCTGGGACCTTGCGCCCATAGGCCCGGGCCTACCGGGCCTATTGGGAAATCCGGCCCTGCAAAAGGGGTTCATGATGTTGTGTTCTATGTTCAGTACATTTGGGACAATCATTAACAAATTTCTCAATGTCAAGTGACATTCCTGGCCACCACATACTATTGTTGGCTCTAAGTCGACATTTCGTTATGCCTAGGTGGCCTGTATGTATTCTTGTCAACATTTCTTGTCTAAGAGTTGTCGGGATTATGAGACGTTCTCCTCTAAGCAATAGTCCGTCACAAAAAGAGATTTCATCCCGAACTGTGAAGTATGGCTTAAGATTATCGGGAATCTTAGTTTTATCAGGCCATTCAGTTGAGCAGTAAGATTTAATTACCCTGAGTTCTGAGCTAGCCCGCTGTGCCGATGCAATTCTATCAAGAACCATGTCAGTTACATAGGCAATGTTTCTTGTTACTGTGTGGATGGCCAGTTCAACTTCCTCATCTAAATCATAACTCTCATTAGCTGCTACAGGACTTCTTGAGAGACAATCAGCATTGGCTAAATGTTTGCCAGGAGTGTATGTCACATTGTAGGAATATCTCATCAGACGAAGTCTTAGTCTTTGAAGACGGGGAGTCATATCATTGATCTCTTTAGTAGTCAAAATACTTACCAAAGGTTTGTGATCTGTTTCTAGCGTGATGTGCTTGCCCACAATGTAGTCTTTAAACTTGTCACAGCTCCATGTTAATGATAGAGCTTCTCGTTCAATGTTAGAGTAGTTTCGTTCAGTTTCGCTCAGAGTGCGTGAAATATAAGAAATAGGCTTCCAATTCCCATCTGATTGTTGTTGTAAAAGTACTCCACCCAGGCCTTGTGTAGAAGAGTCAGCAGAAATCATAGTCGGTTTATTTTTATCATAGAATGCAAGTTGAGGTGGAGAAGCCAATAATTCTTTCAATTCATCGAATGCTTTTTGTTGTTCAAAACCCCAACACCATTCGTTTTTTCTACTTAGTAGGTCGGTAATGGGTTTTAGTAACCGGCTTTTATTAGGTATGTATTTGCCAATGAAGTTCACCATACCAAGTAACCTTTGAACTCCTAAAATATCTGTTGGAGGAACCATTTTTCGTATAGCTTCGACTTTGGTCTCATCGACTTTGATTCCTGATTCAGATAAATGGTGACCTAAGTAGGTTAGCGAGGTTTGAGAGAACAAGCATTTGTCTTTGTTTAGGGTGAAGCCAGCACCTTCAAGTTTGGTAAGTACTTCTTCTAAGAAATAGTCATGTTCTTGTTGAGTTTTCCCCCAAACAATTATGTCGTCCATATGCGCAAGTGCATTCATTTGACCTTTAAGGGTTCGATTCACGCATTCTTGGAACACTTCTGGTGCAGATGTTATTCCAAAGGGTAGTTTCAGAAATTTAAAACGTCCAAACGGTGTCAGGAACGTTGTCAAATCTTGGGATTCTTCGTCCAATGTGATCTGCCAGAATCCGTTATTAGCATCCAATTTAGAATAGCATTTTGCTTCTGAGATTTGGGCAAGTGTTATGTCGATGGGTTGAATAGGATAGTATCTTCGTTTGACGCATCTGTTTAATTTAGTAAGATCTACACAAATGCGAACTTTGTTAGAGTCCTTCTTTGGCACAACAACCATTGGAGAGCACCAGTCTGTGGCATGGTGTACCTCAGCGATCACCCCCATTGACACCATTCTTTCAAGCTCTTCTTTAGTAGATTCCCAAAGAGGAAGAGGAATCCGACGAGGCGTGTTGATTGCAAATGGATTGGCGTTATTTTTCAGTTCTACTTTGTATTTGACATCAATGGAACCTAAGCCTTCAAACAGTTTGGGGTGTCTGTCATACCAGTCATTACTGGATGGCTGTATTTCGTTGATTCGAGCAAGTAACTGCAAACTTGTTATTGCAGGTTTACCTAGAAGTGGCTGGGAAGTGCCCTTAGAAACATATATAGTCTCATAACATGTTTTTTGTTTATGTGATAATTTTACAGTAGCAGTTCCTAAAATTGACAGAGCTTGACCATTTGCACCACTAAATGTTTTGGATGTGGGAGTGAGCCTGATTTTCTTATTCAGTTTAATGTCGGAAGGCAAAATCGTTACGTCTGCTCCTGTATCAATTTTGAAAAGAACATCATCACTGTCATTCATATTTAACACTACAGACCATGGATCATCACGCAAGTTTTTTCCTACAATGCCAATGAATGTTTGAGGGTCTATGTACTGCGAGCAAACATTTTCAATGGGTGTTTCAAGGTCAGTATCATCATATTCAATTTGACTGACTTTGTTTGATTTGCAAACATTTGGAAAATGACCAACTTTTTTACAAAACCCACATTTGTATTGTTTAGCTGGACAGTTGAATTTTTTGTGTAAAACTGTCGAACCACACCAAAAACATCTCTTTTCGACATGGGACAGGCTTTTATTGTCATTAATCCGCTTAAAATTTTGATCATTGTTTGATTTATTGGGAATAATGTTTGTCTTAATTAAATGTTGAGTATTTTTATTTATTAATGCTATGTCAGTCAAGTTAAGAGTTTGTTTCTGTCTTGATAGTTCTTCAGATCTACGGATAGTGTTTATAGCTGTGTTTAGTTTTAATTCGGGTTCAAGTTGAAGACGATCACTTAGTGTTTCGTCCCGCATACCAATAATCAAAACCATCAGAATCATCTCCTCTTCAATTTGACCCCAATCACAGTTTTTTGCATGATTGTGAAGGTCTGTGATAAAGTTCTCAATCGGCATGGAACCTTGTGTAAGTTTTAGAAACCTAGCCCGTTCAAAAATTAAGTTCTTTTTAGGAAGGAAATGATCGTCAAACTTCTGTATAACAGCTTTGAAATTAGATTTGTCATTGTCATTTAAACTGAATGAATTAAGTATGTCCTCTCCCTTTTCCCCCATACAGTAGATAAGCATGTCAATCTGATGCTTTCCAGAATGTAGAGCTAAATTATTAAGGGAATAATACCTCTCAAAACGAGTCTTCCATGTCTTCCAGTCCTGAGGGTTGAAGGAAAAGGCTTCAGGAGGCTTAATGTTTAGGGATACGGGTTCTTCATTCGACTGCGCCATGTTCTATTTCTTATTTAAATAAGAAATTAAAAGATCAAAAGAAACTAAACTGTTTTAATCAAGACACTAATACAAGAATAATACTAGGAGTACACTCCGAAGTCGCGTATGAGAATGAACGAAGACAATTCCATGTAGGCTACCATAATATATAATCTGTCTTCAGTCTTTGGTGCCCCTTAACCCTGCCTCTGCGGCCCGCCGCAAGTTCGTGCGGCGAAAGTGGCAGGCAGTGGCAGTGATGACCAGCGTTGCCAACACAACTTGCTCATTTTACCCGCAAAATCCGGTGGTAATCCCCGGAATTAGCCGGAATCAAGTCTTGATTACCCACAAAATCCCTTGAATTCAAATTTTAAAGATTTCGGCAAACGTTTTGGTAAAAACCTCGTTGTAACCACGTTGTTACGGTGCATTGAGAGAATTATTAATATTTATACCATTCTTTCTTATATTCAGCAAACCGTTCATCATTCATTTCAAGTTTTTTTAAGGCTACCTTTTTTAACTGAAGTCAAATGAAATGTAATGAAATGTCTATTTATGTAGGTAACTATTTATGCAAATATTTTTATCTTTCTGAAAGAGAGGTAGGCTACCGGAACTCCGTTTCACTGCATTCCCCCCAAAATCGAGCACTGAATAACAATAAGACTTTATCCCATATATCAACCATAAAAGTTTTAAAAAAACATAAAATTTACAAGATTTTAAACCTTATGTGATGGCCCTTGGCCCTATCATAAATTGAATTAATAATGTTAATTATAAAAGCTAGAGCAAGAGTACCCTAGGTCTATCGCGAATGGCAATTTGAGTACTGTGGTTAATTCAGAATTCTTATGAATAATATTCAATAGTTTGATGCCATAAAATGGTGTTAGTAACCCTTATGGGAAAGTGGACTGGTCCCAGATCTGGATTCTATATCTGGCCAGATCTGGGATGACATATCTGGACATATTCCAGATCTGGCACCCATATCTAACCAGATATGGAATTAGTTCAGATCTGGCATCACAGATCTGACCAGATATGGAATATGAAATTGGTAAAATTTGTGTTTTAAGAGACAAACTAACATTTTATGTTATTCACACTTTATTCTCATATAAAATCCAAGCCTAAAAAAGATAGTAACCATTGAAAGAGAAAATGAAAAAAACTTTAACTAAATTAACGCATGAGTAAAAAAAATAGTTTTAATTTGTAGAGTGTTGTTTATTGTAGGCCTTTCACAATCAATGTTGTTTTTGTGTCATATGGTTGCCAACCATTTGTTTTAGCATAAGTAAAGGACCATTAAAAAAAGTATTAAAGTACTTATGATAGATAGGCCTATGAGATCAATAAATGATTAAATCTGTAGGAACTGTTGTAGTCAGTCGAATTTCGTTTGGTAAAAGTTCTACCGAGCAAGACAATTTTTGGGAAATGTTATCTTACAATTACGAGACCTAGATTCTCGTATTCGTAATGGCTTTCGTTACAATACGTGATTAGAAGTGGCCGTGGTGTAGTGGCTAAGTGATCGGAGTTCAATGCTGGAGTCCCTGGTTCAAATCCCGGTCGGGCATGTTCGAAACTTTTACTAACAACTTTTTCACTTTTTAATTTTTATTGAAATTTTAATGCATAGTTCATTAGGTTTTAATGTTAAAACATCTTATATTCTTTTTTATTTTATAAAAATAATTTTCTTTATAAGTAATCTGGAACTCCTTCTTAAGGGAAGATGCAAAACAATGTTAGGCCTACTATTTAAAATGCATAACAATGTTATTATTTAAGTATTTTAACCTGTAGAACCATGTTACCAGAAGAATAGAAGCCTGTATATAGAAACAAATAAAGTACTGTAGGCCTACCTATGGAAATTGAATTTAAGGTAAAAATAACAAGATTAATATTTCAATTTGTTTTATTTGCAAGCATTTTTTATATTGTTATTTCATTGTATTTCAACCACTATTTCAATTGTGCAAAGACAGTCTGGAGGTAGCATAAATTAATGAGCCGGTTCGTTATAACCCAAACTTTACCTTCCTAATCAAACCTAACTTCAAAACACTTAATACAGTCACAAATTCACATAAAATCCAACCTACCTTCCCCACATGCCTAACTAAGAGCTGATTTTTTAGTTTCAAAACAAATTGATTTAATTCTGCATTGCTCACTCAGTCCTCAGCCCACATTCGAACCCGTCCAGACCACGCCATATTACCATACGAACCGCGAAATGAACCTTACATTCGTAATTTTAGCCTTCGTTTTACATCCACTTAGGGATCTTTCCGACAAAAACGGATTGCATTTTTGGAATCAGCGTGAAAAATACTGTAAGGAAACATCTAAAAATTACATCATTTCTCAATGTAGACATACTAAATAATTGCCAAATATTTTATCTGATGAGTAAGTTAAATACATTTAATCTTAACAATGCATATCAATATTTATCCGATTCAATTTTTCGATTAAAAAAATTCTTTTTTTCCAACGTATGTTGCTAAACATCAAATTGATTTATGGTTGGTACGGTTTTTGTTCATACCTATTTAAGAAATTAGGCTAAACTACTGTCTAGGACTAACTTACAATTGACCAAAAATAAATAATAAGTTAGGCCTATTAAAAAGAAAGGGTACAGTTTCATATCTTTGGCACAAACAACCGAATGAGTAATATTAATTATTCGATTGTTTAATTCGATATATCGATCGATATTACTCATTTGGTTGTTTGTGCCAACAGATATGGAAGTGTACCCAAAAGAAACAAAACAAATAGGCCTAGGCCTACCTAATAGCAAAACAACCAAGGATAAAACAATAAAATACTTCTTTAATGTTTGGTTACCTCGGTAGGTGTACCTATGGCTCTTTGAAGTGGGATTTTTTAAACGTTATTTTTTTATTTATATCATATGGTAAATGTATGATGAACTTAAATTCAATAGGCCTAGGCCTACGATATTAAGTTAAGTTAAAATCAAACCGATAAGTAGTTATTCATTTGAAAAAATAATTAAGTTATTGTTGGTTCTCTGCGGAACTGTAACTTACCCAGTAGGTAACATAGGTAAGAAAAATAGCCTAATTTTTTATAAACTCATGAAAAAGATCAAAGTTAACTTACCGTAGCCTAACTTATGTAGGCTATTTAAAAATTTATCTCTTTAACAAATCATACACAAAAGATTTATGTTGATTTTTAGAAATGTTACCTTTGTTATTAGGACTATTATAAACTAAAAAGTAGGCTACACAGTGTAAAGAGTCTCCTTAAAAAAAGATCTTAGGCATAAATTGTTCAATGTTGAAATAGGCCTTGGCCTACATGATAAATAGGTACGGTAAGTTGTATCGCCAAAAAGTGAACCGATTACGATAAGTTATCGAATAGGGTATATTAAGTTAAACAAAAATATTTCATCTGATAAATTAACGTAGGCTAGGTTCTCTGCGAAACTGTTCCCCTGAAGATGGGTAACTTAATCTAAGTAGGCCTACTATAAGGACACAGATATAGTAGCTAAAAGAAAGTGATATGATACATTACTTTTTTAGGTCTATTTAGGTAAGTTAGGGTTATATTAAGGCCTACCTTTCTTAGTTTAAACTTTCTACCGTAGGCCTACATTCTTTGACGGTGAAAAACACATTATACACGAATGTTGTATGAACAAATAAACATAAGTACTGTGACATCATTAGACACAGATTTTTAACAAAACACTTGACAGGCCATACCTAGGCTAGGCAACACGGCCGTCTAGGCAATTAATGTAACAGACACACTTTACACAAAACAACTTTACATGACACAGCACTTCGTCGCTTCACCGCCTTCCTTCAAAAGTTTATACTGTTTAGGCTATATTTTGAAGTTAAGATTATCTACCTCAGCATTCTGATTGTCTGTCTCACCATTCTTCCACTGCCTTTGGTACAATCAATGAAGACCTGTGAGCCCAATTTTATGTCTGCTCGTACCGTACGTCTTGATCTTCACTTTTCGGTTATCTGCGTAGTCCTTTTGTTATGGGCCCTTAGCAGCATTATTATAAGTGGGCTAAGTTAGCTCTTTGAAGCAGTAGGTTCCCACTTATTGACCTACAGTATTTAGTGTTCAATACTTGATGAAGGGTCCATAAGCTCAGTTGACACATAGTGAGAGTTCAATATTAAACTCACTAAAATTTATCACTTATTCTGACCAAAGTCGGGAAAGCTCCTTCCTATTGCCTAGTCTTGTGTCCATTGGCTAAGTTTCATCCGCTCTTCGTCAGAACTGAGTCTACTTGTTCTAGGTTAACCTTAACTTAATGAATGAGGTTTGAGTTGAATCTAAAATGCAGTTTGATTGCATTACTTACCTACGTAATTTAAATACATAGGATTATATTCACAAACTTTTAAAACCTACTTAGGTTGCCGTCTTATTATCAATAGCAGAAATAATGCACTAAACCTTGAGGAGGATGTTCTAAGACTAAACTTAACTTAAGGCAAGGCAGCATTTCTGATTCTAAGCGAGTGAACTGCAGACGGAGACGACTGATAAAAAAAAGATATATTAAATGAAAAAAAAACCTTATTTGATAAAAAAAAGTCTTAGTACTTATGTTATATCATTATACAGTAATATGAAAGTACAGTGACTTATCTAAATATTTTGGGGCAACATTTGAATGACTGACTGAATAGATAAAGCCACCGATGCGAGGCCTTACTGAAATTTAATTAAGAACAACCAGAACGAAAATAACTAAAACCATTGATTATTAGATAGTGAAATCTTATCTAATATTAATTAGTCAAAGATTCCACTTAACTTTTAGCAAGTTAGGAAACAATAAGTTAGTAGACTTTCACCCACGGCATCGTTTACCGTCGCGTCGTACTTATTATATAGTATTGCCTACTGAAGAAACGTAGCTTGTAGAATAAACAAGTAAATATTTATTTTCCAATCAATTGCGATACATTTTAGTAGATAATTTGTTAACTCCTGCCACATTTTCGTAAATACATTATTATCCTAGAAATTGTAGAGTTATAATGTGAATACGGTTTGACTGTTACTCTATGGATGAAAGAGTAGTCGTTCTCTTTGTCTCAAGTAAACGACAAAATTGTAGGTCGTAAAATGTAAACAAATAAAAAGAAGAAGAAGGTAGCTCATAATGTTAATCTTATGGGACAAAATTAAAAATGTTTTTTTAAGATTTTATAATAATTACGGAATAAATATTTTTAAACAACTAATGGTCGCAAGATAAAGTGGTATAGAATCTTTGTGCAACACATCAAGTTTATAACTTTAGGCATTCTCGAGATTTCGATCAACATAAAGATGCATTTCACACCAGTATGAGAATTCACTTCGTTCATTCAATTATTATAGAAAAGTAAATAAAATCATATGGTTAAATATTAGTTAAATAAGCATAGAGGTTAAACAGTAGGATTGTAACATAAGAACTCATCTGACTACAAATGCTTAAAATATAAGATGAATTTTTAACATTTAGACTTACATGTTATTTTTACTACAGTCACCTGACAAAGTGGCCTTCCATGCACTGATTATATCACAGAGAGTTGCTAATTGCTGCATCTAATTACTTTTGCCGTACACTATTTACTTTTACCGCACAGTTTCTTTTTTAAACAACACAAAACCACGTGCTCTTATTAGGCACGTAATATGTGTACGCTTGAAAATAATATGGCAACACTTAAATATAATACGACTACGGTCAGCTGGTACAGCGTTTCCCATTTCGTTCAATATAGCCTAAAAACGTGTTGTACAGTGTTTGAAAGACTAATTATTTATATGCTTTATAGTAACTTTAGGAAAAAATATAATCTCTAACGCGAGTGCAAACTGCCTTTGCTGCACTCGAGAAACTTCCCACACTCGCCTACGGCTCGCAACATTTAGGTATCTCGTGTACAGCAAAGTGCCACTTCGCCCACTAGTTACACAAATCACTATTTTTCAGCATTTAGAGAGTTACCTAGCGGGTGTTTGTGGAACTTTTTGACAACTTCGACACTAGGAAAAAAACGGCACAACCAGCTCCCACGACCAAGATTTGAAAAATTCAATACTGGTCGTATTTATAAGAACGTAATTTTTAAGGTAATATAGCTTGCATTCTTCATCTAATATCTTTGACTATTAATACTACAACTAATATGCTCAGATAATTTAGTGGATGAAATGCTTAACGGAAATCAGAAGTCGCCGATTGGATCCTGAGGAAAATTAGTTGGTCCTCTGATTGTTCAAAACTGAACCAAGCTGTCTTTGTAGAATTTTAATTAGATTCTAGCTAAAGAACAAGCTGATTTTTGTCAATACAAATCTTTCACCTGTCGCCATAAATTAAGCATCCTGGCGTGTTGTTGGCGTCAGAGAAATTCAATTTAAAATATCCCATCCCCAAACAAAGAAGATACACAAAAAATAAAAATAGTAGTACTATTATTCGGCTCACCTCTCCAAGTTGTTGGTAAAATCACGCTTATTTACTAACTATTGCTTTAAACCCAGACCATAGTCTTATCACGGTTATGTGTGAACTAAGGGGTATTTTCTCAAAATATTCAAGTACTGACCATGTTCCAGGGGCGGTCTAGTAGGTGCGTTGTACAAGGGCTGGGCGGCCAGGGCGGGCGAGTTGAGCCCACTCGGCGGCTGAGGGGGTGCCGCTGCCCAGTGGTAGTTGGCTGGCCACACGAACGACGACATGGTGTATTCCGGACTATACGTATGGCACTACACTGTCACCGGCACCGTGGCATGTCCACTGGCTAGGGTGTGGGTATGTGGGTACGGGAGCTCTCTCTCACTCGGGGAGAAGGGGGTGGGGGTACACATCACGGCACGACACTGTAGTTTTATCATACGCGATTCTTTCACTGTCACATAGAAGGGTTGTCATACAACATATGCTAAGTTGACATGTCTGCGAACAGTTTGACCGAAAAATGTTTGTGAGTTGTGAATAATTTGTCAAATCATGAAACTTGTGAAAGATATTAGCCTACTGTTCGTTGCACTCTTCAATATCTCGAGAAAAGGACAAAAGGCACTCTTCTTCGGATGTCATTGACATTACTTCCCTCTGGACCACACAAAAATACAGCTTCTGGTAGATTGCGAATTCCAAAGAGTCAAGATTTTGATCATACATGTAAAGTCTTTGAGATAATAAAAAACATATTTTTTTCTATTTCATAAAACGTATTTAATTTACATGTAGCCTATTATATTATTTGAGATATTATTTTAGCAATCACTATAAAATGTGCGCCAGTTTACGATTTTGTCAACCTAACACATTAAGTAACTTATAACTCTATAACGTGCATGGCCAAAGTATTAATGAACCATCTTTTGAAAAGTGGATTCGTAACCTAATTAGTTAGTGAAGTACAAAATCTATAGATTTAATGTTTTACAGCACTCTGTTATATAAAATCTATTTGCAATGTTTACTACTTGTAACACGAACAAATTAAAATATGTTCAAGTAAACAACCACATATGCAACTAGTAGTACAGTATGACAAACAGTTCCACAATGTTAAACTTGATTACGGCAACAATGCAACGGCCGACTAGATTACGTCGCCACGGCCGCGTGCGCTCCGTCGCCGATCAAGACACTACTGTCCTACTGTAGTGGCAAATAGCGAGCAAACCGTCACGGTACAATGTGTTCACTGGTTAACAAAAGCCCTGGAGGGGGTATCACGTAATGGTACTTCCTAATTATGAGTATTTAATTACGAAATTTGATATTTGATAACCAATATTGCAATTTTACTCTGGTGGAGCGGTGCCGTTTGCTGAGTTGATCATATGTAAATATTTAAAAACTTTTTTATCATTTAGTTCAATAGATTTTTATAAAGCATGCTTGTACCATCAACTCGCTTTAGTCGATAGTCAAAATAGAAGTGGCATTCGGGCTAGTTATTTTCTAACTGTTTTATGTTGGGGCGGGTGGAATGAAGTGTTCTATGTTGTTATTCATAAACAAATCGAGCGATTCACTGCGTCAACAGGAATTAACAAAAAACATTAATTCGAGCTGTTATCCACGGGCTTCACCCCGTTTAAATTCATAAGTATTAATAAAACCATTGATTGGTTAAGTTAAGCTGAAATAAACATAACAGAATACAGTAATACAAAAAATTAAGTACGGCTGAGGTATTTTTAATATTAGGTACACGGAAAGTTCCATTTAGAAAGGAATTACGACCTTAAAGGGCAATTTATGAAATAATGGATAGTTTTGCGCAAGGGTTTCTCGTCATGACAAACATTTTAAGTATATGGTTTATGGGGGTGTGACTTGTAGTTTTCTCAAAAGTTCATGGGCACGTGATATAAATGATAAAATGTTTGCTATCTACATATTAATAGGCAAACATGTTTATTGAAAACCTTTTTTCTCAGCTCGAGTGCATCACAGGGAAAATCTACACATACTGTAAGAAAGATACTGTAGATGTGCAGAACCCATTAATTAATTAAAAACGCTAAAGAATAAGCACAACAAATTAATTTAAAATTTAAAAAAGTTAACATGGGCCTTATGGGTTGCAGAAGATCCATCTATGAAAAGATTATTTCGGTTTATAGGCTTTATACGCCACAATGCGCTTTACAATATCCACTTTAGCCGTATTGGTGCAATCGAACAACTGTACTGTATTATGGTCTGATGAAACGAGGGAATAAAATACATAAAATACTTTATTAATAATTGATGTAAAAAGGACAAATAAAACATGAACACTTCAAACTGTGAACATATTAGAACAACATAATAATCACAAGCAGCTGATATTAAAAGATACATTAAAAATATATTTGATTATATAGCACAAGCAAATCAATCTATCTTCTATCTAATATATAAAATTCTCGTGTCACAGTGTTTGTCTGCAAACTCCTCCGGAACGACTTCACCGATCGTTATGAAATTTGGTGTGTAAATTCTGTAGGTATGCGAATCGGACGTAAACTATTTCCCGTTTCGAAATTCTTAAAAGGGCTCCGCCCCAGTGGCTCTGGAGTTTCCCATGTTAACCTTATGAGAAATGGAATTAATGAATCTTAACAGCTGTTTCAATTAAACAAGTTGGTTCTGTTCTATGATGTTCAATAGCATTAAAGTTACAAGGATTACCAACAGGGTGCAGCACTATTATTTCTTTTACATTTATGACAACAGCTAATTTGCAACCAAAAGGTGAGTGAGCGTAGCGAACGAACTTCAACCTGGAGCGAGTTAGCGTAGCGAACGAGCTAACCTGAAGGCAAGTGAGCGCAGCGAACGAGCTCCAACCTAAAGGTGAGTGAGCGTAGCGAACGAGCTCCAACCCAAAGGTGAGTGAGCGTAGCGAACGAACTTCAACCTGGAGGCGAGTTAGCGTAGCGAACGAGCTAACCTGAAGGCAAGTGAGCGCAGCGAACGAGCTCCAACCTAAAGGTGAGTGAGCGTAGCGAACGAGCTCCAACCCAAAGGTGAGTGAGCGTAGCGAACGAACTTCAACCAGGACGTGATTGAGCGATGCGAACGAGATCATCTTGAAAATTAAACGTAACGGTACTTTCTTTCCATCGGTCTGTCTTAGGGGAAACCTATAACTTAGGCGATACGAAGTTCGCCGGGTCAGCTAGTATTATATAAAATCCTCAACATGGTCCAACCTAAGTGACCCGGACTAGTGCAGGTAAAATTGTCGCAACTTAACCTACACCCAAAAAGCCAGGATACCTAAATTGGTTGCGGGGTTTTTTAACTGATGAAAACACACCCAGCCTCTATCTGCGAAGGCTTAATAGTACAATGTTTCCCTGTACATATTATTCTTCGATTTCACTACTATAACTTAACAATCTAACTACTCACATCTAGAGCTATTATTTGAGAACTTTCATCATAAACATTTTTACTTTACCGCGAGCAGCAAAACCGCTTTCAGAGAAAGTAAACTCGTTCACGCAACTGGTAACAAGACGGCGGAATTTTCCTGACTTGGCTGTTCTTATCTTTAATACAGTAATCATGGTAGATCATTCGTAAAACCACAGAGTAGAAGGACTAGTTCTGCATAGTTGGATTGTTGCAGTTTGCCACGAGATGGATCGGTGAACGAAAGTGCCGCTGAATATCTTTGTCAACGACGCGGTCACTCTCTGGCCTCTGATCAAGTTTACTTTGATCGTAGAAGCCTACCAACAAGTTTACTTCTACTCCAACACAGTTTACATAGATAAACTCAGAACATTTACTTATCATCCGTGTAAAACTTTATTCATAAAATTGTACTTGATTTTTTTACAACTGATGATTTGCAAACAAAAATGGTAATGTGATACAATAGGCTACTCGTTCACCATTTTCGTAAACATGATTATTTATTAATGAATACATTTATATAAAATATTAACACTTCAGGAAACACAATGAGCTGAAATTGGGTGTAACATTCATTAAAAAAATTAAAAATTGCTTTCGTGTTTTATTAAATATTCTCCCTTCGCAGTAAACCTGCAGACTAAGCGATTTTCCATTTACCTGATTGGATTTTCAATTTAATCCTTTTAAATAACACTAGCTGTTACCCACGGTCTTCACCCCGTTTGAATTCATAAGTATTAACATTGACTATTGGATGCAAAGGTATTTACATTGACTATGTTGTATTAATAGTCAAAGGTATTAGCAGAACTATTGATTGGAGCTTAAATAAACAAAACAGAATACAGTACAAACAAATTAGCACATCTGAGGTATTTTAACATTAGGTATATGGAAAGTTCCCTTTAGAAAGGAATTACGACCTTAAAGGGCAATTTATGAAATAATGGATAGTTTTGCGCAAGGTTTCTCGTCATGACGAACATATTAAGTAAATGGTTTATGGGGGTGTGACTTGTAGTTTTCTCAAAAGCTCATGCGTACTTTGGGATTAATATATGGATTAGGTTTAACAAGTACAGTATACAAGTAGGTTTCTTGCTAAAGGTATAGCAATAAAATATATTTTTAGCAATATATTAAACGCTTAGAATAAAATAAATAAATTTTCCAGGTTTGATAAAAATATATCCATAAACAAACTACAAAAATTTACTTATTCTCCATAAAAAATAAAATGGGAATTTAAAATTACATTTTTTAAATATTTTCCGTAACTAATAACCATAAAAGATACTTCAATATACTAAATGATTTGTGTTTTAAGTTCTTTAAAAATCTTTTAGTGAAAATTTTGAAAATTTTCCGTTTTGAGTGTCAAAAATTAGAAAAAAATTATTACCCCATAAAAACCCCCCATAAAACTCCGTTCCCATCATGCCGTCCGATCTATTATAGCTTATTCTCTATATGGGAAATTCGCTAAAAGTTCCAAATTTCTACTTTTGCTATTATTAAGTCAATGGTCCTACTTACTGAACGTTTGTCTGCAGATCTAAAGGACTATAAGGACAACTTAGACTTCAACCCCACAGTTACTGCAGAAGGGTGTGCCAAGATTTGCAATCAGGATACATTGACTGGTACACCCGTGGACACCTCGCCTTGCCCTACATCTGGACGGGAAACTAAAAATTGGCGCGCGCGTGGCAACGATAGCCGTGCGGAAAGGGCTTGCCATAAATACATAACAAGCTGCAACTTGGATCTATGCCATGTGAGGTGCTTCGGGAGTAAAATTAGTTGTGTAAAATTAATGTGTAATAATTTTTTGATTGTTTTTTGTTGAATGCAGTTTTTAAGGTGGAGTTTGTAGGTCAATAATATGTAAATGTATTAAAAAGTATGACATTTAAAAGCTGGACGAATTAGTATGGTTCTCGAAGCACGACTAATATGACTGCATCATCAATTATATTACAAATTATTCACAAACATCGAGATCCATCACATCTGTATTCAAATTTGAGATTAGAATTTGCATTTTTAAGAGCTCGTTTTTACGTAAAAACAATCTATCTATCTATATATTAATAGGCAAGCATGTTTCTTTAAAACCTTTTTTCTCAGCTCGCGTGTATCTTAGGAAAAATCTACGCATACCGTTAGAAAGCTATTTTCCTGTAGGTGTGCAGAATCCCTTTATAAATTAAAATAGGCTCAAAAATAAGCACAAAAAATGAATTTGAAATTTAAAAAAATTAACATGGGTATTATGGGTTGCTATGGTGATGACGAAATAACAACACAATATAAACAGAAAATCAAAACAAATGAAAGACATTCCAATCACATGTTTTATTTACAGTGTGGGGTGAAAATAGAGAAGGTTGTACAAAACATACTTTTGGTCGATTTTTCGACCACGGGGCGTGCTCTCGTACTTATTTAATACGCAAGCAGGTTTTTTGTGACAATTACTACTCCGAAACTACTGAACCGATTGACATGTTTTTGGTGTCATTGGAAAGAGCGTAACGTGAAGTTGTGCAGGAAACTTTCTTTTTAGGGAAATAATTAGAGAGTGAGGCCCTGGGGCCCTTTAAAGTTTCGTATTTCTCCATAAGATTAACATGGAAACAAACATTGTTATGAAACTCCAGCTGTTGTCATAAATTAAAAGTGAGAAGAAGAACATATGTTAATTGTACAGTCAATAAGTTTTTTCTAATTTAACAGTTTGCTACAAACATTTACAGACTTGGTCGAAATAAATGATGATTACTATTTGAATTTGGGTTGGCGTAAATATTACAATGGAAAAAAGCGAGAGAGCCTGGATAAATTGATATACTAAAAAGAAAACTAAATTAACACTGTGCTGCATGTCTTAGTAATCATTGAAAGAGCCGATTTGCAAACTGGAAACATAGGAAAGTCATAGAACACCACCAAGGAGAAGAAATAGAAAGAATGCGTCGAATCTTTTAAAGTCATCAGAAATTATGACTGTCATTCATTTTAAAATAACGCCTGTAATACTTAGCAATTGCTCGAATTCGAGCAACAGGGACACTAGTTACAGTTAAAAGATGGTATCAAACCTTAACACTTATCATAAATGTTAATTTAACCGAATCCTGAATCGAGATGCACCGCACTCTCCAACCCCCTATTTCTGGTGACACCGTATTGAGGATAATTGTTTTCACTACTAAAGAAAACTTATGCTCATCTCTAATTTTTTACAAAATGATTCCCTGAATTGAAACCTTATTGAAACTCAGATGCGTTATGATTTTGCTTGAAAAGAGTTTAAACTTTTACAACTTTAAAAAACTATTAGCCTAAAACTTCCTGCAACTCGTGTAACGCGAAATGCACACTCTGTCTACTCCAAAATCCATCATTTTCAGATTGATCAATGTTATTTTATATTCAATAATACAGTAGTATATTATATCTCATATCTCAATCATTTGAACCATGTCTTTTCATTAACGAAATCCATAAGAGAAAGGTCTTAGGTTACAGAAATGCCATAGCAATATACATTAAAAATAATATGTGACTTTAAAATTGAGTTGAGCTTCATGGGGACCGTTCACTTATTTGCAGGCCTACTCTTGGTCGGTCACAATGTTGACACGGGAGAGTGGGTGACGGGTTCTGGGTGTTACACGTGTGGACCGGTTAGCACCTTTGCACGTGCCTTGGTGTGTGTGTGTGTGTGTCGTGTGGCAGGTCAAGGTATAATGTTTGTTCGGTCAATGGCTCTAGTCAGGCTCTGGAGTCTGGACGCAGCAATCTAGATTTCTCTTGTCCAAACACCCACAATCTCATATGGTACGGGGAAATAGATTCGGTGCGCCGAAGATGCGGATGCGCTCCTTGTCTTCTCAAAAAAGGATCACCTATTTACCACCGGGTTATGCTGTTGCGTCCTCATCACCCCGTGCGACCTGAGTCCTTAGCGTCCGTAGAATCTGGAATCATTGACTAATGTGTACGCATTAGTCAATGATTCCAGAGTTTACGGACCAATGCCAATGCTGGAATGTAGGCTATACTTGTAAAAATAAATTGGGAATGATTATATTGTTCTCATGAAAGTTTTATATCTCATGGAATAAATAAGGACAACTTTAAAGTATTCTATGTCAACACTCTTCCAGGGCCGGATTTCCCAATAGGCCCGGTAGGCCCGGGCCTATGGGCGCAAGGTCCCAGAGGGCGCACGGCCAAGAGGAATTTTTTTTATAGGCTATCTAAAAATAAAAATAAATAGTCATAGTTGATAAAAAAACTTCCGAATTTCATAAGAAGAAATTATTGTTATGAAATTTAAAATATTTTTCAGAATTACGCATCAATTTCGTTACAAAATTGCTAACGAACATTGGTTATACGGGAGTAGGCTGTAGGGATGTTGACGTTGACGAGCGCCCAAGGGTTAACGCATCGTATTGCCACTGCACTGGGCCACTATGCTGGCTCGGCTTGCTCAGGCTCGGGCTCGGCACTACTGATCATAGTGATTAGGGGCGCAAGCGTGCTAGACATTGTTACCACCCTCACTTCACAAAACAAAAGTTATTAACTTATCTTTTGATTAGTTTACAACAATCTGCAGGATCAAGTTAAAATATATAATACGTTGTGTTGAATATTAAAACGATTAATTTACGTTTAAATTTAACGAAAAAATATTAATCTCAGTTTGCATTAGATTTTAAAAACATTCAATACCCTCCAAATCACCATTAATGCTGTCATTTTCTCCTCAGACCTAAGGATCGGTATGGTTGGCAGGAGTATTGCTCTGTTTTGCTTTGGAAATATAACCTAGATACAGTACGACCATAGATTATATATAACTCAAGTCGACTTCTTATGACATTGTTAATTCAAAATTTGTTCATGTTTAGTTCATGTTGGTGATACTGGACGTTAGTTTTGACGTAAATTTTCTATTTTAATTTTCTTTCTACTTTTTTTAGGGTTAGTTCTATGATGTGTGTTTTAATTTCTTGTAATATAAACAGGAGACGATTGTTGATGATTAGATCGTTTTATTTTGGATAAACTAGGTTTAAACATAGGTAAAACATACTCCTTAAATAACAAGAATTGTTTTCAGCTAATCCAAAATTATGACAAATCTACTAAAGGAGTAGCCTATGTTTAATCTATGGTATCACATACTGTATGGAGTTCAGGTTTTTGGGCCTGGAATTGGAATCAATGGCCATGTTTTTTTTTTTTCAGGAATTCTCGGTGGTTTGTGTTGTTTTGTTTCAGTCCCACGGGCACGGCCACAAACGTGAGCATTTATTAAAAGCATAAAATTGCCAACAGTGTTTAAGACGGCATTTCGTTAAGGCTAAACAATCGATAAAAAAAACTTGCAATGATTCCGGCGAGGAGTGGTATTCAAGCAATTAACTTAGGCCTATGGGCGTGATATAGTTTTTAATAAAGGTTTGAAGGAAAGTAACTGTGACCAGACTAGGGGGCGGAAAATTATTTGGGCCTAGGGGCGCAAAAATGCTAAATCCGGCCCTGCACTCTTCATAAGTAGTTATTTTTTTTTGGAGTTAGAGAGGATACTGGTATTTGAATATAGATTAATTAATTACCGTTAGATTATTAATGCTATTATAATTGACTGTTATATGATTAATTACTCTTTCCCCTTAAATTGTTACAAATAAGTTAAAGAATATTAATTTAAAAAATATTTGCATTATTATAATTATTAAAATTCATTGTTGTAGCCCCGGAACTGTAATATATAAAATATCTGGTTTTACAATACCTTTATCAGTTCCAAAAACTTTTGGAATCTTTTGGAACTGATAAAGGTATTGTAAAACCAGATATTTTATTATAATTATGTTGTGAAAGCTAGACCCAGAGAATGAAAGTCGTGTAAACTCAACTATGGACCATCGTTGGTCCAACAAAAGTATCTTTTGTTGGTCCAACGGAGTGAAAAACGGTTGGACAACGGTTGGCTTGATGTATGATACCCAACAATAGATATTAATGTATTTCATTAACAATGAACCGATGTTGGTCCACACAGTTGTAAATATTGGTTGGCCCAACTACGAGATATACAGTTGGACAACGGTTGGTTGGTTGTGGAAGCTCCAACCAACCATCGACCAACTGTCCCACAGTTGGCCAACGTTGGCCCAACCATCTGTGCTACATGGGCTATTCGTTATACCAACAGTGAATTTGACGTTTATTCTTGTCATTTCACCAACTATAAAACTTACAATATATATATATATGTATGTACAAGCTATTTCGTGTCCTCTTAATAATTATAATACAATATTTAAGCACACGCATCGCCGTAACCCTCGCGCTGAAATAAGCTTTATGCATTAAATGTAAATTTTAGATTATACGTACAATACGATGAGTAACATACTTACAGTTTAAAAAAATTAGTGATCTCCGATTTGAAGAGTTGAAATACGACTGTGCAAGGAAACATTCAATTAAATCCACAGTCAAGGAAACACCTCAGTGATACAAGGATATCAATAAATGCGTTTTTGTATGCAAATAATTATTCAAACATCAACAAGAATGACTACCGGTATTTAGTACGTAAAATGGAGCGAGTGTTCTTACAATCTACTTCGCCGTGCAATCCGATATCATCGTTGAAAAGTCGAACGAAATACAGAAATGAGCGTTTAGAACAAACATAAACTAGTTAAACATACAATCTCTCATATTATTTATTTCATTTCAACACACTGAAAATATAGGTATTAGCATGGATAAAACATAGGCTACTCCCTCGGTAGATTTATCATCCAAATGGAACAGCTTATGCCAATTTTATTGTTAGTTCTGTGCAGTGCACTGTTACAGTAGGCATACGTAAAGGACGTGTTTTGTTTAAAAAAATTTTCCTGTTATTTCAGTCATTTCAAACCTTGTTCAACCAGATAAAACGATCATAAACCATAACTTGTCCTCTAGTTATATAAGCAATCTGTAAAGCACACATCAAGAAATTAACCCAAGAGTTATAGAAGCAAAATTTCGCCTACACTTGCGATCATCACCGGGCATCAACTAAACACGAAAAACGAGCTTCAAAATTTACATTGGGATGAGAAGTCTACTTGTTGATTAGTCTATGGTATAGACCACAACAATAGTTTAGGGTTAGGCATCTCTGATTATGAACTACATAGTAATTTTGATAACCAAAATATTGTTAAATTTCAGTACATTTTGTGTTTAATTTTTATATGGAAAATTGGAGAAAGTAAAATCAATGGTATTTATCATTTCAAATAATGTAATTAAAAAAATAATACTGTTAACTCTACCAGTTATAATAGTGTAGCTACATCGATACATGACAGTTAACAGAGTTTTTGAGCGGAGCGAGCGAAGCTTTTATACGTCGACTCTTATGCATTTCGTAATACGCAAACTCCTCCTAGACGGTTGAATCAATCGTTTTCAAATTTTGCATGGTGATAAAGACCATATCGGCGAGTGCCAACATCTATATGGCGTTTAAAAGTCTCTAAGGAATCCGCCCCACTGGGTCTCAAAGTATCAATGTAATCCTTAGGCTCCCTCAAGATCTATTGGATGAATGAAGCCTAAAGACGATTAAATTATTCTCTAAATTAATTATGTTACAAATCTCAGGTTTGGGCGAACCCACGATGTTATTATAGTTAATTTCTTATTAATTTTGTTAACACTTCTCTGTATAAATGTCTACATTGAACCAGAAATAAATGCTGTAAAAAAAAACCTTATGGAAACAGTATTTGACATTGACACATACACAAAGACATATGATCAGCTGTTGACTTTTGAATGCAGTAGATAAAGAAATAGCTGATAGCATTATTCCACAGATATTAGAATAGAAACTGTATGTATCATAAATATAATCAAATGACGACACTAGCTTGAGGTCCGTGACGTAGGAAGTGGTGAAGGAAGTAGTAGGTGAGCAGTCTGGAGTGTGGAAACTGTTTATGGCGATTAGATTCCCAGACAGCACACTTTATCCCAGGGACATCCCATAGTAGTCCCATATGTCCTGAGAATGTCTCGGGATATGTACGCTATCCTCAGGATATCCCGCAAAATCCCGGGACGAGTACGAAATCCACAGGATATCCTACAATATACTGTAATGTCCCGGGATTTGTAAGTTAACCTCAGGATATCCTGTAAAGTCCCGGGATATGTACGAATGCCATAGGATATCCCAAAATGTCCCATGACATCCCGGGACATGTACAAAATCCACTGGATATCCTGTAATGTTCCGTAATGTCCCGGTAACAAACTGAAGGAAAAAAATACTACCACTGATGAAATGTAAATTTAAATGTTCAACAAGGCAATATATAATAATTTGTTTTTTTCGCTAGCGCTTTCAGAAACTTGGTTTCCATCTTCAGGCTGTGTTTACACTAGTACAAAAAGTAAATATTTACTTAATAAATGAATTTTAAACAAAGTTCAAACAGATGATTTAAAGGATATTGGAAAAATAAAAAATAATATTAGAAAAATTAATCTTTTGAATTTTGGATATATTACAGTGTTGTTCTTGATGTAATTATTTTCAGTAATTACGAATTTATAATTGGGCCGTCTTCATTATTTAACAAATAAGTTTTTTTTCTAAAAATAAGATTCCCACGCATTAAGATGTTGAGGTTTTATAATTTGTTTTAAAAGTTTAAGGTTTCCCAGATTGAAAATATGTCTTGTTAATACTGTGGCTAGCAAGGGCTGACTTAACTTTACTGACATATTACTACCACTGGGTAAGTTCAGGAAAACCAGAGTTCTATCATAGTTGTGTGAAATGTGAATTAAATTCTAACTTTAAATTAATAAAACAATCAAAAACTAATTTTAATCATATAACAATCAATTATAACAGTGCTAATCTAATGGTAATTAAATAATCTATATTCAAATACCAGTATCCTCTCCATCTACCAGAAAAACAATTCAACTACTTGAGGCCTAAACAGATTAACAGAATCATATTATATAGGTACTGTAGTATCAAAAATATTTTAAGTATTGCGACCATTGCAACTGTCGGCTACTCTTTCACCATTTTAAAACACCCATAATCATTAAGCGCAGATAGCTCAGGAGGTTAGGTAAGAGCATAGACTAACCTAAGGGAGTATGTTTTATATATGGCAAGAGGCTCATAAGGCGAAGGTACCAGGTTCGAGACCCGTCTGGGCCTAAAACTTTTTTCTCGTTTTTTTCTTCAAAATTTGTGTTTATTTACTATTTAATCAATTTACTAAACTTATAATTGCGTTTTTCATACTAAATCTATATTATTTTGTGTTTTTTATGTTCAGGCCCAGACCATACTTTATCCCAGGGACATCCCATAGTAGTCCCATATGTCCTGAGAATGTCCTGAGGACTACCCTGGGATGACCTCGGATGTCCCACGGATATGCTGTGAGCTTATCCGTAGGACATCCCCGGGCGGGGACATTACGCATTCCTGTGGATATCCTGGGATATCCCAGGTTGACCATAGGACCACTATGGGATATCTTGCATATCCTGTCGCAATATCCGTGGGATGTCCTGAGGAGAAAGTGTGCTGTCTGGGTTTAGGTATCTGCATTCCTAAAACTCTATGGGAAGGGAAGGAAACAGGTCCACGACGTAGGAAAGTGGTGAAGGAAGTAGTAAAGACGAGCTGTTCGGGTATGGGATCTGTTGATGACCATTAGACTAAAGGTATTTGCAATCATGATGCTATGAGAAGGGAGGGAAACAGGTCCATGACGTAGGAAGTGGTGAAGGAAGTAGTAAAGGCAAGCAGTCCGGACTGTGGGAACTGTTTGTGACGATTAGATTAAGGGATCTGCAATCCTGAAATGCTATGGGAAGGGAGGGACACAGGTCCGAGACGTAGGATAGGAAGTGGTGAAGGAAGAAGTCAAGGCGAGCTACCCGGAGTGTGGGAACTGTTTATGAAGATTAGATTAAGGTATCTGCAATCCTAAAATTCTATGGGAAGAGAGGGAAACAGGTCCATGACGTATGAAGAGGTGAAGGAAGTAGTAAGGTGAGCATTGTGTGGAGTGTGGGAACTGGAAACCGTTTGTAGTAATGTTGTTCAAAGGTTTATTGAGGACATTTTCCATCACGATTGTAAAAAACAATACACGACATTTCGGGATCTGGAATCTGATCCCGTCCTCAGGTGAAAAAACTCAACTAACACATTACAACTAACAATACACAAACGCCCAACCTAAGTTGGAATACACTACAGAAGGTAGCAGTCAAAAATATGCACTGCTATATATTTAGCAAATATGCAGTTGTGTATTGTTTTTTACAATCGTGATGGAAAATGTCCGCAATAAACCTTTGAACAACATTAACTCACCATCACCAACAATGAACTTCAAACGTTTTTAGTAGTTAGATTAATGTTTCTGCAATGCTGAAATGCTATGAGAAGGGATGGAAGCATCCCCATGACATAGAAAATGGTGAAAGAAAGAAAGAAGTAGTGAAGGCTAGCAATGCGAAAGGGGGGAACTGCCTTTGGCAATTACATTAATGTATCTGCAATCCTAAAATGCTATGGGAAGAGAAGGAAACATGTCCACGACGTAGGGGGTGGTGAAGGAAGTAGTAAAGGTGAGCAGTGTTGAGTGTGGGAATGGATTAATGTATCTGCAATGCTAAAATGCTATGGGAAGAGACTGTATACTGTGGGTTAAAAATGATTACGAAGCACGAATCTATACATATTTGATACATGCAATCGTTTACAATAGAAATTGACAACTGAGTTGTCATCAGCTGATTTTTACTCCATAGAGACTACAAACGATTTTTAATCCCTTAGGAATAAAAATGCTACTTTAGACCCGCAACGCATGCATTAAAAACGACTGTTTTACTGCAGTATGACAAAAACAATATAATATGAACCCTTGATGACTCCGCTCAATTTTTGTGGATGCATCTGCGAACGCCACCTAGTATTAAAGATCTAGAAAGAAAGAAAGGAAAAATAATTATCAGGAATTTGCCTAATAAGGAATTCCTAAACATGCTACATATTGCAGAAAAACATACTCTTTACAATGACATCCAACTGTATATAGCCTTCCCATTTATCTTAAATTGGAATCAGACCTCTCAAAATTTAAAAGATGCATAAAACGACAGTTAGTTAATAGGTTAATATTATATCTCCTGTTACACATCCAAGAATTCTTAATTGGACCACAGGAATTGGGACTGCTGTAAACCCTGGCTCATAGCCAGATAGCCACAGTTGAGCTTTGTAATTATTGTTGTCTAGCCATAGTTTGTAAATAAATACCTTACTGTATAGTCTAATGAAAATAAGGAAAACTGTACAATTTTAATAGTGTACGTTTGTACCATGACTTAGCTAATGCAATATTGTCAATTTTAGCTCAATAAAATGATTTGATTAGATTTGAGGAGGAGACTACTGACATTGACTATATAGTCAATGCTAGTATGCTACTGAGTTGAGAGTGGAGTGGGTTGGGTGGATACAGGACTGAGCTGAACGAGTGAGGAGACAGAGACCGAGGCGAGACCGTCAGCACTCAGCAGACCGAACCGAAACCCGAAACGAAGAGAAGAATGAAGATGATAAAGAAAGAAAAGTTTAGAAAAAGCAAATAATTAAATAATACTAATACAAAACATTGATTGATTGAATTTATTCATCAACGCAACATCAAATCTGCGGGTAAATAGATTTGAGGAGGTTGCATTTGCACAGCCTATTCTGACTTAAAAATGATGGAGACAATAATGGACAAAAGGTGTGTAAAATAATTTTATAGCCTAACTCAAGAACATCATTTTATCTAATTGTTTGCATAGGCGTAGCCTAGCCCTAGGCAGTTTACATTTTATTAAGTAATTATTTTAATACACATTTATTTAGGCCTAATTTGGAAAAGATAAACTCATTTACAGGTCTGTGTCTTTCTGAGAGCTTAGATTATTAGAAAATACCGATCCACCTACACAAAGCCAAGGCCAATGTAGATTAGCCTTTATTAGGTCTACCTTCCAATTATAACCTAGAAATATAACTGCCAATGACTAGGCCCAAACACAGATTTTCTTTTTTATTGATTAATAACCTCGGTGGCAATTATTTAATAAGTTATGTCTAACGCGATATGTAATTTTTTGATGTCTACTTACAGTTGTTTTTCACGCTGAATCCAAAAATGCAATCAGTTTTTGTTGAGAGTTTCCTAAGTGGATGCAAAACGAAGGTTAAAATTTTAAATCTAAGGTTCATTTAGTGGTACTGATGGTATTATAGCGTGGTCTGGATGGGTCCGAATGTGGACTGAGGCTGCACTTTACTTACTCGGTCCTACACTCATTCAAATGAAAATATCGATTATTCGATTGTTTCATTCGATAGTCTGTATCGTTTGGTTAGTTAGGTTAGGTTAACCTTACCTAACTTACGATATATCGAATGAAACAATCGATTAATCGATATATCGATCGATATTTTCATTCGAATGAGTGTAGGACCTAATGTAAAGTGCAGCCGCACTGAGGACTGAGTGAGGAGAGCAAACAGCTGTTTATACTCTACTTAATGCGAAATAAAATCGAGTAGTTTTGAAACCAAATACAGTAGACTCCCTCTTATCCGGACACCTTTTAACCGGACATCGGTTTAACCGGAAAATTTTTTATCAGCACATAGGTTTAACCGGACTAGATCTGAGCTGAAAGCTGGCGGTACTGAAACGAGTTTTCTTGTGCGAAAGATTTGAGAAAAGTGATCACATGTCAAGAAGAACTCAGACGACAAGTCTTGGGGTACAAAACGACGAAAAACAAGAAATAATTTAGACGTAGTAATTATTTGTTAAGCGAACAGAACTTTAAAACTAATTAATTAAAATAAAACTAAACAATAGCCACCGCTAGTCACTGTCAGGCAGGAACTGGCTGGTCTAGACTCAAGTCTATAAAATTTAAGCTAGCCTACTTAAATTTTTTTAAATCAAATTTTGGAACGGAAATACGTGGATTAAAAGGAAAATATGATCGTGAAAGTAAGATTAACTGATATATCTAACCTTCCGATTACCGGCGTGTAGGTAGATATATTGTGTCGTTGTCGGCGTTAAATACTCGTAAAATCGGTCGGTTTAACTTTATTTGATGAGTTGGCGTGCTGTTACTGATAAATATGTCGTCTGAGTGTGTGATGTACTTCACTGTGATTAAAAATAGGCCTACGTTCTTTGGCCCATAGCCCAAGCTAATGCTATGGCTTTTTAGTTTTTACATAGGCCTAGGAGTAGGCCATTGTGGATGAAAACTGGTAAGTTATGGTGTTTGTTGAATAGCAATACAAGAATAACATACGTTAATAAGTACAGCTGAGGTATTTTTAACATTAATTTATGTGTTGGGAAAGTTTCCTTTAGAAAGGAATTACCACCTTAGAGGGCAATTTATGAAATAATTGATGGATAGTTTTGCACAAGGTTTCTCGTCATGACGAACATTTTAAGTATATGGTTTATGGGGGTGTGGCTTGTAGTTTTCTCAAAAGTTCATGGGTACTTTGGGATTTATATATGGATCTATCTTTCACATGGTTAAATCATAATACCCCCGGGCCCCAGCAAACTTGCAGACTAAGCAAATTTCCATTAGCCTGATTGGATGTACACTAAAATGCCTCCTTAAAAGATCACATTTATTCCCTATTTAAATAGAATTAGTTTAACTAGGACTGTTAGTGGTTAGTTTAATGAGTACACGGTACTTAGGTTCACTGCCACCAAGAGGGTAAAAAAGAGTTTTTTTATATGTCAATATTTTAGTAAGAAATGATGAATGTATTCTCCGAATTCGATCTAAATATGGTTATAAACAAGCATACCACAATAGACGACTTATTCTCCATAAGAATAACATGGGAATTGTCAATTTACAATTTTTTAGAATTTTCTCCGTAACATTCAGGCGCACAATAACGCTTCAATATACTAAATTATTTGTTTTTTTTTAAGCTCGACAAAATGGTTTGGACAGAAATTGTGAAATTTTGTGTTTTTAGGGTCAAAAATGGGAAAACCCTATTTTTGTGCCATAAAACCCTGTTCTCATAGTCCGCCTGAAAAAAAAAGTACGCTAAATCAGTTTGGGGTCCAGGTCTTACCATGAGTACTACGGTAATAGCTTATTTCCTATATGTGAAATAAGCTAAAGAGTTAATTAGTAAATATGAGAAAGAAATACTGTATGCATCTGAAAAACGTGCATTGTAACTTATGTGTAGTGCATGGAATCCAAAATGCTTGGATTCATTTTTAAATATTATGTCTATAGAATTTAGTCACTATGTTTCAAATTTTTTTGGTTTTAGGTTCCATCAAGGATAAAGAGTGATTACAAGACAAACAATAATGGAGTCCGCTGATGAACGTGAAAATGCAGCAGGCGGAGTAATAGAAAGCACCTCCAAAAATCTTACTTCTCGATCCGACTATTCTTACTCTAACACTAAGGAAGAGTCTCTGAGTTATTATTGTAAGATTTGTGATAAGTGTTTCCTAAATGAGGACCGCTTAAGTTCCCATTTATCAACCCACTTAGAACATTATCAGTGTTCAGAAAGTCTTCAAAACGTTAAACCAAAGAAAAAATCCAGGAAAGGTAAGCTTACGACCAACAAAAATACCTACCTCTGTGAGATCTGCTCAGAAACATTCGTCAGTAAAAAAATGTTAACACTACATTTAAGTACTCACACCAACGATGAGAGTCCTCCTGAGTGCAGTTTTGAATGCCTGACTTGCAACAAAACGTTTCTATCCAAAGCAATGGTGGAGAAGCACATGGTAATGCATACAAGAGAAGTATTTTTATGTGATTCGTGTCCAAAAACATTTTCAAACATGAAATATTTACAGTCACACTTGTCAACTCATTCTGGTGATAATCTCTTTCTGTGTGAGATATGCTCTAAAACCTTCACATCTGATAGTCGTTTGAGGGCGCATATAGCAAGTCATAATGGCGAGCGACCTTTTAAATGTATGATATGCAGCAAAAGTTACGCCACCGAGAAAAGTTTAAAAGTACATGTGATGTCACACACGGGGGAGAGGCCTTTTAAGTGTACTGTGTGTGAAAAGTCATTTACATCCAAGGTAGTGTTAAAACAGCATATGCTCATTCACACAGGTGAGCGAAATCATCATTGTACGGAGTGTGGAAGGGCCTTTTTGAGAAGAGGATTTTTGAAGTTACATATGAGAACACACACCGGGGAAAGACCTCATACTTGTGAGGAATGTGGAAAATCCTTCACTCAAATGCTAGTGTTGAAGGCACACATTCTGACACATACTGGTGAGAGGCCTTTTAAGTGCCATTTGTGCCCGAAAACAACCACACAAAGGTCACACTTGAAATCTCACATGCTAACTCACACGGATGAGCGACCCTGTGTATGCCCGCATTGTGATAAAACTTTCAGACGAAGACCTGAATTGAAAAGACATTTGTTGAAACATGTTAAGGCAGAAAATGATGACTCGACACAGTCATTTTTTTTTTTTTTTTTTTTTTTTTTTTTTTTGTCCTAGGACGCTAGGCACGAGCCTGGGATTGTTTTTCACATTACTTCAGGCTAGACCTAGGGGTTGCGGCATTATCACTTAGATAAAATCCATTGGTGACTTGGCGGGGATCGAACCCGGGACCTCACGGACCGAAGTCCCGCGCTCTAGCCACTACGCCAGCTCGCTCCCCAACCAGCTCGCTCCCCTCGACACAGTCATAGGACTATATGAGGAACGAACTTTAGTATTGTTGGCTCGTAAAAATCTATATTTATGAAAGTTATTATTTTAAATTAGTAAATTATTTCTTACTGTATATTTTTCTAAGAACCTACTGCCTTTTTACTCTGCTTTTTATTTGCATTTTGTGTTGAAATATTAAGACATCATTATAAATAATGTATTTTTTTAATCATTGAAGATTTGTGTCGCATTTAAGTCTAGTCAATAATAACAAATGATTGATGTGAATTAATTACTGATTTAAAATTTGCCACTCTTTCAACTTCAATATTTGCTTTGACTCTCTGAGAATGTTAAACAGTTCTCAAACTTTTTGAGTTATTTCACATAGGAATTTTTAAATATATTTTATATTATGTTGTTTATTGTAGTGTAAACATTTTCTATATGTTGTGCAAAACCTAACAACGGGCAATAAACAAATGTTTCTGTATTCAAGATACAGTATATTTTACCTACATGAGTAGCTATTGATAAAAACATTCTCATATAGGCCTAACTCAATAACTGTAATCCGTGCATTGAACGTAAAATAAGAGTTTGCTAAAATTGATCACGTTGGAATTGCATTTGAAGTACTGTACTTGATTACGGTAGTAGTGGTGGGAAACACCGAATGAAAATATTGATGCTAAACGGACTAATTAGATTATTTTATCCTGATTCGGTTAAATTAGTCTTACCTAGCGATTTGGTGATATAACAAAGTTTGTCAGTTTAATTTATATTAAGATTTTTTTATTTTTATCTTTCTGATGTTATACCTATAAATCATTACAAACTGATATTTTTAATTACAACTTAAAACCACGCCAATTCTGTTAAAAAATATTTAAAAATTACCAATTTATGACCTTTTACTCAATTCAATTTATATTTATGAAACATTACTATTTTTAAAGAACAATTTTGAGAAATTCTTGAAAAATTATGAATTATGTAAGAAGAATTATGATTTGAGAAAATTACAAACATTCTCTTCTACTTTCCACCAAACAAAATTTTATGAAAAACATGTTTATTACAACGGAAGAAAATTATTTAACAAATTACCAACTATTATTTAAAACTAAAAATTAAAAGAATACAAAAGAAAATTAAAACAAATCCTTACTGAAAATCCAATGTACTCTATTGAAGACTTCAACGAAAAATGCATCAACATTTAATGAGTTTTATTTAATACAGATAAGTAAAAAAAAAGGTAGGTACTTGTTAGGCCTGTTGACTAAATGTTATTCGGTTTATCATCACATCATCATTAGTCCAGGATCTGAAGGGGATTGAGTATGCATGAAAGGCTGATGCAATTTCGTTTCTGATTGTTGTTATAGGCACTAAAGTGATCGCGAAAACGCATGTTGTTGCCCCCCAGTGTGGTCGACATCCCGTTGTGGAGGGGGGCAATATTGTGGGGGGCGCTGTTTACTATATATATATACAGAGAAAATAAATTAATATATATATATATATACATATATAAAAATTTGAACAAATGGTGTTTTTGTCCTCTGGGGACATCAAAATGAAAAAGTAAATCGGTCCCGGGCCTAAGTCTTACCATGAGACCTACGGTAATAGCTACTTCCCTATAGGGAAATTCGCTAAAAAACACTTTAAATTCAAATTTCCCATGTTATTTTTATGGAGAATAAATAAGCTGGTGTAGTTTGTTTATTTATGGATATATTTTAATCAAATTTGGCAATTTTGTTTCTTTCATACTGAGCTATCAACATTTCAATAAAACTAGCTCAATACTTTCCCTGTAGCATCAAACCTACCAACTCATTAAAATTAATTTTATTTTAATAGGAAATAAAGCTGACAATTTTCAGTACAATTGTCAGAAAAGCTGACAATATTTTAATAGAAATCCAGTCAGGTGAGTGTAAATTCGCTTAGTCTGCAGGTTTGCTACAGCGGGGTTATTTCTTTAATGACTCTGATAAAATAACTAAAATAAAAAACCAACAAAGATACGAATTTCAACGCAGCAACATTTTTAAAGATCAAAATTTTATGAGTAAATTGATGTCTATTTCAATGTTCTACCAATAATAGTTCTAGAGTTATACAGGGTGAGTTTTAATTGTCCCCCCCCCCCAACTTTTTTCTACATTTTTAAAAATATCAATCCCAGACCACTTCCAAACATTGTTGGGTAGTAAGTACTTCCATTTTGACAAGGTGGTCATTTCCGGCCGCCATCTTGGATCCGCCATATTGGATGCAAATTTTGTTTTTCAAATGTAAATGTTGGGTTGTGACCCATTATTTCGAACTAAATTTTTACCCTGATTACAATGCCACAAACCGTTTTTAAAAATCGTGATTCATTCTAAAGTTATGAGGGCTTTTTAAATCTTTATTTTTAGCCCATTTTAACATTATGCATTTACAAACTAAGACCATGATCTCAAAATAGTGCTAGATAAAGATAAGTATACACTACCAGTAATTGTCGACGTATTTTCACTTGTTTATGACTGATTTTTTTCAGCCCCCATCTTGGATCCACCATTTTGAAATGTGATAAATTATTTTAAATATGAAGGGGGTGTTGTGACCCATCATTTTGAACAACTTTTTTAAGCTTAACTCAATGCCGCAATCCATTTTTTGTTATCAAGTTTTATTTATGAAATATTGCAATTTTTTTGTTAAAAATGCCAATATTTCAAAATAAAAAAAATAAAATGAAAAACGGATCATGGAATTAAGTTCAGCTTTAAAATGTTGTTCAAAATGATGGGTCACAACACCCCCTTCATATTTAAAATAATTTATCACATTTCAAAATGGTGGATCCAAGATGGTGGCTGAAAAAAATACATCAGTCATAACCAAGTGAAAATAGGTCGACAATTACTGGTAGTATATACTTATCTTTATCTAGCCCTATTTTGAGGTTATGGACTTAGTTTGTAAATGCAGAATGTTAAAATGGGCTAAAAATAAAGTTTTAAAAAGCCCTCATAACCTTACAATGAATCAAGATTTTTAAAACGGTTTGCGGCATTGTAATCAGGGTAAAAATGTAGTTCGAAATAATGGGTCACAACCCCACCGTTACATTTGAAAAAAAAATTTTGCATCCAATATGGCGGATCCAAGATGGCGGCCGGAAATGACCACCTTGTCAAAATGAAGTACTTACTACCCAACAATGTTTGGAAGTGGTCTGGGATTGATATTTGGAAAAATGTAGGAAAAAGTTGGAGGGGACAATTAAAACTCACCCTGTAGGTGTTTAAGTAAACGGCGCCACCCGCCAGCATATTGCCCCCCTCCCCCCGGGATGTCGACCACGCTGGGGGGCGACAACATGCGTTTTCGTGATTATAGTGCCTATAACAACAATCAGAAATAAAATTGCGTCAGCCTTTTCATGCATACTCAACCCCCTTCAGATCCTGGAGTACAGGTAAAATTAGTTGTTGTACGGAAAATCGTTTTTTTTTTTTTTTTTCTACGCCAGTGGCATTTTACAAGAGAAGTTACGAGAGATCAAAGTTTGGTGAATGTACCGGGGATGGAACCCGTCCCTCCCGCACCGAAGTCCGAGACGCTAACCACTAGGCTAGCAACACAACCCACCCCTACGCACGCTTTTAGTTGGCGTTTAACTAAAAATCACCGATTGACGCTAAATGCTTATTCAGTTTCTCGTTAGATAAAAATTAGTTGTGGTTTGGGACAGTGAATAATGACTAAAATTAATTCGGCGATTCTATAAACTAAAAATAACCGATTGACGCTAATAATAACTGATTGATTATTCGTTCATGAAAACCATTCGGTTATCTCATGACTATAACCAGTGTTACCATTGCAAGAGGGGGTCCACCCATTTGACAATCTTTTTGAGGGGTTAAATAAATAAAGATAGGCTACTAAATAATGAAATGTTTACAATTAATTAAAAACAGAAATAAGAAAATCAAACATTCAATTTCTAAAATCGGCCAGGGGGTAAAAAACTGGGGGTAAAATTCCAGGGGGATAAAATTCCGGCGACCCCTACTACTGCGAGAGAGACGGTTATTATTATAGCTCAGTGGTTGTGGTGGTTGTGACCACTGGGGCCCTATTTTTGAAATGGTTGACTGTTGAGT